>NC_140509.1:40728865-41328865 GCF_964339955.1 Pipistrellus hanaki
TGAAAACATTGCACAACTATCTCCATGTGATGTCAGCAAACGTTTAAGGAACCAGCAAGCGGAGTGACACAAGGGCAAGGAGCAAAGTGGGAGGCCCCTGCCTCTGTCAAGGCATCGCATCCGGGTGATGCCAAGGCGTTTGCAGAATCTCCAGCAACATCCTCATAACAATTTAGGTGGCGTCTGGATTTTACAAACATTAATTAGTTACTTGGGCGAGGTGTATGTGATGTCACTCCCTGGGATGGGTTAATTAAGTTGCAAATAAACAAATGCTTAGAGATGATGCATCTCAAAGAGTTCCCTTACAGAGAAGGGAAAACCCAAAGCAATAATCGGGTCTAGTCTTTCCTGAGCTGGCCCTTCCCCATCTATTCAGGAGTATTTTCTGCTTTTCCTCAGCATCACCTTTCCCTCTCTTCAGCCTCCCATGGTCCCAGGGCCATGATGTGCTCAGGCTCTTACTCACGTTGACCACCTGGCAAAGCTTTCCTTTCTCATTTATATTTGACTAACTTTTAAAAATGTTTTATTGATTTTTTACAGAGAGGAAGGGAGACGGATAGAGAGTTAGAAACATCGATGACAGAGAAACATCGATCAGCTGCTTCCTGCACACCTCCCTCTGGGGATGTGCCCGCAACCAAGGTACATGCCCTTGACCAGAATCGAACTTGGCACCTTTCAGTCCGCAGGCTGACGCTCTATCCACTGAGCCAAACCAGCTAGGGCATTGACTCATTCTTTAAGCACAGGCTTTCCTCTCCATGCATACCCCCCTCATTATGCTGCTCCTATGATTTCTCTCAGCATCTAGAGGAAATATATAGCCCAAATCAGGCTTCCGTTTTTATTTTATAGAGCCACAGCACCATGGTCCTGCAATAATTAATACGTCCTCTATGTCCCTTGTTGCATATGTGTTGAATGCCTACAATGTGGCACATCTGTGCTAGCAGCCAAAGGTTATTCCCGTTTCATCGATTAAAGCAACGAGACATTAAGATATTGAGTTGTTTGCTCAAGGCTGGTCCCACAGCTAATAAGTGATAAGGATGGAATTTAAATCTGGGCCTGTCCTTTTTCCACCTAGAAGAGAATCTCATGTGCTGAATGTGAATAAGTCATGGTGAGTAGATAGGAGGAGTGGGCTTCTTAGAAGATCTGGAGATGAGCTTGGCAGAGGCGTTAGAATTGGTTACCAGATTTAGTGGGTGGCGGAGTGGGGGAGGCGTAGGCAGAGTGTTCAGAATTGAGGACCTCAATAGAGGCCAAACAGAATGTTCATGGAAGACCAGAGGGAAATGGGGCCACAGAGGTGGGTGAGGGCCACATCTCTCTGACCTCCTGTCTTGTGGGAGGCTTGTCTAAGGTTGGCCTGAGTGCTGGCCAGAGGCCTGGCGCCAGGGTGAGAGTTTCCGTAAGCAGCAAGTAGAGAGAGACCACCAGCTTTTCCCTTAGGCAGAAAGCAGGCCAAAGTGGGCTGCTTCTCCCATCACCAACCTCAAGCACTGAGAGTGGGGCCAGACTGAGAGACAAAGAAGAGTCTCAGAAGCTAGGTGGACACAGACTGGATTGGAGAGTCAAGAGTAATTGTGGGGGCAGAGCTTGGGTCCAAATATATTTAAGAATAGAGCTGGAGGGCTGGGGCTTCTTTGAAATAGCTTCCTGGGGTAAGGGTAGACCTGTGTGGCTTACAAGCACAGAATCTGGAAAGAGAAGATCATTGAGAGCCTTAGATGATTATATAATCCTGTTCTGTATAACAATGTTCTGGGCAATGACAGATCACATGCACAAAGGTGGTACCATCTATGGTAATAAAAGGGTAATATGCTAATTAGACTGGGACACCTTCCGGGAGACCTTCCGGAGGTCCTTCCAGACAAAGCCATGGTGGTGGGGCTGAGGCAGAGTGGTTAGAGGCGATCGGGCAGGCAGGCAGGCGGGTGAGTGGTTAGGAGCCAGTGGTCCCAGATTGGAGAGGGTGCAGGTCAGACTGAGGGACACTGTCCCTCCCACCCCCACTCCCAGCGCATGAATTTCATGCACCGGGCCACTAGTAAGATTAGAATGGAACTAAAAAGTTGCTATCACCTAGTGATATTGTAGCTGTCTTGATGTCATAGTGCAATGCTTTACTCATGTGTTTGTAGTGATGCTGGTGAAAACAAACCTGCTGCACTATCGTTTGTATAAAAGTATAGCATATACAATTATGTACAGTGCATAATACTTGGGAATGACAACACATTATTATGTGGCTGGCTTATGTATTTACTATACAGTATGAAAGGGCACAGTCTTTAAGAAGATTTCTCATTCCTCTGACCTCACAGTAGTAAGTTGTTAGGGGTTGGGGTGGAGGTGGCGAGCAGCACTGTTTCAGTTCTTAACTGAAAGCATCAGTAAAGAACCTCTGTAGTTGATTCATTAGGAGCCTCTGTGGTTGATTCAGTGGGAGCCCCTGTAGTTGATTCAGTGGGAGCCTCTGTAGTTGATTCATTGGGAGCTGCAGAGATATGGGTAGAATATCCTTTCCTAGAAAAGGTCTCAGAGACTATGGAGCGAACCTTGTCTAGGAGGAGCTCCTTGAGTTCTCTAGAAGTTTCATGTTGTATGAGGGAGGGCTTCGGTGTGTCTGCAGAGGGATTCCCTTCCTTCCAAATACGCATCTTTCATTCATTGATTAACTATCTGTTGAGCATGTAACACTGTGCCAGGTACTACTCTGGGCACTAGGAACAGTGGGGCCCAAAGCATCAAGGACCCTGCATGCATGGAGATTTATCATAGTGTAGGAGACAGACTTGGAACAAACAAACACACAAGTGAAGGCATACATTTGGAAAGTGAGTGTTTTGAGAGAGATGACAGAGGGTGTGATTTAGACAGCTATAAATGAGGAGGTGTCCCTGAAGTACTGATTTGTAAGCTGAGGTCTGATGGGTGAGCAGGAGTTAATAAGGCGAAGCACAAGGGAAGAATATTTCAGGCCAAGAGAACAGTGCGTGCAAAATCTTTAAGGTAGCAAAGAAATGGTTGTTTCCGGAGAAATCAGGAAGGATGGTATGTTGTTGGAATTCAGTGAGCAAAGAAGATAGGGCTGGAGAGTAGGCAGGGGCCCAGGGTAAGGAATTCAAATGTTTTTCTTCCATTCAAGGAGAAGGCTTTAGAGAGAGTTAGACAGGGGAATGACATAAAGCATGGATGTTTAGCACTGACTGCTGTGTGGAGAATGGATTGGAGGGTGAAAGTGGGAAGAACACTTCAGAGGCTATTGCAGAGCCAGGCAAGATATAACATTCAGAAAGAGACGTGGCGGTGATGATGAACAGATGACAGTAGACATGCGGTGTACATTAGTCTCCCCTTACTCATGCGGAATACTTTCAAGACCCACAGTGAATGCCTGAAAATATGGATAGCACCAAACCCAATATACCCTACATTTTTCCTAGGCATACATACAATAACGTTTAATTTATAATTTAGGTGCAGTGAGAGATTAATGAGAGCAACTATAATAAAATAGAGCAATTATAACAACAGTAGTGTAATTAAAAGTTATGCAAATGCGATCTCTCTCTCTCTCTGATTACTGATCTGATAACTAAGCCAGCTACTAAGTGACTAATTAAGGGGTGGATAGCATATAAAGAGGTGATTCAGGTCCTGGGTGGGACTGAGTGGGACTGCATCAGATTTCATCGCGGTACTCAGAATGATGCAAAATTGAAAACATATGCTTTGGTTTTATTTTATTTTATTTTTTTTTTCTGGAGTTTTCCATTTAATATTTTCAGACTGCAATTGGTTGTGGGTAACTGAAACCATGGAAAGTAAAACCATGGGTAAGGGATTGGGGGCTACTGTAGAGTATTTTCAAGGTAGAATCAATCCATGGCACTTCATGGGATACTCTAATCTCTGAAAAGGAAACGTTTCCAATTCCATGGAAGGTGGAGAATTGGTAACTACAGACTTGCTTTCCTGCCCAAGTTTCAACGAAGATGCTCATATTCTTCCCAACATCTACCAAGAAAGAAAGCACAATATGTGCCTTTTCCTGGTCCCAGCAAATTGGCAGATTAGGGTATGAGCAGTCCAATCAGGAGGAGCTGTGTGCTTTACTGATGCGCTCGTAGTGGCAGCCATTAATGTCTCACCTGCCCCAGCTATGTTTATTTGTCCGAGGCTGCAGGCTGGATGAATTTCACTAGATGTGTCTCCTTGGTGAGAGGGTCACGGAGGGACAGCGGGGATGTTATGTGAGCTGATATCAAGACCAGACACACAGCACAGGGCAGACAGAGGCTGTAACCCTGTAGGGATCACCTGATGCCGCATGAATCTACTTGTGTTTTTAAAAGAGCATCTTTAAAAAAATTCTTTCTTTCTGGCAATTTTTAAAATTAACTAATAATAATATAGTACTACTATCCCAATTGTGCCCCAATTAGTTCATTATCTTTCTAGACTCAGTGGGACAGACGCAGGTGACCAGGAGTCAGCAATAACGGCCTATCGCCTGGTACTTCAATGACTAGATAGCTGAGCTGAACCGGAACACATGACACACAAGACAGAATTAGGATGCAGTCACACAGGGCTTATTTACCTATTCCTAATGGGTCCTAGGCTCCGGCAAAGGCCACCGGGCCATGCATACCAAAAGATGGATGAGGAAGACAGAGACAGACAGGCGGTCGTGGTTGGTTCAGGCTCACACAGCAGAGCAGTCAGTCAGGGGCTCGTCTCACGCAGCGACTGGAGTCCTCCTCCATCAGGCAGGAGACATCAACTGAAGAAAGGTCCGATGCTTATATAGATTGAAGTAAACAACTTGTGTCTTATCAGTGTGGGCCAGACGCTGTGCCTTATGCTAGGAGCAGGGCGGTATACACTTTAAGGGCTCAGGGAGTTCACATCAAGATAGTGGGGTGGCCGAAACCGGTTTGGCTCAGCGGTAGAGCGTTGGTCTGCGGACTGAAAGGTCCCAGGTTCGATTCTGGTCAAGGGCATGTACATTGGTTGCGGGCACATCCCCAGTAGGGAGTGTGCAAGAGGCAGCTGGTCGATGTTTCTCTCTCATCGACGTTTCTAGCTCTCTATCTCTCTCCCTTCCTCTCTGTAAAAAATCAATAAAATATATTAAAAAAAAAAAGATAGTGGGGTGTTCACCAATTTGTAAGTTACAGAGTATTGGGGTCTCCACACAGCAAACATTTCACACGATAATTCTTTCATACATTAGGGGGAGTTTCCTTATGACCATAACATTATTATAACAACTACAAATATATAGATGGCTTTAGATTTCAAAGGGTGGATATAAAAGAGAGATCTATAAAGAGTTTCAACTTGTTAAATATGGACAGAGAGGTCTCATGGTGGAATCGGTTGGTTATACATGTATTGTATTGAGGCTGTACCTTGTAATTTTTATTGAGGTAAAATTGATATACAACATTGTATTTAGTTTCAGGTGTGCAACGTGATTTGATATTTGCATACATTGCAAAATGATCACCATACTAAGTCTAGTTAACATCCATCACTATACATAGTTACAGATTTTTTTTTTAAGGCTATCTTTACGAGAACATAGAAGAAGTAAGAAGCAACAAAAATACTTCTTTCTAACCACTTCTCCTCCACCCCAGTACAATTCAGGAAAATACTCTGAGAGGAAGAGCCGTAGGTCACCCCGCCCTTCTTTCTCCTCCTGATGTCTAGTGTCTTCCCTGCGAGAGGAGCAGTTCTGGCGGAGTCTCCAGACAGGCCATGTGTGATAACGTTTCACACTTTCTGAAATCAGAGTGTTGGGATGGCAGTAGAAGGAAAGTGAGAGGAATCCTAAAAAACGAAGAAAGGCAAATACCTCTCTGCCTGGCCCTTTTGAGACTGGAGACAAAGATATGGAAGCAGAAAGCCAAAATGTACATATCAGAATGGTGAACGGGACCCTGGGAATCTTGTCTTACAAGACAGACAGGGCCTGGGTTTTGAGGTCTTTTTTTTTTTTTTTTAAGCCTTCAACTAGAAAAGGAAATAAAAGGGACTGAAGGAGAATAGAAGGTGGAGCCAAGGAGAAGCAAGGAACATCAACTCACATCTGGGATGTAACTATTTTCTCAGTCTTTGTGGGTCTGAAGGGGTAAACTAACCTACCATTAGATAATTTCTTCAGCTAGAAATCAAGGTACCTGTTGTAAATACCAGCAAATAATGGAGAGCTTAGTTGAACCTACATTAACATAAAATTTACTGTTCGTGAACCATCAAGGGCCTTCTAGATAGTTTTTAAGAAAAAAAGTTAGCCCTTTCTTGGTCAGTGTGGTTCCATAGAAGCAGAGTCTAGTCTTCCTAGTTAAAAAAATATTCTTTAGATTTATCAGCTCTGTGAACTCCAACAAGTTCCTGCTATAATATAAATTTCATGAGCTTGAATTCACGGATAAATCAGCATGCAGTAGGCACTCTGTAAGTACTTGCCAACTGAAGGCATTTATATTTCTGAACCTCGGTTCGCTCCTATTGAAGAAGGAAATGTAGTACCTGAAAGTGTTGTCATGAAAATAACGAATGACATATTGTAAATCAACTGGCCCGAGAAGACAGTCTGGTTAGAGAGAACCTTGGAATAATTTCAATTGTATTGTTGCTTCCAGGTACGGGTTGTTCTTGTCTCTCTCTTTCAAATTTTATATTTTGACCAGCTTTTACTAGTTTGCTAATGCAACTTTTGTCCTTCTATCTTATCACTGTTTTCAGATAAATTTTAGCTTTATTGGAGAATGCAAGCAATTCTTCATTAAAAACTATCAACCAGAAAGCGGAATCCTGCCACGGGGCAACCTCTTAGTGAAGTTCTAAAACACTATTTACATATAAATATAGTGTATTGTTTGGGGACTTTTAGCTTATCTAAACGAGTGCTTTTAGTTGTAAGACACCACTGCACTCGGACCAGCCAACAAGTGCTTTTAAACAAACAATATCCTGCAGGCAAGTCCTTTTATCTCTATCACTCCCTCCAGTGTCTATTTTCTGGTCACCCTAGTTGCTCTCAGTTCTTGAGCAAACTACATTCTTTTAGGACCTTTAGGCTTAACATGTCTATTTCCTCTGCCTAGATTCCCATAACCCTACCTAGTCCTTTAGGTCTCATTTCAAATGTCACATCTTCAAAGCTGCCCTTTAATAATTTTCCAGAGTAGCTCAGTTCTCTCATCATAAAACCCCATAATTTCTGTGTTTCCTCTTTCCTAATACTAATCACACCTGTTATTACTTCATGACTCTTTCTCACTACACTGTGGTACTCAGGATGGCAGGATCTTCTTTGCTCATCATCATTGCTAGTGTCTGGCGCAAAGTAAATGCTTCAAACTTTTTGTTGAATTGAGAGAGAACAAGCTATAGCAATGCCTCAAAAAGATCTCAACACTGGCCTGGCTGGTGTGGCGCAGTGGTTGAGTGTCAACCCATGAACCAAGAGGTTACTGGTGAAACAGGAATTTTTTGGAGTAAAAAAGACAGGTTTTAGGAAATTTTGGAAGTTAAGGGGACCATGGGGGAAGCACAGGGCTGCAGAGCAGCAGAAGGTATATTTCTACAGAATGGGGGAGCTGGAAAGCTGCAATAGGTACATTTCCATAGAGCGAGGGAGCTGGGAACAGCAAGGTCTATATTTACAAAATAAAGAAAAGGAAGCCCCTCAAGCAGAAGGAGAGGAAGAAAGCCCAAATGAAATAGGAAAACAATAAGGAAGGGGGGGTGTTTGGAGAACCTCACATGTCCCATGTGAGGTTTGACCTTTGAGCTGAGGACTTACTATAGTAACTAGTCTAAGGGAATAGTGACCAATCAGAGGGGATATCAATGCACCAGGATCTGCAGCCTTTATAAGCCATAGGAAAAAGAATTCAGTGGGACCCTTCCTCCTTCCCCCTTCTCCACGCGGAAGTCCATTCTGTGGGACTTGGTCCCTCTCCTCAAGTGGGAGTCTACACTTGTTCTTCAATAAACCTTCACCTTCGCTATACAATCCTCTGTCTGTGGATTCATCCTTCAACTCGGGTGGACAGTCCAAAAAATCAATTTCTCTGGATTTGGTTCCTAGTCAGGGCATGTGTCCCGGGTGCAGGCTCCATCCAATCCCCAGTAGGGGGCAGGAGGCAGCCAATCAATGTTCTCTCCTATTGATGTTTCTATCTCTCTCCCCCTCTCTCTCTCTAAAAGTCAATAAAAATGTGTTAAAAAAAAATTTCAGCACTGAAACAGATCTAAAAAATATAGTGATCAAATTTTCTCAACAAAAGGCAAAAAGTTATGTCTTATAAAGAATTTTGGTTTTGATTTGTTAGAATGCTTATATGAAAATTCGAATAAAACTGAAAATTAAATAATCTTTAGTTGTGTACTTAATAATTTGCCTTTGTAAATATATGAAAATTACCTGATTTTATAATTATCAGAAATATCTGGTATTAATGTTTCTTACACTTAAAGTAATCCAGAGTTCAATGAAAATAAAATCCTATATAGTAGGTTAATGTTTTTGAAATACCAAGTGAAGTATTTTTTTTTTTTATCCTGGTAGTTCCTAGTTGTTCCACATTACCTCACAGCTCCTGATTCTAGAGCCAGACAACCTGGGCTCAAATTCAGTTTCTACCATGCAGTTCTTAATTGATCTCAGGCAAGTTATTTAAATTCTCAATGCCACATTTTCTTTGTCTATTAACTAAGATAATAATAGCACCTGTACATAGGACTATTTTGAATATTAACTGAGGTAATACGTGCAAAACTATTAGAATGGTGCTGGGTATGTGCTTCTCAATAAATCTTATATTACCATCATGGTCCTCATCCAGAGAGAGAAAGCAGGCACAGCTGGAAACAAAAATCATTGCTTAGTTTTGCATTTTAAAACATTTTTAAAAGTCTGGAATAGAGTGATATCAGCAAAAATAGCAGAGCAAAGACCTTCAAAAATTCCATGAAAGGAGCAAGAAAACTGGCAAAAGAACCAACCTTTTTTTTTTTTTTTTTTTTTTTTTTTTTTTTTTTTTTTTTTTTTAGGACTCCTGGAAATTAATCAAGGGCTGTCCCACCACAGGGAACATTTATTCAAGAAACCAGCTGAATCTCAATAAACAATGAACCTTGCAACATTTTAATTTGTTCTGTTCCTATGCCCCACTCCAGTGCTATGGTAGTGTGAAAGCCAGCAGTGTGGTAGCCACTGGAAAGGGAAGATTAGGGTTGTAGTTCCTTCCTAAGCTTCATTTCCAGAGAATTGTCATTATTTGATCCACATTATGGTTTTCTAGGAGAGAGTCATTTCACGATGGTCTTTATTCAACTTTATTTAACTTGGAGCTTGCCTACTGCTACTGCAAAGGGTTGTTACCCTTGAGACAGGGTGTCTGTTGAAAACATTTAGAAGCAATTGTTTAACTTTGTGGCTGCCTGAAATGGTAGGTAATTGTTGGGGGCAAAACATAGGCTAACCAAAAAGCGTAAAAAGGAAAAATTGTGAGGTGAGATGTCTACAGGGACTTTGAAAACCTCTGACATTCTTCTTGGGAATTTTGAATGCCATGTGCATGTGTAGGGCTCTGTGTTTGGCAAGACTTGTGTGTATGTTCAGGGAAAACCCAGCAAAGTCTTAAAGCCTCATCTCTGACTAAACTTGAGACTCTAAAGAAAGTGAAGGCTAATGCAAAATGATCAACTGTCTGGCTAAATATTTAAGGCATGACCCAAGATGCCCCACAGATCCTTTCAGCCTGGACTGGGACACTCACTGGTTCCAGATATTTAAGATTCCTGATACCTAGTCACTAGCTGATTACTAAGCTAACTGAGCAGAAACTTCAGCAGCCAAAATTAGTTAAGAAAAATCACTAAACAACACAACAAATAATAACAAAAACCTTGAGCAGAGGGCAAAATATGATTTCCAGAGTTGCCACATTATTCTATTCATCTAGTATTCAACAAATATTGTAGACCTTCAAAGAAAAAAGAAAGTATGCCTCATATATAGAGGGAACAAAATCAATAAAAACTATCCTTGAAGAAGCTTGATAAAGACTTTAAGTCAGAGAACTAATAGAAATCATGTCTAAAGATCTAAAAGAAAGTAAGAGAAAAATGTTTCATCATGAAGAGAATATCAATAAAGAAATAAAATTATAAAAATAAAGGAGTTCTAGATTTTTGAAAATTTTAATAGAGGGACATAGCAACAGATTTGAGTAGACAGAAGAAAAAAATCATAAAACTTGAAGATAAATTAATTGAGATTATCTGGTTTTGAGGAACAGAAAGAAAAATATCAATATATATAGACATAGATGATAGTGTGGTGAAGGCTTGGGAGGGGGGCAGTGGGCTAGAAGGATTTAATGGGGGGGAAAGGAGACATATGTAATACTTTCAACAATAAGATTAAAATAAGAAAAAAGAAAGAAAAAGGAGCAGAGCCTCAGAGCCTGCATGACACCATCATGCATACATACTTAAAATGGGAATCCCAGAAGGAGAGGAGATAGAAAAAGGGCAGAAAGAAAACTCAATGAAATCTCTGAAAATTCTCTAAATTTGATGAAAAGTCTCTAACAGAGCTGACAGTCTGAGAATTAAAGAGTTTTTGGTTTGTAAGAGTGAGAACTTGGAGGGGAGGGAAGCAAATTTGAGAGAGAGCGAGAGGAGAGAAACATCCATATGAGAGAGAAACATTGATTGGTCGCCTCCTGTACACGTCCCAACCAGGATCAAACTCAAAACCTAGGTATGTTCCCTGATCGGGAATTGAATTCATGACTGCTGGAGAGGATGATGCCCCAACAAACGGAACCACCTGGCCAGGGCCCCCACTGTACCTATTTAGGTTACCCCTCATTTAATTCCAAATTACGTGCATTTTGCATTAGATATGCATTCAATTGTGGTAATTGAATAGTCCGCAAAAAAGGAGAGAGAAATATTCTTTAGTTAGTAAGGGAGGGTCCACCTATCATTCCACCTCGTGAGTATGTCCCTGAGTGAATGCTTGCTGAGACCTGTGAGTAAGCCATTCCCTAGCTCTGCTCACTACTTCATGGCTTGGCTTCTCAGAGAGTGAAAATGTCACCAAATTGAGCATGATTCTATTGCTGAAGATACTTCACTTTTACAACCCCAAATGCATGTCACTTATTTCATCTGGTGCTCAACTCAAGCAACAACAATCTGTTCCAGCAAAGGAACAAAAACTGCCTCTGTGGAATTTACTGAGTGAGCGCAATGGTCTCTGACATGGAGGTTTCCTAAGGGATTGCCAAAGAGAGCTGCTAACATGCTTTCCTCTGCATATGCTGTCATTTGAACCTAACCTTAAGGGAAGTTAAGATTTCATTGTAGATTCGAGTTTTTGGCTGAATAACCAGAGGTCAGCTCTAGACATACTGCCTTTGAAGAACTTACAGTGGCTTTATGCTTGTAGGTTAATTTTTCTTTAATAACTTCCCAGATTAAGTTAAATTGATGTTTACCTTTCTCAAAATGTTACGATCATCACCCTAAATCAAGTCCAAATGTGGTAGTTTAATATCATCTTATAACGAAGTACTAATGTTAGAGGGAAAAGATTGCCTTGTGGATTTAGTTTCATATGGACTGGGGTCTCTCAAAGGTGAACAAACATGTGGAGCCAACTGGAATTTGCCGCTGACTTAAAGCATTCAGCTAGCTCAGCGCAGTTGCCAAAGCCTTGGGCAACAATCCTGAAAAGAGGGCCATTGGAAGTGGGGCCCTGCTTCTAAATCTCAACACACTCCAGCGTATATCTGGGTATCCCGCGCCCCCCCCCCCCTCCTTCTATTGGTCAAAAAGTCAAAAAGGAAATTTAGCATTGACTTCCCCTCCTCTTCCTCCTCCTCCTCCTCCTCCTTCTCCTCCTCCTCCTCCTCCTCCTCCTCCTCGCTATTTAGGAAGTCTTTGTTAAAATGGAAATTTTATTTTTTAAAAAATGTAAATACGTGTACATAGAGACTTAGGACATGCAGAGAGATGGAGCCCAGTAATACTATTGAACTTTAAAGTGCAATAGTATTACTGGGCTCCATCTCTCTGCATGTCCTAAGTCTGTTTCCTAAGAGGTGGAAACATTCAGACAAAAATAGCTATAAAAAGCTAGCAATTTTCTGGTATATGTTTCTGTATTTCTAAATCATGTACCACTACTTTTTTCAGTTTTAGATCTTATCTATAAACTTTCTACTATGGAAGATAAGGATTCAGCTTTATTAACACCTACTCTACACACGGGACTATAAGAGAGCCATAGCCACAGAGAGGTCACCAGACATGAGCTGTGGCTAAAGGTTAAGGAACAAGGCTCTTGTCAAAAATTCCATGGACTGGTGGCAGGAGCGAGGAGGAAGGTGGAGTCAATATCTCAACCTCTCCTGCTCTTTGATCTCTTGTTGTAGACGCTGATAGCAGTGGGTGACGCCTCCCTGGCTGAGCCAGTCTAGAAACCAGAAGATAAAGGGGCCTGGGTCAGGCATTCTGCTGGAGGTCAGCTGCCTGAAGCCAAGATGGACAGAGAAGAGAGACAAGCTAGCACATACAATCTTTTTGTTTTCCCTTAAGTTGATTATTGTTTCACTTTTGTTGTTTGCTGTTTTGTATTGCACTGCAGAAACAAAAACTGATATTTTGCCCTGATCCCAATATGACTAAGCACTTTTCACCCTGAGACAATCCAAAAATAACATGACCCACCTGGTTCTGTTCCACCAAATGATAAAAACTTGAATACTTCTTGTAATCTTGAACTCTCCAAAGAAACTAATTTTATCCATGAATTTTACTGTGGGGATGTCTGAAGATAAGGAGCGACCTTTATGAATGAGATAACCATGTGAAAAAAATCTTTTTTCCATCATGAACGGAGTAATGTGAACTTCGTAGCTTGGTGATTTTGTGGTGTGGTTGTTTTTTTTCTTTAAAAATGTGTGCTTTTAATTGTGAGGCCAGTTCTTACAGGTCTGACTTCCCTGGAGTCTTTGCAAGTAACATTTTTCTTTCCTTTTCTAAATGCTCCTGCTTCCAAATCTTCTACTGACATTACCGATCAGTAATTCACCCTGAAACTTGCTGGCAGAAATGAAAGTTTCCCCTCAATGTTTAGCACATTGGGTATTCAATCAATTTCTACCCTCAGAAGCTGTCTGGTTCAGCCTCTTCAGAGAGTAAACAACCGTCTTTTGCCTGGCTAGGGGAAGAGTGATTGTTGGCTGCACGGGGAGGGGGTACATGGTAGAGAGTGGGGATCAGGTGTTCTAAATATTCCTTACATAGACTTGTGCAATGATCAGATTCTCTGCACTACCTCCCTGCTTGCCTCCAGCCTTCCCCAGTGTCTTCAATTTTTAAGGCTATAAGAGATGTTTACTATTGACTTTTTCTCTGCCCTCTTAAAAGTTTGGAAACTTAGTTTTTTCCCACTTTGCTAAATCATTTACTACTTATCCATCTATATTCTAGCTTCCAACTTTTGCATTGATCTCTTTTCTCTGCTCTCATTTTCTCTGTTCCTGGGGGCCTTTTCTACTCTTTTAATTTCATTTGGTGAGATGTTGGCAGGGAGAGGAATAAAGTACATGTGCTCAATTAACTATGTTTAAACAGATGTCAGAACTTCTTCTTTGGGACACAAAAATGCTAAATTCCAGGATTCAGCATTCTCCCACACACAAGTTTTTCTGAGCTGAACCAACTTAGGTTTATCAAATATAATAGCTTCGAGAACTTTTTTGTGTGCACACCTTACAAAAAAGCCCCACGTCTTATTTTGAGCACGACTGTGGTAACTTGTTCCCTGCAGGTTTAGGTGAATTGCATGCGGTTTTAAGCTGATAGCGCCTCATATCAGCCTCTGGTTCCTGCCCTAGAGCTTCTCTGATGCCAAGGTGGGAAACTAACAGAATCTCTGATCACTCTTGTGTGGGAAAACAGGAAGTTCAGGGAAGTCAATATTCATGGCCTCATCTTAATCAGTGGCAGTGGGAGATAGGAATCAATGGATAAATGCTTCCTTCTTTTGTACTTGGCAAACAGTTTTTTTGTTGTTGTTGTTTTTGTTTTTTTAATTCAAACCTCTCTTTGAGGATATGCTCCCATTGATTTTAGGGAGAGAGGAACGGAGAGAGAAAGAGAAACATCCATCGGTTGCCTCTTATATGTGCTTATCTTGGGATCAAACCCACAACCTAGATATATGCCCTGGCTGGGAATCGAACCCACAGTCTCTTGGGGTACAGGACAACACTCCACCCAACTGGCCAGGGCGCAAGCAGTTTTGAGCTGACTTTCAGGGATTTTGCTTCCCTGTTCCGCAATTCTGCTCATTGGGAACACTTCCCAAATAACCCTTTGTACACGGACTTTGTTTTGGGTGAAACTCTCAGGGGAACCTAGGATAAGACAGTTGGTATCAGAAGTGACACTAGAAAATAGGCCCTCATGGGATTTTAGAGCGTGGGTCATTCAGCAGTCAAATGGCAGTAAGAGCTCCATTGCTGTAGTAGTAGATGGATGGTGATCAACCCTGACATGGAATAGCATCACAATTACCAAGACTCATCCATGGGGGATTGGATGAAGTACCAGTGGAAGGAGAACACTAAGTTATCTAGTGGTTATGTGTCTGAATGATACAGGGGAACGGTTATTATAAAGACTAAAAGTGTAGGCTTTTGTAGCTTGCTTTGAAGGCCTTAAGAAAAGAATAAGACAGGTGTGGGTCAGCTAGCTATGAACTCAAGTCAGAAGGCCTACATAGGATAAGGGAAGGAGACTTTTATCTCCTGTTGTTGCGGGAAAGACTGTGCTGAAATTAGGACCAGGATGTAATGATAGGGAGGCAGAATTACAAAGGAGACAGAAGTGCAGCTTTGGTAGGTTTCCTATGCCAAAGGATTTTGATGGGACACGAGTATGACTGAGACCTAGAATAAGATATTTGGGTGAATAAACCTGAGAATCTTGAATCTTCCAAACCCTCTTAAACTTTTGGGTTGGAAAAAAAAATCTCCTTTCTTCTTGCTAAGATGAGGAGCCTGCACTTGCATGGAGACCATGCATTTAGCTTACCTGACACAGATGCCTGAGGGCCATGTATCACAACAACTCAAGTAGGAAAGCATAGTCCTTACTCCAGGAGGAAATAGCTTATGCACTGGAGGAATCGCTGGGGCCTGATTAACACATATGAGCGGAATTAGAGGAACATGGGAGGGAGTAAATATTAAGGAAATTAGACCATGAGGGCAGAATGTAAACCTGGTTAAGGGAGAATTTTTGGGGACTTATACATTGTGGGTTTCAATGTTATATGAAGGACACAAATATCTGTCTAATTAGACTGTTTAATCCTCCTTGAACCAAAGTTGGATATAATGATGACCTAAGGTTGATGAGGTGAAGATGCTGAACTCCCTTGGCCTGACACTGAGGAATGAATCAGAAGGTCAGGGGAAACCCTGAAAACTACCACCTGATTATGTTGTCCTGAGACTCCTGAGAAGATTTCCTTTATTAAGAAAATAGGAATTCAGTGGTGACAGGGGACCCATCTTTGAGAAACTCATAGTAGTCATTCTCTAGAGATCAGATGATGGTACTTGCCTGTCAGAAGAAAAAAGGCACTTAACTAAAGACCTCACTGATGATCAGGGTGCTCTTACCTGCAGATATCTCTGGCGACAGCCTAATAGGCCATGGTGTTCTTAGAGATGAAATAGTTAGAAAGCTAATTAGCATGTCACTCAATATGCCAATATAAAAAAGAATTGAAGGCTTGTATGTGGAAAGCTAATTCTAGCCACTCAACAAAATATGATGGTATCTTACCCAGTTTCCAAATGTAAGTCAGTTCCAGATTCAGGTCCCCTTGTTTGAAGGCGAGGCCTGGTCCTTTAGAAAAAGGGTCTTATAGTGCAGCACAAGTGTATAGGTAAATATTTCCTACTCTCTTTCCCTGGAGGGACCAGTAGACATTTGTCATGGTAATGGCTATACTAGGGGGGAAAAGAATATTCATATTCAAAGAATTTTTGATATGGTATCCAAGTTAAGACTGATTTCAGGGAACCCCAAAACACTGCCATGGACCTTCAGACAGAGTGGGTACTTTTGGAGGCCACGTGCTAAATGCAATTATTTACTGAGTCTATCTCATAATGGGTCCAATGGGTCTGTGAACCCATATTCTTATCTCCAGTTCCCGAAGATATATAATAGTACTGAAAGAATCTTCACACTGGTATCCTAATTAGTAGAGTGAGAGCTTATTAGATTAGGAAAGGCCAGGTGGAAGCTCCTAAAACTACACCTCCTCACTGCCAGGTTAATAAATCAGAAGCGTACAGCATGCCAGAAGGACTTTTAGAGGTTGGCACCACCACACAAGATATAAAAAAAATATAGGAGCTATGGTTAACATCACTTCCCCTTTCATTTTGTCTGTATAATTCCTGTAAAATCTGGATAGACCATGGAGGATTGTGGACTCTCACAGACTTAATTAGGTGTTGAGTTCAGTTGTATCCTTCTGTCCTGGATGTGGTATCTTTACTGGTTCAGCTCAACACAGCCTCTCACACTTGTTAAGCAGCTACTGATGAATGCATACTCCTCAATCTCCATTAAAGAGGAAGATCAAAAGTAGTTCACCTTCACATGGAGCAAGACCGCAGTATACATTGAGCATATATATATGCTCCTACTTAAGGGCTATGTAAATGTTCCTGTTTTTTGTTTGTTTGTTTGTTTTGTTTTGCTTTTTGTGTTTTTTTTTGTTTGCTTTTTATCACAGGGGCTTCAATCATATTGACTATTATCAGATTACTACATGGCATTTTGCTAAATGATGAGCAGGAAGTAGCAAGTATCATATATGCCCTAGTAGTATCATATATGCCTCAGAAAGGGAGATAAATCCCATGAAGATTCAGAGATTAGCCACATTGATGAGGCTTTTTAGGATCCATCAATCTGGAGAAAGCCAAGACATCCTTTTTAAGATAAAAAAAGGAAAGGCTGTACCTCACACCTCATACCACTAAGAATGAGGCACAGTGGTTGTCTCCCTAGCAACTCCATCCTTTGGGGATAGGAGATGAGAATATTTTTTAAAGTTACCTCACAGGCCCTCTGGATTTCAAAGTAGGCTTTGAATTGGCAGTTGGTTAACATGAATCTGTTTTCTTTTTTCAAGGCTTCTAATTCTGCTAAAAGCATTAAGGTCAATCCACAATTTTTATAGTCATAATTGCTCCCACAATTGCATATTTTTTAAGCACCACAGCAATTTCATAACTCTCTGCCTCACCCTCCACCTAATATTAAATTCAAGTGAAAGCATGTGATATAAGTGGAGATCTCAAACAAATCAGTTGACCTTAAGTAGGGAGATTATCCAGGTAGGCCTACCCAATCACAAGAGCCATTCAAACCTGGGTTTTGAGATCAGAAACACAGAAGTCAGTGGGGCTTGAAGCACAGGCATGATTAGATGTGCTGTTGCTGACTTTGAAGGAGAAGGGAGCCACACGGAAAGGAGGGAAGGTGGTCTCTAATTGCTGAGAATATCCCCAAACTACAGCTAGCAAATAAATGGGAACTTCAGTCCTGCAACTATGAGGAATTAAATTCTGTCACAACCAGGTAAGTCTGGAAGAGGGTTCCAAGCTCCTGATGAGACCCCAACTTGGTCGACACCTTAATTTCAGCTTTGTGAGAACCTGAGCAATAAATCCGGCCATACGGTGGTGGACTGCTGACCTACAGAATGGTGATTTGGTAAATAGATGTTGTTTTAAGCTATTCATTTGTTACAGTCTGAACCTTAGACAGCACAGTCTGAGACCAAGGCTTATATGCTCCCACTTTACTAGGGACGTAATCCCAAATAGGAAGCAGGGGTAAGGAAAAGGTAGAAGGAGGTAAGGAAGGAGGAAAATGCAATGTGGAAGTGCTTATTAAGAGTGATTGATTACTTCCGAGGAACTATTTATTGAGAGACATATAACTGATTGCTTCTCAGGACAGTATTCCCAGAGGAGAAAGGGGGGAAAATTACCTGTTGGCTTCCATCTCCCTTTGGTCAAAGGTTCTCCCCCTCTGGGTATGCATTCCCCTGAACTTCCTGAGTATGCACTGTAGGCACTGTGTGTGTTCTGTGGGGTCTCACACCACAGTATCAACAGGAAAGCCATAGGACAGAAGGTTATAGATACACAAGAAGTGAGTTGCTATTGGCTTGTCCAAATGGAGTTGGTTGAGTTTACATAGAGTTGGCTGCCACATTGTTGGCTGAGCTGGAATGAGAGGTCAAAGACCACAGAGAAAGATGAGGTTGAGAGAATCTGAAGTGGCACATAAGAGGTGACTGATTAGTAGGAATGTTCTCTTGGTGTCCTCTTTTATGTGAAGAAAGCTGAAGAAGTAGTTAAATTTTTATTATATTTTGATTTATTACTTTCTTTGATAGAGATCACTAACTGCAGTTGCAAAGTCTATCATAATATTTGTGGTAAACAGGATACTTAATCCTGCTGGAACATCTCCATAAAAATTGCTCTAGGTCTCTCTGGGGCACTTTGATGTCCCAGAGAAAACTAACCAGCGTCAACTTGTTTTCTGAGTGAACATGACAGTTTTATCTCAGAATTTTAATTATTTTCCAAATATGGTTTCTTATTTAATACAGAGTTTGATTTGGGCAGTGTATGAAGAGATAGATATACCCCTTTGATCTGTAAGGCTTTCTTCAAGAGTAAACATGTATTTGTAATATCTGAAATTCAAATTACACTGATGTTTGCCTTCACATTCCAGTTTTCTCCTTAGACTCTCAGTTTATGGAAGGGATAAGCTTTCTTGGGGTGGTTTTTATTATTACATCACAGAGAAAATGTATCCCAGAAGTCTCTCAGAAGATTGCCCCTCATGATTTTTTGGCTAGAACAGTATTACCTTTTCACCCCTAGCTGCAAGAGGGGCTAGGAAAGACAATCTCTGGTATTTTCACAGCCAATAATGGGAGATAGTTTCTGACATCGATGAAGAAGGAGAAAGAAATGGCTGTTGGAAAGGCAACCCAGAAATTGTTTCCTGTTTTCTTAATTTTCCATGAGTCCTGTCTCTTTGGGAATTACTCTAGATAACTTGACTAAAACTGGGGATAGTGAATCTTTCCAGCTAGCCCTTCTTAGCTTCTTCATATCTGCAAAGGCTTTAGAAAAGGATCACTGAATTCAAGAGGATTGTCTAAAATAACAGTAAGTGGTATTTGAATTTTGGACTCTATTACGTTTCCCATTGGTGTCTGCCTAGCACAGCTGCCAAAGGACATATCCCTGCATTTGATGTCACTGCCATACAGGAGAGGATCTCCTTGGAAAGACCCAAGAAGGAGGGAAAGCTTTGATGAAGTCGGGCACACTCAGGGTGGTAGGATCATAGACTAAGGTGGAATCCCTTTGAGAACTTCAATCAACATCCTATAGTTCTAATACTATTCCCTCATTTGATGGAGGCCTGGAGAAATTTTATCACACAGTCAGTTAGTGGAAGAGCTCTGGCAAGAACTCAAGAGCTTGGGTGTTTTAGTCCATGGATGCAGTGATAGACCTCTTTGGGTAGCTTGCCCTGTTTCTCCACATCAAGTTGGCAGCTCCATGAGAGAGAGCTGGGAGTTTGTCTGATTTACAACCAGATTCATCGCACCCTGAAGGTACAAATGGGGTGATCAAGGATGACTGAATGAATACTATATTCCAGCTTCCAGTCTTTTTGGTATATTCTTACTCTCATGTTCACACTCAGAGAACATACTATGGAGAAGAAGCAAAAAAAAGAGAACTCTAATGTGGAAGGATGTCTTAGAGGAGGAGGGAAGTTGAAGCATTTTGTAGAACAATACCAGTACAAAAATTCTTTCTTGTTGGGGCTAGGATACAGTGAGACATTCTCTCCACTCTTTATGTGTCCATGTGGAAGAGCTTCAGCTAGAATTGTCTTCTGGCCTCTCCTTACCCCTGAGATGAAAAACTGAGCAGCTCTGTACAGTTTCTTCTTTTTTTTTTTTTTTTTTTTTTTTAAAGATTCTCCTGCCTATTCTCTCTGCCATATTTTAAGTGACCCGCCCTTGAGGAGGAAACCTGTGGTGGCCCAGCTGTGCCTGTGTAAGTCAGAGGTAATGCTGTATAAGCCTACTGTATTCTCAGCCATATATTTACAGATCAATTTTAGGAGAGGTGATTTTGCTGGATTTGCCCCCCAGCAAAACCACGACTTACTATCCACACTTTCATCAGTGATCAAACTGTTGCTCTGATCTCCCTCTCTCTGAGCTCTGTGTCCATATCTCAGTTAAGCTGTTATAGGTTAACCCTTAAAATCTCTCAGTAGTATGTTTTGCTGACATTGATTTTTTTTTTTTTTTAAAGCTGGAATTTCTTGCTTTAAAATAGAATTACAGTGCCTGGCAGGTTTAGCTCAGCAGTTGAGAGTCGATCCAGGAGACAAGAGGCTATTTGGTTCAATTCCTAGTCAGGACACAGGCCCTGAGATGAAAAACTGAGCAGCAATGTTTCAAGTACCTACCTGGCACCACACCCCTGTTGCAGGCCCGATCCCCTGTGGGGAGTGTCCAGGAGGCAGCCAATTGATGATGTTTCTCTCTCGTCAATGTTTCTATCTCTCTATCCCTCTCCCTTCCTCTCTCTCTCTCTAAAAAAAAAAAAAAAAAAAAAAAAAAAAAATCATTAAAAACAGAATTATAGTAATTATTACCATTTATTGAGTACACACACATCAGGTACCATGCTAAACACCTTACGTGTATTATGTTGCTGAATCTGCCCAACAATCCTGAGAAGTAGGCACCATTTGATCCTGTTTCATAGAGAAAGAAACAGTTTTAAAGCGTTAAGAATTTCCCATGTTCAATGTGGCTAGTCAGCAGTGGAACCAGCTTTTGTACTCACTTTTATCTATTTCTTAGCCTTGCTCTTAGTCACCAGCTTATGTCTCCCACAGCTATGCAAGTAAAATACTGTAAGCAGAAGGAAAACAAGAAAGTTTGGAAGAAGTAAAAGAAGTCTTGTGAAAAGGCAGTTTGGGCTAATCCAGGATATTCCCAAGCAAGAAAGGCTGTCTTCTAGAAAACACTGGCTTGGTTTGGTCCATTTGTATGAATACATCATCTGCAATTATCTTACAGAAGAATATTTCATGGAAAAAAACAACAACAACAACTGGTCTGATACTACATTTACTTTCAGAGAAAGATTCTCCCCACCTCATGTAACTCCCTGCTTTTTTTATTTCTCTCTCCACAATCCTTTGCCTGGTATTGGCCCTCAAATAAGCAACACTTGGTAATTCATCATGGTTTTTAGTGTCTTTGGATAATTTAAAAAATCTTAGGATTCCTAAGTTTCTCCATTTGATAATGTAAATGAATTCTTAATATTGATTTCTCTATCTGGTAGATGAATAAGTGCTAAGCTTTTCTGTCTTTATAGACTTAAGTACTTTTATATCATAGGCACATTTATTTTATTTTTGGCCCTACCTATTCAGATTCTTTAAAACAATTTTTTTCCAGTTACAGTTTATATTCAGTATTGTTTTGTATTAGTTTCAGGTGTATAGCCTAGTGATTAGACAATCATATACTTTATAAAGTGTTCCTCTTTCTACCTCTCCCGCCCCCAATATTTCAAGTACGTACCTGGCATCACACATAGTTATTAAAATATCATTGACTATATTCCCCATGCTGTACTTTACATCCCAGTACCACATGCACATTTAAATTTAAGGAGCACTTTTCATTTTTCTTTAGAGAATGGCTTTTCTAGGATATCTTAGAGCCAGTTGTGTAATATTGAAAAATAGGATCTTTCAGACTAATCCCAACTAGAATTTTCCTTCCCCATGATTATATGAGTTGGAGCAGTGTCATGATCTTTGCTGAGTCAGTCTCCTTGGGGGAGGAATCAGTGTCATCATTTCCAAACATCCCAGCGTAATCCAACCCATTCACAGGTGGCAACCTGCAAAGTAGGGCTGTTCCCAGGCAGCTGGAGGGGTAACGCAGGCACAGGCAGAAGTGCTGGGCGTTGGGAAATGCTACCTGGAGGCTGCCAGAGACCCACACGATGGGGATACCTCACAGCAAGCAGTTCTCATACCTTAAGCAAATCCAATGGGCACTAGGAGAGAATAAAAAGGGAGGAAACCCATAGGGTGAAGGGTGGATAGAAAGAAGTCTGGGAGGAATTGTTTTTAAAAATGTGTACTCCTGCTTGGATTCTTGTCTTCCTACATAGTACAGCCTTGTTCAATAAAGTATTTCAATAGCTAAGCCAGGTCCCCAGGATTAGTCAGGGGAGCAGGAATCAATGGGAAGGGAGGCGGAGGAGGCGAAGTCAGACCTCACTGCTGGGTTTGATGGGCTACCTGCAGGCGTTTGTATGACTTGTTTGACAAGCCTCTGCTTAGTGTGGAGAGCAAATGAATCGCTGGGAGCTGAGGCGAAGGTCGTCTCTGTGACAGTGGGGAGCCTGGGAAATGCAATATCATAGTCCTCTAGAAAAGGACAGCAAGCTTCGCCGCCATGCCTCACCCCAACCCTTTGTTGGTCTGCTGTTCTGCCTTATATGCCAGCTAATGTCACCAAACTATTACCTCATCCTTCGTTAACCTCTGTCCTAACCTTCATAGCTGCATTGGGTGCTGCTGAAGTAAATAAAGGTTTATCGAAAGCATGAAGGCAAAGGGACACAAAATTGCTCTAGCTAATTAATATCCTTTAGTTTTTCTAAAACACTGAAGTGTGACTGAGGAGTCACACAGCAGTTTTCTACTGAGAACCTCACACAGCAACTCTCTACCTTCCCTCCTCACCACCCCCCTTACCCCTTGCAGTTCAACGCTCCGGGTCAGAACTTGTTTAAATTTGTTCTCACAAAGTAATGGCGTTTAACTGGTGATTTGTTCCAGCTTTTTGAGCATTTGCTAATATGTGGTGGGAGACCTCAAATTCGACAGACTCATTTTTAGTGAGTGTCAGATAGGAGCTACTCTGTCATTATTACATTATTTATTCTTTCTTCTCCGGGGGGGAGGGGGGGGGGAGGGGGAGGGGGGGATCAATTTGAAAGGGAAATAGATGAGCAGATTTTTTTTTATTTTTATTTATTTATTTTTTTACCTTCTCAATAAACCAAGACAGGATCCTTTCTTCTCCCTCTTCTAATTTTTTATTATCACAACTTGTCCAAACTCAATTTGAATGGCCCCCAGGGTCTGAGCTGCAGTGCATTGTCCTTTTTATCATTAGAATGTGAAAGGGAGTTTAAAAATTAAAGAAGGAACCAACTGATATGTTTCAGAATAAAAATGAAGAGGAGCTGAGAGCAGAGGGGGTGGGTAAATCCCTTTAGGCAAGTGTTGTCACCAGAAATCCAATGTGAGCCACATACACAGTTTTAAACTAGGTAGTAGCCAGCCCCACCAAAAACATAAAAAAGAAACAGGTAAGATTGACTTGGAGAATATATTTTCTTTAACTCAGTATATCCAGAAGATTACATTTCAACATGTAATCAATATAAAAACTATCAATGAGATAGTTTGCATTGTTTGTACCAAATCTTTAAAACTTGATGTGTTTCTTCCATGCATGGCATACATTGAATAGCCACATTTCAAGTCTCAACAACCACAGTTGCTAGTGACCACCATATTGGACACCCTGACTCTGGGCTGTTGTAGGTTCTCCGTGGTGGTGTCTCACTGACAGTGCTTCAGAACTCAGGGCCCAGATGTTACGAAAAGCCAGGCTTTGCTTGTATGCCATATATATATATATATATATATATATATATATATATATATATATATATATAAAATATTTTTTTAAAAATTGATTTCAGAGAAGAAGGGAGAGAGATAGGAAGACAGAAACATCAATGATGAGAGAGAATCATTGATTGGCTGCTTCCTGAGGGCCCCTGAGACAATTTCATGGAGTGCATAACATTGAAATCATGTTCATAATAATGCTAAGAG
Organism: Pipistrellus hanaki; assembly: GCF_964339955.1. NCBI lineage: Eukaryota > Metazoa > Chordata > Mammalia > Chiroptera > Vespertilionidae > Pipistrellus > Pipistrellus hanaki. The sequence continues at coordinate 40,753,019 of NC_140509.1, forward strand.
GTTATTTGGTTTTTTTTTTCCTCTGTGCTTTTTTGCTGATGGTATAAAAACAAAATGGTAGCATCTTAGCATGAATTCAGGTAGTAGCACCAAACTATAGTCATCATGTTTTCACCATCGTGCACGCATGGTAAAAGAACAAGAAGAGAGCTCAGGTAGTGTGGTTCTGTGGTTGAGTGTTGACCCATGAACCAGGAGGTCACTGTTGGATTCCCAGTCAGGGCACTTGGCTGGGTACAGGGCAGCTGATGGATTATTTTCTCTCGTTATTGAGGTTTCCATCTCTCTCTTCCTCTCTTTTTCTCTCTCTGAAATCAATAAAAACATACCATATTTTCTGGCGTATAAGACGACTTTTGAACCGAAAAAAAGTCAACCGAAAATCGGGGGTCATTCATTAAAAATTTAATTAAAAAAAGAACTGGTGTTGCCTTGGAAGTGGGGGGTAGTCTTATACAGCGAATATAGGCCTAAACCTATGTTTTAACTGTAAAAATTAGGGGATCCTCTTATACACTGGAAAATACAGTATTTAAAAAAATAAAGCCAAAGTCCAGTTTCCAGTATACTTGATGAAGTGGTAAAAATTATTAGTTTCATTAAATCTTGACCCTTGAGTATGCATCTTTTTAATATTCTGTGTGATGGAATGGGAAGTTTGTATGTTGTGCTTCTACTGTAGACCAAAGCAGGCAGCTTTCTTGAGGAAAACCACTTATGTGATTGCTTGAGTTGGGAACTAAGCAAGTGGCTTTTTGAAAGGAGCACTATTCTCGCTTGAAAAAACAAACTATGGTTTTTCAGACAGGGTATTTATAGCGAACATTTCCTTGAAATACGAATGTTTTCCTCTCACTTCAAGGAAAATAACCAACAGGATATTTTGCCAATGATAAACCTGAGTTTCCAAATGAAAACTAGAATTTTGAAAAACTTATAACTGACACTATGAGCTTCACAGCTTTTCAATGCTTAAAGACTTTTCTGATGGGATTAGTGATGATATTAACAAATGTGATTTTAAAAATGTATTTATATGAAATGTGTCAACATTTAGAAGATATGTATAACTCAGTGAACCCATATTTCCAAATAAAAAATACATGGATAAAAGATTATTCAAAGTGGCTAGACTAATGGATTTTAAACTTAAAAAAAAATCTCACCTGAAGGTATGTTTTTATTAATTTTTGAGAGATAGGAAGGAAAGGGAGGGAGGGAAACAATGATGTGAGAGAAAAACATTGATCAATTGTCTCCCATACAAGCCCCAACTGGGAATGGAGCAGGGATCGAATCTGCTTCCTGGGTACGTACTCTAACCCTGAATCAAACCTGCAACCCTTCAGTGCACAGGCTAATGCTCCAACCAACTGAGCCACACTGACCAGGGCTAGCCTAATGGATTTTAATGTAGCAATAAGAAAGTTAATTGATGTGATTTCAGATTCCACATTGCATCTAAATTTCGAGAAATTACCACTTTTTGAGTTTTGATGTAGTTATAAAAATATCCATAATTATCTGAAAAGTTTTTAAAAATATTCTACTCATTTTTAACTACATGTCTCTGTAAGATTGAATTTTCTTCATGTACTTCACCCAAAACAACATATTACAAATTGAATGCAAAAGCAGAAGCAGAAATTTATCTGTCTTCCATTAAGCAAGCCATTAAAAGGATGTGCAAACATGTTAAAACAATATTATTGTTGTCATTAAATCTTCCTCTTTTTTTTTTTGCAAAAATTAAATCAGACTTGGGTAGCTATATGGACCCACGTATGTGCAAATGACTAGAGGAAGCTAGTATTTAGAGAGCAACAGAGATAGAAATGCAGAGATAAGCAGAGATGAGAGAGACTGTGGGTGGGGTGGGCTGAGAGAGAGAGAGAGAGAGGGAGAGAGAGAAAGAGAGAGAGAGATGTTTTGGTTCCTGATGACTCTGTACAAAGTTTTAACCTCCATTAAAGCCTGGCCATGCTGCCCAATTTAAAGTTCTAGATTTCCATGTTTTCTACCATAAATGTCCTTTCTATTTAAGCTGACTTGAAAAGGGTCTCTTCCTTATGTGGTGGCCATAAATTTCAGTCCACAGATTCAAGTGTAGAAGGGATATGACCTTTTAAAATGTTCTATAAATTTACTTAATTTTATATTGGCTTATCTCCTGCTGGGTTGCTGAGTGATTCTTATTCTCTCCCCCCGCCCCCCCCCCCCATGCCCATTTCCAAGTTGTATCAAAGCACTTTGATACAAAACAGCTGCTTTCTGGAAGCCCCTAAAGATAGTCCAGAATCATCACCAAGCGATGGGCAGCCTGGCGTGGCTTCTCCCAGCCATGAGAAGAGCAGACGAGTGGCCCTGGTGAAGTTTGTCTTGATCATGCAGAGAAAACCAGAGGCATATTCAGACGGAATCTTTCCATGTGGGTTTCTTGAAATATTTGCAGAGGGGAAAGGAAGTTTTGGGAATCTGATCCCACAGTAGCCAGAGCAGGAAGAGAGAGTTCAATTGCTCAGGGACAATGGAATGCACTTTCACTCTCCCTTCCTACTCTCTGCCACATCTTTCATGTGCAAGGATTAATGTCTTTTGTCTGTGAACATGTGTTTTCCTCAGCCCTCCCTTCACTTTGCTCCTGGCAGTGATGATGGAAGAATCCATGTGAGCTTTGATGGTCTGGGAAGAATTTTGGAAACACCATTATTCTGGCCTAAACACTTCTTTATAGTGTGATTATTTCTCCCACATCCACCCCTTTCTTCCTTTATATTACCACAGCCACCACCCTTGATGGCTCTCTCATCCTTGCATGTCTGGATCCAACTGGCCTCCCTAACTCAGGGAGCCATTCTGCACACAAATTCTCAGAAGAGTCCACCAGAGATGCAATATTAAGCATGCCATACCATTCATTCAGTGCTTAGCGCATTTAGCTTCTTCTGAAAATAATTTTTGTTTGTTTGAATGGCTTGTCTTCCCTTCAAAGTAGGGGCTATTTTTTATTTCTGTGTATCCTCCACATCCAGCACAGCATAGACAGTTTGCTGCTGCTGCTTTAATGGGGAAATGAGAGGGGTCTCTGGATGGTTATAGTTTATTCATTCAGTCACTTGTACTTAGCATCTGTTGTTTGCCTTACTCTGCTGAGTGCTGGGGTCTCAAAGATGAATCGGCTACATGCCTTGTGTGCCCAGGATAATGCAGCATGATAAGTGATGTAATAGCTCAACAGCTGAGCTCTTGTCTCCTCTGTCCAGCTGTCCTCAACCACCTCATGCTAGTTTAGCACCCTTCCTCCCAGCTCCCCAAGGCCCCTCAGCATTTATTCATTAGAGTGCATGTAGTATGCAATCAAACAAATTTGGGGAAAAATCTAATATTTTATTATGAAAAATTTCAAACATACATACAAGCTTTAATAATTATCAACATTTTTGCTGTTCTGGTTTCATCTATTCCCTCAATTATTTTTCATGGAAGAGAAATTTAAGGCAAATCCCCAATATATATTACTTCATTCACTAATACTTTATGATATATCTCTAGGAGATAGGACTTTTTGAAAAATATAAGTGCAAAACCATTATCATCCCTAACAAAATTAATGATAATTCTTTTATGTCATATAATATCTGGTTCATGTTTATTTTTTTCCCCTTCAGTTTTCCAAAAGTGTCCTTTTAAAATAGTTTTTGTTTTCAAAATTACTTTCATAGTTGCATTTGGTTGATATGTTTCTTTTTTTTTTTTAAATATATTTTATTGATTTTGTACAGAGAGGAAGGGAGAGAGTTAGAGAGTTAGAAACATCGATGAGAGAGAGTTATCGATCAGCTGCCTCCTGCACACCCCCTACTGGAGATATGCCCACAACCAAGGTACATGCCCTTGACCGGAATCGAACCCGGGACCTTTCAGTCCCCAAGCCGACGCTCTATCCATTGAGCCAAACCAGTTTCGGCATGATATGTTTCTTAAGTTTATTTTAATCTGTAACAGTTCCCATCGTTGCCCTCTACCCCCATGTATTTGTTGAAGAAAGCTCAATTGTTCTGTTTCATCATCTGGTTTTGGCTGATTCCACACTTGTGTGTTTTGTTTTGTTTTTTCCATGTTCCTCTATTCCCTGTATTTCTGTGAATTGGCAGTACATCTACAGGCTTGATTACAGTCAAGTTCTATTCTTCTGACAAGAATATGTCATAGGTGTATAGTGTTAATTAGACCACACCCAGAGGCATGTAATTTCCTGTTATACAGTAATCTCATGGTCTGTTTTCTCGTCTTCCCTGTTTGACTTGCTATTCTTGAGGAGAGGGATTCTTGATTATTTCAGACCTATCATGTATAGCCTTTCTTGGGCCCAGCTGGTGACTAGCTCTGTGGGAGCTGGGAAGGACTTCCTGCAGGACTTGGGTCTTGAAGGATGAGCAGGTGTTTACGAGGCAGATGATGGGTCAGACATTCCAAGAAGCAGACTTGGGGGGCTCAGTAGTCTGCTTAACCCTGAGGGCATGGTCATGCTTAGGGACAGAGGAGATACAAGTAATAATACAGTGACATTCACTTTAGCCCTAGTGGCTATGTGGACAGAGAGAGTATCTTACAAAATACTGCCAAGACCACTTCCCTATTGTCTTTGGGTTAATTCCAACCCCACTGGGGACTAGCCAAGGAATTAAAAAAGCCCCATGAACCTCAAGCAAAGTTTGGTGAGAGGCAATGTTTCTAGCACTGGAGGGATTGGGATGAGTCATTTCATAGACATCACCAACCTCATTCATCTACTCATTCATGGAGAGAAAAGAGGAGGGATCATGCCAAGGGACAGTTCTAGAGTCAAGTCTAGCTCTGACTCTAATTGGCTGAGTCATCTTGGGCAAGTCCTCTAACATTTTTGAGCCTTGATTTTTTTTTTTCTTTAAATCTGTGAAGTGGTTATAATAACACCTCAAAGGATGGTTGTGAGGGCTATGTAAGCTCACATACATCAAGCATTTGATATTGTATTTGGTACAGTTTAGAGATAAATGCATGGTAATTTTCTTCCTTCTGTTCTACAAACACTTAGAGGGACTAGTGACTACAAGGCACTGTGCCAGGTAGGGGGAAACAAAGATGAACCCATTGTGTCCAGACTGTGTCCTCGGTGAGCCTGCAGCCCAGAAACGGGAGATAAGGTAAACCGTTAGTGCACAAGTCATGACATCTCGAGGTGGAGCTAGAAGTGCAGTGGGATAGTCACGTCTTAGCCGTCTGCGATTCCATCCACAGCAGGCAGTGCCCTCACTGGATTACAGCCAGTTCTGCTTCTCCTGTTACAACACATTAGAGTCTCTGATTTAGATGTTGAAAGGGGGAAAACAAACAAACAAACAAACAAAAAAAAAAAACAAAACAAACCAGAAAGGACTTTTTTTTTTTTTTTTTTTTTTTTTTTTTTTTACCTTCTAAAAGGAATACCAACATGACCCAATGTCCTCTCTGACCTAGGGGTCAAGGACACACCTGGCTCCCCATCTTTTCCATAAAATCAAAGCCTCTTGGGGGACGGTTGGGTCCCCGGCTCTTTGGATCAGTGACCTTCATCTGATTTGGTTCATATGTAATGCTACAAAGCCCAGCTGGTTGGTGCAGTAGAAAGTAGAAGCCACAGCCCGAGCCTGAGGGCAATGGGAAGATCACCCACTGCCACACACTGGGAAATCAGAGGGCACACACTACCCTGCAGGGATGAAGGCTCTGAAAGCAATACTGTCCCACCCAGAGAGAAGGGTCGAGTCTGCAAGGATTTGTCTCCAGGCAGCACTTCAGCCACTCTTCTGGCTCAGGGAGACTGCTGCTTCCGTCAGTTTCTGGCACCGTCAGAGGTGAGAGGAGCAGGGCCACGCAGGCCTCCTGGGCAGGTAAACCTCCCCCCTGCACCTCTGAGAGCACACGCCACTGAACCGCGGGCTGGGGCTGAGCCGGTGAAGGGTGGGCAGCCTGAAGGACTGATTTTCGTGTGTGAAACCTGGCTCAGTGACCCATCTGCTCTGCCTACACTGCACACACTTCTTGAATCTGACACCTGCGGGTTTGGGCCGGAGCCGCGGCTTTAGTAGGCATTGTGGCAGCTGAATGGGCTATTTCCCCCCTTTTTATTTTGAAACTCGAGTTCCCCTAGCTAGGTCTTAAAATTCCGAGGCTTTTCTTTTCTTTCTAAAACCCTTTTGTTAAAACTGTGAAGTGTTGTACAGTTACCGAAAAGATCAGAGGAAAAAGATGTAGAGCATCATGAAGGGAACACCCAGGTAAGTATCAACCAGGTCAAGAAGTAAGCCAGTTCCAGCTCCCAGAACCACATCCTTCCTCTCTGTGCCCCTTCCCAGTCACATTTCCTGCTCCTCCCTGATTTTAATGCATTTCCTTTGTGCTTTTGCCACCAAACTCTTTATCTGGAAACACTACACTGAGTGGCCAGATTATTATGATCTCTGAACACATAATAATCTGGCCACTCAGTGTATATCCTATATAATAAAAGGCTGATATGCAAATTGTCCCCTCAACCAGGAGTTCGACCAGAAGGCAGCCAGCCAACCGCCCATGTCCCCTCCCTCTGGCCAGGCTGCTGGACCCCACCCATGCACAAATTCATGCACCAGGACTCTAATCCTCCAATATATATATATTCTATTTAATAAAAGAGTAATATGCAAATTGACCTACTTCCCACTACACCCACAAGCCATGCCCACAAGCCAATCAGGAGTGAGTATGGAAATTAACCCAACAAAGATAGCTGTGGCCACAGAGAGAGCCAGGAGGCTTCAGTTTCCCTGGCAATGGAGGAAGCAAAGCTTTCCTCCTGCCCTGGCTGGCCTTGGCCTCCTCTTAAGGCTACAATGTTTCAATTATAGAAGACAAATAAATCCAAGACCAGGGTCACCCGGGGTGTGGCTGGCCTGCAAACCACCACAGGCCCCTCACCCAGGCCTTCCCATGCCCCAAGAGAACCCCCACCCTTATCCGGGACACCCTTCAGGGTGAACCAGCCAGCCCCCACCCGTGCACCAGGCCTCTATCCTATCTAATAAAAGAGTAATATGAAAATTGACTGTCACTCCAACACACAAGATGGCTGCACCATGTGGTCAAAGATGACTGACCCCATGTAGACACAAGATGGCCACCACAAGATGGCCAGCAGGGGAGGGCAGTTGGGAGGGACCAGGCCTGCAAGGGAGGGCAGTTAGGGGCAAACAGGCTGGCAGGGGAGCAGTTAGGCATCAATCAGGCTGGCAGGGGAGTGGTTAGGGGGTGATCAGGCTGGCAGGCTGAAGCAGTTAGGGGCAATCAGGAAGGCAGGCAGGTGAGCCAGTAGTCCTAGACATCCCTTGAGGAGTCCCACATTGGAGAGGGTACAGGCTGGGCTGAGGGACCCCACCCCCCACCATGCACAAATTTTATGCACCAGGATATAGATATAGATATAGATATAGATATAGATATAGATATAGATATAGGTATAGGTATAGGTATAGATATAGATATAGATATAGATATAGATATAGATATAGATATATACTGAATGTCCAGATTATTATGCATTCAGAGATCATAATAATCTGGTCATTCAGTGTATAATTTAGTCTTGTATGCTTTTAATTTTACATACATGGGGTTATACAGCATATATTATTTCACTGCTGTTTTCTTTCACCCAATATTGTGTCTGTGAGGTGCGTCTATGTAGATATAAGGAGCTGTAGTTTGTACATTTTCACAGACATATAGTATTCCGTTATTAGGACACATAGTGTATTCATTCTATTGTCTCTGGACATTTGAGTTGTTGCTAATTTTTTTGGGCTCATGTCAATAATTCTGCTGAGAGCATTCTTGCATTGTGCTCCAGGTACAGAAGCCTCTGTTGAAAGGAAACTGTGATACGATCTTATGTCCTGGAGACAGGGGGCTTTGACAACGCTGAGATGCAGGGAGCTAACTGTGGATTCAAGATGCTGCTCCAGCTCCTCTCTGCTCACCACTGTGTGGGTGGATGGGGCTGGCCATCACTCTTATTAGAATTTGCCCTAGAAATCAAGGGGAAAAGAAGCCAGAGCTTTCTGGCCAGGATGAAGGGAACAACTTGAAAGGGTACTGAACTGGAGATCAAAGAGCCCTTCATGCTGCTGGCTTTGATGTTAGTGGAGCTGCACACACTGTGGTAATTAACTAACTCATCTTCCGAGCTTGCTGCGTCCCCACCTACTGTTTCCTAGTCAGCCACCTTCCACTCAAGGCCAACACCACCATCGTTAACAAATCGGGGACGGGGGGGGGGGGGCAGGGGTGCCCTTGGCTGCTGCAGGCTCTCAGCGCGGTTGGAATAGCTCTGGGGAAGAGCTTTGAAGTCCACTTGCCGAGGCTGTAAAATCAGACAAAGTTGGAGGTGGTTCTCCTCGGGGATCATCGTAGGCCAACTCTGTGACTGTTTACAGGCTTGTTGGGGGAAGTGGGGTTTTGGTGGAAAAGAAGTGACGTTTGTTTGCATTTCATGGAATTGGTGGACAGGGCATGTTCGAGGAAAAATTCCCAATTTCCTTCTCTTTCCAGTCTTTCCTTTTGTCTTTTTCAGCCCCATACTTTCTGTTTCAGAAATTAATTTGTCTATTCTCCCAGCTTTGAGGAATAGATATACACATCCCTCCAAAGGGCCTTTGCCAATACAGCCTTAAAGGGAATGAGAGGACGTCAGAGAAATGAGAGACAGAAAAAAGAAGCATGGGGGGCCGAGACCGGATCGGCTCAGTGGATGGAGCATCATCGGCCTGCAGACTGGGGGGTCCCGGGTTCGATTCTGGTCAAGGGCATGTGCATTGGTTGTGGGCACATCCCTGGTGGGAGGTGTGTAAGAGGTGGCTGGTCAATGTTCCTCTCTCATCGATGTTTCTAGCTCTCTGTCCCTCTCCCTTCCTCTCTGTAAAAAATCAATAAAATGTATTTAAAAAAAAGAAAGAAAGAAAAGCATGGGGGGAAAATGGTTGTTGGGACAGGTGCAGCTAAACGTTGGTGAGAGAAGTGAGAAGAGTGGCATCGAATGGGTGTGGAACCTTCGGGGGACTGGAATGTTCTAAACCTTGATGTTGATGGTGGCTCCATATATTAAAATACATCCATTTGTGCACTTAGATTTACGCTCATTGATAAAAACAAAGGCTGCAGGAAGCTCGCGTTTGCCATGGTTGCCTGGGTTTTTACCTCCAACTTCCTCTGTCATGCTGCAGGTGTCATAGGTATCACATGTCCATGTGAAATAAACCACGCTATCATTTTCACTTTAGATAGTCATATGCATTTTATTTATTTATTTTAAAATTTATCTTTATTGTTGAAAGTTGCAGATATCCCCTTTTCTTTTCCCCCATTGACTTCAGCCCAGTCATATGTATTTTAGAGAAAACCAGAAAAGGATGTTTTTTTTATGTCTACCCACGTATTTGCTATTCCTGAAGTTTCTTCTGGGAGATTCAGTTTTCCATCTGCTTTCATTTGCTTCCAGCCTGAAGAACTTCCTTAGGTATTTCTTGTAAGGCTGACAACAGACATTTGTAATTTTCGTGAAAATGTCTTTTTCCTTCAGTATGGAAGGACATTTTCACTGGATAAAGAATCTAGTTTTCTCCCTCTTGCTCTTCCTCCTTCTTTCCTTACTGCACTTTAAACATATTATTCCACTTTCTTCTATCTTTCTATTTTTTTTCCTGACGAGAAATCGGCTATCATCTGATTCATTGTTTTTCTGTATATAATGTGTTGCTTTTCTCTGATGCTTTCAGGATTTTCTTTTTATCTTTGGGTTTCAGCATTTTGACTAAGGTGTCCATAGGTATAACTTCCTTTTTATTTATCCTGCTTGGGGTCACTGAGATTCTTGAATTTGTATGTATGTCCTTTACCAAATTGGGGTATTTTTTAGTCATTTTTCCCCCCCCAAAAGCTTTTCCTTCCCTCTTCTATTTTTTCTCTCCCTCTGGGACTATAATTATAAGTATATATGTTATAACTATTATCCCCTATTTTCTCACAAGTCTCTGAAGCTCTTTTTACATTTTTCAATTTTTTCTCTGTCTTTAAATTGAAAAATTTTCTTGATCTATCTTCACACTTACCAACTCTTTTGTCATGTTCAATATATTGTTAAGCTCATTTATGAGTTTTTAAATTTAAAACATATTTTTTAATTAATATATTTTATTGATTTTTTACAGAGAGGAAGGGAGAGAGAGAGAGAGAGAGCTAGAAACATCAATGAGAGAGAAACATCAACCAGCTGCCTCTTGCACACCCCCTACTGGGGATGTGCCCGCAACCAATGTACATGCCCTTGACCGGAATCTAACCTGGGACCTTTCAGTCCGCAGACTGACTCTCTACCACTGAGCCAAACCTGTTTCAGCTAAAATATATTTTTTAATTCTAATATTTCTATTTGATTCTTTTATACCTATCAGTTGTGGTTTTTATATTTTCATATATATATATATATATATATATATATATATATATATATATATATATATATATATTTGTGTTTTTTTTTTTAATTAAAAAAATATATTTTATTGATTTTTTACAGAGAGGAAGGGAGAGAGAGAGAGAGAGAGCTTGAAACATCGACGATAGTCATCGATCAGCTGCCTCTCACACACCCCCTATTGGGGATATGCCTGCAACCAAGGCACATGCCCTTGACCGGAATCGAACCCAGGACCTTTCAGTCCCCAAGCCGACGCTCTATCCATTGAGCCAAACCGGTCTTGGCTATATTTGTGTATATTTAAGCATAATTATAATCACTGCTTTAAAACCCTTATTTATTAATTCAATAGCTAAGTCATCTTGGAGTTGGTTTCCATTGATTGTTATTTCTCTTGTATTGATATATGGGTCATTTTTCTTGTTTCTTTTTATGTCTACTAATTCTGGACTGCATCATGCATATCTTGGATAATACATTGTAGGGACCCTGGATTTTGTTATGTAACTCTGAAGAATATTGCTTTTTTGTTTTACCAGATAATTAACTGGACTGACCTCAAATTCTAAATTCCCCTGTGGTATGTAGCAAGTGAAATTTTGGTTTAGTTCTTTTAGCCTTACTTGGGTTTCTTGGTACCTGCCCAACGTCTGTTTAGGCTAGGGTTGGTCAGAGATTTGAGCAGAGTTTGTACATAGAATTTGGGGCTTACTTTCTGAGGCTCTTTTATTCCAGTGTTTCTTTCTTCACTTTCCAGCTGCCATTTTCCTGAATTTTGTTTTCTGCTTTATTAGCCAGTAAGGGCTCTATTTAAGTTTTAGCCACCTTCTTGAGTTGTCAATTGTGGAATACCTTAGGCAAATAATGAAATAACAAATATTGCTACATATGACAAATAAAATTAATTAATAAATAAAATAACATTTCTGAGGACTCAAATACCTGTTATTTAATATTCTTTACCCAATACCAGTGTTTTCTTATGCAATGAAACACTAAAGTATTTTCTTGAAGCACATCTGGATGGCCAAGGGCAACGATTTTTTTTTTTTTTTTTTTTTTTTTTACAAAAGGCAATACATTGACATAAGTAAGAGAGGAAGAGGATAGATGTTATTTTTTGTGGCCATTAGCCAGTTTTATCCAGGTCCTACTTTCACTCTATCCTGAAAAACCACTGACACAGGAGAAGTTGGGAAAAGTTGTATACTCTAAATTATTAAAGCATGTGAGTCTTTTAGTTTTATTAAAAGTAGAAAAAAATTATATAAACATTTTACTATTTAATCCAAACATGAAAGTTTGCATTAGTTATCAGTTGTGCTTTGTTATGCTGCCAACTAAAATTTTCTTTCAAAATGTTGTTCTGGTTTATATAATTCTGGATTGATGTTCATGCAGTCCCTCATTAAAATGAAACCAAGGGTACTGGCTTTTAGTTGTTTGCTTTTGGAGATTATAGAGCAATGAGGAATCAACTGTTTCTTTATGAAGCTTATGGGGAATTACTTTAGAGTAAAGATTAATGGAAGAACAGAATATTCTTCAAATCAAGTAATCATAACTTGCCAAATAACTGAGTTATTTCCTGGCTCTTTATCATGGCATGTTGGGTCCAAGGCCCTGGCTCAAGGTTAGGCAGGCTAAAGGAAGGAGGATCTGGATAAGACTGATTAGTGGCCCCATAAGGTAATGTTTTATCTGCTTCCTTTCTCATTTCTATCTCTTGTAAAAGACATTGGTTGTCTTTGGCCATAAAGCATGTGCTCCAAGGAAATACTTTCCTGTTTCATTTTAAAAGATTATACTGGCATTGGATAAAGAAAATTAAGTGACTTATGTATTTTGTATCCTCTACAAAAGTTAAAATGAAGGTAAAGAAAGCTTAGGATATGCCAGAGAATAGTGATTAGCCTCTCACTTTTAAAACTACTTATTTTATATGGGCCCCATAAGGAAATTTTAACTTCTCTCATCCTCATTTTATCATTTTCTGTCAATTTGAAACATACAAAGATGAAATTTAGACAGAATGGATAAAATTGGAATTGCAAGTAACCAATCAGAAAGCCTTCTTAATGTTACAGTATTACTATTTATTTATTTATTTATTTATTTATTTATTTTTAACCAAAATGGGAAACTTCTGTGAAGGCTCCAAAAAAAAAAAAAAAAAAAAAAAAATCATTTGGATCAAAGTATAAAGTAAAAGTTTGAGAGTAGAGTCCAAATGTATTTTAGTTTTGCCAGTTCCCATGAAGGCATTTTCCAGAATGTCTCAGTGAGACCCATCACTGTGTAAGCCAGCTTTGTGGAGGGAAGGACTTTGTTTCTGCCAGACTCACTGAGTGCCCAATAGCTCTCTTAGTGGGACAGAGACATCTAAGGTACAAGATATAAATCATCATTTTTAAGATTCATTGTCTAAATATATAGAGAAATTCATCTGTAATGGCTGTGAGCACAGCTTTGACAAGTAACAAGATGCAATAAAAATAGCTAACATATTGAACACTCATGATATGTTGTGCACTATGCTAAGCACTTTCCTGTATTATGTCATGCAATCCTTGCACCCCATGAGTAAGTATCATTATTACCAGTAATCCTATTTGAAAATGGGGACACTGAAGCTTATAGGATTTGCCTGATGCTAGACAGCTAATATGTAGAGGACCCAGCTTTTAATTTTAGGTCTTCCCTTCTCCCAAGTTCTATTAAATATCCTATTATTTATTTATTAATAAAAATTGTTAAATTCAATTAACTTGTGGATTCATCAAATTAATCAAAAGAATATGATTTAATGTAGGGAGCCAAATTGGATGGGCCCATTTATATGGAGATAGGGAGAAGTTACTCCTATAAACCAAGTTGCTTTGTTTATTTTTAAAAATTTGTTTATTTTAAATATATATTCTTATTGATTACAGAGAGTAATTGAGAGGGAGAGACAGAAATATCAATGATGAGAGAGTCATTGATCAGTTGCCTCTGCACGCCCCACACTGAGGATCGAGCCTGCAGCCTAGGCATGTTCCCTAACTGGAAATCAAACCCTGACTTCCTGGTTCATAGGTCAATGATCAACCACTGAGCCATGCCAGCTGGACCCAACTTTGTTTAATTTAAATGTCTACTTACATACAGATGGTAGGTTAATCTGAGGTGAAGCAGTTATCACCAACAGGCCCTTGAAACCTTTTCATGGCCAACTGTGATCAAACCTATTTTCATAATAAGATTAAGACATTTTTTTATTCTCTTAAAAGTGTACAGTGAAGTTTTCCAGAGGGCACCCAATGTGTGACATCACAACAGCTTGAAAGCAGGAGATGTGAGAATATGTTAGTAATCTATAAATCTAGACATTAAAGGAGAGTTACAAAAAAATAAAACAATGCTCTCTCACTGAATAATTTTTTGTTTTGGAAAATTTTTTATTTTGCATATATATATTTATGTTAACCTTTAATGGGCTTATTTTTGTTTAAAAATAAACATTTAAAAAATTATGTTTTCACATTTAATATGTATTATATGCAGATATAACCCTCATGGGGTTGTTGATAATTTTTAAGATGTTGAAGGGGTTTTGAGACCAAAAGTTGGAGAACTGCTTCTCTAGTGTAACTTAAAATTTAGATGGAAAAGATGTTGGTTTAAATTGTTAAACATTATGTTCCCCTTCCTTTCTGGTGCTTTCTAGTAGAGTACCGTGTAACTTACTGAATCTTCTCAGTGTGAGGTGGCTGTGGACTCCCTGTCCACATTTTCCTTACAGCAGACATCCCCCCCTTTTTTTTCTTTAGCTTTATTTATTTATTTATTTAAAATTTCTTTATTAATTAAGGTATCACATATTTGTCCTCAATCCCCCATTCCAATCCCCTACTCCCTCCACTCATGCCCCCACCCCACTATTGTCCTCGACCACTGGTTAGGCTCATATGTATGGACTTACGTTCTTTGGTTGATCTCTCCCTTTTATCCCCCAACAGACACTTTCTGCTGATCTTCTTAGCTCACGGTGCCTCTCATGCTTTTAGGACCCTAGAGATGCATGTTTGAGTTGTGGACACCCACCCCTGTTGTTGTTGGATGGAACAGGGTAAACCCATGATGAGCCAATTAGATTCTCACTCCCAGGAATTTGGTGTTTGGACTCAGAGACAGCCAGTTACTTTTTCTTAGGACTGGAAAACAGGTGGTGAAAACTCAAAAAGTGGGGAAACAAACAGAGAAAGATTGAAGAGAGAGAAGAAACAGGTGTGCTGTGCTGAGAGAAAGAAGGAGAAGAAATAGAAAGGGAACACTGTCTGTGTTTCCAATGACCTTCCAGGTCTTTGTTCTAGACCTTTCTGAAGCTTGGGTTTTGTGAATTCCTCCTGTACCTTTAGAATAAAATTTCCCTTTCATTAAGCTAGCTCAAGTTGACTTCTGTTACTGTCAACCAAACAGATCTTAATTCAGGTGCTCGGCCTCTGTAAAGCTGAAATTTTTGTGGAGTTTGGACCCATTACTCTTGTTTAAAGGTGCAATTGAAAATAACTTGCTGTAAGAAAGAATAAGAACATTAATAAGGAAATAGATCAAGTTGCCTATGTTTGAAATGTTAGCAATATTTATAGATATTACTGGCTTCAGAAGAGCAAGCAAACGTGATAGATGGGCAGATGACCAGTGAAATTGAGAAGCATCTTTTATTGCCTTATCTACCCTGTTTTCCCGAAAATAAGACAGTGTCTTATATTAATTTTTTCTCCCAAAGTGTGTTAGGTCTTATTTTCAGGGGATGTTTTATCTTTCCATGCGCTAGGTCTTATTTTCGGGGAAACATGTTAGTTACCTAGAAGTCCCCATTCACTGCTGCTGAACTGCAGTGTTGGTGTGTGAATGCACATCATAGACAGATTTTCTGGCCTAACCACTTCATTTCAGTCTTTACTAAACTTTGTAGGGCTACTCTGTCATGCCTCCCACTGTATCCCCAAGGACTTAGAACAAACAGTGCCTAATACAGTGTGGGCACTCAGTCAATATTTAATGAACAAATAAAGAAATGATCACTTCAAATAGTTGTGGATGAGGTTCACTAGACCAAACTTGTGAGTTAACATCTTATTAAACTTTTATTTGATTCTCACTTTTAAAGTTCAAATTTGAAATGCAAGTTTCACTCAGATAAAAAAAAATCATTTTCTCTTCTCAGAAACCTTTTCCTAGCAAGTCTCAGCCTCTCAGCCCCTCTATCTCTCTGTCTCTCCACTCTCTCTTTTGGATACACCATCCTTCCCATGTCTCTGATCAATCCTAGCAGTTTTCTTCCCCTGGGTTCTGTGTAGTTTCTTGGTGATAAGATGCCATCATGGCCTGTATGATAGTGAATAGCAGAAGATTAAAACAGAATGAGCAATTGAAACCAGAATAGGGAGAGATTTGAGGTCCTATCTTGTGAGCATTAGGCTATCCTAGAAGAATATCATATGTTCTTTTATCCCCTGACCTCTCCTCACCTGAAGAAATGTATCTTTTAGAAAGGTTGATAAGGTTTTAGTGTGCAAAATGGATTGGAAACTGAGAACTATTGGCCTGGAAGTCAATTAGGAGCTGTCACCATGGTCTGCATAGAGAGTAATAAAGATACTGTTTAGTTTCTTCTAAGAGTTGCTTGGGGATACTTCATGTGCAGAAGGAGAGGCAGAATTATGCTGCTTTTTTTTTTCCCCTCAAGACCCCTGTGCAGATAGGACCTATAAGTGGGATTTAGGAGTTGCTGTTATTATATGGTTTTTGCATTTGTAAGAGCTTCATGCCGCGATGCCATTATTATTGTTAGTTCATCTTCCTGCAGTGCCATCATCCTCATTGTTCCCTAATTGAAATCCCCTTTATCCTTTAGGTCCACTTCCTCTCTGTTGCCTTCCTTTTCTGCTAATCAGATTTAAGGTCTCCTTCCTCCTGCCTGCCACAGAAATAGCTAGTGTTTTTGATAGGCACTCACTCCATTATGCCATGGATAATGTCCATCTCACACTAGGATGTGGATTTCTAGAGAGAAGGTACCATGATGGACCCAACTTTGTGTGCCCAATTCATGGCCTTGCACTTAGATGATGATGAATTTCCTGTAACACACACTCTGAGGCATGTTTTCAAAATGAAGGCAGAGCTTTGCCTATGTTCTTAGTAGCTGAGAAGCCAATAGGTAATCCATTCTATTTATGCACAGTGGTCATAACATTGCAAAAATGTAAATTATTTCAGTTAATATAATCTCTTGTTGTGAAAATCATATACTCTGTGTTCGTTCACACCTACTAGTTTCCAACCTACTGGGCAGTCCCGAATGACTTGCATGGCTATTCTTTTTCCTGGATGTTAGCTAAACACCAAGATTACAGGGTAAACCTTTAAGTAATTGCTGCGGAGCTGAATCCCACCTATTCAACCTCCCTGCTTTTTTTGGAGATGAAATGACATGTAATTTAACTGTGTTGGTCTAGCATGGCTTACAGTAAATGGTGTGCATGATTTGGAAAGGTTCATTAGTCAGCTCTAACAACTTGACTACACCCTTCAAAACATGAGTGATTAGGACTCATTCTGTGAAATGAATTGCTACACAGGAGCAGGTTCATGACTCAGATGGCATAAATGCCTTTTATAAGTTTTTTTCACAGAGGAAAAGGAGCCAAGAGAGGTAATGACTTCAGACTTAGGTTTATATAGTCTTTTATCCAAGCACTGTGCCTTAAAGCGCTTTGTTCTTCCAACACAATCACCACCTTTAAATACAGCTCCAGCTCTTGGGGTGGAGTGGCAGTGAATGCAGACTCTAATAAGAAGCTGGGTTTGCACCGGAGGCCCATTGTCATTCTCATTTGCTTCTTGGATTCAGAGATCCTACCTTCTCTATACAAGATTGAGGAAAATTACAACATTATTCAATTATATTCAAACTCATTTCTAAGGGCTTGACAAACATGAAATAGAACAGACTCTTAAAATTGCAAGGCTGAGACTATGGAACACCATGGTGATTGAAGGCAGAGACCAACTTCTCCCTGGAGTTCAACATTTTCTCCCACCCCAAGGGAAGGGAAGAGAAGAGAAGAGAAGAGAAGAGAAGAGGAGAGGAGAGGAGAGGAGAGGAGAGGAGAGGAGAGGAGAGGAGAGGAGAGGAGAGGAGAGGAGAGGAGAGGAGAGGAGAAGAGAAGAGAAGAGAAGAGAAGAGAAGAGAAGAGAAGAGAAGAGAAAGGAAGTCCTATTTTCTGTATCTCTTGTTTTCTGTGAGAGACTTGGATTTTCTCCTTTTCCCCCTCAAATTTGGGATGTTTTAGGGAGCAGGCAACATATGAACACATAGAAAAACCCAATACAGACAATCTTTTAGAAGCAGTTAGTGTCTGGTATCAAGGCCTGCTTCACTGTCATAATCACAACCCCATGAGTAGGTTATGGGCAGGTGGAAGCAGATAGAGCAGGTCAAGGGAACAGGCGTCTACCTTGTTTCTGTAATTTGGCAAAGGCAATGCTGTCCACTAGTGTGGAGACCCTCACCTGTCTTTGGCTCACATGTCATATATCCTCAGCTTAGCAGGACAAGTGGAACAACTGCTGCTGCTTTTGGAAGATCTATTACTATGAAGATTCTTATTTAAAGTATATGTAGCAAATTATTTATTCCAGAGTGTCATAAATTAAGTTATGGAAGACATTGAAAAATATGCTCATTATCTTATTTTAAGCATCATTAATTCATCCATTTATGCATGTATTCACTCAAGCAATATTTATTAAGGGCATACTATATGTCAGACACTGTTGTAGGCCCTGGGGATATGGTAGAGAACACATAAGGACTTAGCCCATAGGATCCTTGAAATTTGCAGATCATAAATCAAAAGCAGATGACTTATAGTCTAGTCTAACTCTCTAGTTTACAAATTAGGAATCTGAGAATGCCCATTCGTTAGGAATTATACTTGTGGGTAAGGAATATCACAGTGAACAGTAAGTGGGGTGGGGTGGGGATCCCAGCCCATAACAATGTGTAGGAGTCAGTGTTTAAAAAATAATTTACTTTAGACTGAGTCAAGTTTAGATTAAGAAGAAAGCATCTCCTCTTACCTGTGATACCAGAAATCCTTTTTTAAAGCAAAGTGACTTTTTTTTTTTTTTTTTTTTTTTTTGTCTTACTGTTTAAGGTGCAGGTGCCCTGCCCTCCAGCCCATTCATATTTTATTTATTTATTTATTTATTTATTTATTTATTTATTTATTTATTTATTTATTTTTAGAAGGGATAAATTTTATGTTTGTGTTAATACTAAGGTTCAGATAGCGTTTAAATATGTTTTTATTTATTTCCGAGAGAGAGGAAAGGAGAGGGGGAGAGAGATAGAAACATCAGTTATGAGAATCATTGATCAGCTGCCTCCTGTACACCTCCTATTGAGAATCAAGCCTCAAACCCCAGGCATATGCCCTGACCAGGAATCCAACCATGACCTCCTGGTTCATGGTTGATGCTCAACAAAGGAGCCACACTGGCTGGGTTCAAAAAGCATTTAAATAACATTTTGTAAGTGGCTCCTTGAAAATGAGAGAAGACCTTTCACTTATTGTATCTTATTTAATCCTGCAACCATCCGATGAAATAGGTATTATAATTCTTATTGCACAGGTGGAGTAACTGAGTTTAAGAGGCTTTAAGTAGTCTGGTAAATAAATAATAAGGGAGTCAGGCCTTGGAGGCAGGTTTTCTGATGCTAAGGCCAGCACTCTTAGTATTGCACCATGCCACCCATTATTCCTAACACCTGGATGTTGGTGAACTCATTTACTTGACAGTTTTTGAGTGCCTATTACAGACCTGCCACTGTGCGTGGCATTATGACGTCACAGATAAAAATCAGAACCTGCCTTCAAATAACCTGAGAACTCTAATATTGTGGCATTGGTGTGCCCTGGGTGTAGGCGGAGCTCAGAGAAAACTCATTGCTCTGGCTCTGAGATGGTCAAAGAAAACATTTGAAGGAAGTGACACCTGAGTCAGGACGATTAGTCAAGTGGGAAGTAGCCAGATAAAGAATGGGTGAGACCGTCACAGGCAAAGGGACCAGTGTGGATAAAGGCACAGGGTTTTGAGCAAGCACAGTGCTATTAGGAAATCAATCAGGCCAGTGGGGAGCTTGGGGCATAAAGAAGACTGATGCAGAGTCTCTTATTTCCAGTGAGTGGACTGTTGAAGATTTTGCTTTCAAATTAGTTTAATGGCCAAAAAAATTTTTTCTCCAGACTTTTTTTTTTTACTAGCAACATGGTTGCCTAACTCAGATATGGGCCGACATTTTCTGACTCCTCTGAATAATGTGCCAACCGTCTGAATGATATGATTTTTCAGTAGGATCAGAAAACCTGTCTCAAGAATCATCAACAATCAATTGCTCCTAGAGTCTCAGATCCTTTCTCTGATCTTCTTCAGAAAGTTTTGCTTTGAAGTTGCTGGAAAGAAGACTGAACCCTCTGTGAAGTGGCAGCAAGCTGGTTTCTAATAGGAAGTTTATGATCAAATGAGTTGTTGATAATATGCCTTGAAAGCAAAATTTGTTTGATGTTTTCTATTATTCACCAAAGCTGGTTCCTTTAAGATTCACAATGTCCAAGTGTATTTTAAAATATGCATAATTGAACATTTGAAATCTCGTAAAGCAGCAGGGCATGCTGAATCCTTGTGTTCATCCAGGTGGATAAACCAGACTTTACAAACTGGCTTTGCCTGCATCTGAAAAATGCATTTAGTCTTAGTCCAAAACATCAACAGTGGAAACAGCAACTCAATTTGGTTTTCTGATTTCAGTTTGGAATCCCTCAGTTTTCCTAGTTATATTTATCCCTAGTTTGTAAGGCAAAGTCCGTCCTTCTCTCTTTTCTTTTTCATCAAACATTGGCATAGTGTTTCTAATACTAAACTTGTATACGTGATCCCTGCCTCAGCCAGACCTTGGGTAAATGAGTCAAAAGCTCTGTTAGGAAAGTAGAGTTGATCCACATCCTCTCAGATTTCTTTGGTTGTGTTGAGATCCAGAATATGTGTTGAACAGAATTGCTGTCTGAGCTTCTCAGGAAGAAAGTCAGAAGAAGCCGAAACCAGTTTGGCTCAGTGAATAGAGCATCGGTCTGCGGACTGAAGGGTCCCAGGTTCGATTCTGGTAAGGGGCATGTACATTGGTTGAGGGCACATCCTCGGGAGGGGGTGTGCGGGAGGTGGCTGATCGATGTTTCTAGTTCTCTATTCCTCTCCCTTCCTCTCTGTGGAAATCAATTATATATATATATATATATATATATATATATATATAAAAGAAAGTTGGAAGAAGACTACTATGACCTCAGAACCATATACTTCTTTGTTTTTATGACCCATAGAGGGCCTTGCCCAAAAAGACTTCACAGAAAATAGCTTATTCAACAGAGGCCAGGTGGTAAATCATCTGAACCAGTTATAGTCCTGTAGGAGGAAAGATTTAGCTGTTCTTATTATGGTCTTCTTCTTATATTTTTGGTGCTTTTATTGACTATTGGACTTGCATATAGGAAAGTCTACTTTGAGTCTGGCTACTTTTTGGTCACGTAGTCCCATAATGCTAGAAGTGACCCTTTAAATTTTCATTGTCTGGATTATCTCAACTGGAAGATGAGAATAATATAAATGAATCACTTCACAAGGTTATTGAAAAAGGTTGTAATAAAAGTCATTCTTTAGATAAGGGACATTCTTGGGTTGAAATAACTCTGCTGTTATTCCTGTACACTTTTATTACCAAAGCTCTGTCTTCTTAATTTTTGTGTGTGTCCTTGAAACATTTATTGAATACATCAGCTTAAATTAGGCCAGGCTGCATATAACAGTAAAATCCCAAATAACAGAAGATTAAACAAATGAGGATTTTACTTGTCTGTCATGTAAATAAAATATGGAAGTAAGCATTAGGCTGCACAGGCATCAGAAACACAGACACCTTCTATCCTGTCCCACTTTTCTAGTCCATGATTTTTATTCTCAAGCTCACCTCATAATCCAAGATGGTTGCCGGGGGCCAAGATATCATATTTGAGATGCAGGCCAGAAACAAGGAAAAAAACAGAAAGCAAAAAGGATTCTGCTCTGCTGAGATGGTTCCCTTAAAGTAGAGGTCCCAGCAGTCCCAAATAATCCTACTTATGTCTCATTGGCTCAGGTTTAGACATGTAACTTTACCCAGCCACTAAAAATTTTGCAAAAGTGACTTTTTAGCTGGCAATCTTGCCATCCCAAATAAAATCAGAGCTCTGTTACTAAGGCAGAATGGGAGAAATAGATGTAGAAATAGGGAACTAGCACTCTTTGCCTTAGTCTATTTCTTTAATACCCAAACTTTCATGTACATCATTCTCATATATCAAACACACTCACTCTAAACAGATCCTCAAGGAAATGGGAATATAGGATAAGACATATAACTGAGTTAGAATTTGAAGGCAAAAAGAATCTGATTATTACTAGAGATGGAGCATTGATAGTTCTTGTTACCCATGGTGGAAGGGTTACTTAAATAGTAACCTATGTAAGTCTTGGGCAAGAGTGACTATTGTAAGACATCATTACTGAGAGCACTTGAAGAATATAAGACCTGTGGGCATGGCTTACTGCTTTAAACACCCTAGAGAAGTTAAAGAAAGAAAATAACAGATTCAAGTTTTAACTTCTTAGCTCAATAAATGATCAGAAGACCAATAAATTTATAAGGTTTTCCTGAAGAATTTTTTTACTTTAGTAAAGGTTGCAGCTAAAAGTCATATCTGAGTCTAATTCTGTGAGTTGCTGAATTGCAATATAGTTTGTCTTTGTAGTCTTGTCAGCTCTCTCAAGTAAAGATTAGGGCATTGATGGGGAAGAGTAGGGCCTCTAGAATTAGAATGAGGACATTGGGAATGAGTGGCATAACTGAGAACCCCAAACTCACAAACTTTAATTTTGGTACCAATTGCTATGTTGCTCAGTGCTTTTAGTAGTGAACCAAGCATGTCAAACTCGTCATCCATGGGCCGCATGTGGCCCACAACTAATATTTTTGTGGCCCAGTCAATATAATAGTATGTAAGAAACGTTTTAATAAAAATTTTGTAACTTAATTTTTACCATATCCTATTATACTTAATTACTAATAACAAATTTCAATGTTTGCTAATGACTGGTTATTGTAACCGTATTGCATTCATTTCCCTTACTCACCATTTCTCTCCACTAGTACTACGTAGCAGTGAATATTATAGCAGCTGATTGCCACGTCATTAGTCTTGTACCGACTTGTTTGGTGTGCGCAACAGGAAATATTTCACTTCCAGAGAACAAGAAAAATAGGTTTATTTGCATTACACTTATTAATTTGTGCAGTTATTCAGTGTCTGGTAAGTTAATGTTCAAGAAAAAATATTCATTTTTATTAAAATGTTCTATATTTTATGACAATGATTACTTATTTATTTTAGCCCCTTGTATTCAGCATGTCTCTATCAAAATAAACCTACATTTTTATAAAAATTGAAGCTTTTGTTTTTCTGCAGCCCACATAAACTTAAACACCAGCAGGGAGTGTTATTTTTAGGAGTTAACTTGGTTTATCAGACTGTGGCAGCTGGGCAGTCGAGGGCTTTGAGTGCCAGGGACTCTGACCCTGAGATTCCTCCTGGAAAAAGAAAAAAAATTGGGACCCTCCCAAGAAGAAATCTCAGCAGTGAACTAAACTTTTCAAATGGAACTTTTAACAAAACTTCTGGTGTGGATGGTAAAATAATTACTGGAGGCCATCAGAAAGGTCTCATGACTCACTGTTGAGTGATTTCCAGCAGGCTCACAAAGAATTTAAAAGTAAGCTTGAAGCTATTAAGAAGAATATTAGAGTGGTTTGGGCTTTGGACTCTATGAAAATTGTATTGTAAATTTAGAAAAAATACAAAGGATTCAGGAAGTCTAAATTTTCCTAATGTTATTTGTCTTATCTCAACAAGATATTTGACATTAAAAAAACAACAGAGGTAGCTGTTTCACACCTGTTGACCAGATCATCTCATCAGAGTTTGGCAGAGCTCTGATGTAAGGACTTAGAGATTTGGGTGAATAGTTGACTCATAAAGGAGAACAGAAAGCAGAATATGGTGCAAGGAAAGAAACAGGAATGGCAGTCCTTTCCTTTACCCCAAGATGAGTTAGATGTTTTTTGGAGATGTTTCCTTCCCTAAATCCATGACCCCTGGCAATGTAATTTTGCAGGTCCTCCCATGAAGAGTGGTGTCCGTTTTCTTGCCCCTCGACTTATGAGTTGTTCGGCCAATAGAATTTGAGGGATGTAAATTCTGCCAATTTGAGCTTAGGCCTCAAGAGGCCTTGCACACTTATGCTCTAACTCTTGGTACCATGCTGAGCTCCCTAAGAACAAGTCTAGGCAACCTTACTGGATGATGTGGTTTTGCTGTCCCCATAGTCTCTGTTGACAGCCAGCCACCCCCAGAAACAAAGTTACTTAGCTGAGAAGCATCATGAATGAACTCAGGAACAGAAAGATAACTCAACTGAGCTCAGCTCAAATTGCTGACCAATCTGAGCTGAATAATGACTGAATAATGACTGTTGTTTAGCCATTAAGATTTGGGGTGTTTTGTTACATGGTGAAAATGAATCTCCATCCCTCTCCCTCACTCAGGCAGCTCATTATAATGGTTTCCATCGGTTCTCTTGGTTTCTACTCCAAGTCTGGCCAGGTGGTGACTTTCAAACTTTGTGATTTCCTTTCCTCCCAGCTTAGAAATTACGCTTACTGTGATGAGCACATGCTTTGCCCTTGCACACATTACCAAGTTATGCAGTGCTTCCCAACCTTTCCCACAGCATGGTGCACAGAGAAAATGATAGTATTTGTATTAATAGACAAACTGTGTAACAGATGAAACTGCTTATGGATGGAGCCTGTCCAACTGCCCTTAGGAGTAAACATTGCCCAGGGCACATTTTTAAGGAGGTCAGAAAACTGCGTGTTGTTGAATATGAATTTCTTCATTCAGTATGCTTTTGTTCATCACTATGCTGGCATTAGCAATACAATGATGGACAGAACTTATTCCTTGACCTTGAGGAGCTGTGTTACTCTAATCTATGTGTTGATACAGAAATGTTGTGGTGGCAAGATATATAGTAGAAAGAAATTGCTCTCCATGAAATCTGTCAGTCTGGGGTTAAATTCTGGCTTACTCACTTGCTAGCTATGTGAACTTGAGCAAATCACTTAGCTTTTCTAATTTTCAGTTCCTTATTTAGTAAAATGGAGGTCATATATCTCCCTTCAGGCTTCTTGGTAGGGGAGAGGATGAGTTTAATGAGAAAATGTTAATTTTCATCCTTATTTATAAATAGGGCCATTTATGTACAAGTGGCCAATTGAGTTCTTTCCAAATTGCCTGAATGCATTCTGAGTTCCTATTACAAATTTCATACTATCATTTATGAATACTAGAATAGAAAATGATTTATCAGCTCTGACTCCAATTCGGAGAAGTATTTGTAATTACCAACTAGAATCATAGATCACTCTCCATTTACTTAAAATAGTTACTCTATCATATATATATATATATATATATATATATATATATATATATATATATATATATATATATATAAAAGTCATAGTCTGGGTTACAGCAGGGGCTCAGAGACCAGCTAGTCAATTGGAGAATCAACAACTAGAACTCAGGTATTCCATTTTCCAGTTTTATGATTCTTCCATCAAGTCATGCTGCTATGAATTACAGGAGATACAAGGATAAACAGGATGCATTCTTGACCTTCTCCAACTTGAGGAACTGAATAAAGTCAGCTATTTAAACAACTTTATTTTGATGAATTAAATCAACAGCACTAACTTCTTTAATGATAGGACATTTGGGGGGAGCCTATCTAAAATTAAAACTAATAATAATATGAATTTAGGATTATCTTAACTATTTCTCTGAATTAAAAAAAAAACCTGGCTTCCAGTCACAAATGGCCAGATATCTCTCCAAGGGCTTGATATTCTTACTGTCCATCTGTTTCTCTATCCTTCTGCACACAAAGGCATAAACACAGATGCACTTGAGCTGTGGCTAAAGGTCACATTCAGAAAGTTTGCAGTAAGAAAATGAAAAGTAGAAAAATGCATGCATTTTGTTTTTTAGCCTATTATTTTGAAGGCCAGTTCTTTAAGGGAAGGCTACTGCTTTGCTTACAGCCCAAGAATTCCAAAAGTTTTGTATTCTGCTCAAGATCTATGTTCAAAAAAAATCTTCCTTCTGTTCAAGGCAGAGATTTTATTTACAATAACAATTTGCTTGAAGTCACATGGGACTAATAGAGAAATGCCTTTAATTTGCAAGTTGTTCATTTCTTATTACATATATTAATTGACTTTGTATTTTCACACCAAATAAATAAGCTGAATATGTAATAAACTTCTCTGAGATAAAATAAATGAGCTTTGGATTTTTTAGAATCAGTGATAAAATACAATAGCAGAGAGCAGAAGCTGAAGATCTAATCTTACAAATTGCTGAAAGCTCAAGTGAGCTTTATTTATGGCAGAGGAACTAAAGTTTATAGAGGAAACATGGTCTTGGTTTTAAAATATGGATGAGATAATAAAAGGTATTAGTAAGTAAAACACTTAATGTCCAGCAGATAGCAAGTGTTCAATAAAATGTTAGCTATTGTTATTATTACTAGAGGCCCAGACTGCACCCTCTCCAATCTGGGATCCATCTCACAATCCAGGACTGCTGGCCCCCAACTGCTCGCCTGCCTGCCTTCCTGATTGCCCCTAACTGCTTCTGCCTGCCAGCCTGATCACCCCCTAACCAGCCTGATTGATGCCTAACTGCTCCCCTGCCAGCGTGATTACTCCTAACTGCCCTCCCCTATAGGCCTGGTCCCCCCCAACTGTCCTCCCTTGAAGGCCTGGTTCCTCCCAACTGCCCTCCCCTGCTGGCCATGTTGTGTTGACTATCTTGTATCCACATGGGGGCAGCCATCTTGCATGTTGGAGTGATGATAAATTTGCATATTACTATTTTATTAGATAGGATTGCTATTATTAGAAAGTACATATAGTTACACAAATAAAAGACACTATTCTATAGAAACTGCTCATGAGGAAAGGCCTTATATCTTATAATATTTTATATCACACATCTTCCAGTGATTTCATAATGTGAAACAACAGTCATTCTGACCATGTTTGAAAAAGAGATATCTAGTTTCTCAGTTGGTTTCTAAGGACCAAGATCAAGTTCTTCATCAGAGGATTAGAAATTATACAAGAAATAAAGTTGAAACAAATAGTTAATGATATAAAGGGTGATAAACAGTCTCAAAGCACTGAAGTGGAAAACTAAAAGAATTGAAAGTCATCTTAGTTTGCTAAGATTTCTCTTGTTTTTATTTTATTACCCAGAATGTTCCTCCTGATTTATCCAGAGGTCAAGTGTGCTGTTAAAGGAAGCAATTTCATCAGCCCATATTCGGTCTTGGAATCATAAAGGGGAAAAACATCTAACCCAGAAAAATTTCAATTTTACATTTGTTTTTAAGTGCATATTTTTTTCATAACTATTCTTCTATTCCATAGAGCAGAGTTCTTGAATTTAAAAACAAGTTCCGGAAGGTTGAGGCAAAATATTATTTTGTGGTGTGTGTTTATGTGTTTATTGGTGGCGTGGGTGGGTGACTGAGAGTATGGACAAGGATAGAACTAAAGAATTTCAGGAAACACACAAACAAGACTGCATACCTAGGCCTGATGGACATTTGCCAGACTGATAAATATTGGTCTAACATATTTTCAATGAAGACATTTGTGAAAAATAAAATACAATAATTCAAAAAGAAATACATATTTAATGTTTGGTAGCTTCTAATTAACTTCAGGTAATCCAAGGGATTTCTTGTTAGGGGACAAAAAGGGATTAGGTAACTAGTGTTGAAGCCAGTTGTTTAGAATAACTTTGATTTTCAGCCATGGAAAGCCAAATTGGTACAAAGCTCTTATTCCCATCATCATTGTTAATCATCTACTACATCAAAGACCTGGTTCTTCTCTTGGTTGTCTCTTAGTTGCTCCTAGTCCCTTCTCTTATTTTTCTTTCCTTTGGGGAGCATCTCTTTGGAAATATTAATGTAGCCAACAAAGACACAATGAGAGGGAACTGGAAAGAGGAGAAAAAGAGATAAAATGTGAGCTAAATAGTTTCTAGAACTGTGAGAAAAGTTTTGCCAGTGTGATTCTACCAGCTTTGGAGAGCACTCTTGAGAGCTGAACAGGCATATTTTTACATCTGCTCCACTAAGATCTGAACTACCCTTAAATCCTTTGACTCCCCAGCACTGGAAGCTCTGCATAGATATTTATTGATGGATTAAGCAAGAAATCATGATTGTTCAAGCCCACATAGTATGAGTAAAAATGAAATGTCCTGGGAATTTCCTGTACGCAAGGCAAGTTGAATTGGAAAGACAGGAGTTCTCTCACTCTAAGATTCTAGCCATCAGACAACATTGCCTAAAATTCCCATTCCTATGTTGGGGGTCAGAAAATGACTCTTGTTTTATGAGTTTCTCCATGAAGTGGCAAAGTTTCTTTGCCTCCTCACTGTAAAATGAGGAACTTAGATTATTCTAAGCTATCATATTCTGTTTGATTCTGTGAAGTATGTGTTCAAACGTTCTTACCCAAGGGAGGCAGAACCATAGAAATAGGAAAAAAACCCTTCTCTGAGGCTCAAGGGCATTAAGTCTAGCTTGGATTGGACAGTATATACTAACAATAGAGAGTAACTTTTTTTTTTTTTTTTTTTTTTTTTTGCTAAGTGCACTATGTTCCCTAACCCTTGAGACAGCCTCATTAATCTTTTCCCAATGATTTTAAGCTTTGAGTGCCCTTGAATATGTGTTACTGGGCTCTTCCCCTCAAGTTTTTAAATGTGATATAATGTGCTTTGTGAGGATAACAAATAGGGTAAATATATATATATGTAAATATATATATATATATATATATATATATATATATATATATTTACCCTATTTGTATATATTTGTATATATATATATATATGCAGTGTATAGATAGGAAGTGGTTTCCTTAGCAACAATTGCAGTAAGAAAAATATATCAAAAGATGTGGGTTTTCCCCTACTTTCATTACCCCTAAATCTAGTCCTTGCCTATAATTAATTGTTCCTTTTTTATTGTAAGGTAAAACATCAAATCATACTCTCTTGTAAGAATCTATTATAATTAGGGGGTAAACCAAGATTATACATATGCACATACCACTGCAGTCCAGGGTGCTATATTTAAAACACATGTGTATATATGGCTCGTTTTCTCCTTGAGACAGTTCAGAAACCTAAACAACCTATAAAGGCTATTTTGCTTTATTCTTTCTAGATTCCCATACACTTATATCTTAATGTCAATTCAAAACGCAAACACACCAAACCATAGGAACCACTGTGTTGAAATGTTGAGGCAAATTAGATGTTTGCTTGAAGCCATAAGGATGAGGAGAGGATATGAGCCTTATTATTATTCTATAAAGTAAAATTTAGCCACTGGGCTGGGCTGCCCTCTTCATTTATTTTTCTCTTCAGATAAAACCTCTGCAATATGAGCTAATTATAGGAAGCCTCTTGAGATTTCTTCTATTTTAACTTTTCTGTGATGAAGTGGAGACTTACCTGAACTTGCCATAATTAGTCTGCAAAGTCTCCAGCAAAGATCCAAGAATATAACTTTCTGGTATGACTTGGCATTGCCTAAGCTTGGAGTCTTCTTAAAATTAATTTAGTAAGGAACCAGAGGGTTCTCAAGAACATTCTGATTGACGTTTGGTTCTGGAGGAAGACTTGGGGGTTATCTCTCTTGTGTAGGCGCTTCAGGGATAGGAGCACAGTAGACTAAAAAGGCAATATTTCTGGTCTGTTCTAGATAGTAGGTCCACAAATCAACATTGATCCTTTTCTTGATTTTTCCCTTCTGCACTGCAAGAGAGTCAGAAGTCCTGAAATAACTTTAATGTCGCTTCCTCAGCCATCATTTTCTCCCCAGTTATTATTGCCAATGAACCACATTATCATCTCCTTTCTTTTCTGGGGCGGGGTGGGGGGGACTTCTGCTTCAATCCTGCATTTCTAGGCAGGAGAAGGGAAACACACCCGACCTCAACTGACCACTTGTATTTCTTTGCATCAAATTGCTGAGATGTATGGTCCCCTTCCCCACTTCTATTCAGGGTGCTCTGTTTTGAAAATAACAGTGGAAAAAACTGATGGCCACAAATCAGAAAAGGAGAAATAAGTTGGAACCTGGACAGTAAGGTTTCTGAGTGTCTGAGGTGGCAAAGAAATGGGCCAAGTGAACCAGCAACTCAGTCCCAGAGGGAAACCATGTGAGGAGAGGCTTCTAACCTCAGACTTTGAGCATGCCTACTTCTGGGGTCCCTGGTGAGAGGAGGCTGCGGTGGTAGAGGTTGGGGTTGCCTGGTGATTGGAGGCCATGACTGACTGGAAAGGAGAAGTGTGATCTGAAGCCTGGTCTGAGGGCTCTGGCCAATCCTGAAAGTTACCCCCACTTGACCATGACTCACTGATGTCTCTGAAAGCTTGTAAGTTCCATGGAATTAGTACAAACAAGCATTTCCAGTGAAGCCTTCATTCGGCATCTTATTATTAGTGGGACATTAAATTGCATACACTGTAATGTGAGTTGAACAAAGACCCATTCCAGAGTGAGAAAGCAGAATCCACTGGTTTTCGTTCCTTTAGTAATTAAGTTTCTGCATTTTCAAAATGTGCTTATTCAAGCTATTTAAAAATCAACACTTCAAGTTTTTTTTTTTTTTTTTTTTTTTTAAATGAAGGGCGGGCAGGGGACTGTATTGGCCACAATTCTTTGGTTCTGTCTCCCATGTGAGTTCTCCTAGGCATTCCCTATGCCTAGTAAGAGATACAGCTATGCAGACACTAGCCAGTAAGGAGGCTTGCAGTGTGTGTTTTAAATAGCTATGTGAACTTTAAAAAGGCTCTTAGAAAATAAGCAACTTCTGTAGTCCACCTGCTCCCATTATAATTTCTCTCTTCTGTTTAATGTGTTACTCTCTGTCCTTGTTCACCAACCCTTGGCACATAGTTAGAAGTAGAAATGTTTCCATATTTAGTTTGTCTGGTTCCGTTTCCTCTGAGACTGGCAGGTAGCTCAAATTTCATTTCAGGCTATGCTTAACGGAAACATAGTCCATCCGAGTTCTTTTCTCCCCTATTTATATCCTCTTTCTTCCCAAGGGACTCTTTTCCTAGTTGTGCTTCCTTCTCTCCTGTATCTTGCATTTCTAGGTCAAATTTACCCTTTCCTGGTTATTTGCTCCTTTATTTCAGCTTCCCTCTTCTTCACCACCTAATCTGTGTGTGTGTGTGTGTGTTGTGGGGGAGCGGGCAGGATGGAGGGAGATGAGTTACTTTGGGAAATAAAAACACAACTCCATTTCTGATACCCAATATAATTTTTTACGGCCCATTTTGAGTCTAAAATAATTCAAAGAAAATGATTCCAAATCCAAGATTGAGTATAAATTAACTATCTATCAACATAAATAATAGGAAAAAAAATCCCAAACTCTATGTAGCAATGACTAGTTTCTTTCTGTCTTGCATATTTGCCCTGAGAAAAAGTTTTATGCCTATATTGGGAGGGACAAGTCACCTGCAACCTCTGTGTTACGAAATTTGATGGTCACTTCTGTGTCCTCGTCTTACCTGATTTAGCAGAGTTGCCTCGTTTATCTTCAGCTCTTCCTCCCACTCTGGGCTCTTCTGCTCAATCTTCCTGGCTCACCCTTTCCTCTCTACTTCAAATGTTTATGTCCCATGATCAGACCCAGGCCTTTTCTCTTCTCCATTCAGACTTTCTCCTTGGGGATCTCATGTTTAAATAGTACTGAAATATGCTAAAAACTCCTAAGTATAAATCACCAGTCCCTACCTCTCGCCAAAGCTTTAGACTTCTAACAAGAGATTCGCTTGTGCAGACATCTCCTAACATAGTCTCTTAATATCTCCAGAAGACCACCTGACACCTCCTCTTCTCCAATGGAACCACCACCAGCCAAAACAGAACTCTTTACTCCCGCTTCCACTTGCCTCCCCAACATGCTTCTCTCTGTCTTTCCAGTCCCATTAAGTGGCTTCACCACCCACCCAGTTGCTCAGTCAAAAGCCATACCTCACTCCAACCCCCACATCTTATCTATCACCTTTTAGCTCTACCTCCAGAATCCGTCAGAAATCCATTCACTTTCCCAACTCCATGGCTATCACCCTGGTCCTATTTACTGTGTTCGTGGCTGCAATCATTTCAAAAGAGGTTTCCCTGTTTCTACTCTTGTCCTCATTGTGGTACTCGCTCTATACAGCAGCCAGAATAATTTAACAAATGTCAGTCAGATGGCATCATTTCTCTCCTTACTGCCCCTCCGCACGCTGTCCTGCGTGCCTGCTCCTCAAGCCCATGAAATGCTTCTCTTCAGGGACCTGGAAATACTTTACTTCTGGTACTTTACTTCTTCTGCAATCCTTACCTGCTGAGACATTTAAGTGTGTTCCTGCAATCTGATTCCTTTCTCCGATGTAAAACAAGGCCAGAAATCTTCAGGGACCTGGAAATACTTTAAAGTATTGATTACTGTGCGGGTAGAAAGTTTCCTAGGCAACTCTCTCCTTTGTGAAGCCTGGATGGTGGGACATCAGGGGCGAGGGGTGGTGTTCCCTTCCTGTTATGTGATGAAGGAACTGGAGAGGGCTGGGAAAGATAATGGGGACTTGGGGAGCAGAGGAGACTGATTGGAGAATAAAACGAGGAAGTAAAACAGGGCAGGCAGGTTTAAGAGGGGCACACAGTCATTTTTATCCTTTGTAATTCACATTACAGTAAAATTTTATAAATTGGGTCGTTGTAAAAGGAGTAATAAAGTGATACTAATTAGCATTATATTAATAATTACACGATTTCTTCCTGAATATATATATATAATCTTTCTGCAAAGAACTAAAAATGGTTTAAAAAGCTCTAATGATATTATATTACTGGGCAACACGTCTATAATAAACATTAATTATATGGTATTATAGGGATCCGCAGAGCTTTCTAAAGGTACAATAGTCTAATAAAACACCAGAAGCATAATTGTTACTCTAAGGATTTAGAATCAAAATTAGCTTAATGAAAGGAAAAATTTTTAATAGGAAAAGTGTCCACAGCACATTTGCTGTGGTGTAGATTTTCATTGTAGGAAAATCTTAAAAATCCATAAAAACCAGATAATCACTCGGACCTTGTTACACAAATACTGCTGTTAAATTTTTCCTTTTTTAGTCCATAGCTTACTGTGCGGTTCTCAGAGCCTTTTGTAAGTCAGCCACTAGAGAGCAAACTTCTTCTTTCTATCGGGCTGTGGTTTTATTTTAAAAGATACAGCACCTCTATATCGGCACTCTGACAATACCACATTACCTCAGACTGTAAAATCTGATAATATAGCTTCTGAATGCCTGGGGGTGGTGGGTGTGGGGGAATTTTAAGGCCCTTTTATATTAAATACATAAGAAAGAACAAGATAACCCGTAGTAATGTGGAACTCCCTTCCTGGAGTGAAAATGAAACCTGCTAATGGAGCATAAAGTCTTACGTTTCATCCCATGTAATAATATATAATGGGTATTGTTTGGCCTGACGGGCATCTTGGGGCTTTTTTTCCAGGCAATGGTTTCTAGAGAGCTCACAGAAATGATACTGTTTCCAGGTGAAATGTGAATAAATTACACTGTAAGCTACCTTTTATTGCCATCAGTTCCGGAGGCTTGAGCCAGGCAAAAAAAAAAAAAGCTGCCAGTTGACGAACATTCTCATCTATTGGTTGGAATCCCCACTCTTGGCTTCCCTTCCAAACAGATGTTGGACCCCAAACAACAATACACAGGCAGATCCACCTGCTAAAGGGTGTCCGGGAACAGAAGAGGGGAGGCGAGGAGCAGTGGGGGGTTTAGTGCACCTTAAACCCCCAATTTACCGGGCACCAGAGTTTCTTTCTCAATTGGCTTTGGGGCCAAGATTTACACAACGAGTAAAACCACTTTCTCTCCTGGTGGACTATTGACAATTGGGCTTGTGCACTCAACCTTAGGGATGCATGCTGAACTAAGTCGTTGGAATCAAATTCATCTCTGTGGTCTAGGCTTTGGCATATTTGAGGAGTTACAATCTAGAATGTGGACTTTTTCGGTACGTCTACGAAATAATATTTAACAGCTTTTGGTCGGTTTGTAAGATATATGAGAAGGGAGATTCCAAAGCTTTGCAAGGAAACACTTTCCAGGGTTCATTGGCTATTCCGTTAGAACATTTTTCTTATAGTGAATGGACTTATGAAGTTGTCCCTATTTAAATAATTTGGCCGATGACAGTTCAACAGGGTTTGACCTAACACTTTATTCCATGGAGAGGACTCAGAGGGCATTGTTCCTCTCTTAATCAGCAATCAGCAACCATTGCATGCCCACCCAGTGCTCAGCACAAGGCTAGCACAACTCAACCAAGACATTCCTTGGACGCTTCCTCTGTGCCAGGTGGGTGAGGAGCGCCGCAGCAAACATTAGGGGCAACCAGACCAGTCCTGTCTTTACAAAGCTCATGCTCTCGTGTGAGAAGCTACCACAAACCAGACTTTAAGGAGGATCAGACAGTGGCACACTCACTCTCCAGAGCTGAGGTGCTGTGGGAATGAGAGACAGGATGAGATTCGGTCCTGACGAGGGGGGAGCCTCAGGAAGACTTCACGGAGAAGGTGGCCCTTGCATGTGAGGGCTGATCCTGCCATGGAGGACGTGGTTGCATAAGGTTATTCTTACAATTTCTGTCAGATGCCTAAGCCCAGGATTGCCACTTTATCACTTGGGCATCAAGTCTCTGAGGGCGGTGATCGCTGTAACACAGGGAGCCTGGCACAGAGTGGAGGGTTCATTCTGCTCCCCTGCCAGTGCAGGGTAGTGATTGAGAACAATTACTCTGCGGCCACAGGGCCGCTTAGGAGCTGTGTGAACCTGAAGGATTTATTCAACCCCTTGGTGGTCCAGTGTCCCCCCATCTGTAAAACGTAATAGCCCCTATCTAGTCTCTCCTTTGGGATTCAGACATGACTGAACGTTTCCACAGGTCTGTGGTGGGCTCAACAAGACTCTTCTTACTGACACACCCAATTGTTAACAATCCACCAGGGGAAGAACTAGGGAGAGTGGGACTTTTGGAGGAGGGAGTCGGGCTGGTGGCAGGTCTGGCTCAACTGAAGCCCCAGTTAGTTAGGGCAGTGTTTTTCAACCTTTTTTGGGCAAAGGCACACTTGTTTCATGAAAAAAATCACGAGGCACACCACCATTAGAAAATGTTAAAAAATTTAACTCTGTGCCTATATTGACTATATATAAAGTAATTCTCTTGAATAGGAATCAAATAAACACAAAGAAAGTATTTTATAATTACTTTATTATGAAATATTGAGTAAACAAAATAGTGAAAAATTATAAAATTCTTGTCTTGTCTGCACCTATGGCACACCAGGCAACATCACTAGTGTGCCGCGGAACAGCGGTTGAAAAACGCTGAGTTTGGGGAGCCAGGCCAATGGAATATCTTCTTTTGGCCCAGGTCTGTGCACAGATGTTGGCAGTGCGCGAGCGCAAACTTTAGGTTTACAAGCAAATCAGTGAGATCGACGAGGAGCTATTTTCCCCTAAAGCTCTCTAAAGCCCCGGGGCCTTGATGGAGTTTCTTTCCCAGCTCTTACACAGATTATAACTCAGGGTGAGGGGAGGGTAGAGGCCGGCTTTGGTGGGTTGACAGCTCCAGAGGCCACAGGCCAGTACTGTCACCTTCAAGGCCCCAGGGCTTCCGCTGGGTGGAGGGGTGCCTGGCAGATCCTCCTCTTGATACCAGGTGGGCTGTTACTGAGCACATTGGAGACAACCCCTGGGAATGCCCCGAAATGCCGGGGTGGGAGAGGTGGGACGGGGAGGGGAGGAGCTCTCGGCACGAGGCGGGCCCTGCAATAAATGGCAGGCAGGTTGAGAGTCAGCGAAAGAAAGGTTACTTACTACCCAATGTTACTCAATTTGTATCCTTCAGGCTGCTGGGGTCTTGGGCACATCAGGTGTATGAATCCTGATTGTGATTCAGCAAATTTCATTGTAAAGGAAGGTCAGAGGAGTTTTGAAACAGTTCTCCTCCTGGCTAAGAAAGTAATATATCTTACTGTGGGTAATTAAAAAATATATAGAAAGATACTAAATTAGACTAAAATGACCGTTAGCTTATTATGCAGTGATAACTACTTTGTATGAATTTTTAAAAAAGTGTATTTTGATGTATTTCCATCCAGATTTTATACCAACAAAAGACATGTATATTTGGAGTTGGCTAACTTTGAAAATTTATCCCAGCAGCTATATATTTTACCAATTTTTATCATCTTTTTCATTTAAGATAATATTTCTTAAAAAAATATATTTTATTGATTTTTTACAGAGAGGAGGAGAGAGGGATAGCTAGCTAGAAACGTCGATGAGAGAGAAACATCGACCAGCTGCCTCTTGCACACTCCCTATCGGGGATGTGCCCGCAACCAATGTACCTGCCCTTGACCAGAATCGAACCTGGGACCTTTCAGTCCGCAGACCAACGCTCTACCACTGAGCCAAACCGGTTTCGGCTAAGATAATATTTTTAATAGTTTTCTATACTAACTATTATTGGAAATATTACCTAATATGCAGATTTCCTTATATGAATTACTATAAATTTTAAGTCATTTAAATTTTTATTAAAGTACAATATGCAAATATTTTATGCAAATGTTCTACAAAATGAAATCATCATGATAAATGCCACTTAAAAAAACAATTCCTTTTCCGCTTACCCTTACCTACTTTTTTCTTATATCAAGAGGAACTACTTCCAACTCTTATATAGCAGCTTCTTTTGATATTTATCACCATATTTTAAATTAATGTTAATATTTTACTATTTCTTCATTTACCCAGGTTAGCACATATAGTGAGGACTTTTGCTTATGTGTATGCTCTCTTCCTGGAATCTTCTTAATGTAATTATGTTTTATTTTTTTAGCAAAATATATATTTAGTATTTTCATGGTAATTATTAAATGAATATTGTTTACTACTAATATAAGTAATATGTCATGATTATGTTTTCTTTTTTGTATATTTTTTCTTGGAATTTATAATTGTAATGTTCATTTGCTTACATTTCTTTGACATGTGTTAAGTCTTGCTACCTTCCAATAGCTCTGTAAAAAGGCTTTCTATACAATTTTCCACATGGTCAAACCTGTCATATAATTTATCAGTTCTATTTTATTCTATAAAATTCCTTTAAGACCTCTGACCTCCAGTCCAACCTGAACTGCTTCTCCCTAGGCAAGGAGCCTGTAGATATTTGAAATGATAGACTGCTATCAGTTGTTTTTAAAAAACACATACCTCCAGTGTTTGTATTATTTACTTGTTTATAAATATGTTTTTATGTAAAAAAATAGTATGTACATTATGGATAATAAACAAAAATAGAAATTTTAAAAGGGTAACATAAAATAAAAATTAAAAATATGCTATTTTCTTCTTGTGCCCCCAGTGACCATCTTTCACTCACTCACCCGGGTGTGAGACACTGCTCTAGGTTGACAATGATGGTCCTGGGAGTTTTCTTCGCCATCAATGTAGGAATTCCTTTCAGCTAATTCTTGTGTTGGACCTTGCTTCCTGGATTCCATGTTTCCTTCTTCTGAGTTCTCTCTCATTTGGATGGAGCACATTCTCTCGCACAAACATGTCAAACTCATGGTTCCCAGGCTGCATGTGGCCCACAATGACTATTTTCGCTGTCCAGCCAATATAGAGGTATGTAATAAATGTTTTAATAAAAATTTTATAACTTAATTTTTACAATGTCCCGTTATACATAATCTATACTTATAATAGGGTAATATGCAAATTGGTCAAGATGCCATCACAGTAATGACCAATCAGCAGGAGGCTGTGTGTGGCAGGTGCCTGTGGGCCTGGCGAGCCAAGGAGAGGGCAACCTGACCATACGGATGTGTACGGTGGCAGAGGCCATGCAGCTGCCATAGTTGAAGTTGTCCTCAATGGAAGAGTGGGGGTAGTGGGGAATCGGAGTTGACCATGTCAGCAATGGAACCTCAGCTCCCTGCCGAATGACATAGATCACACGGACCTCAACAGTCCTCAGTCACTTCCTAAGCAGCAGTCAGCCTGGACGGGGAATCAAACCCGAAACCTAAGTAAATGCCTTGACAGAATGGAACCCAAACCTTTGCTGTGGCAGAGGAGCTCTGGTCATTTCACGATCAAAGTATGGTTCAAATTGATTATTTGTTGTTAGTAGCAATCAGTATTAATGGTTTCACCTGGTTTTAGTAGCACATAATACACCACACCTTCCTGATCCCACCAAACGCAGAGCATTGTCTTCTTTTCAAAGCGATTTGGCCTTGCAGTTGATGTTGATGGTTGACCTGGATCAGCCTATGATTTTGTGCATTTGGGATTCTCAAAATAAATCCACTTTTCATTGACAGTCACAACTTAATGCCAAAAAGACTTTCTTTTGTGCCGTTGAAGCAACATTTTACTGATGATTTTTCGGTTTTCCATGTCTTTCGTTTAGTTGATGCGGCACCCATTTTCCTTCCTTTAAAATCTTCCCCATTGCTTGTAAACAATTGGAAATTGTTTGCTGAGCAACGTTTAATCTTTCTGCAAGTTTTTTGTGAGCTTGACACACTTTTCTTCCAACGATGCTTGTAATTGTTGATCTTCAAACTTTTCGGTTGACTTGGACATTCTTTGTCTTTCATATAGAAATCATCACTGTTAAAGCATTTAAATCAGCGTTCACAAGTATCTTGGGCTTCCCAAAGTATTCAGCAGCACTGTTATTCAAAATAATGAATTAAAACTTCTGGAAAATGCTCTTTTTTTGGCATGAAATTTGACATTTTTAAGTGTAAAAATATCTATGATGTTAACACCTTCAGCAAATTTGACATATGAAGTTTTGAAGCTTGCTGTCAATACAACAAAATAGCATACATATCAAATTGCATATATATCAACATATGTTTAACTCCATCTATTGAAAAAAATCCGCATTATTAACTGATATACCTAGTACGTGGGCTAATCAACTGGCAGATCGTGCTATAGAACAATCGGGGAGCATAGAGCTTTTTAATAGAATTCCCAACGTGTTAGCATGTATTGTCTCCTCAGCTTCTTATCCTTCAGAGAAGGATACTCCTGCTTGGGTGTGTAAGACTGGCTGCTTGTGCTCTAGAGTTGTCAGTGGGAAAGGCTGGAGTTTAAGCATCCAGAATGCAGATTTTCACTTGGTATCTCTGTTTTCAGCTCAGTACTGCTTCTATACCCTCCTCTCTGCCTGATTCTTCTTGTCTGGAGACTTTCTGCTTCAAGTTCTCCAGATACTCTAGGATAAAGGTGTTCAAATTTTTCATGTTTGGCCAGTGAGAGCCTCTTCAGGTATGCTCCTGAGTCTTTTGACACTCCAGTTGATAACATGCTTGCTATCCATATAACAAGATCTTCCAGGATAAACTTCTATCTTCCTTGCCCCAGAGCTGAAATTAATCATTTTCCTAAGAATCCCAGTTTCTTTTAGTTGAAAATGTGATTTGGAGACAAAACTTTGGTGTGAGGATGTTTATTGCTACTGAAAGAATCATTGTGGTGGGCCATTTCAATGGGCAGAGCTAGGAAATATTTATTTTTAAAAATAAAATTAGAAGTTCATAAAGATATTTCCAGCTTATTAGTAGGATAAGACTCTTACTTAATATATTTGATTCTTACATCTACACTTCATTCTACACAGAGAATCCCGTCTCTCAATGTTATTGAAATAACAGAACTAGAATATCATATAATTGCATACTTCTTTTTCCCACAGTACACAGATCGATGTCAGAATATCAATACCAACAATATTACCAACAAAATGATTACTGAAAGCAGCTTAAGATTTTTTTGGTAGTTCTTAAGGTTATGTTTTTGGAGTCTATTTAATCCATGTAAGAAGTGTTCCTTCCTTCTCTTCCATCCCATTGACATCCTAACTTGAATAATAGGACAGTTTCCTTCTCCCTTCACCTCCCTGCCTCCATTTCAGGTTCCATAACTAGATAGATAGTCTTAAAATACTTACTTGACTATTATCTCCCTATTTTAAAAAAACTTTGATAGTTTCTTAATATATAAAAGATAAGATTTTAATTTCTTAATCTGTTCAATGACCCCTTCCTATCATCCTGTGTTATCACCACCCTTCTGACTCATCTATGGAAACTTGTATTTTCAATTACATTTTCCTGCAAGTACAATTTTCTTGTTTCCACCTCCACGTCTTTGTGTGAGCAATCTCTTGCTGTGAAATGCCCTTCTTTTCTTCTTTGTGTACTAAATTATATAAATTTTCAAGACAGTTATGGTTATCTTGCAGAAACAGAACAGGATGGCCCCATCATCCAATTTTTGGTTCCCACCCCAAATTAGCTTTTGATGTCAAAACTGATGATGCACGCATGCACTAAGAGGGTATTGAAAGGCTTATTACTCACTTACTAGACCTTCCAATGGACAGCGAGACAGGATCCCAAATTGTCTGAAACTGGCTTGAGAGAGCAGGGAAAAAAGACCGGCTGCACATATATTGTTACTACAGAGTGAGGTAAGGATGAGGGAGTCCACAGGGCCAGGGCTTGCACCTACTGCCAGCACCATAGGAGGCAACCAAGTTTCTTATCGGCTTACCCAGATGTAGGGCAGAAAGGGTATGAAAATGATGGTGTGAAAGTTGTCAACAGTCAGACATCAAAGATTGAGTCAGACCCTTCATTACAAAGGTTCACCCCAAATCTCACTGACATCCCTAATCCTCAGTCATCACTTTCCTTCTAAATTCCCAGAATTCAGCATTTTTTGCCCCATCTTATTAACTTTCCTGATATTTGACTTATATAAATAAATTTAATTACTTTAAAGCCACACCTCCAAGAGGCAAATCCAAATTTTATAGGTCTTTATACCTATACTTGGGGTGTGGCCCTCTTTCTGAAAACAACTAGGTACAAGGCCTTGGAAGGGGGGCTGTGCTCAAGAGGGGATCTGCAGCATGAGCTCCACCGTGAATCTGCCTCTGCATTCCTCTTATGCATTAGAAATAAACATTAAACATTTACATGCAGTTAAGTTCACTTTTATTGGTTACAGTTCTATGAGTTTGCACATATGCATAGACTCTTGTAACCACTGTGGGTACAGAGCAAGTTCAATGCCACAAAGACCCTGTTGTGCTGCCCCTTTGTATTCAGAGCCTTCTTCAGCCCCTCTTGTATATTCTGATTTTTCTACCAGACCTTAACACCTTTTTAAAAAATATATATATTTTATTGTTTTTTTACAGAGAGGAAGAGAGAGTTAGAAACAC
The DNA here is from genome assembly GCF_964339955.1 of Pipistrellus hanaki. Lineage (NCBI taxonomy): Eukaryota > Metazoa > Chordata > Mammalia > Chiroptera > Vespertilionidae > Pipistrellus > Pipistrellus hanaki. Next base: position 40,794,267 of record NC_140509.1, read on the forward strand.
CCACGAGAGAGAATCATCAATCAGCTGCCTCTTGCACACCCCCTAATGGGGATATGCCCGCAGCCAAGGTACATGCCCTTGACCGGGATCGGACCTGGGACCTTTCAGTCTGCAAGCCGATGCTCTATCCACTGAGCCAAACCGGTTTCGGCCTTAACACCTTTTATCTGGAAAGAGTTTGTTGTTGGTGGTGATAATGATGAGAAAAATGACATTTTGTTTTCTAGTAGGAATGGATTCTCAGTGATAAACAAAGGTGCTGAGTCTATTCTCTGATAAGCATTACATAAGAAGCCTTCTACTGAACTAAGTCAGAATTCACAAATTAAAAAAAAATAGATCATGTTTTTGTTTGAGACCCTTAGTGATGACATTTGGGAAATTCAACTAGTTTCAGAACCCTCCCTTGGTTGATCTTTGATTTACCTGGTCCAGGCCTTGAAGATGTAGGTGTTTTATAAATATGTGGTGATTTAAATTAGGGGACTAGCTGGTTGAATTAGAAGTTATCAAAGCAGCATTCTTTTAAAAGTATACCTTTCTTTCTTCTCTCTCTCTCAACACATTTCTGTGTTCATGAAGATATATTCCCTCTTCTGTGGGAGTTCTGGAAACAAGATCAGGAATCACAGTACTGCAAATCAAACCCTTGAAGGAGGGCTTCTTTCCCAAATCAGAGAAAACTAGGTCTTTTCAAATGAAGCACGTTTGGAAAAGAGAAGAAAAAGTCTTTTGCTGAGGTAACTGAAATATGTAAGAACTTCTTTGTAGTCTAAATGCCCCAGTATCCAAAGGAATTCTGTATACTACAGATCAGATCAATTTTGCCCACGCTCATTTGCAACTGAAGAATACCTCATTTGTTATTTTGACAGAATCACTACTACTGGACCCAAAATTTTCACTTAATCTAAACTTGAAAATGGCTTTCCGAACAAAGAAAGGAGGGAGCCGAAGGCTCCTCTCACTTCCTTAATGCCGGATGATGACTTGTTTTCAAATATCACTGTGTACCCGACCTTCAGCAGAAAATAATTGTGCCCCGGTTTGCCAGTGCAGAACCAAAGAAGGGTCACACAACTGGGTGTTCCAGATAAAAGCCCAATTAATCTCAGGAAAGCTCCTCACAGAGTGAAGAGAAGCTCAGGGGCAGAGGCTTTGGCCTGAGAGCACATCTTCTTTCCTCGTGATTAGCATTATTAACCAAACAGTGTTAATTCAGCTTCCGAGGAAGGCCAGGAGTTCCGTTCACTTCTGCCTCTCGTCCACTCCCTGAATGTCCACCCATCAGAACCTTGTCAACAACCAGGCAGTTTGTTTGTTTAGTGGGACTACAAACAGAAGTGCCCATGAGAATTTCAAGAACAAGCAGTCTCAGCAGCCGCTGGCAGCCAGCCAGCAGAGTTCTCTGGAGAACCAAAGACATTTTCATCCCCATCGGCAGGCCTGGGGATTGGAAGCAGTGTGATCACTCCCATAAGAAGAGCACAGGTTTACAAAACGCCATCTTTCATAATCGTGCCACAGTACGTTTCTCGTCGCTGGCTAGCAGTTGCTTTATTCACTTCTCTGTGGAAGATTTATCTGGAAAGACCAGACTTGCGGCTCCGGATTATTTCCCATTGTGTCTAAAATGATAAGACCCGTTATTTCTTCTGTTCAGTCCTAGTGGGGAATTAGGTATGCCAGCCCTTTGCCTCTTTGGTTTCACTCTCCTTAATTCCCGGGCATTTACAATCATCCAAGTTGTGTTTGATTAGCATAAGCTAGATTTCCCTCAAGAGTTTTCTAATGCATTTCTTTGGCAATCAAGTCCCACTTGGATGCAGTAAGCCCCTCTGTTCATCCAGTGTGTCACTCAAATAGACATAAAGAGAGATGCATAAGATCGCTGGCACTTGGCCATGACAAAGGGCCCAGGCTGCAGGGTGCAGTTCAGAAACCAATGAGGTAACAACAAAGGGTAATAGTGATTAGAGGCAACTCGCTACTGCTGTCCTTAAGATCCATGCTGCCAGCCCACTCTTCGGGGACAAAAACGGATAACAAGAGAGTTGTGATGTATTCTTTTAAAGAACAAAGTCTCTGTAAATTTTGATCACCTAAAGGAAGACTTTATTGCGGCGTCAAAGAGAATCTCTTGGTTACCCAAGGCCAGGAACTGCAGGGTGAAGGCAATTCTCTTTCAAGATCTGTACGGCCTTTTCCCCTCATGGTTTCTCTTTGAAGAGATCTTTGTCTGAGAGTTGCCTGTTTTTCTGAAACTTTATCCGTGGGAATCCTTTGAGACCTAGGTTGAAGTTGGGACTACCCTCCCAGGCACTCTAGGAGTTACACTCTCGGCTTGAAGTTTTTCAGACTACACAGCTAGCATGAATTTTGACTGCAAGCTATGTGAGGACTGGCTTATGGCTGTGAACACATATGGGAGGTTGTTTAATCATCCACTCAGCACCAAGATCAAGAGAGACATGATCTTTGCTGCCACCTTTTATAGAATGGGGTCTATTTCTCATTCATTTGTACATTGAAGGTGTAGCTCTCTGGGGCTCCAACATTATATGAGTGTTTTCTTTCTTTTCTTTTATTTATTATTATTATTTTTTAAATATATTTTATTGATTTTTTTACAGGAGGAAGAGAGAGGGATAGAGAGTTAGAAACATTGATAAGAGAGAATCATCAATCAGCTGCCTCTTGCACACCCCCCACTGGGGATGTGCCTGCAACCAATGTACATGCCCTTTACCAGGATTGAACCTGGGATGTGCCTGCAACCAATGTACATGCCCACAGAGCGATGCTCTAATCACTGAGCCAAACCAGTTTTGGCTATATGAGGGTTTTCGATTGCCCATCTTAGGTGGGTCTCTAGCTCTGAGTAGCCCTCAAAAGCAGAAGCTCAAAAGCTTCAGGGTTTGGCAGAAACTTTCAGGGTGAAGTTACTAGCCGAAGTTTTCTGATCTACAGAAAACTTTATTTAATCCAGCTCATTGATGCATATAAATAAATGTAACATTTTTTTAGCTGACACTTTAGCTGTGTCAATCAGGAAGTCATTTGGAAGATCTTGCAGTGTCTCCACTTGTCTATAAATATCTCTCTGTGCTCCTTTCCCTATTAGGTTAGCTTATTTAAAGTTTCTAGCCTTCCAAAACTCTTTGGTTCGGACACAAATCCAATTGCTGCCCTCACTGATATTTGCCCCTGTCATTTCAGTTTCCAAATGAAATTTATTAAGAGGGGAATCTAATTTTCAAGTCGAGCCACTCGGGTTCATAGGTCATTCATTGGTCACTGATGTTGGATTAGAATCCATCCTGGGTTCAGTCAATGTGTGTGTGTGTTGTGTTGTGTGTGTTGGATGGTAGGGCCATGTGATACAGAACATGGCCACCATTCCTTCACAGAACTGTATGCAGGTGGTTTTATATATCGATAGAAGAGTGTGTGGAAAGAAACCATAAAACGTTTTGTATGAACACTGATACCAATAACATATGTCTCCTTTCCTTGCCTTAAAAACAAAACAAACAAGCAAATATGGATGGGATTCAAGGCAGAGATGGCTTCTATCAAATTCTGAAAGTAAGATGGATGGTTCTTGTGAGGTAATATGATAGCCAAAGTAGAATCCTGCACTAGGGCTTAGTATCAGTTTCATGGCCCTTAAACTGTTTATGCTCTCCAAAAACCCAAGATATGATTGCAAAAATACATGAGAATCAAGACAGACTCACCAAAAGCAATTGGAATATTAAATTATGATATGTATAAAGAGTTTTATATAATATTGGGGAAACACTTTGGTAGAAGCCTAAACAGGAAAAAGGATAGAAAATTATATATTTCATATGATCTCAGCTCTTAAAATACGTGAAAAAAAGACTGAAAGAAAAAAAATATTAAAATGTTAGCAATGGTTCTCTAGAATGAAATGTTAAATGATGATTACTTTTTCATGTCTAATTTTTCACTATTCTGCCAATTTTTAATAATGGGTAGTTTTTATAATTCAATAAAAATTAAATTTATGGTAAGCAACCGCATAAAGGATATGTTGTAGTTCTTCAATGGACTTTGTTTTCAGACTCATAACTTAGATTATTGATGTACTTATTAAAGATAATATACTGAATGAGATCATATTTGATATGTGTGGGTTAATTGCTTGATGATAATGGATTCATGGTTACAACTTGTAATTGTTTATCTCATCTTCCCAAGCAGGTAGCAACCACCTTACCACGAGACATTAGTCACAACAGCAAACATTTATTGGGTGGGAACGATGTGTGGCACACATATTATCTCATATAACCATCACACTTACCCTCTGAGGGAAGTATTATTAGTCTCCATTTTTGGATGATAAAACTGAGACATAGAGTATGTATGGAACTTGCCCAGGATTGCACCGCTGGGAAGTGGTCCAGATCAAGTGTGGTTCTTAACCATGACTTTGACCAGTTATCACCCTCCAGAATTATGTATCTTATGTGCAGAAGTATGGTGCAAAAATGATACCAAACACACAGTCTACAAACTCTACTCAGAAACCTACTGTTCCAGGAATTTTCAGAGGCTGCTGCATGCATGGCTGTAGGCGTGTATTTTCCCACTGTGGTTGACAAAAGTGACAAAAGAGGACATGGTTGGCTTAGATCAGGCTGGGTATTGCATTGGCTAAGATGAGAAGCATTTAATAAAAATTTGGAGAGTTATCCTTGCTGAGAAATGTATTAAAGCAAAGTATGTTCCAGTTAAAAAATACATCCTAAAAAATCTGTACTGATAAATGAAAGCCACATGAGCTGAACTGGGCCAGGACACCACATGTGGACTTCGGGGTGGTCCAGCTGTATGGGAGAACAGGTAGCCTGATAGCAGCGGCCATGGACCTTTGCCTCAACAATCTCTGGGCTTGTCTTTGGGAAGGAATGATTTTTTTTTTTCAATTGGGAAAGTTACATGCACAGGGCAAAAAAAAATTACAAAAGAGAATGCTGCAAAAAATCATCCTACAACCCTCATTTTCTCTTCACAGAGGCAACTATTGTCACCAATTTCTTGAGTGTTCTTTAAAAAATCTTTTATACATAAAAGTATATATTTAGTATTTGTGTATGTGCTGTTTAAAACAGCACATGAATGGTATCAGGTTATGCCCACCTCCCTTTTTTTCCCTTTAATACATCTCGGCAAAGCTTGCATATATAGTAATGTACAAGGCACTTGGCTGAGGAGAGATTGGGGCTGAACTTCAATAAACTATGCTCCCTGACGGAAGGCTGGAAGAGGGTTCCTTTTCTTAATTCATACAAAAGTACCATCTGGGGCATTAGAGTTTGTCCATATCAGCATCTATAGGTTTGCTTCACTATGTTTTACCATTGCAGAGTATGGTATTGTAGCAGATGAACAATACTTTATTTAACTAGTTTCCTATTGGTGGATATTTGAGTTCTTGCTAATGTTTTGCCCTTAGAAAAAAATGCTGTAACAAATTTCCTTCTCTAAACATTTTTTTGCACACATCTGAGGAGTAAGTTTGGGTATGTCATTTTGGAGATTCTGAACCATTTGGTTTCAAGAAAACAAACAAACAAACAAACAACCACCCCTCCCCCCACCACACACATTGATTTAAAAAGACTTGAATTCCAGAGGTACTTCTTTAATTTTTGTAAACCATATTTCAAGTTCTGATCCATTTTCAGCTTTGATCATTGACTTCCAGCTCTCACAGGAAATGTTTGCTTTCTTCTCTAGGGCCCTAAGCATCCACAGCAGGTGCCTTCCTCTTTTCAAGCTGCCCTTACCTCCTCCACAATTGTCCTCACCACACCCAGAACTGTCCCTGTCAACAGTGTCCTAGATTGAAGCAATGTTCTTCCTTATTCTTGGGGAAGTCCTTACTGAAATTAAGGTGACTCATATCTCTGAAGACTTCCTCCTTCCTGCTATTAAATATCAATAAATCTTCTGGCCAAAACCGGTTTGGCTCAGTGGATAGAATGTCAACCTGCAGATTGAAAGGTCCCAGGTTGGATTCCGGTCAAGGGCATGTACCTTGTTTGTAGGCACATCCTCAGTAGGGGGTGTACAAGAGGCAGCTGATTGGTGATTCTCTTTCATCAATGTTTCTAACTCTCTCTCTCTCTTCCTCTCTGTAAAAAAAAAAAAATCAATAAAATATATTTTTAAATAAATAAATAAATCGTTTGATTCTCCAAAGTTCAGACAGTATAATGCGGAAGTGAAGGGATTTGCATAAAATGATTTTTATTCAGAGGCTGTGTAATGCAGTAACAGGGCAGGGACTTTAGAATCAACGGAATAAGGACTAGAATCCTAGATATGCCATGCTTGATAATGAATGTGTGTAAAGCAACCTGCACATAGCCTACAATCTAGTATCTGGAAGTAATATTGATGATGATGAGGATGATGATAATGATGATGATGATGATAGTGATGTATTCTATGTCAGTGAATAAGGAAACATATGTCTGGGGGCCTATGTTGGGTATTCTATTGATGTTAACTGATGTTCAACCCATATAGTAAGCATCATGGCTCCCTTTTAAAGGCACAGCCAGAGAGGTGAAAAAACTTGTTCAAGGATACACAACTACTAATGGATAGGGCTTGTAATAAGCCACACTCCTTCACATTTGAACTAATGTGCCTTTCCTAGATATGTAAAATAAAACATTTTTTAAAGGAAATTAAGCCACATTTTAATGGTGTTCTGAGCAGTGAATCATATAGGGTCATTCCTTCTGCTTTCTAAAGACCATTTCTCTTTAATAATTTACATATAACATTAAAAATATTAAAAACTAACAATAACATTACAAAAGTTGATTTGTTAGGACAGGTTTACTAGCAATATTTGGGTATCTGAAGAAATAATAAAGAAGTTCTTGTGAAGAAACCTTTGATCTGTAATTCTATAAAAGTGTGCTGTAACGATGAACAAGAGCTTTGTTGATCTTCTCTGTAGCCTTGAATATTTCACTGTCTTTATGTATTTTTCTAAGCATGTACTTCAGGTCTAAAGAAACTTTTCTATTTTACTTATCCTCTGTATTTATCTTTTCACCTATAATATGTATCAGGCTCTTAATTTCTTTCTCCATTGCTAAGCTGGTATCTGGAAAGCTTATTTCTCTTATCTCTGTTTAACTCCATGGTGATAGATTTTCTGGTTCTTATCTCTTTTGAGAAATATGACTTGTAAGATACTTTTTAGGGTTGAAGGAAGAAAGATAAAGCAGCCTTTAGGGGAATGCATCTGTGAAGCTTTGTTTATTTGGACATCGAGTATTTTAATTTGCTAAATCGGAAACCTTAATTGTAGGATACTGACATATAAATATATAATCACATGACAGTGGGGAAAATACTATGATAGGGATTCTTTAGAACATTCCAGCTGTTACCTCTGTGGTATTTGCAGAGAAAAATTCTGGCAGGGAATAAGGGATAGACAAAAGGGTATCCAGGCTGATGAGTCAGAGAGCTAGGACTGCCATAGTTTGGTCTTTGAGGGATGGGACAGTTAAGCAAAGACACTGTGGAGACACTGTGTAATATAATATACAGATTGATTAAAATCGTTCCTGTTTCATCTTCTACCCCAGAGACAATCCTCAAGAAAACCATTGGTATTGATATTTTGGATGCCTGTTGGATTTGTTATTTATTTGACAGTTTAGTTTTCATGTTCTTTTATGTCTAACAATCAAAATGGTGAGCAAATATTTATTTTTTTTAATAACTATAGTACTAAAAATACTGCATACGTGGTGACATAGTAAGGATCAAGGGGAGGGGAGTCAAGAAACAAATGGTACAAAATAATCAAGATATCTCTGATCAATCTGGTGTGTGTGTGTGTGTGTGTGTGTGTGTGTGTGTGTGTGTGTTGGGAAGGGTGGGGAGAGAGTTTGAGGTAAAAGTAGGGGTTGAGACTGAGAGAACTACAAACCAAACACTAAAGAGCCATGATATTGCAAGCAGTGTTAAAAAGAATCAAAATCCATCACAACCAAAGATCTGGGGTTTGTTAGCACAGGATTTGATCTTGATATTTAAGTGTTAAGGGAGTGGAATAGGTTTCATCCAGCAAGTTGCCTGGAGAAGATGAGTTTGAGTTCTGTCTTAAAGGTCTAGAATTTGACATATTTTAGTATATTGTGTATATTCGTGTGTGTGTGTGTGTGTGTGTGTGTGTGTGTGTGTGTGTGTGTGTGTATGTGGTGAGGATCAACAGAGATAGTTGGTGTGAAGATCAGAGGGTGAAGAAATCCAAGATGACTCCCAGAGTTGGAAGTGGGAAGGTTATTTATTAACTATTAGAATTCAGACTCAAAGAGAGGGCTGAAGGAATTCATTTCACAAATAAGAAAAGTGATAAATGAAGACTTCTGGGACAGGTTGGTAAAAAAAAAAAAAAGTATGGCAAAACAGTGGGCTGAGATAATATCTTGGATAACTGATGAGCTGTCCCACTTCTGGTTGAATTGAGCAGAAATTCAGAGAATTGTTTCACAGAAGTTCTTGTAATCATATTTTGCCAAAGGCTTCCAGCAGGTGGTATATCAGGAAAAATATTTACATAGAAGAAGGTAAAGAGTCATTTTATTTTCCTCCTAATCTATGTTATACCTTAATTGCCTTATGGAAAAATCCTTTTTTGCTTGGCCCTCTGTCTTTTATGAAAATATAGACCATGACCATTGAAAACCCAACTGCAGTTTTGTGCTATAGCAGGAAAATGCATTACTGTTGGGTTGGGTATTTTATTAAAGATTTCTGAAGAGTCTGATGATTTATCTAAATTTCACACTAAAGCCTCAGGCCAAGGTCCTAACAAATGAGAATAATTTACTTGGAATCTCCTTGGTTCACTTTGTTATTCCTTTTCTTTCTCTTTTTTCTTATCTTACTGATGATTTTTGTGTGGCTCTGTAGAGTCGTAATAATTCTGCCAAACTACTACTATTAACTACCTTTAACTCAATATGTTTAGAGAAATTGATTTCTTCTCTCTTTGTGGAAATCAGTAAGAATAGGAGATTTACACCTGAATGTTTATTTTCTTAAATTAAGAGGAAACAATGGTCCTGAATTCTCAGGAGTGGATACTTTGGAGAATCCAGACAGCAGAAGTATTTCAATGGAGTTGATTTCCCTGCTTATAGGTATCTCTTTCTTGTAAAACCACAGACCTTGAAAGGGTCTCCAAAAAATGTCTAGAAAAAGATTGGTGCCTCAGGCAGACACATGGTGTGAAGTTTGATTCTGGGCCTGAACAATTATTCTAGGAAGGGCTCCAGAAGACTTCACTGTTGATAAATTTAAAAAGCTCTTAGTTACAGATGGCCTGCTAGCCTTTGTGGTCAACATGTAAAGGCAGTTATTAGATCACTCTTAAAGGCTCATTACAGATCCATTTCTGGAGATGTGTATTATCTAACAGGGTGGTTTTAAAAAAAATATATTAATTGATTTTTAGAGAGAAAGAAAGAGAAACATAGACTTGTTGTTCCACTCATTTATGCATTCATTGGTAGATTCTTATATGTGCCCTGACTGGGGATAGAACCAGAAGTCTTGGCATATTGGGATGATGTTCAACCAACTGAGCTTCCTGATCAGAGGTTGTTGTTTTTACCACTTTCACACTTAAAGCACATAAAGAACGTATTCATGTTGAAAACTTTCATCTCTATTAGAGTTAAAATTATATACATACATTTTTTTTCTGTAGCTTTTTTGTCAGTTTCAATGTTTAAAACTTGTATTTACAGTCAAAGCACATGTGAAGCCATAACTAGTATCTGTTAATTCAAGCTTTAAAGCTCTTGATAAATGCAAATAATTGAAGAGAGATGGCTTGAGGAGATTTGTATTACCCACATAACTTCTTTAAATCTTCCTTTTCTACCAGGAAATAGTTCTGTATGTCCAGACTGATTATAGGAAAAAATAATGAAATTGGCCACTAATATCTCTGGCTTCTTCTCTTTTGAGAATCTCTTTTCTGCTTCTAAGTGTTCAGTTCCCCAGAGACCTCTGTATTCCAGTTTCAAATTAGTGCCTGGAAAAGGTCCCAACAGTACCAGTTTCTTCATAATGTGAATAGGATAAATTTCAAAGAGCTGCTTTAAGGAGGTATTGTCGTTTCAAGCCTTTCTGACTGTAAAATGTGTTTAGGCATTTCTGGTGTCTTTGAGCAAGTGAAGGAAGTGCTCTGAGGTGAATCTTCACTCACAACTGAACTTTCTTTCTTTCTTTCTATTCTAAGCTAAGAAGGGAAAGCTATTTGGGAACTCCTATTTACTAGCTGTAAGAATTGCAAAACTCTTCCTTGTTTTGTAATAAGAATCCATGTGTGCATATTGTTTACTATATGAATGACAAGAACACTTTATATATATTAACTTAATTAACTCACGGTGATTACATGGGGGATATTATTATCACCTTGTGTATGATGAAGAGGCTGAGGCATGAAGTTACTAGTAAGTAACTTGCCCAAGGCCAAGGGGGTGGAGCTTCTAAGGGGGTGGAGCAAGGTTCAATCCAGGCAGTGTGTAGTGCTCCTGAACACTTTGCATACCTGCCCTTATGTAGCAATTACTCAGATAACTTTAGTTTTTGCTCACAGTATTATTTTTATGATGTCGCATGGTGTCCACCATTTGATAAAATCTTTTTCACCCAAACTAAATATCATCCTTTAGTGAGCAACTAGTCTAGAATGACCAAAGGATTAGTCCCCCTACCTTGTGTGTTCACTATAATTACGAGAGCCCAGTGTCATTGATTTTTTTTTTTTCCAGGTAAAAGGCCAAGTTTATGAACCAGGAATATATGACATACCTAATTTAAACTTTTCAGAAAAGACATTTCATATCCCACTAATATTTAGTTTGTGGCTCATGATGACTCTTTTCCCCCAATCTATTCTTGGTACCTCTGGTTTTGCTTTATGTCCCTAAACCTTATGTGGTAAACTTGGCATTTGTGGGCATTATAGTGATAGGATGTGTGTGTGTGTGTGTGTGTGTGTGTGTGTGTGAGAGAGAGAGAGAGAGAGAGAGAGAGAGAGAGAGAGAGAGAGACCTCAAACAAGTAGCCATTTATCATTTTTACTCAAACAAAGATTTGAGTTTCAAAGATTGCAAAGCTGGTGTCCAGAATCAGTCATGTAGCAAGTTCTTGTCCTTTCCTAGCACCATATCGCAATGGGACTTGATATTTCTCTACAGTGGTATTTGGGAATGTGGGAATTTGAGAAGGTCTCAACAATCATCCCTCACTAATGTTACAAGACACTGTACTGAAATTACAGCCTTCAAGTGTATTCTGTTTTTGATGGACTATTTTTTCTAATATTTACAGTTGCTTTTATATTATTGTTTTGTTCCAAGTAAACTTTTATTGAAGTATAGTCAGACTGGTATAATAAAATACCATAGACTGGTGGCTTAAATAAGAAACATTTATTTCTTATAGTCCTGGATGCTAGGAAGTCCAAGATCAAGTAGACTGACTCATTTGGTTCTTGATGGTAACCCTCTTCCTAACTTATAGACAGCCACTTTCTCGCTGTGTGTTTACATGGCAGGGAGAAAAAGGCCAAGCTTTCTGGTAACTCTTCTTATAAGGGCACTAATCCCATCATGGAGCCCTACCCACATGACCTCATCTACACCTAATACCTCACAAAGGCCCCAACTCTGAATACCATCACATTGGGGGTAAGAATTCAGCCCATAGCATATAGCATAAATACTATCATAAGTATATAAATTATAATTACACAATTCAAAATATTATTATGAAGTGAAAACAGACTCATGTTACCAATGTGTAAATCACAACACAGAATATTACCAGCACTCAGAATTCCCTTTCTGCTCCTGCCTCAAGGGTAGCATTATTCTAACCCCTCATACCATTGATTAGTTTTGCCTGTTTTTGAGCTTCTGAATATTCTGTGAAAATATTCAGATCAACACTCTTCATAGTAATCTCAAATTAAAAGTAATTTGGTGAACATTTGTACTCATTTTGATACAGTGGTAATAATTTGGTTATTATTTAACAGAAAAGGAGTAAAGGGGAGACTAGACAACATAGGCATGTCATTTATATAGTTTTGCTAATTTAACACTTTCCAATTTTGTTCCCCAGTGAGCAATGGGGGGAAAAGGCTGGATAAAGGCAGTCTGAACATATGCCCAGTGAGGTCTGAGTGATGTGGGAAGATTCTTATCTGTCACTCACTGTGTCACACTTGTGAGTCAGTGACCAGAATAGATGTGGCCACTGCAAGGGCAAGAAACCTGAATATTTAAACTCTTAGACAAAGAAGCACGATCTCTTGGCCTTTGGCCTTCTGGACTTCTTGGTACTCATATTTCAAGAGGGTTGGGGGGGGTATCCCCTCCGCCCATGTGGCCCTTGGCCATGTGAAGCCCACACAGAGGACTAATGGACTTTAATTCGCCTGAATGCTGAGCTGGACTCGGCTGCGACGTGGAACAGAAGCTCCGGACTCTGGCCCCCTTTTGGCTCCACTGGACTCCCAGCTGCCCCTCTCTCAGGACTGGGTTAAAGGGCCTAGGACACTGGAACCCCAGGAATGTAACTCCCTGCAAATAAAGCCTTTCACCACATCTCTTATTTCAGCAGTACCCCAAGAACCCCACTCCACTCATGTCTGGGAATCTGGCCCACTGATTTCTCCGGAAACAATGTCTGTGGGCCACAGACCTGAAGTGGGGTTGCTGGCACATCGGGTATATGTATGTTCAGCTTTATTAAATATTGCCAAACAGTTTTCCAAAGTAGTTGAGCCAATTTACACCCCCATCAGTTTGAGAGTTCCTATTGCTCCTCATCTTCCCCAACATTTCATATAGCCAGTCTTTTTCATTTTAGCCATTCTGGTGGCATGCAGATGGTTTTAAGTTGGTTTTAAGTTGTTTCCTAATGTCTAATGGAATTGAGTATCTTTTCTTGTTTTTTAATTAAAATTTTTTTTTCAGTTGCTTAATTAGAATTTCATGACTTTTAAGCAGGCTCATTCAACTTTGTATCTTCCAAAGGACTAAGGTGCATAATTTTAATCCCAGCTTTCATTTTGATTATACTCTGTGGTTCTTGGGCTGACACTCTGTTTTGGGTATGGCCTTAAGTACTAAACCATATCTTGATAGGTTATTACTAAGGATACCATGTAGATTGGATTGAGTTTCTGAGGAAACTACCTCTAATTCTGCCTCCTTTGTCTACATACCTTATTGATCAGCCCTATGATTGAAGGGCTATATGGGTTATCTCAGGCTGGAGCCCTTGAACCTGGTGCTTCTCTGCGTGCCCCTCAAACAGATAATTTGATTATCTGTCCCAGTGTCTCCATAGTTATTACTATTGAGGAAATGAGCTTATAATCATCATGTCTCTTCCTACCTACCCTAAAACTACAAGGGCAGTGAGAATATTGATAGAAGCCTGTGATACTGTTTTTTGTATTGGTGCTACCAGAATCCTTTCTCTAAAAACAGTTCTTTCTTCTTTTTGTTGTGTCTGTTTGAAAATCTCAAGCTTTGCAGATGACCAGCATCCTCTTGGTGCTGGTCAATTTGGTGTGGTAAACCAACGGAGTTGATTAGGAAATTCAAGGCAAGGATGCTGGCTCTTTGCAGGTATGGTCCCAGGTAATTCCACTGAATAACATTTAACTTTCTCTTAAAAGAGAAGGCACTCTAATGACACATTTTCTAGGGAACTTTGAGTTCTTTTTAAAATAACACATTGGCCGAAACCAGTTTGGCTCAGTGGATAGAGAGCATCGGCTTGCGAACTGAAGGGTCCTGGGTTCGATTCCGGTCAAGGGCATGTACCTTGGTTGCGGGTACATCCCCGATGGGGGGTATGCAGGAGGCAGCTGATCAATGATTTTCTCTCATCGATGTTTCTAGCTCTCTATCCCTCTCTCTTCCACTCTTTAAAAAATCAATAAAATATATTTAAAATAACACATTGGGCTGAAACCGGTTTGGCTCAGTGGATAGAGTGTTGGCTTGCAGACTGAAAGGTCCCAGGTTCAATTTTGGTCAAGGGCATATACCTTGGTTGTGGGCACATCCCCCGTGGGGGGTGTGCAAGAGGCAGCTGATCGATGATTCTCTCTCATTGATGTTTCTAACTCTCTATCCCTCTCTCTTCCTCTCCGTAAAAAAAATCAATAAAATATATTAAAAAATAAAAAAAATATTTTAAAATATCACATTGGAACTACATTAGACTTTAGAAACGACATGTTCATACCTGTAGAACTGTCTTTAAAAAGAAAAAGTGTTTTTGCAATGCTTTATATTTGGCGTTTTTCTTAAAAATATTGGTCTTAATATATTTTTATAACTTGCAAGTTTAGACTTCTTTTTTAGTTTTGTATTTAGATTGGCTATCACGCAATCCATGTTGTTTTTACCTTCCAGGAGAAAAACAGCCTACCTGCTAGGTTTTTGGACGTCTGGGATTCAAAAGGGTACTTCACTTTGATTAGAAGTATGCTCTTGTTTTCGCCACTAACCAAGCACTAGATAATTATTAGGAACATCTTTCTAAGGGCGAGTGAGCTTTCCAGGGGTGGCTGATTCATTTTGGGATCCCTGCTGACATGGTCATTATGAAATGCCAGCCTGTGAGAAATTGAGCTCCTGCCCTGTTTGGCATTGAATCAAGACCAATTTATTTCTCCTGCATCTCACACACACACACACACACACACACACACACACACACACACACACACACGACACCTCAAAACAACAACAACAACGATGAGATGAGTGGAGTCTGCCTGCCAAGCAGTGGAGGCTTGAATCAGCTGCTGCTCAGTAAACACTCCTCCCTGGGAGTTCTCTCCACCCACCCCCTGATTCTCTGGAACCACCTTGGTTCCCGGTGGACAGCAGGTTTGCTACTAGAGCTCTGTTTGATCTCTTGTCACTAACTTATACCTGTGGTTAATTTTGATTGTCCTGCTGATTGAAGTACTTGTGCTCAGTTGTGGTTGTCACATGCTTATCAGGGGTATGCAAAACCACGGCATTTAGTGGTATTTTTCACTGTGTATTCAGAGATCTGATAGTTTTTTAGGTAAACAATCCTCAAGCAACAGTCAACTTTTGAGAGATGAATAAGTATGGCAATTTAGATGTTTATGAGTTACTGTAAATCTTTTCTGCTTTGGGCTTTGAAAAATGTTTTCAAAATTTTTTTGCTTCCCATGGCTCCCAAATACTTGAAAATAATTGTTTATAGATGATTAAACATAGCTTCTCCAACTTACTTATTTAGAGAATGTCACCTCAAATAACATTTTTCAATTTCAAATGAAACAAAATTTACATCGTGAAGCAATTTGCGTTAGCTAAGAACTAATCTGCGTGGGTTTCATTCTTTTTCCTTCTATAGACCACATTGGAAGTTTCCACTTGGAAATTCATACATTGTTTTCTCTAAGAAATGTTTATCAGCAGCAGAAGGTACAAAGACAAGTTAGCTTGCTTTGAAGTGTCTCTCAGCTACTACAGGAAGGTGGGAGGAGTGCTGGCTAAAACATGGCCTCTTGATAGTGCGTTTCAAACTCCAGTGAGCATCAGAAGTACTTGATGTAAAAAAATATAGCTTGTGGATCCTACTCTCAGAGATTCTGATTCTGTAGGTTTGGGGTGGGCCTTGGATATTTATACCTTTTCCCGCAAGCATCCCCATAACTAATGGGCATGGTCTAAGACCACAGATGTGAAATACTGATCCAGGGCCTATATTAGATCACACTGTAAGGTTCCTGAAGCAGGCGAGAAGGCTGGTCACCGTGAAGTATATTAATTTGTAGTTAAGAGAAATGTTTCTTTAGATGTCAAGTTCTAAACTGTATTATCTTACACTGGCCAGGTTCCCTAGGCAGAGCCTGAGGCCAGCATTTGGGTGTGTGTGATTTATTGGAGTTTCTCAGGAAAAGAGAGTAAGAGAAGTAGGACAGGGCAAGTAGAGGAGCTAAGCAAGGATGTGGTCTCAGCTGGAGGCCAGCTTTAACCTGATCCCACAGGAGGAGCTCCGGCCATGGAAAGACCATATAGCTGGTCCCACTGAGGAAAGCAGGCCAGCCTTTTTTACCCAGGCCAGTCAGTGGTTGTAGGCTGCCTTGGGATGGATGGGTGACATATCTCGATAAGGTGACTCCTATTCTGCAGTGGGCAGTTTTGGGAGGAAGCCTCTAGAGCTGTTGACAACCAACATTTCTGGCAACTGGACGATGGCAGGCAAAGGGGACCAGGGAGGGCAGCAGAAACTTGCTGCTCTAAGATGCTCCTTTACAATTTCAAGGGAAAACTTGGCTTTTTTGTTCTTTAATATCTTTCCTTCTTATGCTTTAGTAGAAACTGCCATCCTGCAGCAAAGTGTAGGAAATATGGCCACTCCATCAATTTTGTTACCTATGCTCAATAAGCAAAACAATGACTTCAAATATTCAATTATGGATCCTCAGGCTAGTGAAATCTTAATGTGCTTTGCTCAAAACGTCATTTGCAGATAATTCTGCTCATGCTTCTTGTAATGATATTGCTTGTGGGGGTGTTCCCTTGTTTAGGACTTTCAATGAAAATCATGGTGTTTTGAAAATTATTGGACTCGTCATTGGTTACTTGGCTTTATGAAATAAACAGCCTATTCTAAACTGTGTTCTGTGGAACATTAATGTCTTTTGTTCTGTATTCTATACAAAATAAGTTCTATGGTCAAACAATTTTGGAGGTGCCCTATATACTGTATACCACTCTAGGAAATCCACAAAGCCCTTTTTGTGGGGCCTGTAATACCACATCTCGTGGGGTTTTTTTGAAGGCTCCAAATGCCCTGCAGGAAAGAAAAAAATGTTTACCTTTGTTTAATCTAGTCCCCAAGCCTCTTTGCTCATGGGGGAACCCCTCATCATGGCTGCCTCCTTCCTTTTTATTTTTATTTTTTCAGAATACATGTTACCATCTCATAGAATTAATAGTTTATAGAATATTCCATAGAACACAGTTTGGGGGATACTGCAATAGCACTTTATTCCCCATCATGCATTGCTAAGTGGCAAAAAATTGGTTTCACTCCTTTATTTTGTAAAACTGCCTAGATGCCTATCCACATACAAGGCAAGTGCCAAGCAGGTCTGGGGAGCAGCACAGTCTCTTGAGAACGAGGACAGGTTGTTTGTTTTCTATGCTGAAGGGACTATAAAAACACTAACCTATTTAATGAGGTCTCACCGTGGGATATATTAGTCTCCGTAAAACATTTTATTTAGCCTAACCTACAATTACTTAATGGACAGCGAGTTTTACAAACAGCCAGTCCCCAACCTCAGATGTTTATTAAGTGTCTTCTCTTTTTGGAGTGACTTTGCAAGGGAGAGTCATGCAAGATTAAAAAGACAGAATATTAAAAATTTAGCCAAGACACACCAGGGCTGCCCTGGTGATAACAACCATGGTGTAATGTTTCTGAATTTATGTGGGTTCCCGCAGTCTCGGTAAAAGATACCCTGCCAACTTCCCAACACTCTTTTATTAAAAAATTATTTGGATTGTCGTACGTGTGTGGTATTGCTTTTTTGCATAAGACAGACCTTCTGTGAATTGTATTCATCTAAAGAGTTTTGAGTTATAAAAGGCAGAAGTGAATGAGTATTTATTTAGTGAAAAAGAGTGACTCCGTACGTTTTGTATAGTACCTTACAGTTTACAGAGACCTCCTCTACCCCCTCAGCTCCCACTATTGCACTTAAAAACCCCCATGAGAATGCAGTGTTACAGGCCCCACAACCAGGGCCAAGGACACTTGGAAGGCTGACCAGAGCAGCCTTACAGAATTCAGAAGCTTTAGTTATCATTCTCTTTGACAATTATCCTAAGCAATAAATAGGTCCTCCTGTTTTCTTGCATCATAAGAAAATTTCAGATGGAAATCACAAGATTTTTCTATTGTTTTCTCTTATTTCCTTCCTGCTTAGTTATGCTCAACTAGTTTATCACCTTGATTCAGTGACAAGCTTACTGCTTCCTAATCCATTGTTTAGCATCAGTCACCTCGGATTATGAGAGGGGGTAAGATTCTAGGGTACGTGTGTAAGTGCACATGCATGCAAACATCTTGGTGGCTGATGAAGTAATCAGAGGTCATATTTAGACAGAGGCCTTCCTGCTGAGGACTGTGGATTATCTCTACTAGAAACTGGGAGGAATCTGGGATCTTGGCTATCTTGGGCAGGATAGAGGAGAATCTGGTAATACACACACCAGTGAGAACGCTGTCATATGGATACAGTCAATATCTGATGAGGATCTGGGAAATGGAGGGGATTTTGAGGTAGAATTGACTAGTCTGGGTGGTAAGCAAGACACAGAAACTAAGGATTTATATGAGGTGTCTGGTATAGGTGGACTCCCATGCTATTATCAGAGAAGAGACTGTGGAGGAGAGAACTGTGTTGGTAGAGTGAGGTGGGTGAAAGTAAAAAAAAAAGATAGAAGTCATTTTCGGACATGATAAGTTTGAAGTGAAGTATTCTGAAAGCAGCTTGAAATATCCATCCAAATTATAAAGGAAACAAAACCTAAGATTTGGATCTAGATCTCAGCAGTGTATACAGACCTGGGTATGGATAAGGGCATCCAGGAAGTACGTGGCACTGGAATGAGTCATCCCGCAGAACTCAGGTATGTTAGAAATGCCGGAAGTTAGAAGCCAGTTTCCTATTGTATTGAGCGCTTCTCTTTCTAGTCTGGGGAACAACTTGACTCATTTGTGTTTTCCTCCCTCTTTTGCAGGGCTGAGGTACCAGGCTGCAGGCGGCAGTCTGGCTGTTGGTCATCTCTCCAGATAGGTTACTCCCAAGGCTGCTATCAACCTACCAGCTCCCCTTTCCTCTGCCGTGGCTATGCCAGATGATACATCCTGAGGTGGTTTTGTCTGTCTTCTTAAACTCCACCCAGCCCTTCGCTTGGAGTTTTGTTGTCAGCATTGCAGGAGCTGCTCTGGGACCCTTTGGTATCTTCCTTCCTCTCCTGCCTCTAGCCCAGGAGCATCTGTCCCCAGGGAAGAGAGGGAAGGAAGGATGAAGCCCCTTTCTATTGCTTCTCACACTCTCATATCTTCTCCCCAAACATCAAATTCTCTTAAAGGTTTAAACATGCTGTTTGTTTTGTTTTGTTTTGTTTTGGGGGGGAAACACACACACACACACACACACACACACACACACACACACACACAGGACTTGCTAGTTATTTCTGTCTTGGGTTCTGTAACAAGACTGAATTGAAGGAAGGAAACCAACAAATACAGAGAGAAAAAAATATTAATATCAGAAAATACTACCGGTTCACAGTGTTAAAGTAAGGAGAGCAAACAGGCAGGACTGTGAGCTACAGAGTGCAGCACCAGGAGAACAGGAAGACGGCTCACTCTCAGGATGTGAAGACACAGGGCCCAGCCCCAGCTGTGACGGTAACTGGATCTGCCAGAGGAGGGCACGTGGGTTCAGAGCCCAGGGCGGTAAAGTTCAGCCCAGCTTTTGGTTGGGAGGAAGCGTCAGTTCGATGGGGATCAAATAAATGGAGCCACTTCCACATTGTGCATAACGATGTCACGCCACTGTTAGTGTTTTCCTGTCCTTTTCTGTTTCACTAATAGTCTCTCTCCCTGGACTCCAAGTTCCCCAGGGGCAGAGCAAGGCAGTTAACGTTCTTGTATTCTCAGCCCCTTAGCACAATGTCTGACACATAGTAGATTCCTTATTTAGATTTAATGAGTGACTAAGAGCCGAGGTTATTTAAGAGGGTAAGCATTTTATCTGCCTAGCAATAGGCTGGAAACATCCATGATCTCTGACAAATTTCCCTTATCACTAGAAATAAGGAAACTTATTTCTCCTATACTGTACTGAAGCAGGAGGCCCTGTGCTGGAAGGTCTAGTTTCCACTGGTAGCTGTTTGTTTAGGTCCATTGGAATAAAAGATAGGGTTTAGCTGTTTTTACCCCCTCATTTGTACCTTAACCGTAGACATTGAAAGAATATTTTATTTTAGAAAAATTTTAAATCATGAATTTTATTCAGAAATGAATCAACTTATCACAGGTCCATATACTCTCTGTACAAGTTCCTTGATACACTGGCATAGAAAGAGAAGAGATACAAATATACAGGTCTTTTTATTTATTTATTTATTTTTTAAAAGTTTCCCTTCTAGTACAGAAGGCTGATACAAGTCATTAAATGGCTATAATTCATGGAAAAATGGAAGTGCAAGTGATGAAAAAATAAAGGAATGGAGGAGAGAGGTTTCTGTTTAACCAAAACCATAGATGACACAGGATTTCCTATTTCTTAGATAACCCATATAAAAGTTATTTCAATGAATCTTGCAATGTAGCAAGACAATTTTTATAGTGTAAACATTTTCAAAGCACAAACAATAAAATTTGAGGATGGGGTCTTGGGTATGTCAAATATGTATTATTTTCCCAGCAAAGAAGAAAGTATAAGGACAGGAGAGAAGATTATTGAAGAGCAGCCAGGACTTAGTGTTTCCAATTATGGAGAAGTGTATGATTTTTGCCAAGGAATTACGCACAACAGACTGCCTCCTTTTTTTAGCTTCGAAATCAAAGTTAGAGAGGTACACGGCTTGGAACCATTTCAGCAGTGTTTGAAGTTGCTCAGGGATTCTTAGGTGAAGGGTGGTGTGTAAACTGAAATAAATATTCTTGTTATTTCATTCTTGTTGCGATGAGTTATGTTGTCAGGAATACAGGCTGTTGGAATCAGGCTGGGAGCTCAAAGGGGATATGTAGTCACCTAAAGATTGTATTTCACAGCTGTGAACACCCCAAAGAACTTTTGGCAGAGGATTATCAGCTATAAATTTACAACTTGCACAGGCATCCAAGCTTTGTTAGAAAAAAAATCCCCTGAAAACATGTTAATTCTAAATGTCTGCCTTATAATAGAATCTTATTTATGTGTCTTTAGTATGCATGGCGGGTGGGGAAGGGGCTGACAAGGAACAGTATATCAAAAACACTTTAATGGGCCTATAGATTTTTCTTTTTTAAAAATTTTATTTTTCAATTACAGTTGACCTTTTTCTTTTTTATTTCCCCCAACAAGCCCATTTTTTTAAAGTTTCTTACAAAACTAGCCGTTTGGGTTGAAATGGCTGTTGAAGTCATAATTATTGAGTGCTAGCATATTTGTTGGCCCAGGTCTGGTACTTTGGGGACTATAGAATAGATGTCTAAGGTTGATCCTTGCAATTTTGGAATATTTAACTAGAGGGAAAAGATCGACCTATGAAACAAAAATAGGGGGCCTTCCTTAGGAGAGGCTCTGTCATTGAGGGGTGAGGGGGGTGTGTGGTTTGGAGTATCTGGGCTGGAGAGGACAGCGTAGGAGCTCAAATTATGTCTCTGAGAGTCTCCCTTCTCTTCTAGAAACTGAAATTACCCCCCAAAGGGAAAACTTCCCTTGTCCATTGTAACAACAGAACCAGTAGAGGAAGGGAAGAGGCACAAAAATGCTGCTCTGCCTCCCAGGAGGTGACGGGAGCTTCCTCCCTGCTATCCAGGTGCCAAGAGCACAACTTAGTTTTGGCTGCTCCAGGGGAGGGTGTGCTCAGGGGCCCGAGATGGAGGATCTGGCCATGGGAAAAGCAGACACCAAAGCTGAAAGCTCTTTTCACCAAGATCCCGTGTTCCTCCTAAACTATGAAACCCAGACTATGGTGCTGGTGCCCGAGGCCTTGCCCTCTGGCCAGAGCCCCTTTGTTGGACTTAGTGGAGCTAAGTTGGTATCTCATAAGCGGTGACCTGGGAGTTTCAAAGGGGTTTGTGCAGTTGCTCAGCAATTAGCTCTCTTTGATTGGCATCTGGGAAGATTGCCCATGGCCAGAGCACTCCAACTGGTCACATGGACTTCTCTGCAAGAGGCAGATGCCTGAGCCAGCACCTTTGGACCCCATTCAGGAAGATTTGTTTTTCCAGGTCACCAGCTCTTGAGGGCCACAGGGCCATGCAAACAGAAAGATGCTGAACTTTCTCGTCTCGCTCCATCTGCTCACACAGCCTATTGGGTGATTGCAAAAAACACATGTGCTCATCACCAGTCAGCAATCAATCAATCAATCAATGTGTATATGCAGACTCCTGCCCTGCTCTAACCAATCTCGGAAGACATGACCACTTCTCCTAGCACCTCAGTGTCCCTCTGGACTCTGCCCCAAAGTGCTGGAGCTCTCCAGGTGCCCGGGTGGGGAGGATCTGTGCCAGGGATCTCCCCACATGCAGGACAAATTCTGTTAGAGGGATCCCAAGGTGGGGTGGCTGTCTTTGGGCTGAGTGCCCCTACAGAGGTCTTAGTGAATTAGCTCTTGAAGCTTCCGCTTGTAGTACTTCCCTCTCCATAGCCCTCAGGCAGGAATCCAGGGTGGAATTGGGGTGAGAAAAATTCTAAGGAACAGCTTGTGTGCTGTGTGTACGGGAGGCTCCCCTTGCCTTCTGAGGTCTAGGACTCTGCACTGGCTCCAGCTGACTGTGTCTGGCTCCCTGTTGGCCATGATGTCCTACTCAGGAGGCTCCTCAGCCCCTCCTGCATCTAGTTCATTAGTCAGTCCTTTGAGAAGGACATAGCTAGAAACTTAGTTTTTTCTTTTTCTGAGAGAGAAACAGGGCTACTTTTATTTTTGAAAAATTATTTAAAAATTACTGTTTCAATCAAAGTAATGTATGGATTGAGGCTTAAAATAAAAAATAAAAATTCAGACACCTGCTCCATCCCATTCAATACCAAATTCTAATTCTAGAGGTGACCACTGTCAAATTTAGCTATTTCTTCTGGTATTTAGCTTCATGTTCCTAAGTAATAAATTTATATGATACGGTTTTGGTAGTAGTTTTGGACATCATCTCATAGTTCCTTGTCACTGTAAATGAGGGCTGGTTCTTGCACACACATTCCTTGTTCTTATTTCCAACTACCCCAAATAATAGCATCACAAGTTTTGCTTTAACCAATCACCAGTGCTTAGAGTATTATGATAGTGGAAATAATGTTCACTGCTGAGTCCAGTAATACGCTACAATCATGCCTCTTATTTTGTACAACTATTTTGGAGTTAATACGTTTTTACTTTTCATTTCTGCCCAAATGCTTTAATGTCTTTATCACTCATACCTATCAATTTTTCCATATGCTCAAGCAAATTAACTCAATTTTTCCTTCTTGAAACAGTTCCTCCTGGAGCTTTACACCCTTTCACTCTAATCCAGTTATATTGCTCTATTTTTTGTAGCTCCTTTGGGATGGATCTCTCTCTTTTATTCCCAACCCCTTCTACTTTCTTGGTTTGCTAGAATGTACCCTTCATCAGATTCTTAAAAATAGCATGAAGAAATTATAAATTCTGAGATATGAATGTCTGAAAATGTCTCTAGGTTACACTCAAACATTATTGATAGTTTGTCTGGGTAACAATTTAAGTTTTCTTCAGCATTGTAAAATCATTGCCACATTTGCTTCTGCCTTGCATAATTTCTATTGAGAAATCTGATGCCATTCTGATTCATAATTCTGTTTTTCCCTCTGAAACCTTAAAACAATGTTCTCTTTATTCCTGGGGTTTTCCAATTTCATGACAATGTGCCTTAGTGCTGTTCTTTTTTCATTCCTTCTGATTCACCATTTTAATCTAGAGAGTAAATTAAATTAAATTAAATTAAAGATTTAATCTTTAGTTCTGAAAAATTGTCTCATCATTTCCTCCCCCCATTTTTTTCCTTTCTCTCTAGAGCTCCTATTAGACACAGGGCTCTCATATTGTTCTTCAAATTCTCTTACTTTTTCTCTTAAATCATCTATCACTTTATCTATTTGTTCTCTCCCCCCTCCCCCACTTCTTCACCTCGTTGTCCAACTTTATTCTTTCTTTTTCCTCTCTCTTTTTAAAATTTTTATTTTATTGTTCAAAGTGTTACAAATAGTAGTACATATGTTTCCTTTTTTACCCCTTGACCTTCCTCCACCCTCCCCTCTCCCCGTCCCTTCCTGCCCTCCCCCCCTCCGCACACGCTCTCCCCCACGGTGTCTTATGTCCATTGGTTATGCTTATGTGCATGCATACAAGTCCTTTGGTTGATCTCTTACCTCTCCCCCCACCCCCACACAACTATCCTCAGCCTTCCTGCTATAGTTTGACAGTCTGTTTGATGCTTCTTTGCCTCTATATCTATATTTTTGTTCATCAGTTTATAATGTTCTTTATATTCCACAAATGAGTGAGATCATGTGGTATTTTTCTTTCACTGACTGGCTTATTTCACTTAGCATAATGCTCTCCAGTTCCATCCATGCTGTCGCAAATGGTAAGATTCCTTTTTTCAACTCTTATTCTTGCTGTTATGTTTTTAATTTCTAGAAACTCTTTATATTGTTTAAATCCCCTATCCCCAAAGCAAGAACACACACACTTTTAAATTTTTTGGTAGCATCCTGATCTTATTTCAAGAAATATCTTTGCTTATCTTTCTGAGGATAATATTAATAGTTTCTATGTATATTATCATTGTTTCCTGTATTTTCTTTGTCTATTTTTGTCCCTTTCATATTTAAGGCCTTCCCCAAATATCTGGTCTGTCCATGTAGAGTGCAGTCCTTAGAGGGAGATTGAAAGTTCTGTGTGCATGGAGTGGGGTTGGTAGGGGAAGGGGTCAGATTTGTGGACATCCCTGTGCAGGGTGGGCAGCTGGAAAGTCAGCTCTGACATTGGAGACCTAACATCTAGTTTCCCCCACCAATATTCGGGGTTATTTTTGTTCTTATTTGCTATTGCTGTTTATTGTCTATGGCTATTTAGTTTCTCCAGAGAAGGATCCTTACTAGTACATGTTATGCCTGAGGAGTTAACCTGGTCCATGAAACCTTGGAAGCAGAGCTGGGGCTGAGGTAGGGAACTATGCACTGCAGATTGTCATTTAACTTCATTTTTTTTCTTATCCACCCACAACCCCCAACACATAGTGTGGTGACCACTAAGATTTGGTTTTAATATCCCCATAAAATAACCCCCTGGACTCTGTGTGCAACATAAGCAGTGGGATAGAGCAGACCATAGATGACTGATTGTGTTGGGTGAGGGAACAATATGAAACGCAAATCAGGTTGTGTATAGATTTGGCACCATGTATTGTTTTCTGCCTTGACCTCCTGCCCTCCTGTCTCTTTTAATAACTTGCTCCCCACGTCCTGGACTTACTGTGGTTCTGTGTATCATCAGGTGATCTAATTTCTTTTTAGTATTTCCCTCTGCAGCTGAATCAAAACCACACTTTGATCCTTTTACTGTTGTTCAAACATTTGTTGACTTCTCTGCTAACATCTTTTCACTGGTCCTTTGTTCGTGATTAAAATCTTTTAAATTCCTTTAACTGCCACTTGATGGAATTTAGGACAACCTGCCATGTTTAATCTGCTCCCCTGTATTTTGAAGACCTCTTCCGATTCATGTGTTGCTAGAGTCCTCACTTCTAAACTAATTGGGTAAAGGCCTCAGACTGCTGGGCTTCAGTCTTTCACCTGTAAAGGCACCAATAAAAACCTGCTAACACCAAAGCCAGTGCTTGCTTTGTCAATCTCATGTTGCTCTGTGGCTGATATGAGACTGGGCATGTGACATTGCTCTCAAAAAACAAAAGTGGGATGAAAACACAAAGCATCACAAATAAAATGAAGTAATAAAGCAATCCTATTTTTCCAAGTGGAGAAATAGCAAAGAGCCCATTCCTCTTGGGTATCCTGGCTTTCCCCACGGTGATGCGCATGGCATATGGAAAGGGGTGTTCAGCTCCACTTGCTTTGATCCAAACTCATTTTCTCTCACTTCAGAACAGCTCAACTTACCATGACTTTTGGTTTTATCCCCTTCATCATTGTTGGATGCCTCGAGGAAAGAATATGATGTGTCTAGTGCTTTTTGGTCTCAGTTTGAACCTCTCTTAAAGTTTTTCTATTTAATTGTAAATTTATGTCCTAACACTATAAATCCATGTCCTCCTACATTGTCTGTTGGGTTATATTGCTTGTATAAATCAAGAGAAGCAGCAGAGAGAAATAAAAATAAAATGTTAAACACAGTCATAATTTTGTAACTAAATTTATAACATAAATCGTAACTTGCTGGAACCCATGGCATTATAAGACTATATCTTCACAAAGGATTATTGTGAGGATGAAATTAATAATAGAAGGGAGTGCTTTGTAAACCATAAAGGGCTGTAACAACTGTAGGGAATTTCTGTCATTCCTGTCCCTCTCTCTGGGCCGCAGTTTGCTCATCTGTGAGATGAGTTGTTGAGTCCAGTTCTGCTGTGGTGGTTTAACCTCACTATAGCCCACTTCCTCATTGATTGAAATGAAAACATCAGGATAAAAACTTAAAAACAGCTACTAAGGACTCTGAAAAGCCTTCTAGGTAGTTGAACTAGGCAGTCAGCAGCATAGTATGTAGAGAGAGAAACCAAATGTCCTGCAGCCGTATGGACCTGACCTCTAGGTTTCTGTCCAGTGTCTGAAAACCTGAAGGGGAGGTCACCTTCTAGGTGGGAGTGTGAGGCCTATGGAAACACAACGCCCATATTTCTTGGGAGGTTAACAGCTCTGGATCACACTATTAGTGTTTCATTATAAATTAGTTCAGCAGAAGGGCCTTAACTCCTGAGGACACATCAGGCTCCACTTTACCTGTCCTGTGGGGCAAGCAACGGAATATGATTCTTTGTTTCTCAGTGGGAAATGCAACAAGGTTGAAAAGTCCTAGAAATATATATTTTTTCAATTACAAGTTGGTAATGTAGCTCCATCAAATAGACCATTTACTGCTGAAATTAAAAACACACACACGCCGAAACCAGTTTGGCTCAATGGATAGAGCGTCGGCTTGGGGACTGAAAGGTCCCGGGTTCGATTCCGGTCAAGGGCATGTACCTTGGTTGCGAGCACATCCCCAGTAGGGGGTGTCAAGAGGCAGCTGATCGATGACTCTCTCTCATCGATGTTTCTAACTCTCTATCTCTCTCCCTTCCTCTCAGTACAAAATCAATAAAATATATTAAACAAAACAAAACACACACACACACACACACACATTTTTTCCTATGATTTTTAAAAATAAAAATGTTATTTTACTTTTTTTGACATTCTACCCCAGGAAGGTAGGTGTTTTCTCTGTGAAAAGAGAGAATGTAAAGAATCCTGGAGCTCCTATTTTTTAGGTAAGAATGAAAACATTCCTTGTAATATGTCTAGTAATATTATTTTATGTATTTTGTAATTGCAAGTGGTTTTATGCCTTCTCCACATTAAAACAACAACAAAATAAATGTTTCTAAGCTCTGCCTATGTCAGAAAATGTTGAGGTGGGTTTATTACTTATTGTACTCATTGACTAGAGTTTGGTTTCCCTCTTTGTGTTTTAAAAAAAACAAGAGCTTACCCAACTTTCAAAAATCCAAGTAACTCACAAGCTAAAGGAGAAAAACCATGTGATCATATTAATTGTTATGGTGGAAGTATTTTACAAAATCCAACACCTATCACAATAAAAGAGACTTGCAGCAAATTAGGAATAGAGAAAAATGTCCTCAACTGATAAAGAACATCTACATGAACTCGCCAGCATGAAACCACATGGCTCAGTTGGCAATGCTATTCCACCAGAGGAATGGTGTGTAGGCATTGTGGGAGCAAGGGTAGGGGCACTGGTAGGAAAGCACTAAACATTGTTTGTGGGGAGCAGAACATTGGGATGGTGATAGTGAGAATTCAGTCAAAGTTACCCAGATTTACCACTTTCCCAGGTGCTACCTTTGCATGGCAAGGTGTAGAACTGACATTTCCTCTGGTTGGTAGATATCGTTGTGCCTAGACATGGAGAAACGTTATAAAAAAGTACATGAAGTGGAAGGGCCAGTCAGTTTCCAGGCTCTACTTAACCACCCATTTTCAGAATTTGGCCCAAGAATTCTGCTGGTGTTGTCAGGACTCAGAAGCACCAACCTGAAGATAGTGGGGATTGCATATTCTGTGTGCGACACTGATACCAGCAGATATTGGTCTAACGGTGTTCAATATGGCATGTCTGGTACAGTGAAGTCCTCCCCCTTTCTAGTTTCTGTATAGAAGCTGTTGGATGTTTCCCCTGGATTTTGCTGAGTACATCTCTTGGTCCACTCTTCTAAAATCTCATCCTCATTGATCCAGAGCGATGTTCCTGACTCGGGAGTTTCACCACCTTCTTATGTGAGAATGAAACTTCAAACCTATCCTCCTTCTTTGGTGTGGTTCATATACTGGCTTCAAAAAACTGTTGTGTGATGACGTATCAAAAGGTACTTCATAAAAATAAATTATAATGTGTTTTACAGCAGGGTAAACTTCTTTAATGTATCTCGTTTGTAGCATTGCATCAAGGTACCCAGGGAATGTTGACATTCCTAGAATTTGGGAGATCTGCCAGAATATAAGCATAAAAACCACAGGAGGGGCAAATTTCCTTGCAATTATGTTACAAGAGGAAAGAGTAGATAGCCTTTTCCCTGCTACCTCTTAATCCCAGAGTCCCATCTCTACATGCTCCTTGGGAGTTTTCAGCATGACCCACTTTAGGGCTTTGCTTTTATTTGTGCTCCAAGAGTCACTACCAAGATTTTGTGCTCAATATCCCTGCCAATGAGAGCCAGCTGCACTAAGATGGTGCTGGGTCGTCTGGTTGCTCATGTTCCCAAGATGGAAAGCAGATTTACTTTTTTCTTTGCTGTTATTTCACTTAAGGCAACCTTTCAAAATATATGTTCGTCTTACTGGAGCCCCTGAAAAGACAAGTACATAAACCAGAAACTGAACTTGCTACCAAGAGGGATATTTAAACCAGAAGGACTATGAAAACCACCGATTTAAAGCTGATACTCTCTCAAACACACCAGATGTTTTATATACCAAATTATCCCGTGGTGCTGAAATCTAGATCTCCTGACATCCAAATATTGCTATTGCAAGTGTTGAAATACTCCCAAGTTTAACATGTGTAAGGAAACCAAACCTTTCTCCAGCTAAAACGATGCAATCTCAAACTACCCAAAGGGCTGTGATTTATTTCAGGGATAGCAACTGCGAGGCAAGGCATAAACACCACCATCCGGCATAAGGTGTTTGGGTTATCCTTAACGTGTTTATTTTCAAAGGTTCGACGCCATTAATCCACGACAGGTGTGGGGTCTATGATTTGAAACAATTATATTTCGAACCATTCATATCGCTGCTGCTGAAGAGATGACTTCATTCTTCCCAGTTACCATATGTCCTAACCATGCAAATGAGAAGGGAAGGAACATCTGGCCGAGCATTGTTGTCTCGCCTGTCATGCAGGACATGTGGTGCTGCGTGTGCCTCTCCTCAGGTTCCTTCAGGACGACAGCATGGCGGATGGTTTCATATTTTACACAGCTGGTACATTTAGGACATACCATCCATCTTAGCTCTGCGGCATCCTTATACCTTGGGGTTTCTATTGGGCTTTTGGCGATGGATTCTATTTTTGGATTATGCAAACATGTCTCCCGGAGCTTCAAGTGAGAGTAGCATGTTTGTGTAACAGCACCTCTGTATAATATGACAGTTCAGGGGTAGAAAGGTGGCCTAGACAGAGACAATCCCCTGAAAATCCTGAGGCAGGATTTCTATACTTTGGTGTTAATACTAACTTTATTTTAGAAGCCTTGGGAAAAATTCACTACGTTCTGTATATCTTCATTTAATCCCTTATAAAATATAAAATAGCCACCAAAATAATAATTCTGCTGTAATGGAAGGCAGAACACTCATGCATGCCATTATGCACAAAGAAAATCACCTGGGGTGCATGTTTGAATGATAATTTATTTTGTTATTTTTACTTTAAAAAGTCTTTATTGTTGAAAGTATTACATATGTTCCCTTCCCCCCTTATTTACCCTTTCTAGCTCACCCCCTCCCACTGTCCCAGGCCTTCACCACACTATGATAATTTATTTAAAAAAGCATGATTTGAGAATGATAGCATAGATTTGGTAACATTCATTTTACTGTGTTACCGAACACGTCAGTTGGTCATATTCTTACTTGCCCAAGGCTCTGCCAACAAATCTGGGCATCATGAGGTGATAGTTTCTTGGTATCAGTGACCCATTCTTTGACACTGTGAAATCATCGTATGAAGGAGTGTTTTTATAGGTAAGAAAGATTAAGCACATGGGTCACCAGGACACAAGAAATATCTCTGGAGTGACATAATGTTTACTCTTCTGATGAAGGACATTTTCTTTTAATTTAAAAGAGCATTTTTAAAATACATTTTATTGATTTTTTACAGAGAGGAAGGGAGAGGGATAGAGAGCTAGAAACATCGACCAGCTGCCTCCTGCACACCCTTCACCAGGGTTTTGCCCACAACCAATGTACATGCCCTTGACCGGAATCAAACCTGGGACCTTTCAGTCCACAGACCGACGCTCTATTCACTGAGCCAAACCGGCTTTGGCTAAAAGAGCATTTTTAAATTTTATTGTTTAAGAATTACAAATAGTAGTACACTTGTCTCCTTTTCCCCCTCATTGACCTTCCCTCGAGAAGGACATTTTTATTGTTCATTTTTTCTAAGCCTGTGTATTTCTTGAGCAATGCCCAAGTAGAATAATTTATAAAAATGATTCTAAACTGAAAACTTTAGTTTTAGATACAGACACTAATATGTATTCATTTACATATATCTATATCTGCATATATATATATATATATATATATATATATATATATCTCAAAAAATTAAATTAAAAGTGAGAATCCAGATTTTCGGAACATGTTTAAATAATGGCCAGTATAAATACAGAATGCATTTTCTTTATTGTTTTCCCATTAGACTTCACATGGTGGAAAAAAGGGGGATTTCCTTTTCTTTCTTTTCTTTCTTCTGTATAATCAAGTTTTAAAAAGCTGTGAGAGCTGGACTGTATCTTCTTTAGCCTCTGAATACCAGCCAACACACTGGGGGAAGTTAAATAATAAATAATAATAAATAGTGGGTTTATTGACTCCTGAACCCTTGCATTAATCAATTAATCATGATATTATGGCAAGATTAAAGGGATAAAATTCTAAAACTGACTGAAGATGAAAATGGATAAATCCCCCAGCAGGAATAATTGCAAACCATTTTGATCAAATATAAAACGATTATCAATTATGCTCTTTAAGGCCTGGCAACTTATGTTTATTTAAATGCTGTAGAGTAAATCCCTCTAGGATCTAATGATCTCCAAAAGATGACTTGTTAAGGCGAAGCATTGTAGTCTATTCACCCTAAAGACAGAAGCTACAATTTCAGAGTGGTATCATCTATATTTTAAAGAATTATTTCCCTGAAAAATGTCCCCTTGCAAAATATGATTTGGCTATTATTTAGTTAAGTCTTACAACCAGACCAATTTCTCCTGTTTGCATTGAAATTAACTTTCCTTTCCCCAGCCACCAACCATTGGTTAAGCTTTAAAGTAAAATATTTCATGTGAACATTTGGATCAATCAACAAGAAACAATGTCAATGGTACTAATAAAGGAGTGAGTCACCAGGCGGAGAAGGAAGTGCCAGGTCAGAGCCTGCAATATGCAGTAATAACCCTCAGCCATAATACTGTGCACAAAGTTCTCCCCCAGAACTGCAAAATCCAGAATAATAACTGCTGGAGGATTTTGCTGGTAGTTAAGAGTTTGTTTTCTGGGTTCACTGCTCACCCCTTGAGGAGTATAGACAGAACTCAGGGATCTCTCCTAAGTTTTGTCAGGGGATATTGTCTTTCCAATAGGCTGCTCAGAGCAACCATCACAAGAGAGTTTCTTTTGATAACTGAGGTGCTGCCTGCAGGAATCTGTTCTCCCTATGATGGTGGGGTTACCTAGTTGTAAATAAGAACATCTGGGAAGTCTTATTTTCAAGGCCTCAGGAAGATAGTTTTCAGGGATAGATCTGGATATTGTGTCTGGGGTATTTCCTTTTTAAGGGCCAGAATGAGCTCATTCATTTATTTAACAAACAATTATTGAACAATTGCGGTGTGCTAGATATTGTAGATTCACATGGGAATATGATTTAACTAGAAATTCACTGGGCCATCTCTTAGAATTGAGTGGTACTTTCACATCTATTATCCCCTTTTATTACTTGAGCTATTCTTTGAAGGGTTATCATATTTTAAGATATGGACAGTGTGTCTCAGTGAGTTGATGTAGTTGATACTAAGTTCCCTTAGTGTAAAGATGGGCACTTAAGAGTTCTGTTTCTTGGTCTGGGGGATCTTTCTTCTACATTAGAGCATGTGTACACTGCCCCCTGTCGCTCTAGTCTTGGCTTCTTCTTCTATAAATTAAGGCAGAGAAACTGTTTTGTCAAATTCTCTGCTTCCTCTCTCTAAACAGTCTATGTTTTATGAAAAACAAGTACTTGGATACAAAGAATTAGACAGGGCATACTTTCAGCAACTCATCAACCCCACTCAAACACCTGGGGACTTTGATAAACCTGTTGGCATAATGTCTTCCCACTCTAGGTGGTGATTTCACCCCCAAGAGCTTCTTGGTGTTAGTCTTTCATGAGCTGCCAGAAGAGATCTTAGAGGTGGGACTGGTTCTGAAGCCCTTCCTCCCCTCCTTCTGCAGTCTGTCCCTTCCCCAAGCCACAGTGACTGGGTAGTTAGGTGACAGTGTTTGCTAGAAATCTCCTAGCCTTTTCTTCCTGAGCCATCAGTATAACAGGTCTCTCCCTTGGCAGTCCTTCATAGACCACCCAAGATGCTGAATGAACAGCAATCTCCTGGGATTAACACCATCCAACCTCTTGTTATATTTAGGTTTGTGTCCCTTCCAAACTTTATCAGTTGAGGTCCTTATCTCAAGTACCTCAGAAATGTGACCTTATTTGGAAATAGGGCCAGTGTAGTATAATGAGTTAAGTCAGATGAGGTCATACTGGTATAGGATGAGTCCTTAATCTAATATGATTATATCCTTATAAAAGGGAAACAATTGGACACATTTATACACCAAGAGAGAATGTCAAGCGAAGATGAAGGCAGAAATCAGGGTAAGGCAGTAGAGGCCAATGGATGCCAAAGATTGCTGGCAAACACGAGAAGCTAGGAGACAGCTATAAAATAGATTCTTTCTTGTAGCCTCAGAATGAAACAATCCTGTCGCGACTTTGATTTTAGAAATCAAAGTGAGAAATGTGAAACAATAAATTTCTGTTGTTGAAGCCACTTGGTCTAGTGGTACCTTGTTATGGCAAACCTAGAGAAATAATATACCTCTTATGTAATAGAACTGGATTGGAGAGAAAGGCACTTCTTTTGGCTCAAGATGACATCTCCCTTAATTATCACCATTAATAGGATAATGTCCACTCATCCCTTTCTAAAAGGGGCTATCAGTCTTTTTCATATGATCAAATAGATCCACCAAATGCCCAAAACCTTATGCAAATGACCTGGAGATTTAGATAGCACTTACTCTCCTATGTTTTCCTAAGGGTCTGCATGTATGGTTCACTAAGGCCTTCCTGTTATACTCTTTGATTCCATAGGTCTTTGGCTATTTGAATTTCTAATAGTAATTTTCATTGTGTTTCTCATTATAGGTGAAAAGAGAAAGCCATGCTTTGATTTGTAAAATCTGTTACTATTTGTTATGCTGCTTTCCTCCCTACTAAAAAATACCAGTAAATGTCCTTCATCTCTTTCCCTTTGAGCCCAGCACTTTCCTCCTCCATGCCCAATTAATCTATTCATTCATTCATTCATCTTTTCATATATTAAATATTTATCAAAAACCAACCACATGCAGTCAATAAAAAGGAGTAAGCTGCATACATGCCCCTGCAGAGCTCAAGTCAAATAGTAGAGATACTCAAAGTCTAGTGAGAGAGTCAGGTATGGAGGAAATGGTTCTGTAACAAGTTCATGACAGAGTGTTTATCACATATCAGCCAGAGGCGAAAGTGGTTAAATGTCCTTGGGAGAAAAGTTTTGGAAGTCTTTATAGAGGACGTGACTTTGGAAAAATGAGGGGGAAAAAATTGATGGCAAATAGAGAAAGGACAGGATAGGAAGGTATGACAAGTGGAAGCCTCTATGCCTTGAAAAAACCTAGCTAGAGTGTATATAAAACACACACACACACACACACACACACACACACACACACACAGGCTTAGCTGGAGATGGGGCTCTAAATGAAGTTGGGGTCCAGTAGTGGATGATTTTCCATACTTTGAGTGGAGGTTGTGCTAATAGAAAGCCATGGAAAGTATTTACATTTTGAAGCAATATGGTTTTATTTATTTATTTATTTATTTATTTATTTATTGTTTTTTTACAATAATCACTCTGGTGGCAGTGACACACCATTTAGAGAGGGCAGAGGCTACAGGCTGGAGACCAGTGAAGAGGCTCTATTTCTTGAAGAAAAAACAACAACATGGTTCAACAAGTACTGAGATTTTGGACACAACAGAGTGTTTAAAATCAGAGTTATTTAGAAACATTTATGGATGCTGGACCTAAAGGCTAGGACAGAAAGAGAGAATGAAAGTGTAAACCAGGACAGTGAAAGTTGGAATGAAGAGAAAGGGTGGCATTGTGTATTAAAAAAGACGGAATAGATGACCTATATAATAAGAGAATGAAGAAGTAGAAACCAAATGCTGTTTTAGTATTTTATTTGTCCTTAAAGATAATGGAGATACTAAGAGAAGGATGAAGAGTAATGAATTTTCTGACAATGCTAATGGTTTCAGTTTTGGAAATACTGAGTTTGATGTACTCACACAGGATACCTAGGAAGAGAGACCTATAGGCAGGTGAATATATGGGACAGGAGCTCAGACAAGATATATAGAAATAATTATGGCAATTGCAACAAAGCAACAATTAATTGGACTCCCATGGTATGCCAGACACCGTCGTTCAGTCCTGTGTGTGTATTACTTCATTTAGTTCCTTCACAATCCTGTGAAGTATTATTTTCCTTTTATAGATGCAAAAACTCATGGTCACACAACTAGTAGGTAACAGAATTGGGATTCCAACTCAAATCTGCCTGACCTCAAAGCCTATGTTCTCAACCCCCTCTGTCCACTGCCACCACTGTATGCATGCACATGAAGCTGCTGATTAGATGTGGATACACAGTTCCTGTCCATGGAAGGGAATTAATAATTGTCTGCTAAATAACTGAACAAGGCTCTGAATGCCACCTAGGTTAGCTAGCAGGAAGGAAAGGGTGGCACAGTTGACTGAAGGACACCAACAAACAACAGGCAACACTACTGGGAACACAGCATCAGCTGATACTACATGCAAGAAGAGACCCAGCAGCCTTCTCCCTATTGCGGGGACAAGTTTCCTTTTATCTCACAGAAGCCCCACAGAAGATGGGTTAATAGAGTTAAGCACACAAAACCATGTTCATTTAAAAGGGCCTACTTATTTGGAATGCAGTAGGGGAAGAAGGGGAGGGAGGGGACAAGGGAGAGGGAGGAATAGAGAGAAGGAGAGAGGGAGGGAGGGAGGGAGGGAGGGAGGGAGGGAGGGAGGAAGGGAGAGAGAGAGAGAGAGAGAGAGAGAGAGAGAGAGAGAGAGAGAGAGAGAGAGAGAGAGAGAGAGAGAGAGAGAGAGAAAATAGTGGCACTAAATTTTGCCCCTCTTTTAATCTCCCACATCTTCGGTCAGCATATATAGGACTGATAATACAAATGATGGTAAGAGGAAAGTTGGTCCTCTTTTGACAACCTCAAATGTCATTATTTGAATAGGCAGGTTTAGATGTCCATTGAGCAACTCTCACTTGGATTCAAACCTCCTAATAATCCTTTCCAGGACTCCATATTCAGAAATGGGGCCTGGAAGTTGCTCTATCAGAAAAGAGAGCCTTTTTATTACAACTTATTTTCTGTACTTGTTAGATGTGCCCAAGAACCTTCTTTTGATTCAATTGCTTTATATGGGGGCTGAGAAACTCAAAGTGAGGCTCGGGGCTTCAGTATCATTTTTACCTGGAAGCTTGTTAGAAATGCAGAATCTCAGGCTCCGCCTCAGACCTGCTGAATCAGAAGCTGCCTTAATATGATCTTAGATCTTAGGGGTTTGGTATGCACATTAACATCTGGCAAGCACTGGTTTACAGGATCCAAGTTGAGGAAGGTGAGAAATGAATACATTATGTCCATCAGGAGTGGTCAACATGAGTTCATTAACTTTTGTTTCATCATTTGATTTCCTAGGCATAAAACACATTAATATATATTCTCCTTTCTTACCTTTCAAGACAAGATACATTGTCACAATCAGAACTTTACAAGCAAATAACTGGAAATTAGGTTTTCATTTAGAGTTATTTGCTATGCCAGCAAATAACTGGAAATTAGGTTTTCATTTAGAAGATGTGACTCTCTGATTTATTGTCTTCCATGCAAATATGTATGTTTAAAATTCTACAGAGGTTACCAGGTGGTTTTTAAAAGCCACAGGCAGATTGTCTCTGAAAAGAAAAAGAACATGTTCTATTGTTAAGCACCTGAAATCAATGTAATGATTTTTTTGGCTCTAAATACACTTCTAGGATTTGAGATGTGAGTCATCAATAGGTCACCCAATCAAAATACAAGTGAATAAGCAAGGAAAATAAGTGGGCACCAGGCTGAATGCAACTACATTATAGAGGAGGCAGTAGGGTGAATACTGCCAGATGCAAAACATCAAATAGTGAGTGAATCCACAATAAAAGTGGGTTCATGTGAATGCTACTAGAAAAACAAAGGCTGAGATTCGGCTACAGTACTTCTGCACAGAAGACAAAGAACCAAGGCCAGTGTAATTCAAAGACAACTAGAAGCAGGAAATAAAACTTTAAACTAGTACTTTTCACAACATTATTCAAGATTACATAAGAAGAAGACAGAAATAATTTAAAGTGTTGATCTGACACTGAGACTTCCAGGGGCTATCAGTCTTCTGAACAAGTTGGGATGGTTCCCCCAGGAGAAAATCCTCACTTTTTAAAGTCATTTTCTCATAAAGAGTAATGACAAGCCTAAGGACATTCACATAAATGTAAATGTTGTCAAGAAAATATTTTTTTGAGACGGAAATACCTTTCTGATTTTTGTGTCATGCTGAATCTGTTGTTAAGAATGTGCCCTGAAAAGTATAAAGTCTTTCAAGGTTGTGGATCAAAAATGATTTTTATAACTAACTCACTTTTGGCAAGAGGGATTGATAAGAGGTCTTATGAAAATTTAGAGTCATATAAAGTTAGGTTGGAAATAAAGCTAAAATTCTAAAACTTTGTGACCTATAAATTTGATTCTTTTCTGGACCTTCCATTTTAACAGCCTAATATTTTTTAAAAAGTGTATTTTTATTGGTTTCACAGAGGAAGGGAGAGGGAGAGATAGAAACATCAGTGATGAGAGGGAATCATTGAGTGGCTGCCTTCTGCATGATAAGGCACTGGGCCCGCAAACTGAGTATGTACCCTGACCAGGAATTGAACCGTGACCTCCTGGCTCATAGGTCAACACTCAAGCACTGAGCCACACTTGCAGGCTAACAGCCTAATATTTTATTCATTTCATTTTATTTTTTAACAGCCTAATATTTTATAAGAAATGTATTCACTGAAGCAGTAAAACTACAGAACTGACAGGTCACTTTGATTGAATAGGTGTTTTCATTTTAATTCAATAAGTAAATTAAGGTGGGATTTCTTGCTCTGAACAATGTTTACCTCACTACAATAATGGACAAAATATGTTATGTGTGAGATCTGTGCTTTCTTTTTTTTTTAAAGAATATTTTTTAAAGCCCCATTAAATATATATTTTCTTAAAATAGAAATACTATATGACCCAAAATTCCACTCTTGGGTATTTTTCTAAAGAAATCAAAAGCACTAACTTGAAAAGATATATATACTGCTAAACAAAATTAAAGAGGAAGATATTTGTAATGCATACAAAGATTAGGATCCAAAGTATATTAAAAACTCATAGTAGATAAGTGGATAAAAAATCTGTGGTACATTTATATAATGGAATATGAGGCCGCTGTAAAAAAGAAGGATCTCTTACCCTTTAAAGTAGCATGGAGGGACCTAGAGAGTATTATGCTAAGTGAAATAAGCAAGTCAGAGAAAGGTAAGTATCACATGATCTTACTTATATGTGGAATCTAATGAACAAAATAAACTGACTAACAAAATCGATCCAGAGACATGGAGGCATGCAATAGCCTGAGGATCCTCAGAGAAAAGGGGCAAAGAAGGGAA
This sequence comes from Pipistrellus hanaki, assembly GCF_964339955.1. Lineage (NCBI taxonomy): Eukaryota > Metazoa > Chordata > Mammalia > Chiroptera > Vespertilionidae > Pipistrellus > Pipistrellus hanaki. The sequence continues at coordinate 40,832,809 of NC_140509.1, forward strand.
GAGATCAACCAAAGAACTTATACGCACATATTCTTAACACCTGGACACAGAAACAGTGGGGTGAAGGCCTGGGGAGGGAATGAGAGTGGGGAAGTATTATGTATCACTTTCCACAATAAAGATAAATCTAAAAAATAATACACATGCAAGAAAAATGTAGTCTAGACTAAATATTAAAAACCTTTTTTGACAAAAACACACACAAAAAACCTCACAACTCCCAACTCAATAAGAAAAAGACAGAAAACTATGAGAAACATGGAGAAAAGATTTAACATGTAATTCATAGATGGTTAGAGTTAGGGTTGAATAGAATAAGCATCCAACTTCTTTAATTATTTGAGAAATTTAAATGAAAACAACACTGATATTAGCAAGTTATTAGTAAGACAAGCAACAATTAAGAATTCAGGTAATTCCAAGTGTTAATGATGTTGCGGGAACATTGCTGGTGGGACCATACATAGGACAGCTACTTTGAAGAACTATTTGGGAATATCGAGTAAAATTGAAAATGCGCAAATTGTATGACCCAGCAAGTCCACTTCTAGGTCGCAGCAGCGCGGCTATGGCACTGCAGAGACCCTGGGGCTGTGTGAGGCACAGCCTTTCATATCCTAGAGCAACCCACACAGATGTGCACAGAGAGAGCAATCCAAAAATCTGGAGGAAAAGTGGAGATTTGGGGCTCAGACTCTTGAAAAGTTGTCCTTCTGTTCCCACTCCAGTTTCAGGAAATTGGAACTGGAAATTGCAGACACATTTTTATATTTATGTAAGAATTATAATCAATGAGTCCTATCAAAAGACGTATTAATAGGAGGGGAAAAAAAGGTTTCTTGCCCTATATCAAAAGACTGAAGAATAAATATACTTAGATAAGTTTATGTGAAAATGTCAAGTTCTGAACAAAACAAAATGCAATTTCTCTTCGTTTTTTGATACAAGGTAGTTGTGTTAGAAAATTAAAAAAATATATATTTCTGGATATTTGAACAGTGCTCAAAACAAAAGAAAACAAAATGTCTCTTTTGTGGTCTATATGTAAAACGGTGTAAGCATCAAGGCTCAGATCATTGTGAACTGGCTCTGTAGCCCCTAATTGCCTGGTAGGATATTTGACATCTGAAAGGCACGTGGGGACGGGATCCCGGGTGAGGATGGTTAGCTTCCTTGACCTTTACCACGAAATGCTCTGTGGCTCCGTCACTGAGACAATAAGCCCCCGAGGGGCTGAGAACCACGGCTCAATCTAGACTTGGCTCAAATTTTTCTTTTTCCTGGAAGCTCTTTATTATTAATTTCTCTGTGTCTCCACAGGACACGTGACCAAAATAATATTTATCCTACAGTATAGCAATAAGCTTTTACATACCTGTTCTCTCCTCCAAACCATGGCTTCCCAGAGGACGGAGACCACTGGTTATTTTATATACTGAGAGTCTAGCAGTGCTCAGTAAACGTTTGTATTAAGACAAGTCATTTAATCAAATCTAGCCATTTAGGTTTGAGTTTCTAGCATGACACAAGCTTGCTGCCTATCTTTTTTTTTTTTTTTTTTTTTTTCTAAAAAAAAAAAAGAGTCTTTTAGCAGAAGTCATTTTCAGTCTTTTTTTTTTTTTTTTTTTTAATGTCTATTATATACATCTGGCATTTCCTATTAGTTCTTATTAACTGAATGGCTTCATCTACAGAGAAATTAGGGTAAAGAGGGTCAGAGCTCTCGTTAAGGAAATATGTAAATATATCCAGCCGGCATTGAAGAAATACTATTGTAGATTTTGTATGCATTCTTCACTCCTCTGTAAGGCAGGCACCCTTATTTCCCACCCCCCTTCTTTTAGCCATGGCTTTGGTAAGCAACTCTCATTTGGCTGGTTCGGGTCCACATTCATCATGAAGATATACCCTGCAGACCTAGAGGAGACTTCACATTGAAGGTACATGGATTGATGGAATGGTCTTACCAATCGCAATAAGGTTTTTCACAATCTTTAAATCATAAGTGGCATTAATTGAGCCCAAGAAGAAATCAAGGGGCTTCTTGAACAGATTTATAAATTTTCTTCTTTCTGCATTTTAATTATACTGGCATTTTAATTGCATTGTAATCGCACATATTTGTATAAATTAAAAAATAATTAGAGATCTGTAGCACTATGGGAAACTAATTTATGCATATAGACCTTTAGAGATGCTTGCATGGAGAATGATTTCATAGTTCTCACCACGTTAGACACTTTAATATGGTCCTTGTTGAACAGACTGATGCACCTTCCCGGTTCTTTCTGTGACAGAGAGAGCAGGACAGAGGTGGAGCTCAAGCTTCACCTCTGTCCTGCTCTCTCTGTCACAGAAAGAACCGGGAAGTGCTTGATATTCATGGAGCTCCCAGCTCGGCAAGTCCTTTGAATATTAAAAAAATAAACACATATGATTTATGCAAGAAACACAATGTATAGCTTCTATATGTATACATATTGTTTTCTGACTGGAGTCATGCATTGTATTTATATATGATTTTCAAAAATTGACATAAGAATATGATACTGTATATTCTATAATAATAAAAGTGTAATATGCTAATCAGACTGGACAGACAAACGACCTTTTGAACATCCTTCCAATGTCTTTCTAGATTACCTTCTGGACGAAGCCAGGACTGTGAGGGCCGAGCCCCTTGTATGAATTTTGTGCATCGGGCCTCTAGTTATATATATATGTTGTGTTGGAAAATTAAAAAATAGTTATATATATATAACTATTTTTCTATTTAGCTTAGTCCTGAGAAGTTTCTGTGCTCTGATTGCATGGAAGGACAGGATGAGTTACTAAATCAGGACAACAGAACCAATGAATTTTTAACAGTATTCCTGGCACAGGTCCAGCATGTGCGTGATGAATGGGCCATTCTTCCAACAAGCACTTATTGAATGCCTTTTGGGTGTCTGGCACTACTGAGGCATGGCCCCATTCTGTTTCATAGATGCTCTACCCCAACTCAATTTGAATTATTCAGCCTTCACTTCTATCCCCTACTTTAACGGAAACCTGAGCATTACACAACCTTGTCAAGTTGTGCATTCGGTTCTCTAACATCCTGGTTCTTGGCTACTTCTGAATATGTATCTCCTGCATCTACCCAATATCCCTGAATTCATAGCAGCAGGTTTATTGTTTTAAAATTGAACTTTTTATTTTATCTTTCTGGAAAGGAAAAGGCTAAGAAGCTTAGTAACTAAGATTGTATTACTCCCTTGCCTTGAGGTTATGGTACCAAACCTTTAGTAAGCAAGAGAATCCAGTATAAGTAAACTTCCTGCCCTCTCTTATCTCAGGATCTGTACTTGAACTATTCTTTCTGCCTGCCCTTCTGAGAGATCCTCCTCCTACACACACAGCCTTCATTCTGACCTCCTAAGAAAACTTCCTTGGTGCCCCTTTCTGTCTTTTGTTCTTGTAGCACATTCTGCATCCTTCTCTTTTGTAACATTTAGGTTAATAGTATATTTTGTCAGTTCCTGGAGATCAAGGAACTACATTTATTTCATTTTTACCCACTGTCTCTATAACCTGTGTCTGGTATCCAAAAAACAAATATCTTCAGGGAGTGTGTGTGTGTGTGTGTGTGTGTGTGTGTGTGTGTAAGTGTTAGTGAACGACAGCCACTATTAGAATCTTTTAGGTCTATTATTCCATGAAAACACGTTGGTCAACATTCTCAGGGGAATTTGTAGGCTTTGCTCTGGGCGGTGGCTGGGCTCCCTGGGCTCGTTATTTCATGGGGCTGCTCTTCGCAAAAGGAAACTGAACTCCTAAACCCTGTTCCAGGCCTTGGGAGCACGCCCCTCTCCACGGGGCATAGCTCTTTAAAGAGGAGAGAAACAGAGGGTCATTATCTTCCTGGAGAGGAGAAAATCCCAAAGGAATACTTCCCACTCAAGGCAGGTCTTCATCTGCTGCAAACCGTCAGAACAGAGCAGCTCCAAGCTGCTGCCGCCTTGGACTGAACCGTGTTCAGGTTTAGATACTGCCCCTGAGTTCCAGAATGACAGAGTTTCCCTTCAGCCTGGCCGCGTATGCAAGTTAGGGTAACACACTAACTGCTGTCACAAATAGATTATACAATATATAACGTCTCAAACACAACAGAAGTTTACTTCTTGTTAAGGTAGCCCACAGCGGTGGTTGCTTGTTGGTAGATGTTTCCTTTATGAGATGATTCTAGCCCAGGCTCCTTCCATCCTGTGGCTCTTCAACCCACAGGGCTCGGCATCTTCTGCAGCCAGCCATTTAATTTATACAAATATGTGCGATTACAATGCAATTAAAATGCCCAGTATAATTAAAATGCAGAAAGAAGAAAATTTATAAGTCTGTTCATGAAGGTACAAGGTACAAGAACTTTTTTAAAGCCTTGGTCTGAACACATCATTTCTGTTCACTGTATAATGTCTGTAGATGCTAGAGGACTGGGAGAGTATCCTTGGTTGGGCAGCAGCTCTCTAGAGACAACTCAATGAACCATAGAAGATCCTGAATTTGGGGTACAGTGAGCTTTCAGGGTTGCTCTGCTGCTTTTCTAGGGCAACATCATTTGTTGTCCAGTGGCCCAGATGCCCATCTTGCATCAAATGGCTGTCTACTGCTCACTGCCAGGTTGTCATCTCATTACGGATGAACCACTGAAGCAACTTCTCCTTCTACAGGTAACCAAAGTTTTGCTGCCCCCAAGCAGTGCCTTTTGAGATATTGATTTTAAGCTGGTTATTAAGAAACAAAAGACTCTGAGAGGACCTTTGATCCTCATCCTTTCATGCCTAAGAGATTTAGATAAAAAGTCCTCCTCCAGCCCTAACCGTTTTGGCTCAGTGGATAGAGCTTCGGCCCAGGTTCGATTCCAGTCAAGGGCATATACCTTAGTTGCAGGCACATCCCCAGAATGGGGTGTGCAGGAGGCAGCTGATCAAATGTTTCTCTCTCATCGATGTTTCCAACTCTCTATCCTTCCCCCTTCCTCTCTGTAAAAAAAAAAAAAAAAAATCAATAAAATATATTAAGAAAAAAGAAAAAAAGTCCTGTTCCAGGAAGGGAATCTTAATAAATCCACCTTCACATTAGATAAGAAGGCTTTTGTCAGGGCTTGGTAATTAGATTCCCCTGCCCTGTGTCCCATTGTTCCTCAGTTGCCTCTCAAGAATTTGCCTGCCCTGTGCATTCCTCTCTTCCTCAGTTGCCTGTAAATTGCCTATTTCCTTCAAAATCTCAGACCTCTGCCCCCTATCTCCATTGTCTATAATGGCATATAAGCTCACCTTTCAATGTGTTTAGGGTCTCATATCTTGCGACACACTAGGCATATACATCTATAAGAAACTTTGCACATTTTCTCTGTTTATCTAACAGTGTTAATTTGATTATTAGCAGACTAGAACTTGATGGGAAGAAAATTATTTTTTTAGCACCCACACTTCTCATCAGATAATTGGTTAAGTGATGCGAGTTTGTCTCCACCTGTCTTGGGCAGAGACGTGGAAGCAAGTGGGCCTCTCTAGTAGGTACCGAGGCCTGGTGCTGCAGTTCTCACCCTCATACCAGGCATTGCTCATCCCCTCCCTTTTCACAGGGGTAAAATGCAGTCCATCCCTTTGGTTCTCACAAGGCTCGGACGGTGGGGGGACAATTTCTAATGAATTTCACCTACGCTCACAGTGTCTCATTTAAAACAATTGCCCTCATGGACATGGACAACAGTGTGGAGATAGCAGGGGTGGGAGGAAGGGGGTGGGTGGAGGTGGAGGAGGGCATCGAGGGGATAAATGGTGATGGAAAAAGAAAAGAAAATAAAGTTTAAAATAAAATACTCGTCTTGGCAAAAGATCCTGCCTGTTTCCTCCGATTCACTAAGGTCATAACTGTGGGCCTCTCAGTCCAGGAGTCTTCTTACGCAGACTTCTTCCTTAGTCATATGTGGAAATGGTTTTGGACCCATGGTCTTCATCTCTCCATCCCTTTTCTCATTAAGCATCCTCTTTTACAACTGTTGGAATTCACATTGTGTGGCTTATCTTGGAGTTGGAAAGATATTTAATTTAATTTTAGAGTCTTCTTGAGATAGAGGAAGTGTCATGTGTTAAAGAAAATGTTTCATAAGAATTTTACTGAGGAAGTACGATGTCCTGTGGTGGCATAAAAAGGGCTGTGAGAAACAGTTTTACGTTTAATTGTGCAAAAGAAACACCTGGAGAACTTCTTTAGAAATAGTGATTCCCTAATTCTCAGGCCCCCCCCCCCCCCCCCCACTTCCCCAAGAAATTAAATGAGTCTGGGTGAGATCAAGGAATTTGCACTTGTACCAAGTGATTTTGAGGCAGGTGGAGCATGAAACCTACTTTGAGACACTGTTTTAGAAAATAATTAGGGTACCACAGCATTGGGGACTAATTTGGTCAAGTTGCAGGCTACTGCGGTAGATTTTACCTATTCCTATCATACTGCCAGTCACTTTACCAGTCAGTGTCTGACCTTTACTGGGGTTACCTTTTCTTTTGTTGCCATGGTGACGCACAGAGGTCTTCCTCATGTAATTAGCCTCAGGATGTTGATTTGTTTCGTTGCCTCTGACTGACTGCCTCGCTGCTGAGCTGCAGTGTCATTAGCCAGACTGAGAAAACTCAATTTGTTTTCCTTCTTCCGCCAGTCATATGATTGCAGTGAACATAAGTTTTCTCATATCTCTGAGGAATAAGTAACAGTCACAAAACTGTAGACTTTTGAGTGATGACAGTAATTTAGACCAATCTGTAGACGGGGAAACTGAGGCCCAGAGATATTAAGAAACGCAACCACGGTCACAAAACAAGTTAGTGGCAGAGCTGACCAGAAACCTGGTTTACTAATTTTGAATCTGGTGCTCTTTCCTCATCTTTGTGGCAGCTAAAAATCACAGGGTCCCTGCAAGGCATTCAAACAGATTGTTCTCCACCTACCACTCTGAAATATGTCCTTCTGTTCTGTGCCCTGTCTGCCCCCACTCCCATGGGCCACACTCGCCTGGATTGGTTGTCTTGCTCATGGTCGTGATAGTGTGAATTATTTCTGAACTCTTGAACGTGGCAAAATCTCTTCTACTTGAACCTCAGACCGCCACATATAAAGGGATTCTGAGTGGAGGGGGTTGTGGCTACTTTATGTCTCTGTAGGAGCACAGAGACTCACAGTGTTAGTTTCAGCTTCCTGGAACAAAGACCCAAGGAACAGTCCTCATTACCTTTCTGAGGCTGGGGGAGGGTTGAGGTCAGGAAAAGGTTGCTTGGTTTACCGTCTCATCCTGCCTCCCTCCTGTTATTGACAAGGCATCCGGATGGTTTATAGATTGCTGCCTCCCTTTAAGGACTATTTGCTGATGTTTGGAGACATTTATCCAATCTCCAGAGACTCAAGGGACCCGATTTCAACTTGGAATTATATATTATCCATATTTGGGATGGAATGGGCAATTTGAATGGAAAAAGCCCATTAATCAGGCCAGGGTTTAGGAAGGGCTTGGATGTACATGTTTGTTGAAATCACCTAGAATGATGTAATATTTTTATATCCTATGAATTTAATATTTTAACTTGATGTGATTCTTAACACCATCCTACCACCACTAGATGTATACTTTCTTTTCTTTTCTCTTTCTTTCTTAACCTAGGTGAAATATTAACTAGTTGTACCATTCACTTGCAATGTCCCCAGAGTTTAGCCAGGAGAAATATATAAATGTCCTTGGAGAACATGTCTGTCTTGATGAACAAGAAGAATTCCAGGAAAAAGGGCTGAAATAAATTACAGTACTTCAGAAAGGAAACTATTTGGTGAAAGATACATTTATCAGACCAGTAACTTTCCCCACATTTTTGTAATTCATATACTATTTTAAGGAAAAGAAAATTAACTGGTGATTTCTTGTACAAATGGTAAGAAATGGGAATTAGTTAGCATTTGTAAGCCTTTAGGTACATATAATTTTGTACTTATGTAACGAGAGCTGTGAGTGAATCACCCAAACACCTGACTTAGTTGCAGTCTTTCAAACAGTTATTTACATTAAGCCTGAACATAGGAATAGGCATGAAAACAATGGTATCTTTTTAATAAAAAAAACTATTTTAACATGTAGACAGTCAATCAGCTTCTCTCTTAAGTGTAGGATAAGGAATGATGCTATGTTGCTTGTGAGCATTATCTTGGAATTCTGCATTCCTGGGAAAAGGTTCTCAAAGGTTGCTTAGCTGTGCTGTGTTTCAGGGACAGGCATCCATACTCCGGGTAAAAACCCTGCGGTACTGGTCTGTTCCCAAGATCCTGCACATCTGTGCTTAAAAGTTTTAAGGACCAAAAATTTCCATTGTTATTGTTAGTCCACTTGCTTCCTTTTGAGGACGATGGTCATTATTCTGCTATTTCGTTTCATATATATTTCCCTCTGCCCTTGATGTCCAAATAGATATTCATTTTCCATCCTTGTTTTCATACCTATAGCACAATTGCACTGAGCTCATTTGCATTTAGTTGTCTTGGGAGGGTTAATGTTTTTATTTTCAAAAGGTTAATTGCTGATACACAAGGTTCTTTTCACTCATTCCTCAAATACTGAGTTGAGTTCTGATCTTTTTAATTCACTACTGAAAATCAGTTGCCTCTAGGAATTTCAAAATTTTATTGCAGAATAACAAACTATCCAATACAACTAATGGCCTGTGTAGGAATGAAATGCCCCCCCCCCCTTTTAAGCAATTTCTAATTTTGATAGGGATCAGACACCCTCTACAATGATGGAGTTAATAGCTCCCTGAGGGGAAACATCACTAGCCAGGTCGTAAAAAACACGCATGGCTTGCTCCTTCAGACATAAGACAAGAGGCAAACAAATACATCTATTTTCCCGCCAGCACTTCATTTGTGGTCTGAAGATGCTTGAAAAGTATAGTCATTATATTATTATTGTTGTTATTGTTATTTTTTATCTTTCTAAAATCTTGGTATTTATCTATTTATATCTACCTATTTGATATTTATCTACTTATATCTTTGCCTCTAAGATATCTTCTCTCAAATCACATCCAAAACAAAATATAATACACCATTTGAGGTGTTTCCATGTGAAACTATAGTAAGGAAAATGTAGGCAAAAGAGTTAGTGAGAGAAGAAATTACTCAACATATTTGTTTTGGCTGCTCACATCGATCCGCTTTAATTCCTAGTGATAAAACACATTAATCCTCTCCTATTTCTGAATTGTAAATGGACTCCCATTGACTAAGATAAAGTTAATCTAAACTCAAATGCATTTGCTTTGCCATAGTAAAATGTGTTTGGGTAATGAGCATGTCTGGGGTGGATGGGAGAACACAGAGCACCAGAGGAGGAACTACCCCATTTCCCCAAAAATAAGACAGTGTCTTATATTAATTTTTTCCCCCAAAGTTGCGCTAGCTCTTATTTTCAGGGGATGTCTTATCTTTCCATGCGCTAGGTCTTATTTTCAGGGAAACACGGTAGGAATGGGTGGGCTGAGGGCAGCATTTGGGATCCCACTTGGAAACTCTGTGATTAAAAAAATAGAAAAATTATCTGTATTAGGAGAAAAGGAAGCTAGACAGGGAAGTGCAGAAGACTTGCTGGAACTAGACATAAGTGGAGAGGGGGAACATGGCATAGAGATAGATGTTCAAGATGTTTTCTTCTGCAGGAAGAGGAGGGTTTGGTATTATTAGGTGGCCATAGCAAAGCATCTTGATTTCAGATGACCTAAAATCCATGAAGATTTGAAAAGGGCTTCATTTTTCTCAAGGTGGAAGGAGCTGATGTTTGTTAAGCTTTTATGAGGGCCATGTTTCCAGAGATGTCATCTCACTTAGTTCTGCACACATCCTCATGTAATAACTAACCATAGTAATAACTAACATCTTCTGCATACTTAGTATGCGCCTCCCAAGTGCTGAGTGCTTGCTTCATGTTGCTTCTTCATAATAGTTCTTTATAATTGAAAAAATACACTCAAAGGTGAGGGTAACTTACTTAAAGAAAATAGAGCTGGAATTTAGATCCAAATAAATCTGACCCAAAGCCTAGTTTTTCTGGCTTCCCATGATGATTCCTCAGTGAGTGGGGGGGGGGAAATCCCCTGAGTTGGAAGAATCATTTTTTTAAATTTGTGACACTTTTATCTCATAAGTAAGCTGGGTACCTGCCATTTACTTGGTTGGGCCGAGACTTTACCTAAATCTCTCAGAATGAAGTCACGTTAATACTCAAGGATTAAGATTGAGGGTTTCCCACAACTAATGGAGGGGCAAGGGCAAGTAGAAATATTTGGCCAGGACCCACCCCTAGGCTACCATCTAACAATAAAGAAATCAACACAAAACACAAAAGACTCCCATCCCCTTAACCTTTGGATGGTAGTGATGAAAGAAGTCTTGGGAGACTATGGAAACTTTTGATTGGATGGTACTTTGGAAAATGTTATTTCACTCAACATGCCACAATGCCTCTGGGATTCACAACTACCACATAATGATAAGTCTACTCCATAACTACCTCCAAATGCAAGGAAAAGGCCTGGGTGACTGAAGGGGAGGGCTTTGGGGCATGTCTTGGTGGAGCTCCAGGTGGATTGGGTCTCCACAGAGCCTCACAGGCTCCTGCAGCAGTATTTGGAGCTACGACTTTAGGGAAGAAAGGTCAAAGAAGCCACCAACCAGGGGGTGAGTAGCTAGAGCAATGTAGTCCTCCTCCCCATCATAGATTCCTGTGTGATTAAGAAATAATTCAGCACTGAATTTACTCAGCTTCTGAGGAACCAGGAAGTGGTTGTGGTATGCCAGAGGGTGATTATTTTGAAATTTGAGGTTTTTATTCAGCTTCCACCAAGAATTTTCAGTGGGTGGCATTGCCTGTGCCCTTTTAGACTTAAATGGGCAAAGAAGTGAGTTAAAAAACATGTTGACTTGAAAAATGCAGGATTTTCAAGATTAGGTTATAATCTTTATACATGAAACATAGCATCATGAAGCTATATTATGTAATGGTTCTCAGCTAAAATTTTGTAATATACTCAAAAATATATATCAGGTCTATAAGATAAACTGGCTAAGTTCTGAACTTCACACATTGTTTTCTCTTCAAAATGCCCCAAACTTTCTGTTACACTTTTAATCTATACTAAAGATTTTATTATCTGACATGTTGGAAAGAAGCGAGAGTGACCTATGTATGAGTTAAGACTTGCAGTTATCTGGGCTCTAACTTAATCTAATTTCCTAAATTTCAGACTGCACCTAATGTCCTTTCCACTACATGAAGCAGAAAGCCACAGATGTCCTCTGAACAATTATTTAAAAGTAGGGAGTTTCAACAACTTCTTAATTGAGGGAGCAGGAGAAGACCACATGGGCATATAAAAACCATCTCCCATTTCTAAGTGGAGTTTGAAAACTCAAAACGCTCTAAAACACATCCTAAAGCCATGCAAGAAAATCAAGTTTTTACTTCAGAAATAATTAGGATTGAAAATAAACCAGCTCTGGTTAAAGCAATGGGGCTGATTGGCAGAGGAGGGTGTAAACTGCTGTTCAGCAATAGAGGTGATCATGAAAATGTGACAGGATCGGACAAGGCCAGCAAAACTGTGTCAGACTCTAGATTCATAACTGGAAATCATTTGTTGTGGCATAATTTTTAAATTAGGACTCAAACGTGGAGCAAAAATTATATTGAAGGACAAAGAAAAAAACAAACACACCCCCCACCCCCCCACCCCCAGCATTTAGACCTATCTAGGTGGTAAAATACCAGACACCATAGGCTTTGACAATAAGAGGAATTATCTGTCTGAGTTCATTTTCTTCCCTTGACATCAGGAGGAATTACAAAAATCTTTTACATCAGATTTGCACATACCAGTGTTACCCACCCCCACTTTTTCTTTATCAGTTTGTCCTTTTGACAGGCAGTGCACAGTAAAATGAATAAATTCAGCATATTTTTCCTGTTCACCAAGCATAAATTATTACTAACTGTGGTGAGAGGCTGTTTGAAAAGTTGTTTCATTTTATAGAGGAGACTTCTTTTATCCATAAATGATTCTGTTTGAAATCAAAGAAGATATTGTCTTATCTTTGCGACCTCAGGAAACTGAACTATGATGACATAATTCCATCCCAAAGAGAGCAATGAGAGGGTTCATGCATAAGCTGAATAAACTCTGCTAATCTATTTCTACTCTTGGATCATATTCAGTCTTTGAAATACAAGGAGAATTACCATAGCATTAGTATGTGATAGGACACCGCTGCAAATTATCTGATGAGTATTTCCTCTCTGGCAGGTTTCCGTCCTGCGTGGGGGGATTGGACTCTGTGACCTCAGGGTTTTCTCTTCTAACTGAAATGCATTACAAGGCTTTCATATCACAGCCCTTTAGTAATGGGCTGCTGTGCTGTTACTTTTGCTGGCCTCTCAGCTCTAGTGCATTATGTCATAATTTCCCTCTGTGATTCCCATACCTGAAAGGATTGCAGCAATTTGATAAAGTATCCGTGTGGAGTTGCACTAACAAAATGTGCATTCATCAAAGGATGATAGCTTTTATTCAATGACAATCAGCCTGGAAATTCATAAATAATTTTCATGCGGTAGCACACGCACTCAGTCCTCATTTCATCTGATGCCTGTCTTCTGTCCAGTGCTTTCATGATAATAAACCGGGCCTTGAACCACAAAGTTGGCATTTAGCATGAATATGTTACATTGCACCCCTTAACATTTTGCTATTGTCTTGATTGATTTTTCCTTCTTTCTACTTATTTAGACTTTTATTTTGCAGCAAGGATCATCGATTTCTGAAAATGTACTGGACTGTGACTTCTAACTATTTGGGCACAGGCACTAAAGAAAATAGATTGGACATTTGGAACCTTGCGTGTTATGGCAGAAAATAACACTGAGCCGAAGACTCTTGGCTCTGAGCAGGGCTGACTCACAACCTTGGCTCTTCCATCCAGCAGGAAGTGGAACGTGAGGGAGACTGACTCACTTGCCCAGGCGGCACGTGCATGAGGTTGAGCAGTGCAACCAACTGCCTGACAAGCCGTCTTGCTTGTCCTCTCAGTGAAGTAAAAAGCATGAGAAAATTATTCATCCTCATATGTCAGGTCTTAAAATAGTTTGCACTGTTGATCCATTTATAAGAAACGTGCAACCTGTTTTCTTAGCCCACCTGGGCCAAAGTTCAAATGACTGAAAACGCTTTGGGATAGAAACACATATGAAGTACTAAATACTGAGGTCAGCTTTGACTATTCTCTCTTTCCTTCCTAAAAATAGCTCTTTAGTCACAAGATTTTTTTTTTTTAACCCCTGAACCACCTCTTGGGAAAACTACCCCTTTATCTAATTTATTTAATTTGGGCCCTCCTCTCACCTGTATCATTGCTATTGTCTTTAAAGGGCATGAGGTGGTTAGGGTTCCTTGGAAGCAAGCAACAGAAACCGATCCTGGGTAATAAAAAGAAATTACTGAAAGGACACGTAAAATCCGCAGGAGGTGGATAACTGGGTTTGTGAGTAGGTAGGAACAAGGCATCTATAGAAGGCCAAGAATCAAGAAGCAAAACACCTGCTTCACAGCTGGTTGAACCTGGTTGGGGCCAGGATAACTGTGGTCATGGATGATGTACAGTCATTCCTTCTGACCTTGAATCATTGGTTGAAAGAATGTCCTAATGACACTCTTTGTCTCTGGATACGTTGAGGTGAGAAGAAAGAGAATCTGATCCCATGGCTTCCTGAATCCCTGGAATTAGCGTCTCTCCAAGACAATGCATTGGGGGATGAGGTAATTTACCAAAAATGAAACTGGAGGGCCATTAGAAAGGGGAAAAGGATGCTGGGTAACAAATGTCCATGAGGAGGCATTTTTCCCAATTCCTCATCTCTCCACCTCATTTCAATTCAATTCAACAAACGTTAAGTATCTAAGTGCTATGTTAGGTATTGGGCATTCTGGGAAAAGGAGTCTTCTATACTTTATTACCAATTGTGTTGTATTTAGGGAGACCCTGTACTCCCATAGTTCTTTTTGTAAAAAACTTTACTTTTAAGAACAGATTTAGGGTCCCAGTGAAATTGAAAGGAAGGTTTCTCATATAACAGAGATTTCCCATATAACCCCTGCCTCCACACAAACACAGCTTCTTCCATTATCAACACCTCCATCAGATGTTAGGTGATGGAAATGTCATATGTCTGTAAAACAGGTGAATTTGATGGCATGCAAACAATATCTCAATTAAGTTGTTAAAAAAAAAGATGTCAGGAGAGATTTAAGGCTGGGAAGTATACTCCTTTGGTTGGAAAAACCTTTCAGAGGGAAGGAGTCAATTAGAGTGGTAGGATAATGGAAGTAGTGTTTAACAAGCCAGCCTAGGGAACAGATGGTGCTAGGGTTAAAGAAAAGTTCACACAGAGCTGAAGAACAGCCCAATTACTTACTTCTTGGTCATTTGTCATTACTTTGCTCAGACAACTTGGGGCTTAACAGGTGTCTCCAGCTGCTGGTCCATGAGTTGAAACTGGGCACCTTACACTAAAGGAGATTCCCTGAGGAGGAGTGGAGAACAAGAAGTGTGGCCTGTTTCTTGTGAGTAGGATTGCTTTTTTGTGTCCTTCTCAACTGCTCCCCCCACCCCCTTGCGCCACTCCCCCCCCCCCCCCCCCGCATCCGTGGAAGTTTACATAGAAGAGAAGATAAGTGGAGATATGACATACTCTCCCTCCTCACAAAGATTTTCACCCTTTGAGGTATATAATAAGAAAAGGAATAATAAAAGGCCTTCTGGGATTAGATGATTTGCTCTAAGATTTCTAGATCCCAGAGACTCCATGGCACTAACTTAGAATCCTCTTCTTTACATGTTCTTCCATGGCCTAATGACCATTCTATTGGTTTCAGAAGACATCATTGTGCTAGAAAGCCTGTCATAATCATTAGTGCTTATCATATCCAATCTTAATTATTTTTACTGGCTTTTGGGGTCCCCAGCAACTATCTCTATGTTAACTCTTTTTTTCTCACTACCCTTAGCATTGGCTTCCTATCCTATAATGTGTTTCCCTCTTCCCTCTTTAACCATGTCCTACCCTTATTGTTATACTTTTTCTTGTCCACAATGACTTCCCTTTACTTCTTACTGAGGCTGGCTCAAGGGCTACTTTCTTCTTAAGAGCTTTCCTTGACTATTTCTATCCCACAACACTTTCTTACTCGTTTGATCCTAACAATGATTATAATCTGTGTTACACAATTTGAACTTGAAATTCTAGTATTCTGTATTTTTTCTTATACTTTTTCCTTGTTAAATCTTATGAACTTTGGTGCCCTGCCATACAAAGGAGAGATTTTTGTGTGTGGTATTTTCTATACCATGTACAGTTGTGTTGGAACCCTAAAAATAATCTGCTATTTTCTGCTGGCCTCCCTAAATTTCACTGAGCTGTTTCTCTGGGGTTGTGTAATAGTATTTGTCAAAGGCTACTTTTTACTTCTTTGTTTACAGTGATTTGGGGGAGGGGAATATTTATTGAGCCATGTGGCATGTTTTAATGGAGGCTAGAACTTCTTCTCTCTTCCCAAATAGGACCTCATAGAAGTCAACACTTATCTCACCCTCCCCCCTGCTCCTCCCCTTGGGTGAATGAATGGTTACTACAAATGGCTAAGCTTGATATTCCTTTTGGTCAATTATAAGATTGGCTTGTGTTACTCAAAGAGAATGGGAATGTGACTATGTGACTATCTCTCTCTCTCTCTCTCTCTCTCTCTCTCTCTCTCTCTCTCAAAAAAAAAAAAAAAAAAAAAAAAAGGAATGGGCTCATCTTCTCTCCTTTCATTGTCTGACCTCTGACCAGTGAGAAGGGCCACTTTCTCCTTGCTTTCTACACCCAAAGCAAGTTCATCTTATGTTGGTGATGGTGATGGGAGGAGGGGCAGGCGTTTTCACTTTCTGTTCTAGTTTCCCCCCCGCCCCCTACAACTAGAGGGCTGATCAGGTCTCCCCTTCCCCATTGTCTATCTGTCCTCAGTATGGAGTAGGATATATAAAGCAAAACCATATTCTCTAATCCAAGCAGTTACCAGGAAGCCTAAACCTCAGGCAAGGGGCTATGTAGGTGGTTGTTTAGTTGGTTCATAAAGCCAATGCTTGGATTCTTGTTCATATGTTTGCTCTGGCATGTCTCCTCAGGTAGCCACAGCAATGGAAGGGAAGATGGGTGTGTTTGTTTGGGATCCCAGACACTATCTTAAATATGAGATAAGTCCAGGAATTGGGTTAACCAGATGACTGTGTAATTTTAGTGGAGAATGTCCTATAACTTTAAGTAGAAATGGTCTTTGTGGCATTGATGAGAATGTGTGTGTGTGTGTGTGTGTGTGCGTGTGCGTGTGCATGCGCGCACTTGTGAGTTCTCTTCCCCATGGCTATACAGATTCTCAAGAAGACCATCAAAACTGCCAGAGCTTGAAGCCTACATTGACCTTGGGAGGACCTTGCCAATTTGTGCAAAATCTGCTAAGATTTTTCTGAGTTTGTGGTCATCTATGTTATTTAACTCCCTGCAAAACCTCTTGGCTAACCTCAGCCCTCTCAAAGGCCTCATTTACAACATCTTCCATGTCCCTGTTTTCTCCAATCACAGTGGAAACAGCTGATATTGACATGTTGTTAGCAGCCCAGTGCTGGGAGGAAGTAGACAAAAAATTAGCATCTTTTTCAGATGTGAGGAACGCATTTCAGCCTCCACCCTCAGGCATGTAGATGTATGCCAAATATATTGTCCCTGTCTAGTGGCCAGCACACTGATGCTGGGATTGTTTAGGATTCCTGCGGGGCCCACTTGAAAGCTGTGCCTCCTCCTGACCCCAGATGCTTCTATGTGTAAAACAGAGAGAGGGTAGCATAGAGCATGAAACCCAGTGTGCCTTTATTTTATTTTTATATTAATCCTTACCTGAGGATATTTCCCGCTCCCCCCCCCCCGCCCCCAATTAATTTTGAGAGAGAGAGAGTGGAAAGGATGGAAAGAGACACAGAGAAACATCAATGTGAGAGAGTGGGGCAGGGATTGAGACTACATTTGGGGTACATGCCCTTGACCAGAATTGAACCTATAACTCTTCAGTCTGCGAGCTGACGCTCTAACCTTTAAGCCAAACTGGCTAGTACCCTCTTCTTATCCCTCCCCCAGTGTGTCTTTAAAACAGGAACTATATTACGGATTTGTGTTGATCTCCTAGCTGAGAGACCTATATATTTTCATCAATAAGACTCCATATTCATAAACAAAAATATAATAGCCACAGCATTATTAAAAGTGCACTGTAAGACTGTGTTCACCAAGTCTTCCGTTTTCCGTGGTAACAAGTAGCAAAATGCACCCTTTTCCCCTTCACGCTCTTCTTTCATGAAGGCCAATGAACTTTGAAATCCCTTTGATTCTGAGTGAGCAGCCCAGTGAAAGGGACTTCATTTAAATTGGGGAGGCGGAGCCAGTTTGCTTTCTCTCCAGCTTTCAGTGAGCACTGTGCTGACCTTTGGCTCAGCAACTGGCCTGCTAGTTAAATGCAACCACAGAACAATCACTTAATGGGATTTCCAGCTTATTAAAAATAGAGCGTAGCCACCGGGGATTCAAGCATAAAGTAATAAAGAGCACCTAATAAAAACTTAAAAACACATGCACACACATCCCAAGGTAGAGCGGTCTTTAACCCCCACTAACCCTTTCAGATTAGGATTCAAAGACCACAGATGAAGAAATGAAACTAGAGCTACAACTGGGATTAGAGGACACTTTCAAACCCTGGGCTCCCTCCCACACCCCCATTCCAAAATTGTTTTTTAAATGATGGAGCAGTGATACTATGTTGATTTTTTATATTTCAAGAAGCATGCACTAGTTGTATGAATCAGTAAAATAATATAAACACTCAGACATTTAATAACAAAACCATGTCTTCTAATTTTAATGAATGAAGTAACGAGAGTGTCAGCTTCTATAACCTCAGATGACATATCTTTGGCAGGGTACAATTTATCTGTCACTGCTCTCTCTTGCTAATGAATAAAAATATAAAACCCACAGTTTCTGAACATCCCTCAGCATTGCCTTCTTGCTACTTCTCTTGGGTTTCTTCTTGGGTAACTTTAAAAGGTTCTGGTTTCCAATGTAATCATCAAAACAGGTAGATGTCCTCCAATGTGCTGTTTCTTGCTGCCTATCATTTCGCTATCTTGTGTACATTTTCACATTTTCCTTTGGAAGAGGAATGCTGTTTCCCCTCCAATGGAGCCCTGTAAGACAGTTGGTTTTATTTATTAGCTTCTGTTTCTGAATGTGAGTAGAGTTAGAAAGAGGTCAGTATAGAGAATACCGTTACTCTTGGATTGGCCAGTGCTGATCGTCAGCTTTAGCAGAACAGCTGGGAGGCAGATTCCAGAAGGCAGGTTTTCTGTCTAAGGCAGTAGGATGCGATGGAGGGAGACTAGAACCATCAGGCAGCAGACCCAGCTAGCTCTCCCTCTGCTACTGACAGCTTGTTTCACTTTAGACAAAGCACTCCCCATCTTTGTCCCTCAGTCTCTTCATCTGTGAAATGGAGGAGGTTGGGAGCGAGGGCTAGATAATCTCTAAGCTCTGGGCTTTGATACTATGACCTTTTGATTATGGAATCAGAAAAACCTGATAGGCCCTCCCAGTATCAACTAGTTCACTGCCCTTTGTTACAACATCTCTGTACCAACAGCACTCAGGATAAAAGGCAACGTGCTCAAAATTATTGATAAAATTATGTCTCATTAGGGAGTGCTTTCTATGTGGGCTTCTAGCAAATGTAACTGAAAGAAAGATCGCCACTTTCTTCTGCTTGGAGGATGGGGAAGAGGATGTCATCCCTTTGTAAGTTGTGCACTGTATTAAGACAAGGCACTGAATGGAGTTTTGTTCACCATTGTATTCCAAATTCCTAGTATGGTGCCTGCAGGAAGCAAATAAATATGTATTGAATGAATGAACGAAACACTTAGCAGGGGCTTTGTGCAGTTAAGGTTTTTTAAGATATCTCTTGCTTCCTAATGGGTCAGTTTTTGAACTCAGGAAAGCCCAATGGGACATACTAATTCACAAATGGGGGAGAGGGCTAGGGAGGAAGGACAAAGGGAAAGAATTAGCACTGCTCTGAAAAACATGTCTACCTTCTTTGTAAATTAAGACTGAGTTAGAAAAAAATTTCTTTTCTTCACTATTGTCCTTTAGTAATTTGTGTGTGTGTGTGTGTGTGTGTGTGTGTGTGTGTGTGTGACAGAGAGAAAGAGAGAGAGAGAGAGAGAGAGAGAGAGAGAGAGAGAGAGAGAGAGAGAGAGAGAGGGAGAGAGGAGAGGAAGAGAGATCCAAAAGTTACCTGTTGGACAACAGGGATAGGTGTGACTTTAGCTCGCAGCCTAAAGGGAAAGCCACATTCATGCTATACTCTGTAGCAGGACTTGAGTGTCAAAGCTCCAACACATACCTTGGACTGTAAAGCGCCAAAGGCCTTTGTGGTCTGTTATCCTGGAGGCACCTGGCTATTGATCCAGACTGCATATCTCAGACCTGGGAACCGTGCTGCTGCAGAAGAGGTGGAGCCTGTGGGCCGAGAACGGGGTTTCATAGAATGCAGCCATAGAAGAGAACACAGTGCAGGAAGGAAGTTGCTCTTGAAGACATGAGAACATGGAAGCAAAGATAGGATCCAGGATTTCCTGAGATGGCCACCACAAAGGCTTTAACGTCCTAGATATTTTTCTTTTCCTTTTTTTTTTTAAAAAAAAATATATTTTATTGATTTTTTACAGAGAGGAAAGGAGAAAGATAGAGAGCTAGAAACATCGATGAGAGAGAAACATTGATCAACTGCCTCCTGCACACCCCCTACTGGAGATGTACCCTCAACCAAGATACATACCCTTGACTGGAATCAAACTGGGACCTTTTGGTCCGCAGGCTGATGCTCTATCCATTGAGCCAAACCAGTCCTGGCGTCCTGGATATTTTTCTTTCAGAATATAAGACCATTTATATTTAGTGCAAGATGTAAAAACATTTCTTTCTGTTGGAATTTTCATTAATTATTCTAACCTTTCAGTAGATGTTGATATTCCCACTTCTCCTGAGCTTGAGAATAGGAAAGAATATAAAAGAGCATTTTTATTAGAGAGTTTATCTATCTATCTATTCTCTATCATCTATCAAGGAAGCAGAATCTAACTAACCTTTGATACTCAAAAAGGTTCAGGGAAGCTGAATACATATAGCTGAATCACTGTGCCCCAAGTCCACCTGGGTTCGCTGCCATTATGATCACAATACTCTTTCAAAATGAATGCCTAGAAATTGGTTTCACCAATTTTTTAGCACTTAACATTTTCATTCTGTAATTAATGGTAGAGATATGGAAAAGGCAGCTGTGACTCCTTCAAGGATCATGTGAATTCAAGTAGTTACTATTGCTAGACAACCTTTCTATGCTAGGACCATCCTGAATGCTTCCTTGGCCATAATTGGCTATCCAGCTGGACCAGAGTTATCAACAACAAAAGCAGCACAGAACGATAAAGATCAGACATTTGTTCCCATTTAAAAAGAAAATATCTAGGAAAGCAGGAAGATTTTCTGGTGGGTCTTGCCTTTTTGGTGTCTGAATTGAGAAAGTCCTGAGCCCCGTGGCTGCAGCTGCTTACCAAACGATCATGACAGCTGGGGAAGGGGAAGCTGCCACTGTAGAAAGTTCTCCTTTTTGCCAGGTAACCAAAGACCACACAGCTCTGGTAGCTTTAAAGTGCCATTCGGACATGAAAATAACAGTGAAGTCAGGCCTGGACTCTAAAAGATGCTCTTGGAATCAGGCGAAACCATTCTTCTGTAATTACTGGAGCCAGAAGTTATTTAAATAGGAAAAACTTGATTGGGTTATGTATTGATTTTTGTTGTTGTTAATGTTTTTTTATTCCTTTAGAAGACATCACAGCCACATCTTAATAGCTTAATTTGAATGAATTTTTTAAAGGGATGGATTAATGCCACATTTTGTTTATAATTGTAAGGCTCAGTGGCTGCCCCAGGCCTCTATAAAGCCAGGGGTCCGTTTACTGAGGGAGAGAAAACAGAAACTAAGCTGCTTTGCCTGGAGGGCCTCCACAGGATAGTGGTTTGAGTGAGGTTTTATCTCTCTAATGAGTATAATATTAAAATTAGGTGGGTGCAAGAGGTTTTATTTTTGCAGGATTTGAACCATATATATGGACATCTGCAAATGCCAATCATGTGACTGATACGCGCACAATAAATTGTTTGTGCTAGCACATATGCTGACAGCATTTGCTTTATGCACCTGCTTCTTCTCCAGTTTCAATTTGCTTCGATCTTTTGATTTTGTTTTAATGGGCAGGGGTTTGCTGAAGTGTAACCACTTAGAGAGCATCTGGGCTCGCATGGGTTTTAAAACTGAATCCACACTTTAACAGGTTCTCACCTCAATCTTTATTAGAAAAAGCGAATTCATCATAGTAACCAATATTAATAGTTCCTTCACATTCCTAAGTGGTTACATTTGCTTCTTGATTATAATCCTCCATTTGGAGTTTGGCTCCCTGCTTAGTCTCAGATTCCCATAGGCCTTATAATAGAGCTTATCATTTGCATAGCACTTTTCAATCCCTTTTCAATCATTAATTAATTAATGCATAAGATGTCCTTTCATGATCCCCATTTAATGTATAAATAAGCAAACTGGGCCAAGCAGAGGTTAAAGGACTAGGCTAGGGCCACATAGGGATTTGGCTAAGTCCTTTTATTCAGTTTTTAAAATTTTCAATAAGGAAGATACAATTTAATGTTCACCAAAATTTGCAACTTCAATATTACACGATGAGGGTCAGTTAATGAAGTTGGACAATCTGGGGAAACATTTGCTTTTTGTGCAGTGTTAGGTTTTCAAGTGGAAATGAGAACACGATGATTTCTTAAGATTATGGCAACCTCCTTGCTCTGTAGACTCAGGCCAAGTCTTAGAATAGAATCTCTTTCTGAGGAGAAGCTATTGTTTGAAAGCTAAAAATTATTTCCCTGGAAAGAAAGGCTGATAATGCAAATCAAAGACATAGGAAAGGTTTGGGGTCATGATCTTCTTCCCAGGAAACCTTTCCAAAGAAGGAAATTTGGGACCCACAGATCAAGCAGGTAAAAGTTCAAGATTGAGAAAATGCCTCAGGGATTCAATGGTGACTAGAAATGAAGGACTTTCAAGCTGGGAACGCTCTCTCAAGGTCCTACCAATTGCTTAAGAAAAAGTGCTTTTTGCACCTTGTCCCATTAGGAGAGTCTACAGGGCACTTTTGCACCCGGTGGTACTCAATAAAGACCTGCTTACTTGGCTGTTTCCCTGAGTTCACAATAGCATCTGAGTTGGGAGGAAACCTGTTGCTGTTAAAAAAGAGCAAAGAAAAAGTGGACAACAGGGACCCAGATTGAGGGGATGTGTCTACACCGTGGGAAGTAGACTGGACAGAAGACACAAGCTCCCAGAGAGCAAGAATCACTTCTGAGATGGTCACTGGTGACCTTTGCACAAATGTTCTGAAAGCCCTAAATGGGATATGGTCCCGATTTCCTTGGGCTGGTAAAACAAACCACCACCAACGTGGTGGCTTAAAATGACAGCAATGTATTCTCTTACAGCTCTGGAGGCAAGAAGTCCAAAATCAACATGTGGACAGTGTTGGTTTCCTCCCGAGGCTCAGAGGGAGAATTCATGTCAAGCCTCTCTCTTAGCATCTGGCGGCTGCCAGCAACTATCTTGGCTTGTAGATGCATCATTCCAATTTCTGCCTCCGTCTTCTTGTGGCTATTTTCTCTCCGTGTCTCTGTGTTTGCATATCTCAAATATGCCTTTCTTTTTTTCTTATAAGTACACGAGTCTCTAGACTTAGGGTCCACTCTATATCAAGGATGATTTCATCTGTTCTTAACCTAATTACATCTTGCAAAGATCCTCTTTCCAAATAAGGTTTTGTTCACAGGTAGTGGGGTGAAGACTTGGTTGTTCCTTTTTTTGGAAATAAAACTGTACCCATTACAGATGTGATCTTTCAAATCTTGGTTCTGGGGAGAAGCTGAAACAGTCTCTAGATTTTCTTAGGTCTCTTTTGTGACTCCAGACAGAGACTGACAATAATAATAATAATAACAAGTACTTCAACATGTTTCTTTAAAGAATCACATTCTCCTATATAACCACATTATAATGACCACAGTGACTGTTTCTGGAGGCAGAGTTGACAAATGCTTCCTTCTGCTTCTCTCCTGTGCTGTCCTATTCATCCAGTTCTAAGCCCAACTAGAGAGAGGAATTGCTTTGCAGCCCCCAAATCCTCCTGCATCCAGTGTCCACAGGAGAAGGGGCTGCTATACGGACAGTAGAGACAGCCTTCATTCCATTCACATCAGCAGGCAGATGCCTCCACTTCCTCCTGGCTCGGACTATCAATGATCCACTGAGGT
Organism: Pipistrellus hanaki; assembly: GCF_964339955.1. Lineage (NCBI taxonomy): Eukaryota > Metazoa > Chordata > Mammalia > Chiroptera > Vespertilionidae > Pipistrellus > Pipistrellus hanaki. The sequence goes on from NC_140509.1 coordinate 40,856,453, forward strand.
CCAGGAGAGAGGGTAGCTCTCCAATTCCTGGGATTTTGGATCTTGTGGTGGGAAAATAATTCTTTCTCTGGCCATGGCAATTCATAAGATAATGATCTGGGTCCCCTGGCAGTGTCTTTGTATTATCCTGTTCCTGCTATTTCTTCCCAAACTACCCTAATCTGTTCTTTGGGGAACTCCACAACCCTCAAAAGCCATCCAATTTTGTGACTTAATGAATCATTTTGTGATTTTCCCTCTCTTACTGCCTACATCAAATCAGTCCCTGGGTCATGTTGATTCTTCAATTTTATATTTCCTAATCCACCCCCACCCTTCCAATATTGTCAGCCTTGTTCCCTTTCTGGCTTCCAACACTATCTTGTAAACTCTTAACATCAACTCCTTTTCTGGTTAGCCTTCTTCCAGTCAGTCAATCCTTCTAACCTGTCAGCTACTATACAACAATATTGATGCCTCTACCAATTTTAAGGTACTCTCTTGCTTTAAATCTTCCACTGGCCTCCTTGGCCAGATTAATGCCCAACTCTTTAGCAGGCCACAGATCTCTTTATGACAAAGTTGATTAGGTTGCTGAGCCTGCTGTCACTGGTTCAGACATGACTTCTGCTAAAGGGACCTCTTTGAGCTACAATCCCAAGGTGGATGATTTAGTATATAGTGGAAACACCTCTACTCACTCCACTGCTAACCAACTCTATACATCCAGATGCTGCTAAACAATCAGTCATACTCAAGAGAAGTTACTTTTTTTTTTTTTAAATATATTTTATTGATTTTGTAGAGAGAGGAAGGGAGAGAGAGAGTTAGAAACATCGATGAGAGAGAGTCATCGATCAGCTGCCTCTTGCACACCCCCTACTGGGGATATTCCCACAACCAAGGTAAATGCCCTTGACCGGAATCGAACCCGGGACCCTTCAGTCCCCAAGCCGACGCTCTATCCATTGAGCCAAACCGGTCCCGGCAAGAGACTTTACTTTTTAAATACAGAGCATGAGTATTTTGTGGAAGGTTTATTGGCTTAAAAAAATGTACCCTCTTTCTTCTTCCTCTGAAATCTCATTTCCCAGAACCTAGACTCTGTGCTGGACTGGGTTTTGTGCTTGGCAATAAAGATCTTTTCCCCTGAGCGTTCAATCATTGGTCTCTTAACCTTTGCTTATTTTAAAAATTTATCTCTAAAACCTCATGTTCCTGCATTTCCCCCAAGGCTTCTTGTGTTCTACTCACTCAAAACCTCTTGGAATTCCCTAAGCACTTCTGATTACATTCCTCCATGCATTTGCCCATGTTGTTTCCTCTTCCTGGAACACCAAATGCCCTGTGGGTACCTGAGTTCCTTTAAGCTTTAGTACTAGGTCCTCCAACAACCCCAGGCAGAACTGGGAACTTCTTGCTTAGCATTCCTATATCCAACCCCAGAATGGAGTTTTAAAAACTATTAATATCCCATTAGTTTATGACATAAATCTTTTAAATGAAATAGAACAAAAGAAATATCAAGCATATTGCAGTTAGTAAGGGTCTGGGTATGTGAACTTTTGCTGCTGCTGCTGCTGCTGTGTGTGTTTGTACTGGGTCTGAGTGCCAGGATCTTGTCTCAATTATGTTTGTATGCATCAGGCCTGGTCAGTGGTTGCACAGGGTCGACAGTCAGCAAATGTTGGGTGAATGAAAAAAATCAATGTGACTGTGAGAATCCTGCACAAAGTTTTCAGCACATTCTTAGGAGGCCAAGAAGAGTAATGACAAAACACTGAGCATTTCAGAATTCACTTGCTAGCCCTACTCATGTTTGCAAATAATCAAAGTTCAGAGTAAGTCATGCCTGTGTCTTCTGCAGGTTACAGAGTCAAAAGCAGCTAATATTTATTTAGCTTCTACTCCTTTGTTACATGCTATTTTGCTTAGTCTTAGAAAAATGGTACAGCTATAATTCCTTTTACAGGCACAACATTGCTTCAAGCTATATCACAAACCCTCAGCGAGGACTGTGCTTGCATTTGCATGTTTTACCACTTAGATGAGTGTTTGTTCTTTTTTTTTTTTTTAAATATGTTTTTTATTGGTATCAGAGAGAGGAAGGGAGAGGAATAGAGAATGAGAGAGAGTCATTGATTGGCTGCCTTCTGTACACCCCCCATTGGGGATCGAGCCAACAACCTGGGCATGTGCCCTGACCGGAAATCCAACCTGACTTTCTGGTTCATACGCCAATGCTCAACTACTGAGCCATACCAGCCGGGTGAGTGTTTGTTCTTTTATATAAGGAGATGCACAAGTCAGGAGTGTGGCAGCTTCTGGAAGCTGTGGAGGAGTGTTAGGGGGAGGAAAAGGCCACTTGCTCAGTTACAGCACTGAGAAAACGCTACGCGGAGAAGAAAAACATTACCACACATTTGTGACAAAGACTTATAAAGCCTGTGAAGAAGTGATCTGAGTAGGCGCATCAAAGGCCCATTAACTGAAAAGCAGAAGATGCGGCTAAGTATGATGGGAAATATTTGTCACACAGTTGTACTGTCACGGATGGGAGCCGTTGGCAGCTGTTGCGTGCCACTTGTACATTAACCACACAATCAGGGAGATTGATTTGGAAGCCTGGATCCCGAAGCCCTCCCCTGTCTGCTTTCACCTGCCTGCTCTCTCTTCCCTCACCCCTACCCCCACAGTCTGCTCACCCAGGCACCCCTCCCCCCGACTCCTACTCCCATCTGGATGCTTCAGAGCAGATGTGGACAGAGCCATATGTTCCATTGCTCTAACACTGTGTGTTTCTACCTTGGCTCAAGTGGGATTGTAATTATCATTTATTGTTCTCATCAGTAAGTCAAATAATGGTGATGGTTATTGATTTGCCCAATATGGATTTGACAAATCAATTAATTTGTTTAGTAGGAGCCCTGCACACAAGGGAAGGAACTCACTGGAAGAAAAATAAAATAATTTATATTTATTAATTTAAAATAGGCAAGTGCAAGACCTCATCATCGGTTCTGTTCTGTTGGACATTTTTATCAGGGACTTGGACCAGACATAAAAGACCCGCTGATCAAATTTTCAATTGGCAAGAAGCTAAACAGGATGGTTCATAAGCTAGATAAGAAGATTAGCTTTTTAAAAGATTTTGACAAGTGGAACAAAAGGCCAAAACCAACATGAAAAATTTAATAAAAAAAACATAAGGTCCTGCACTTGAAGTTAAAAAAAAATTGCTTCAAAAATATATAGGATGGAAGGAAAATATCTTTGTGGCACTTCTAATGAAAACAACTAAGGCTTTCAGTGGACTTCAGCTTCACTGTAAGTTAACCACAAAAGTGATGCAAAGTAGGTTGTATGAATCGAGGCAGTAAATGTCCATCCACAGATCCAACCATCTCTGCAGGACTCAAGGTGATTGTCACATTTAAAATAAAAATCAAAATATATGTCACATTGATTGATTGAACTGTCTTTTTATAAAATTCATCTTCAAATATTACTGGAGTGGCATAGGTTAACTGAGCTAGTAAAATATTATTGGATGTATTTTTTAAAACATCCAACATCTCCTGAACCAGGTAACCTATGTTAATAGACTGGGTACATCCTGCTATGTTATTATTCATGATGATACAAACATATACAAACAAATACATATGCATATAAGATTTTCATTTGGATTGTTTGCTTTTTATTAAGTGGATCTTTCAAAACTGCTTCCTCTCCAACTTTCTTCCTTTACTTAACGATGCGTCATGATGCCTCTCTGGGTTAATATGGATAGTTCTAAAGTATTTTTACAAATGCTTAATATTTCATGGTATGGATGTGCTACCATTTATTCAGCCTTTCTCAGCATCACATTTTAAGAGAATATTGGCAGATAGGGGAAGGTAGAGCCAAAAGCTATGATATGCAAAGAATGACCAAAGCAACCAGAGACATTTGAGGGGAAGATGGAAGGTGAGTGGGCAAAAGGGAGGATTAATTGGGTTCATTAATTAATATTGGCATTTTGCTCAATTATTATGGGGTTGAACAAACCTGTGATTCTATGTGGAGTGTTTGGTTCCTTGTCAAGACAGGGCTGGAGAAGGGAGAGGGTGGGACTGCTTCCTTCGGTGGAGGGAGGGATGTTATAAAACAACAGTTTTGGGGGTTAACAAGCCTGCTCCCCCACCCCCAGAGCGCTGGCAGATATGGAGCAACCTCCACAGTAAGCACATTATGAAAACACTAGGCAAAAATAATAAAAATAATGACATTAAGAAGAAAAATCATTGTAGAAACCAAACAAACGCAGCCCTAGAGCTCAGGCAGGCACCAGTGGGGATGTTGTTGGCATGCTTGGGAGAAATTTGATTTTCATGAATTTCATTGTCAGTGTAACCCGGCATGAATCACCCTCCTCCCATCATTTTAATACTGCAGATTTAGGGAACATGGCATTAGAGAGATAAAGAGGCTCACAAACAGCATTAGCCAGTAGCCCCCTGGCCTCGAGGCAGAGCCGGTCTCAGCCAGGAGGCCGTTTCTGCTGTGATGGGCCTATAAATCTGAAGGCAGTTGAATCCCTGCGGGATTTGAGGCTGTCAACCCTGAGACCAGAGCTGTTGCTTTTCCAGCTCCCAGCCTCTCCCTCTCCCCACAGACCACCTGACTGCGGGTTGAGAGATGAATTTTCTCACTCAGAGGCAAGGATTCTGGGGGAAACCGGGGTCTGGCAGAGCAGGTGCTGGGGAAAGTCAGCTCTCAGTGGGCTTCCAGGCTTCATTTCCCTGGTCCCAAAGGTTCTCTCCTGAGGTGCTGGGAAAGCCCTGGCAGAGGCTCAGGGAGGCAGCACCAGCATAGAAACAGGAGGCGGTAGGAAGGAAGGGGTGAGGGGAGGGGTACTTACAGTCTAGTGATCAGGGAGTCCTCGAAGCCCTGAAACTATGCTCTCATGTTATTATTTTTTATTTTTTTAAAATATATTTTATTGATTTTTTACAGAGAGGAAGAGAGAGGGATAGAGATTTAGAAACATTGATGAGAAGAATCATCGACCAGCTGCCTCCTACACACCACCTACTGGGGATGTGCCCTAAACCAAGGTACATGCCCTTGACCGGAATCAAACCTGGGACCTTTCAGTCCGCAGTCCGATGTTCTATCCACTGAGCCAAACTGGTTTCGGCTCTCATGTTATTTTTTGATGAACATGTATTTGACCCTTTACTGGGAGTCAGGCACAGTGCTAGGCACGTCACATAGACAACCCGATCCATTCTCCCAACCATCTGGTCGGCACTCTGCTATATACACTGTACATAGGTGGAAGCTGGGGCTCAGGGAGATGAAATTACTCGGCCCAGCTCACTCAGCTGGTCAGGAGTGGAGCCAGGCTGAAGGCCAGCATCTGGACCCTTTCATTTAAGATTCAATGATGGCAAATTGTCATGAGTAAGGTCTTGGGGGGAAAGTGGGCCTAAAGCTTGTGCTTTCTCTCTTTTGATTCTAAAGCCAACCAATTTCACATGTTCCATTTCAAAATGCTCAAGCTATCCTCATTTATTTAGAGTTTATCATAGCCCTCAAGATAGGGGATGGGGAACTTGTTTAATTCATATCAGTGCATCAGGCTGTTACCATCCATACAGGTAACTAAAACAGGACCTAGAAATTAGAACTAGAAAAATCCACAAGGAACTGTGACTTGCCTGCCTCATGATGGCATTTTTAAAATGACAGTGCTCACTGACGATTTTTCCCCCCACAGAGAGGCAGTGAAGAACAGTGGTCAGGAATATAGTCCTTAAATTTTAATTCTAGAATCGACTAATTGGGTTTTACCTGTGACTTTGAGTAAGTCACTTAACCAGCTACAAAATAGGGATAATAATAAGATGCAATATTGCTATAGAGAGCTCAGCTCAGTACCTTGCACAAAATTGGTGTCCTGTTGGGTGTAGAGATGACATGGCAGAGGCACTGTCATTTAGATGTGCACTTGGAGTTGTTTTTCCTTTAGTGACATGTTACCGTCAACCCATTTCTACTCATAATGATGGTTCTTTTGGGAAATCATTTGGAAACTGCATGGCCTGGGTAGAAACGGCATGCCGGGTAGGAAATAATCCTGGGCTCTAAGATCCAGCACACCTGATTCCTAGTCCTGACTTTATCAATCATCCTAAGGAAGCTGCTCTACGCAGATCCTTGTGTGAAGGATCACAGGAGCCACCTTGTCTGGCATTGTCCACCTGAAATGAGGTCACAGATATGACGCACCCGGAGTTGTTGGGACCCAGAACATGCACATTGGTCATTAGTTCCTTTCTGCCATGGCCTAACCACCAAACTTCCCAAACCAGACCACTGATGTGTGTCCCTCAGACTTCCCCAACCAGGAGGCCCCCACATCCTAAGGCACTCAGGTGACCCTCCATGTAAAACTGAGTTTCAAGGTAGAGAGGTCTGATCATTAGAAGGAAATTCAAGCAGAAATTCAATCAGATTCCAGCTAGACGAGGGAATCCTTTCATTAAGTAGGTAAGAGCCTTTTGAGATCTGAATTTATGCAGAAATAACAAGAGAGCTAGCTACCTGTCACTCACTTCAGTTTTACATACATCCAGCTGGTGCCTTTCCTCACTGCTCCCTGAGCACGGGGCCCAGCTGCTTTATAGGGATGTGTGTGCTTCGGCAGGTCAGCACTCCCAATCCAGGACCTTGCAGTCCTCAATGAAAATGAAAAAAAATTGGGATAAGATGTTTTTGGAGGTCCCTTTTGGTCACCAGGATTCTATGGCTTCTTTTCTCCCCCTGCTGAGGACCCCCTGTAAGACACCTCATCCTGAGACCCCCCACCCAAAACCCCTCCCCCAGGCAGAGATTTCCCACTCCCATGCCGGGGTCCCTGGAAATCTGAAATGCACTTCTTTCAAACCTCTCCATATTTATGGGCTCCCAACTAGCCTGTGAGAACCTTAGAGGTAGGCACGAGCACAATTAGTTCTGTGCCACCAGATGCAGTTTGTTGGCTGGCACACAGTAGGTATTTATTTATGCTGAAGGAAGGCATGTTGGAGAAACAATAAACAAGGTGCATTCATCCATGGTAGTTTCCTCTATCCTCATGTGTAACATGGCATTAGAGTATCTATCTCATAGGGTCTTATGAGAACTAGGTGAGAAAACCCATTGTTAGTGTTTAGCAGGGTGCCTTGTACATAGCCATCCCTCAGGAAATGGTGATCTTCATTATATTATCAGCATTCTAATTCCCATATCGATATCCTCATTTTCAAAACATGCAGAGAAAATGGCTTGCCTTTGGGATAACTCTGAAGACCAAATACAGTGCCGAGAAAAAAAAAGCTGACATCTTTATTTCTTGTTCTGATCTTTAAAGAAGTATTATGAGGTTTCTGCCTGAGGGGCTGGGGTTTTAGACTTGGCTCAGACCTGTGGAGTAGTGAGGAAACTAGGCTGGGGCTCAGGCAGGCAGAGAGTGGGGAAGAACTGACCTACTGAGAAAGTAGCTCTGCTGGCCTTTGGGGAAGGAATAAAATGTATCCTTTAATCACGCCTTAACACAGCTTCCGTATACAAACCTTTGAGCCTGTGGCTGAGGAGGAGCGATCAGGGATGATATCCAGGAGGGAAATTATTTTCCATAAAAGTGATGTCTGGCAGATATCACAGTGTGCAAGAAATAAATACTTCTTAAAACAAAAGGCAAAGACACATGTCTCTGGAAATTTAGCAATGTTCCTTAGAGTGATCTAGATGAAGACTAGATGGGAGGAGAGGTGGGAATACTCTGTGCAGAATCATTCTTGCTGAGTGTTAGCACAGAAACTCAAACTGGCTGAGGTCAGAATGCACATCCCAGAAACCTACGAGCCTAGAGTCGTCGGCACCAGGTCGATACCAACTGTCTATATAGGTAGCCATGTTAAACCTTGTTGATTGCATCTAATTCTTAAGTAAGTTTGTAATCAATAATTTTTATGGGTTATTATTTTCGTTTTATACTTATTACTTTCTGGAATATAAGGAAGGTTCGAGTGAAAAAAAATCCTAAATATTTTCAGCTAGAGAATTTAGCAATAATTGAATGCATAATAAGCAATATTTTTTGGTGAAAATGTTTTTTTCCCCCTCCTCCCTTCTGTGTTCCCCCTTTCTCCTCTTTTTATTTTACTGCAGAAAGACTGTCCAAATAACCCTCTCTCACTTCATCTGACCCATTCATCCCACACATCTCTTTATTATAAATGCAGAGATTTTTCTTTCTTTCTTTTAAACACCATCCTTCTGTGGATGTTTGGGGGATTGTCGGGCTCAAGAATGCTTTGAGAAGGACTAAGAATTCCTAAACACAGATTATGGTTTTGAGAAGAGACTTCTCTCTCAGTGGCTCTGGCCTCTCATCTCCACCACTGACAGGTGGTAAGAATTAATTAATTCATGTCCTATACTAGCATGCCTTTTCCCCAGCCACAACATGGCACTCCTGAGACACTTTGGAAGTAGTGACTCGGGAGACCAGCAGGTGGCACATGGGAACTAGAATATACACGCCTTGGCCTAGGACAAGAGATGTGGAGGATGAGGCCCATGTAGTGCAAGATCTGTTGGCTGACTCCTTCAGTCCTGAGGCATTGAATGCTGCCCATGAGGACAAATATCTGCACGACTTCGGGGGGGGGGGGGGGGGGGCAAGATTAGGGTGGCACTGAAGTCATTCTTTTAGCCTTTCCTAATCCTCTCTTAATCCAAATGACCTCATATGAGAATTTCAAGATGAAGGAAATATTGTAGGTAAAGCAATAAGCCTAATGTGAAGAGCTCAACATTGGTAGATATCTATAAAATAAAAGGGTAATATGCTAATTAGTCCGGACATCTCCTGGACGTCATTCTGGACGTCCTTCCTGATGAAGCCAGGGCCAGAGGGAAGCCACCCCGGGTCCTGGGTGCCTGCTGGCTGCCTGAGGAGGGAAGCCCGGGTCCCAGGTGCCAGAGGGAAGCCAGTGCCAGCAGCAGGAAGAAGGAAGGCATACTCTTGCACGAATTTTCGTGCATTGGGCCTCCAGTAAAATAATAATTATTATCTGGTTAGGTTAAACATGATCAAGTGGTGTTATTTAGACATTTCTGGTTAATATAGTGGTTTTATTTAGGTATTTCTGATTCTTTGATCTGTTCATTTTTTTTTCAACCAATGAATCTATATGGAGAATCAATATGAAGAATCTAACTATACTTTACTTGATGGAGGGCTTGAGTGCACGGAGGCGAATAAGACCCAGTTTCAGCTCCCCCAGGATACCAAAGTAACTCACTTGGTTAAGTCAATAGGAAGGCAGGTGATGCATTTTGTACAAAACCGACAATTCAGTCTGATAATCAATACACTCAGCAGAATAGGCAGGTGTTGGGATGATGGTTTGATTGATGGGGAAGCTATGACAGAAACAAGGAAAAAACAGATCGTGGGGCCATTTATAAACCAGGATCATTTTTAAATTATTCTATTAACATACTAAATTCTATTAAAATAATCAATATGCCCATATGTTCTATTCAAATCTCCCCTCCCCCACTTTAGCTGGATCTACTGTGAACTCTATCACACAGAAAGGGGTATTTTGAGGCTAATCTAACTGTTTAAAAATGATATATACAGTACATGAAGGGTAGCTTTACAGGGAACAGTGCTCAGTTATCCCAGAGTATGAGAGGGGAGGAGTTTTATCTAGGACAAGAGGAAGGGTTTATTGGCACTGAGAACTGTTAGTCCCTGGTGAGTTGTCCCCAGAAGATGGGCATTGTTTTGGTTGAAGGCCTTTATGGGATCAGACCTTGTTCTCTCTCTGCTCTAGTCTAGTCTCTTAGGGAACAGATTAGTGATTTTAAAAGACTCTGTGCATACTCACGATTAACAGGATCCATATCAGACACAGAGAGAAAAGAAATAAAAGGAATGCCTAATTACTGATTTTCAAATAAATAAATAAATAAATAAATAAATAAATAAATAATGGCTTATCAACTGGAGAGGAACTGCTAGATAGAAGAAAGAGAGAATTAAAACCAAGGCATCTAGTTTAGGAGGAAGTACCATTTTGACTCAAAAGATAGTGTGATACTTTTGGGATAAATGAGAAGCTATGGAATAATCTACTTAGTGTTGGTGGCATAGTTGTTGAGAACAATTTCAATGTGTGCCAATAGGGCTGCAATTTAAGGCAATTAATAAGGATATTAGTTTTACTCTGTGTTTTGTTTTTATAATCAGCAACTAAACTATTTTTTCTCTTTATGAAATGTTTAGGCATTCATGAAATATACCAAATACATATATCAAATATATGTTGTTCCCACCACATAATCTTTTTCAGAGTTTCCAATTTTGCTGTATTTCCTTCAGCCATTTAAAAAAAAGGAAGCATAACTTTACAGATTATAGTGATGCCCCTGCTATGGAAGTATGTTTAGATTCTGGGATACAGTAAGAGGAATTCTCAAATGGGGTGGGATATAGACAAGATTACTTTTAAGACCCTAACACTTTGGAAACTTCTCGATGATGAGGTAGATGACTTCATGTTTAAGTTGGTAAGGGTGGTGAGCTCCTAAATAAAGTCTTATAAATATAGCAGGTACTTACAGTATCAACACAAGTAAAACCAAAGTTGCACAAATGTTTTGGAAACAATGGTTCACGTCCTACCTTTTGCCTTTCCAAACCAAATGTAAAGTGATAGAAAATATCTTAGACTTTTTGTGAAATAGAGTGTGGATTTCTTTTCCTGCCATCGATTAATTCATTTATTAATATCTGAACTTAATTGCATTTCCTTCTTTATACTTTATTTTTTTATAATTTATTTTAATTTCATTTCATTTTAATTTTATTGTTTAAAGTATTACAAATAGTGGATTTTAATCAATGAGCAGAGGAAAGAACTACACAAGACCTACCAGAAGAGTCACAAAATTACTTGTAGTAAATATTCAGCCACCAGCATGGTGAAATTCTGATAAAGATTCAAGGTGGAGAGTTTGGTGTCTAAATCCTAAGACTGGCACCTCCTCCTGAAGGAATTATGTTCATGGAGATCAGTGGCCAAATGCAGAATAACCAGACTTATTAGTATCCAAGCAGGTTCCCCATCACAATATGACCCCTCCCCCTGCCCCATGCAAGGGATTTATGGTTAAATAAAGCTAAAGGCAGGCTGGAAAGCTTCTTCTTGACAGAAAGGTCCTGACTGCCCTGATTTCCACATGGCCAGGAAGGGTGGGAAGAGGGTAAGGAGACTCAGGCCTGCCCTTTGAGGGCCAGACCTTCCTGAGTCAGCTACCGCGAGCATAGGACATGGTGCTGTGGTCACCCATCACTTTTGTTTTAATTTTTATTGAATTTTAGAATAGAGAGATAGAAACATCTATGAGAAAGGAACATCATCAACTGGCTGCCTCCTGCATACCCCCTACTGGGGATTGAGCCTGCAACCCAATGTGCCCTCACCAGGAATCGAACTGGTGACCTCTTGGTTCCTAAGTTGATGGTCAAACACTGATCCTCACCAGCTTGGCATCACCCATCACTCTTTAATGCAGTGGCCCTTCCCAATGAAGTTAGACTCTGGACAGCAGATTCACAACTCTGTGTAAGTGACTGAGAAACAGTGTGTGGAAATAAGGGCTGTGTGTATAAGTCAAACGGAAGCAAGGCAATGGGAAGAAAGTCCTCCCAAATGAATGCCTTTGTCCACATTTCCATCACCATTTGTACAACCCAGAGCATTGTGCTATTAATCTGAATAGTAACTAATCAAAGCTCCATTTTAGCAGCCTTAACTGAACATGAACTCTGGATGGAGGACATGATATTCTTTGTTGAGCTTTTAAATTCTTAAGTTGGATTCCATTTCAAATAAGAACTGAGGTTGAGGATAGGTTCAGAAGTCAGCCGTCTCTCTTCCTATTTCAGCGCAGGGACATCCCTTCCCAAGCTTAGCTGAGAAAAGCACACCCCGAGTAAAAACATGAGATATAAAAACCCAAATGACCAGGAATGAGGGTAAAGTACTGGGCTGAGAATTCTCTCTAAAGAGTACCTACGCTCTCAGTGATTGCACAAATAAGATTTAGGAAAGGCAAACAAGGTTTGTGTCATGTCTACACCAATCAACCAAACCATCAAACATGTGTCTCGCCTGTGATCGTGGTATTCAATCACCAGAGGAGAGGTTAATCTCCTGTGATTGACAAGAAACAAAAATAACAAGAAGTCGTCCTGGGAAATTAACTCTGTGTTTATGAAAACCAGGGCTTCCTCTTGCTGGGTCACGTCCCTTTTCAGGCCGAGCCACCAGGTGCCACTATAGCGATGCCGGGCAGGCGCCATCACCACTGTCATCATCATTAGCATCTCAGCAGCCTGGGCTTCATGTGATAATTAGTAGTGCCTCTACTTTTCTTGGGTTGATGATAACAGGAAAAAAATGTTAGTCCACAAGTAAATAAAGCCAGCCACCTGTAAGAAAGCCGAGCTGGGGGCTCTGTGATTGAGCTGCCTCCCTTGAATCTCTGCAGCAGGAGCCCAGGAACCCCCAGCCTTCCACGGCAGTCCCCACCCACCCAGTCATCCCACACCCTGGGCTCTCCAGGGCTGGCTTCCTCTGATGACAGTCACACATGTGTCATCCCTCCTCCTGTCTCCCACTCCCACTGTGTGCTTCTACATCTGTGCCTAGCGGGCTTCCCTGGCCCTCCCTGTCCTTCCTGCTCTCTGCCTATAGCTGCTGAACTGCTGATCACACATGCAGCTTGTACCCAGCAGGAATCAATGCAGTATAAAAGCATCCTCAGTTTACCTTCTACCTCACCACTTGGGCTTTGAGTTTTTCTTCTAGAGTAAATTCCTTACAGCAGTATTTTTGGGGTTTGTTAAATATGCAGAAATACAGCCTGGCCTATGTGGCTCAGTGGTTAAGCATCAAATCTAGGAACCAAGAAGTCAGGGGTTCTTGCAGGCTCTATCCTCAGCAGTGGGCAGGCAAGACGCAGCCAATTGATGATGTCCCTCTTTCATCATTGATGTTTCTATCTATCCCTCTTCCTTTCTCTCTCTCTAAAAATCAATAAAAACATATATATATATATATATATATATATATATATATATATATATTTTTTTTTTTTTTTTTTTTTTTTTTAAGTACAGAAATACAGTTACAGTTTCCTGACCTACTCAAAATCTCTGGTAGTAGGGCCTGGAAATCAGCACTTTACCGATCATCTGGGTGATATAAATACCCACAGAGGTGGGAAACCACTGGCCCGGGGAGGGCTGTTTTCAACCTCATCTCCCCAGTTCCTTGTTCCGCTATGCAGGTTGCACTGTAGTGACTACTGTTAGACACACTGGCCATGCATCCTGGAGCTGAAGGGTTATTTCCAAACGTGTTATAAACCTCCCAGCCAGGGAGACAGACCATTTTTTTAGAGATATATTTCTTGTGACTTTAACTACCTTTTTTCTCCTTGACATTAGCTCTGAGTGCCTCTCTCATCTCAGGTGTTATGGGCTGAATGCTTGTGTCCTCCCTTCCTCAACAATTCATATGTTTAGGCCCCAACCTCCAGTGTGGCTATATTTAGAGATAGGGGCCTGCCTATCTCTGAAGTAATTAAGTAATTAAAGTTAAATGAGGTTGTAAGGGGGCCCTGATCAAATAGAATTAGTATCTGTATAGGAGGAGACACCAGAGAACACACACACACACACACACACACACACACACACACTCCCGAAAAGCTATGTGCACTACAGGAAGAAGACAGCTAGGCAATTATCTACAGGCCAGGAAGACAACTCTCTTCAGGAACTGAATTTGTCAGAACCTTGATCTTGGACTTCCAGCTTCCAGAACTGTGAGCAAATAAATGTCTGTGGTTAAGCTGGTCTGTGCTTTTTTCTTTTCCTTGTAACACTTTTATTTTTCAATTGCAGTGCATATTAAATGTTATTTTGTATTAGTGCTAGGTGCACAGCATAGTGTTTAGATAATTATATATTTTTCAAAGTGGTCCCTGATATTGAAGTACCCACCTGGCACCATACATAGTTACTACAATAGTATTGACTATATTCTCCATGATTATTTTGTACCCACCAATTTGTAATTCTTAATCCCTTAACCTTTTTCACCCAGCCTCCCAACCACCACTCCTCCTCTGGCAACCATCAGTCCGTTCTGTGTCTATGAGTCTGTTTCTTATTTTGTCTGTTCACTTATTTTGCTCTTTATACTCCACATATAAGTGAAATTATATGGCATTTGTCGTTCTCTGTCTGACTTATTTTACTTAGTATAATACTCTCTGGGGCCATTCATGCTGTCACACATGGTACAATTTCATTCTTTTTATGGCCAAGTTATATTCCATTGTATGTGTGTACAGTGTATGGTATTTTTATGGCAACCTGAGAAGACTAATACTATACTTCGGGTAACATTTGTTGAGCACTTGCTATGTGCCAGACAATGCATTAAATGTATCGATTTATGTACCCTCATAACAACTCTGCGCCATAGCTACTACCAGTAAATCCACTTTTCAGATGAAGGAATGGCTTAGAGAGGAGAAGAACTTGCTCAAGTTAACACAGCTAGTAGGTCGTGGGTTTGGGATTTGAATCCAAATTAATCTAACTCCAAATTTCTTACTTTACTCTGTTCTACTCTCTCCCAGGGGATCTGGATCATAAAGTACTTTTAAACCTTTTCACGACTAAAGATTCCTTTTATTGTTTCTCCTTATTGTCATTCATTAATACATTTTTTGATAGATTACTAATCTGCAGATTGATATGAACTATGTAACTTTCAATGGCTTTTTGAAATATTGAAAATTACTCATGAGCTTCTACTGTTTGCAAATCTAATAGCACCCAGGAGTTTGCAAACCTAATTAACACCCTCATTTTACAAATAGGCAAGAGGAAATCCAGAGAGGATACTGGCTTGCTAGTTACAGAGTCAGGAACAGATCTCAGGTTTCTCTTTCCTATCCAAGAGCTTGTTATCCAACACCATGCTGAATCAATCGACCCATCATTTAAGTCATCACTGAGCACCTACATATGCCTGATATACAAGACTATGTAGAGGGCACAGCAAAA
This sequence comes from Pipistrellus hanaki, assembly GCF_964339955.1. Classification (NCBI taxonomy): domain Eukaryota; kingdom Metazoa; phylum Chordata; class Mammalia; order Chiroptera; family Vespertilionidae; genus Pipistrellus; species Pipistrellus hanaki. The sequence continues at coordinate 40,871,628 of NC_140509.1, forward strand.
TTATAGCTATAGAGTCTATATTTGATCAATTTACAGTCTATTTGGGAAAACAAGACTTGGACATAAAAGGCAATTATATAAAATCACAAGATAGCACGTTTCTAAAGCAGTGTTTCTCTGGGATGTAGGCTGGAAGGGAGGGTGCAGTCAGAGTAAAGGGTCTTCAAAGTTAATCAGAGGAGTTTGTTTTTGAAAACAAGAACTGCTTGTGGGTTCTTGAGTAAAGGAGTTATATAACAGATGTATAGCAGTAACCAATCCGGGAGGGGTTTTCTTTCAAATGTCCAGGATATCTAGATGATTTTGCAGAAGTTACTTCTTGGGCTGAAGGGACCCATGCAGATTGGTTCATAAAGAGAGTCTTCACTCTTTCTAGAGAAAGGGAAGGCATTGGATTCTCAGATAGAAGGACTGGAATGGGAGACTAAACTTAGGAGACAACAGGAAGCAGGGGTGGCTGCTGCACCTGGTTCCTGGAGTCCACAGGGTCCCAAATCTGAGGGAGTGAAGGAAAGAAAGCAGGTGTAGCAAAAGCGCTAGACACGGGATGACCAAGGGCAACTTCTTTGAGCTGCACAGGACAGGTGTCTGCTTGATAGTGGGTGACCAGGCTGCACTCATGAGGCAATTCTGAAGTAGACAGGATGGGGTGCACCATCTGGGCCTTTCTGGGGTGCAGGCTTGTGTCTCCTTGCAGCTACCCCAGGTGGCCCCATTTGCCTGAAGGCAGTGGTGCCGGTGGCAGCAAAAGCAGCAAGAGGGGTGGATCCTCTGGGAAGCATACTGATACCTGGGGTTCCCAGTGCAATGCTGGTCACCGGGGATTACAGTCTATGGAGAAGCAAGGAAGATGCCTCAGGTATTGCCCATTTTTGAACCTGAGGGAGAAGTTTACAGTGGTCAAGGTTTATTGACTGTACCCACAGTAGAGAGTAGGTTTATGAAAGATAAGTTTTGTCAGCAGTGTATAACCAAAATGACGGTGGTGAGATAAGTCTGGATCAGGGCAGAAGGCAGTGGACATGCAGAAGTAGAAAAGAGCTCAAACTAAAACATAGACATGCACAAACCTAATGTAAATAAATATACCTATCTATCTATTAATGCTTTATATAGTTGCTTAGAACTTCTGAACTCCACTGACTTGTAGAGCCCTGCAATGTGATGGAGACCAGGATTAAGAGTTCCCTCTGGTTTGGCTCAGAAGATCTCTGAACCAGGAGCCCAGGATGAGCATGATTTTCTGCTGCCCGTGTTGGGGAAGACTGATGCTGGAGGAAGAAGAGCTGGAACACTGGAAAAGAACACGCTGCACCCACAGAGGTGGAATTATCACAAACTTACGAAAGCTCAAACTTTAGGGTTTCTCATTTGAACAAGACCTTGTTTCTTTACAGAGAAGGACCCAAATTATATAAGCCTTGATCCCCACTCTCCTACCAAATCCTAGATTGGTCCCCAATCATCCCTATAGCACGGTCCCCAGTGCTCTAAGACTTCAAAGTAGGTGCTTATCATCCCCACTACTTTCTGGCATCCTTTATTGCTGTTAGGAAATCAGCTATCAGCTTAATCAGGGCTTTCACCGTATACAATTCCAGGGGCCTTCTCTTGCATTCTAGTATACATAACTGGGAGTCCCTGGGCGTGTGTAATGTTTATTTGTCTTTATTGCCTGCATGTTACCTTTTTTTTTTTTTTTTTTGTCTTTGATGGTCTTCAGTTTCATGATATATCTAGGTGTGATTTTCTTTCTATTTATTCTACATGAGGTTTATTGAGCTCTGCCAACCAGCAAATCCATATCTTTCATCAGTTCTAGAGAATTCTTTCACATCTTCAAATATCACTTCTGTCCCATTGTCTCCCCACTGTCTTGTAGAAACTCTAGTTAAACATGTCAGACCTTCTATCTTTCTTGTTTCTTTTTTATTTTATTTTAATTGAATTTATTAGGGTAACATTGGTTAATAAAATTATATAAGTTTCAGGAATACAAGGTCTTGTATTTAATTTTCTATTTTAATCTTGTATTCTATAATACATCATCTGTATATTGTATTGTGTGTCCACTACCCCAAGTCAAGTCTCTTTCCATCACCATTTATTCCCTTTTTACTCTCTTCAATTCCCGCCCCCCCCCCCCCCCCCACACACACCCCTTTTCTCTGTGGTAATCCACCACAATGTTGTCTGTGTCAAATCTGCTTCCTTCATCATTCATGCACCCTTTACCCTTTTCTATCCCCCATCCCCCACCCCTTTTCCACTGGTATTCACCATACTATTCTGCCTATGTATGAGGTGTTTTGTTTTGTTTTTTTTCTTAATCCCTTTACCTTCTACACCCAGCCCCCAAACCTCCTCCCCTCTGACAACTGTCAGTCTGTTTTCTGTCTCTATGAGTCTGTTTCTATTTTGTTAGTTTCTTTTGTTCATTAAATTTCCATATATAAGTGAAATCATATGGCACTTGTCTTTCTCTGATGGCTTACTTCAATCTTTCTTTTTTCTTAACATTTATTCCTTATTGTATAAGTTTCTCTTTTCTATGCTTCATTTTAGACCAAGGGTTGGGAAACTACTACCTGTGAACCAAATCTGTCCCACTGTCGGCTTTTGTAAACAAAGTTCTATTAGAACACAGCTGCCCCTTTGTTTATATATTGTCTGTGATAGTGTAGTTGTGATAGAGATTAAATGGCCTACAAGCCTACAATATTTACTCTCTGGCTCTTTACAAAAGAAATATGCTTCCCCTTTATCAATAATTTCTGATCTTCCAGTTCACAAATTCTCTCTTCATCTTTGTTCATCTTACTGTTAAATGGTCTACTGAGTTCTCTTCATTTTGGTTATTATATTTTAAATTTCGAATGGACCCTTATATATCTGTCAAGTCATCTTTTAGTTTCTTGTTCCTAATATTATTTTCAAGCTTTTCTTTTAAGTATTTAAATGCAAATTCCATTATTGTGAGAGACTGAATATATAAACATTCTGATATACATAATATCTGAAATCTTCACAGGTCTATTTCTGCAATATATTTCCTATGCACTTATTTTCTTATATTTTTATTTTATTATTTTAATTGTATACAACTCATTGTACTTAAAAAGCCATCAGTGGAGGTTCTTTGAGATAATATGCTTCTCCAAGGAGGATTTGTTTTTGTTCTGACTGGTATCTAAACCAAGTTCTTTGACATTCCCTAGACCAGTGGTCGGCAAACTCATTAGACAACAGAGCCAAATATCAACAGTACAGCAATTGAAATTTCTTTCGAGAGCCAAAATTTTTAAACTTCTTCTAAGGCCATTTCTTCAAAATAGACTCGCCCAGGCCGTGGTGTTTTGTGGAAGAGCCACACTCAAGGGGCAAACGAGCCGCATGTGGCTTGCAAGCCACAGTTTGCCGACCATGGCCTTAGACCATCCATGCTGCAGCTCCTGACCGGCAGGTTCATGGCCACAATATCTCAGGAATATTTTCTTTGGTCATTTTCCCTGTTACTAAAAATATTAGTATTGTGATGGAGAAATTCTGCACTAGATTAAACAATGTTAAAGTCAAGAACTGAGTCCTTTTTATCATTTGTGTCTATCATCTAGCATAGTGCTTGGCTTAGTACTTGTTGAATGAATGAACCAATCAATAGGTTCTGCTAATTAAACTTTCTAAATAGTTGTCAAATACGTTTCTTCAGCTCTTTTCCACTCTCACAGTTCTAGTTCAGAGCCTAACTATTGCAATGTAACCTCCCAGTTTAGTGTTCCTCAGTTTAAGGCATATTTCAGAACCTCAGTGTTATTTTAAAGAATAATTATGCTGAGGAAATCTGTACTTTAAAATATTCTGGAGATGTTTCTAATATGTACCTCTAGTGAGAATCACTCTATGCCTACTTGTCTTCAGTCTGTCTCTCTTAATTCCATCCTCTATACTGAACATGGGACTCTGACTACTACTCTACTCTCCCTCAAAAACCTGACAGTGGCTCTTCGTTGCCTACAGAATTGAACCAAGCCATTCAGCATTGTTTATGATTCCCTCCATCCTTTTTCTTGTACTTTCTGTGCTGGTGACACTCAACTTGGTGCATTACTTCTCACATATGACCTTGTCTCTCCTGCCTTGCTTTTGCTCATACTATTCTCTGTGACTGCAGTGCCTTTTTCATCCTTCTTTCAGGACCCTGCTCAATTCCAGGAACCACTCCCACACCCAAAGGCTGAGTTTAATGTTCCCCCTTCTTGCTCTTCTGCGCCAGCAGTTATATAAACAACTCTGTTATATTGAAAGTATAACTCCCTACTAGAGTGTGAGTTCCTCAAGGGACTTAGTTACTCATCTTTGGTAGCTCAACACAGTTCTCAGAACACAGAAGGAATTTAGTATATATTTTTGTTGCCTAGAGCATAATACAAACATTATATATTTACTGAACTGAATTGAGCTGTCTAGGTTTGTCCTTTTAACGTCAGGTGCCTTCAATATCCGGGAACAAGGGTAAAAGATACCTCTGGGGCTCTTTAAACTCACAATGTTTGTGATCATATTCTCCAACTAAATTCAGTTGTTTCCAGTTATATTTGGGAGAAGAAGAGACATAGCCTGGGGGTTAAAATATAAATTCCAGGTGAAAGAGAAAACCGAATAAATTTCAGGGGAAGAGGTAGAAATGAAACAAGAATCTGGCATCTACAATTCCATGAATGGGTGTTGTGCAAATGTTGATTCCCTTGCCTAGGTTGCTGGGATGAGGGAGGCTCATTCTACAGAGGTCTGGGTTCCCTTTTAAATCCCCAGTCATGCCTGAGCTCTGACCCAAGTCTCCCAGAGAGATAATGAATACCAAATCTTCCTTCATGGATGGGATGGTGCTGGAGAAATAACCAAGAATAACAGGCTTCTGTGTGGGTCCCAGGAGAGAGTGGAAAATTGCTAGAGATCGCTGCTCCCTGGGATATGGAATATGTGATGTCCCTTCCAGTATGAAGCTGGGCATCTCCTAATTTGCTATTCTTTTTCAGTCCCTGCCATCTGAGATGACAAATGGGATTAACCCAGCCTTCCCCCAAACAATCCCAGTGACAAAGTGGATCAAGTCCTTGGAGTTTCACTTGGGTGGGACCAGAAGGATCAGCAATGGCCATGCCATAGTTGGCTGCTAAGTTCCTCTCGGGAGCATCTTTCTCAGAAGTTGAGGCTGTAAGCTCATGCTGGTCCCCAGAATTCACTGCCGTGACCTCCTCTTCAGTTTACAAGTTTACATCCTTCTACTCAGGCTTGATTTCAGAGCTCTAATCCTTGGGATAGAACAGAATCCAAAGTCTGTTTGGTATCATGCATCAGCAAAAACTCAATGAATGTCAATTGATAAGGTTAGTAATCAAAAAACGGAGTAAAATATGTTTTTGGCACTGTCTCAAATAACTAATCGTTACCCGCTGCTAGAAAACAACAGTAATGATACAAGGATTCTCAGAGAGACGACAAAGAGGCCGAAGAGAGAGCATCGCACTCAGGAAGCTGCCGACTGAGGCAGGCACTGCAGAATCCCATTACCTTCGCAGGACCTGTTGCCCTTTGAGGGAGATGATGGCTGATGTCAGCTTTAAAACCATGGCAAGGTCAGTTTGCCGGTAAAGTGGCTGGAAAGGAAAGGGGAGGGGAGAAAGAACGTCCTTGGCAAAAACTGATCTGACACAATGATGAATAAGCGGAGGCTTCTGTGTACAAAGCTGCTCCTCCACACACTCTCTGCATTCCTGGAATCTGCTAGACATCCAGGCGGAAAGAATAGTCTCCCCTCTAACACGACCCATCACTTTAAATCAGTCTGCTCACTGGCAATATTCCGCTGCCATAAAATAATGTATAGAAGCTTTGAGACAGAGAGGGTAGTACGTGTCTTGCCCAGATTACTCAGCCAGACATGGCCGTGATCTTAGGCAAGACACGTACCCTCTCTGAGTTTAGCTTCCTTACAGGTACAACACAGAAAGTAGCAACATTAATCAGTTGTGAGAATTAATTGAGCTAATGTATGTGAAGGTGCATTTTGCCTCCAGATGATCATGCAGTTTAGGACGTTCTGTCTTCGAACAGACCGAGGAGGAAAGGAAAGTGCAGATAATGTTGCTAATGAATAAAGCGGCTCCTCCCCCGCTCCCCCCACAAAAACACACCAATAAATCCAGATTTATGCAGCCTAGTGTCGGGGCCTGCATTCATTAGCCAATTTAAATAATTTTATATCTTAAAATAATTATGGCATTTGCAGTCCTGTTTTTCAACACACAAATAGTCTGAAGTAAAATGCCCCGAAGACAGCCACATGCAATCATTACGTGTATTTGCGTTTCTAATGAACGGCCCTGTTCCCAGAGCTCTGCTGGCATACCCTGGCAGCCTGGGTTCTGCTTTGTGTTCCTTCGTGGGCGCGGAGGGCAGCCGGCCTCGCTTCTTGTCTGCGCATGCATCTTACCATCATCAGCACTCAAAGCGTATCGGGGTCGTTATCTCTTCCCAGAAGGTTTTTATTTCTTTCCCAAATTACCAACCACAAACATCTGGCTTTTAAAAAAAGATGTAAATACAGCTAAATAGCTCTATGTGGTTTGTTTCTAACTGAAGACAGCAGCACAGCTTTTGCCCTACTTGCTTGCAATGCTTTTAGGGGCCAAAAGCAACATCCCTTCTCTGACCTTCCTGTTTTGTTCTTCACATTCAGAAAAATATATTAGAAGAACAAGTACAGGCCAACTATCCCTGACTTTATTCAGACTGAACAATCCCATTCCTGAAAACAACCCCAGGATAAGAGTGATTTAATGGAGACTGCACGTAAGTGACACTGGCAAATACTTTGGCAATAAAGAGAGAAGGTTCAATATGCTTACAGGGCTTAAAACTCCACCACATAACCTTTATTTAGGCTATAACTGCTTTAAGTACTTTCCTATCTAAAGTACTATTCAACCTGAGCTTTTATAATTATGCTGTCAGTGCAGGAAGGCAGACATTATTTCTAACAGTGGCCTATGAGGCACACAGAGTCTAGCTCCTGCCACCTTATGCCACTATTCACCTTGCCTACACTGCTTTCTGTGTTTTACCCCACACTGACCTTCCTTTTGTTTCTTGAACAGGTTACTCTGGTTCATGACCCAGGACCTTTGCATTGGCTGTTCCCTCTGTAGCATCATCTTCTAATGACTACTTCCTCACTACCTAGGTCTCAGCTAAAATGCCTCCTACTCAAAGAAAGCTTTTCTGGACATTCTAAAGAGACACTGTCCTAACCCTTTCTCTATCCCAGCACATGCTTCTCTATTACCTTACCTTGTTTATTATCTTTGAAAGTCTTATCCTTCTCTAGAATCATTACTTTATTTGTTTGTTGCCTCTGTTCACCTACAGAATGTAAGGGCCACCAGAGAATGGACCCTGTTTATTTGGTTCACTGCTATGTTCTCATCATTAGAACAATGCCTGGCGTAGAGTAGATGCTAAAAAAAATTATTTATCAAGTGAATTCTAATTTGGCCAATGAGGAAACCAAGACCAAGAAGATTAAGTGACTTGCTGGCATCTAGTTAGAGCAAAACTTGGACAACTCTTAATTTTCCAGCCTGTGTTGTTCTCTCTGGGCAAGGAAGTCCATTGATTGTTCTTTGGGTAACCCAGAATTAACATGTTATCTTTTGGCATGACACAGGAGGTTTATTGAAGTTTTCAGAGACAGGTAACAGGCATCAGATTATTCTGGAGGTAGGAATGAATAGTCACCCTATTGGGATGTGTGGGTAAGAACTTAATCCAGGGCTAAATGGTGGTGTTCTGCTTATTTTCCCGGTATGTAGGGGTTTGTGTGCTACCTGGAACACACTAATTTTCAGAGTCAGCATAGGGGATAGAAACAGACATAACCCAGCTTGAGTCCTGACCAAGTAATTTCCTGCCAAGTGATCTATGGGCCTCACTTTGAACTAGAGATAACTGTCTTGAGCCAAATGCACCTACACTCATAGAGCACCCAACCCAGGGCAAGGGGTAAGGAATAATAATAAGTTCAGTGGATGCTTCAGCGTTTCTCTTTATCCAATTTTTGATCGTTGCTTCCTCCTTTAGGATGTGGGCCCAGTTTCTCTCTTTCTTTCTCTTTGACTCTCCATTCCTCTTTCTGTATACCTCTTTTTGCCTATTTTAAATTCTCAAATTGTCTAGAAACCAGGTTTACTAAGTGGTTTGTGGGAACCCACTGATCAACTAGTGATGACAGAAAGGAAGGAGGCGAACCTCAGAGGTGACAAATATTTATACTAGGTATTTATCATGCTGAAGTTGAGTTATATGAAGAGTAAAAAATGTGACTGCGTCAGTACAAGTTGTGGAAAGATGGAAACTCTGCCTATGGCTATTTGTACAGAGAAGGCCAATCAGAACTGGCCAGAGGGTCCATCCTCAGACCAAGGCGAAAAGATAAAGTAAGAGCAGTGCTTAGGAGTCAAAAGAAGAAATTTCTAGAAGGTGCTCTTCCCATGACTATTCTCTTCTAATGACTACCTTCTCACTACATAGGTCTCAGCTAAAATGCCTCCTACTCAAAGAAAGCTTTTCTGGACATTCTAAAGAGACACTGTTCTTACCCTCTCCCTATTCCAACACATGCTTCTCTATTACCTTACCTTATTATCTTTGAAGGTTTTACCTTCTCTGGAATCAGGTCCCCTAAGTCACATCTTGTATAAAGGTTCATTCTGCGGTTCTCTTTGTATACCTTGAGCTTTCAAACATGGCAGGTTTGGGATGCAGTCACCCCAGGGGAACTCCAGAATTCCAGGGTGAGAAAAGAGCACTGGAGAACATAATGATGTTCTACCTCTATGAAAAGTTTGACAATGCTAACAATGGAGCAAATTCAGTAGGTGTAATGGGGAACTCTACCCTCAGGCTTCCAAATTAGCTGTAAGAATAACCCCTGCTTTCTCATAGAGTTACAGAGGGAATCTCAATGGAAAAGTGTTTGTGAAACTTGCAGTCACTCCATCAATACTAGATGTTTTTATGATGATGATTTGATTGTGAGGGTGGCCAATATAGGAAAGATGTGGGAACAAAGTAGGCTGATCTCCAAATACTTAATTCTACATTTGCTTCTACTCCCAGAGCTAGTTAGTTACTCAGCTGGCAATGAACCCTGAGAGGTAGCAGCTCAGCTTGCTTCCCTCCCTGCATGGCTTCCCTTCCTGAAAATATCAACAAGGTGTTAGGTGGAAACAAAGAGGCAGAAATGTTCTGAAGAGGAGAGAGACTTGGTGTACACTTGGAAATTGCCTCTAAACAGTACTACTTAGAGGTAAAGCAGTTAAAAACAAACAAACAGCTGAGTATTAAAGACACTGAAATCAACAGCAGAGAATCTATTGAGGTTATGGAGGTAGGCTTCTTTTCCCATCAACAAACATGATCTATGATGACAGCATTTATTTGACTAAATGGAATTCAGGACAGAGAAATAAAACCTGCTCAGTTAACTGAAGGAAGGCAGCAAATTTTGTTCTGGCTCAGACCATACTGCTTGATAGCAACATGTAGATATACAAAAATAAAGATGATCAAACTGAGGAGTGTGATGTGTTGACTGACTCAGGTTTGCAAGTGAAAACCTGTGCCATTCTGGACGAGATGACTGTATCCACTCCGGATGCTGCCGGCGCCTCGGTTCCCAGGTCACCTGACTTGATGTCTTCATTTACCATTTCAACCCTCTCATCATTTCCTCTTCATCTCCTGCACTTGGGCTTAATTTTTCTGGCAGACATTCTCATTCTCTTTACTAACAGGCAATCAATATTACATCATCCAGTTCTCTGTGATTCCTCTCACACGATGAGATATATTTGAGCTGATTCTGCTAGAACTTATTTTTCAACTCCCTGATGCCTGGCAAAGTGATGCTATGAGAATGCCATGCAAAATACTGAAATTTTATGGGACTGCAGCCCAGACAGCATAGTTACAGCAAAATTCTTACCCTCCTTTATGTGAGCTGGTGGCTATGACATCCACATGCTATTTCCTGAGTTTCTACCCAAGATGAATAAAGAATAAATGAGGGGTGAAAATGATAACCAACTAATTAGAACTGTCTATTAATAAAAAGGGTTGATGTGGCTATCTCACATTTGATGGATCATACAACTGTCTACATATGAATTCATTCTCAAGAGTGCAGAACTTGGGGTAGAAAATAAAGAGAAACACAGTACCACAGGGTTTCTTAGTCTCAGCACCGTGCATATCTTGGGCTGGGTAATTCTTGGCTGTGGATGGGGCAGCATTTTAGGCTGTTTAGCAGAATCCCTGGTGTCCATAGACCAGATGTCAATAGCACCTTTCCCCCAAATTGTGACTATCAAAAATGACTCCAGATATTACTAAATGTCCCCCAGGCAGCAGAACTGGACCTGGTTGATGACCACGTGACATCCCATGTCATCCCTTTCTCAGTGGCCTGTTTGGCGGAAGTTTGTTGTAAAGCTGTAATGAGACCATACTCTTTAGACAGGAAGCCAAAGTGAGTTGGTAGTTTAAGAAAGAGAGTAGCATGAGACTACTTCAAATCATTGTGATTTAACCATGTTCTGCCGAATGTGGGGTTGTCTCCCTGACTGAACATTGAGGATAGAAAGTGACCTTGACAAAAGTCTAGCCACTGCTTCCTATGAGAGGGTTTTCAGTTGTTTCTTGAGAAAAACCAGCCTTTAAAATTACGCTCTTCCAGATTTTTTTGTCCTTCTTGAATTAGTCCTCTCTACCTTCCTTTCACTGCAGTAAAATGGCACTTAATAGATCTTTGAAATTTAATATAGGATAATGTTGCAAGACATTTTGAAGTTTAATAATAACCCTTTGAAGTGATTTGGAAATGGGCTTTGAGAGGAGGAAAGGCTTTATCTTTGTTTGTTTTAAACATTTTCTCTGCTATTTTAGTGCATGAGCAATCTGATAAACTTTCCTTTCTCCTTCAGAGCCTTCATGAAGGACATCTGAATTAATACTGTTACATTACAGAACTTTACACATACTTAGCAATTTATCAATCATAGCCAACTAATTTACAGGTTATTTAGCAGCAGGAGGAAGGCTTGTTATTAGATCTATGAAGATCATTCTTAGATCTTCCATCTTTACTTCTGTAAACAGACACATAGCTCCTGGCCCACCTAGACTATCAATATACCACCGCACTTCTCTCGAATAAATGATTTTTTAGAGGACCATGGTGAATTGTTCCTTTTTATTTTTATTTGCATTAGCAGACTCACAATAATCCATGCTGACCTGCAATAATTACATTGGCTTTGTTTCCTCTCAAGTTAGGGCTAGACATGGAGTAGGCATCTAAACACCATTTATTGAATGAATTAAACAGAACACTAGCAGCTGCTCTGACCACTGCCACATGACCAGTAGCCCCTTCATTAGTACAAAGGACTTTCAAATGCATTTTCCTTACACAGCCTTGTACTACAGAGGACAGAAAAAGATGTTTATACCTCATTTTATACATAAAGAAGCTGCCACATACAGAGACACAATGATTTGTCTTATTCATAAGCAAGTAAGTGTTGAAGATAGAATTTATTAGAGCTTAAATATCACTGTTCAAAAAAGAGATCTGAGGTCTCTCTTCTGTTCTGGGTTCTGTTCATTCCTTAAAATAATTTTATATCTACCCTAGTCAGTGTGGCTCAGTTGGTTGGGAGTCATACTGTGCACCAAAAGGTTGATGGTTCAATTCAATGCACATGCCAAGGTTTCAGGCTTGATCCCAGGGAGGCAGCAGGTTCCACTGTCATATCGATGTTTCTCTTTCTCTCTCTCTAAAAATCAATAAAAAATTATTTTATACCCTTTCCCCTGATTTACAATCCAGTGAGGAAACGTATAATTATTAATTTGACTAGAATGTACCCTCCAAGAGGGCAGAAATCATTCTGTCTGATTTGCTAGCAAAGAATCTGGCACTCAATAAAAATTTGTTTAATTTGTTGAAAGTATTTGCTTATTGATAGAACCATAGGGACGTTGACATAAAGAAAGGTAGACTAGAGAGCAGATACAAATATTCAGGCCTTGAAAAACATATTGCTCACATTATAGGAATATAAATAGTGTTGGCCTGACTCCCGCATCTCTCTCTCTGTTGAGCCTGACTAGTTTGTTAGTTGTTCTAAATTATATTCACTTCTAGAACACTGACAAATTTATTTTTCCAGTCTGAGGATGGATCATGGGCCTTCATATCTCTATGAGGCTTTGAGGAACCAAAACATTATCAATCTTTCTTCTTTTTTAAATTCAATGTACACAACCAAAGATGTAGATGTAGATTGCAAGTTTTTTTTGCAGACATCCTCTCCTCATTCCTATCACCTCTGCCTTGGAGCCAAGTGGCTGGAAACCTGGGAGTAGAACAAAATCCCCAACATAGAAAGAACCCTCCGAGGCTGACACACTCTCCCTCACACTCAAAGCTTTCATGAGTGGATAATGGAATTCAGTGCCTCCTTCCCAACAAAGACTGTCTCCAATCATACTGAGCAACAGTCAGAGTGATTATAGTTCTGGTTGTTGCAATCAAGCCAGGAGGAAAAGGAAGGTGATCACTGACTACTCCTGCAATCAAGGCACCTTTCCCTGTGTCTTTCTATCCCGGGTTTGGACCATCTTGTTCCTCAGCCAGGACCCCATTCTCTAGGGTCTGGGACAGCGTCTACATTCTTGGAATGTAGAGTCCCATGCTGCCTTTCTTGCCCAGCTGGTGTGAGCTCATGAAGTCTAGCCTTGATTCTTGCTCAGTCTCCACTGAAAACCAGCTACCATGAAAAGAAACTGGAGCTGAGATGTGAGGACTCTTTTCCTTTACAGGTTAAGATTGAATATATGTATATAAACTTGTGTGGAACTTCTAAAGTGGTGGTTCTTAACCATGGGCAATATTACTCTCCAGGGGACATTTAACAATGTCTGGATACATTTTTGGTTGTCGCCATTGGGGCAATGGGTATGCTCCTGTCATAGATGGGTAGAAACCAAGAAAGCTGCTAAATATCCTACAATGTATAGCTCCCCATGAAATGCAAAGCAAAGGAAAACAAAAAGGTAGGTCCATGTAAATTAGAGTTTATTTAGGTATGCTGAATGATGGAGTCTTTCCAGCATTAATAAGGTCAAGCTTGCATTAGGATAGTCTATGCTTTACACTGAATCCACAAGATCAAGGGTCAGCAAGGGCAGGGCATCTAGGACTTGTTCACTGTAGTCTCTGTAGCACAGTGCCTGGTATATGTGATGCAGCATAAATATTTGCTTAATTAAGTACTATAGTTAGGGCTATTATATCTACATCAGAAAGTGAGCCAGTTGATTAACTAATAAGGAGGGAAAGAAAAATTTGTCAAAAGAGTGAAGGTTGGACAGAGCCAAGACACGTAGGGTGCATAGCTTCATGGGATTGGCTGTCCAGAGAGTATCCAAATGTGTAGAGATGTGAGGACTAGAACTTCAACTACCTAAAAAAGCTCACCCTAAGATGTCAATGAGATAAAAACCCCAAAGCACACAAAACTGGCCCTGACATTTGCCCACCCCTTCCTCTTTGGAAAGTCTCACACACTAAAGGTTCAGTGCCTTTGGTGGTTGTTGATTGTTGAGGTGTTTGAGAGTGTGGTTCATTAGTTTCTAAAGAATTAAGTCCTCAAGATCAAAGCCTGGTGTTGACTGGGCCTTCCTTGCTATTCTAGTTTTTCTCCTTCTTACAAATCCTCTACTCACTGTACCAGGTAGTTTTCCTACAGTTAGTTCTGATATTTCAACCCCTTATTTTATTTATTTATTTATTATTTTTTTAAAAATATATATTTTTATTGATTTCAGAGAGCAAGGGAGAATGAGAGATAGAAACATCAATGATGAGAAAGAATCACTGATTGGCTGCCTCCTGCATGCCCCACACTGGCAATAAAGCTGGCAACCCGAGCATGTGTCCTGACTGGGAATCAAACCCTGACCTCCAGGTTCATAGGTCGATGCTCAACCACTGAGCCACAATAGCCAGGTTCAACCCCTTATTTAAAAACCTTCAACAACTCTCCATGTTTCACCAAATGAAGTCCAAACTCTGTTCACACCAGTGTACAAAGCTCTCTATATACTAACACCACTAACCTTTTACTTGCCCTTATTTTCTCTCATTACTTTCTCTCCTTTGGTCCCTTTATCCCTTTCAATTCTATCATGACAGCTTCTCTACACACCTCCATAGCTTCAGCCAAACTATTTGCTTTTTCATGAATAAGCCCATGCTTTCTCTCCTCCATGCCACTGTTCCAGGTTAGACAATCAGTGTAATCAATTGGCTACCTCATTACCTTACTGATAGCTACCCTTCGTCCTTTGGATTTCTGCTTTCACTGTCTTCATTTTTTTCAGGGGCCCTTCTACTCCCATAAATGTACAAATTATTCAATACTAATGGAGTCAGAATCCCAGAAGAAATACCTATTCCCTATCTACTGTTTGCATAAGGACTCTGTATGAATTAAAGAGATAATGTTCTCTGCAAAGTGCTTTCATCTTCCCAGAATGGGCTGTATTTCTTCAAAGCATTATTCAGATTTCACATTGGTTCTCACATGTGCCTAGCATATCAAGGAAGACTCAGCCTGTTGAAGCAGAGGCCTCAGTGCATTGCTGAATTGTGGTCTAAGCTCAGGCAGATGTTTATGTCATTGCAAATGTTCTTGATCTTATTATTTAGTTTAGATTCAAGTTTTAGTTCTAATCAAAGGTTTTCTCTGCCATGTCACTATCTTGTGGCAGACACATTTCTAGCTTCAGGAGGCAGAGACTTTGAGGTTGCTCCGAAAACCCCAATTTTATGGGGGCTTTGATTAGATGCCTTCATCATTTTCTATTATGGAAATAAATTATCTGTTAAATATGGAGACAATACATCAGGAAACATCAGTCCTCTAAGAGAAAGTCTGATGAGTGCAGAGAGTGGGGAAGTTTGTAATATGATCCAGGGTATGGTGGCCTTGCTCGTCAAATCCAAGAAAAAACAGAAGCAGAATGAATGCTCTTCAAAGTTGGAAGCACAATTAAAAGGACAATTACTCCCCACATAATCCTTGCTGTCTGGCCACATAGCCTAGAGTTCAAAAACAAAAGCAAGAAAGGAGTTGTAATAGCCATAAAAATAATTCTTTCTGCCTACAAGGCCTACTGGCCAGTAAGGAAGTTCCAAAACATTTGTGAAGCTCTATTTTTCAACCCAACCTCCTACTTCCGAGAGTTTCTGGGGATATTTCATGTACTTCTGTGGATGTGGTTCACACAGCTATTATGTTCTCTATTTCCCCCAAGGCCTATGGTGAGGCTGCTGAGGCCTGTCACCACATTAGTGGGTCACAGGGCCACCCATCTCCACACTGTGGTCACAGATGTCTCTGTTCAGAGGCTGCAACCGCTGTGGCTAACGTTGACCATCCTAAGCTGCACCAGGTTCTCTACTAAAAAGCTGGGAAGAATCTCTCTCCCTGACATAGGAACCACTCAGATACTTGGAATACAAACCAATGACTTTTTAATACAAACAACCAGAAGGTTTTTGTTGTCATTATTTTTCTTGCTTATTTCTTTTTGAAAATAGGCTTTAATTTTAAGCCCCTCTTCAGAAAATCCAGGATGGGTTTTGCAGCTATGGCACTACTGTACTAAAATGCTTAGCACCTGCTCCATACTGGGTATTGTTTGTGGGCCAAACTTATATGATTTTGTTCCCTTTTGCCTTAGGATGAATTGTTTCTCAGGAGACAATAAGGTCCCTATGCCAATACTGGTAGACACATGGCAGGTTGGCCGCAACCTTGGTATATTAGCCCCTTTCTCTGTTTATACTAGTACATGATCCCAAATGGCCAGCAGCCCTGGCCAATGTGTTTTCTATAGATCCAGCTAAGTACAGCCTCTGTCAATTACAATATAATTCTCATGAAGGAGAATGTAATTAGGCACCAGCTGGCCATTAGAAGGTCTGGTTTTGGTTTGGATGTTCAACCTGCTTAAATCAGCAGTTCTTGGGACTATGTCATATGTACAATATAAACATTGCTTTTCCCCCCCTCCAACAGTTTTGAGAATGGGGTCACGAGAGGGACAGTTACCCCAAATATGGTTACTATGCTCTATAGGAGAAGAGTTTGTGCCACAAAACATTTTCCCATAGAAGATACTCAATAAATGATGATAGGAAGAATGTTGAGTAAAAGAGTCCCTGTGGTCTTCAACCCTAGGACCCAGATGGAAATCAACTGTGTTATAAATTAGGCTTGCTTTCCTATAGGATAATAGCACACCAGTGAGCCAGAAAGCTGAAAACCCTCCTAATGACAAACTTAAACAACAATAAGGTGGCTAAGGGTATATCTCGCTCCTGCCAATACTGGGTTAATAGATTTTCAGGAGAAATCTTCTAATCCTTCTGGATATAGTTTCTTTCTCAAAAGGGCTTAGGCACTGGAGGAATAAATCACAGAGAAAGTTTGGGTTCTCTTCAAGTACTGCTATGGCCCCACTGCCTTTTAAAAGCCACAGTTATTAACAGCTCTGAAATGTTTTTAATGAGCGTTTCAGTCTAGGTTTACATATTCTTGAAAGAATTAAAATTTCACACAGGAGGTTTTGAAACTGAATTAGCACATGTGCTCATTAATGTTTGAAGCTGCAGCAGCAGACTTAACTATGTTTTCAGCTGAGAGGCAGGCAGCTTTTAGGCTTCAGGCTCTGAGAGGTTTGAGCAGATCAGGGCACTAGGATGGCAGCTAAGGACAGCAGCGAACTCTGTGGGTCCAAGTCAGGCCCACACAATTCACAACGTGGGCGTTGAGCATCCTACCGTGGCTGATATAGAGGCAGAAGAGGTAACCAGTCAGGTGGGGGGGATATGATATACTCCAGAAAGGTCCTTTAATCTCTTGATGAACATTGCTGCCACGGGGACATTTTACGGCTTCCAAGAAAAATAAGACTATACTATTGAAGAGTTCACTTGGCTGAAACCGGTTTGGCTCAGTGGATAGAGCATCAGCCTTTGGACTAAAAGGTCCCAGGTTTGATTCTGGTCAAGGGCATGTACCTTGGTTGCCCAGTGGGGTGTGTGCAGGAGACAGCTGGTTGATGTTTCTAACTCTCTATCTATCCCTCTCTTTTCCTTCTGTAAAAAATCAATAAAATATATATATTTTTAAAAGAGTTTGCTTGGTGTACACATTCTCTTTCATTTTAAAGCAGTAGTCCTTGGGCAGTGATATTCAATTGATTTACTTAGTAACACTTATGTAATGTTTGCTACGTGCCAGATACTGTTCTAAATGTTTTATGAATATGGATTCATTTAACCCTCATCACCAACCTGTGAGGTAGGTACAAATATACTAATGTTACAGATGAAATGCACTGAGGCTCTGAGTGGTTAAGTAACATGCTCAAGGTCACACAGCCATTTTGTGATTTGAACTCAGACAGCCTTATGCCTATGCTCTTAAACCCTATGCCACCCATAGTGACTCATGATGAATCACTAATATCCTAATCAAGCTAAATTTATCATATAACTTTTCAGTGTCTGCCAGAATGCACAGGAATGAATGGGTTGACGGAAGCATGAAAGCCGTGGGTCTTGAATGGAGGATGAGGAAGACTGGGAGATGAAGGAGAGTAATATAGAAAATTAGGTAAGAGACATTCAAAGAGGGGAATTAAAGAATGCTATAGACAAGATTTTTTCACCTCACAATTTTGCTATGGGCACATTCCTTGAATCCCAGCATTTTCACAATGAAGTTGGGCATGAGTATGATACCAGGAATACTTTCTCAAAAGGGAAATTACATAACACAGCCAGATTAGCTACTATTAGGTTGATGTTCCCTTCATTGGACTGTGTTTGTATAAATTGGTGCATTTTGAGATACAAACCCTTCATTCAGTTGGTGGCAGCCTTTGCCTTACAGAAGAGATAATACAGAAAAAATAGAGGGAAAGAGATAAAATACTTTTGAATTTTAAAATTCAAGGTTTAAAAAGCTTTATTGACATAACAAATTGTAAAGTGCACAATATTATGAGTTTTAACATATGTATACACCTATGAAAACTCCTTGACAATCAAGATAATAAATATATCCATCACTCCAAAGTTGATTTGTGCCTTTTTGCAATCCTGCCTTCCTCCTTCTCTCCTTGTTTTTCTAGACAACCCCTTGACCTGTTTATGTCACTGTAGATTAGTTAACAGGTTCTCAAGAACTTTACATAAATAGAACCATGCAATATTTATTCTCTTTGTCTGGCTTTTTTCACTCAATATAATTATTTTCAGACTAATCCAGACTATTGTATCAATATTTCATTCTTTTTTATTGTTGGGTATTATTTCATTGTGTGGTTGTACTATGTTTTATCCATTTGTCTGTTGATGAACATTTGGATTGCTTCCAAGGTTGGGTTATAAATAAAGCTGCCATGAACTTTTGTGTACAAACCTTTGTATGAACATATGGTTTCATTTCTATTGGATAAGTAACGAGGAGTGGAATGAGTGAGTCATGTAATAGGTGCATGTTTAATTTTTTTAAGCAGCTGCCAATCTGTTTTCCAAATAATTTGCATAATTTTTACATTCCCACCAGCAATGATGAGAGTTGTAGTAGTTCTATATCCTTGTCAACATGTGGTGGGGTCACTTTAAAAAATAACAGAGAATGACTGTCTTTCATCTATTTTTATACATTGCAATCAAAGGAGGGGACGTAGGTAGGTTATATGAAATCTATTGGTGATAAAGTAGAGAGGCAGGAGAAAGCAAAGCAGGAAAACATCTGGGATTGGATAAAAAGCAAAATGATAGACAATACTTTGGTGGGTGCAGAATAGTTAACAGACAACAATTAACATGATAACAATAACAATGAAGGAATTTTTGGTATCTGTCCTGGCTGGTAGGCACATTAAGTTATGCCTCAAGGGATCTGAAAAAAGGGAAGTTGCAAGTTACCCAGACAATTCAAGGATATGTTATCATAGATGGAAAAAGACAGGCTCAGTTAAGGTAAAGGCTGATCTTGTCAGTGAAGATACTAGCCTAGGACATAACTACCCACCATAATTGCCTTTAGTTAAAGTTTCATTTCAGACCATCCTTTGTAGTTACTTTAGGTCTCTGAGTTTGCAAGACTGCCATGCAGGCCTTCTCTGAGCTGGTCAGGTTAGGCCCCTTTTGTCCATACATCTCCCTTTTGGCCATAAAGCAATCCAAAGAATGGCATTGATGACCAACATTTTGCTTGGATAATGGAGTCCAACTATATACCAGGAAGGCTAAGAAGGCTCATTCCTAGGATGTCTCAGTGTCAGCATGTCTTGCTGAACAGGGTGGACCACTGAAGATGGGGCAAGACCATTTCCTTAGATGGCATTTAAGGTGAAATTATTATAATTCAAAAAAAGGGCAGGTAAATGGGAGGCAGTCAGGTCCTATATGTCCTTGTTAAAAAGTATTCTGGATTATTTCTAATTTTTGAGCCATCATGATCTGAGTCTTTTTGATGTTTGTCAAGTTTTGTTTTTCTGCATCTAGTATAACATTTACATATTAGGAACAAAGCAATACTATTAAACCAGTAACATTGGCTAGGAACAGAAAATGTCTAATATTATACAAGAAAGGATCTGAGGGGGAACAAGTATCTACTATTATCCAGAAGTTCCAATTTTTAGGCAGTTAATTTCATCCATTCCTATATTTAGACAATATTCATCTAAAATACTCATCTAGATTAAATCTATATATAATTCTACCAGAAGAATTATTAGGGAGGAGTTCTTGGAGAGGTTTGTCCAAGGTAGGTCCTTTATAATAGATATAGCCTGAAAAATGGGCCAAAGCTTATATTGATAGTAGAAGCCCACCAACGTGTGGCCAACAAAACATCAACTTCATTATCATAGCTGATAATCAGAATATCATTATCTACTAGGAAAGATTAGTAGGTACCCAAGTTAAATTTTTCATGTCTAATAGGGAAAGGGGTCTAGAGAGACAGTATTTCCACTAAGAAACCATAGGAGGATAATAGCAATATAAAAAATAATTTTATATACATTCAATCCTATATAATAAAAGCCTATATGGTCATGATGTCCTCACGCTGTGATGCCCTCATGCTGTAATGAGCGATCACCAGGAGGCTGCCTGCACAGCAGGCGTGCATGGATGGGTGGGGCTGCGTGCATGGTGAGGCACGCATGGGTGGCAGGTGCTTGATATTGCACCAGTGGCACAGAGGTGGGACCCGTGGCTCTGTGCAGCAAGGCTGAGGGTCTCTTGACTCTGGCCTACCTCTTTGGGGCAATCCATCAAGGATTGGATGGGCGAGGCCTACCTTTTTTGGGTGATCGATAGTGGGGGTCCCGCACTGTGAAAAGACACAGGTCGGGTTGGGAAATCCCTCCTCCCTGAGTGCACAAATTTTGTGCACCGGGCTTCTAGTCAATAATAATTAGGTGATATAAGAACAAGGTTTGAGCAGTATCAATTTGTTGTAGGCTTTTTTTTTTTTTTTTTTTTTTACTATATTTTATTGATTTTCCACAGAGAGAAAGGGAGAGGGATAGAGAGCTAGAAACGTTGATGAGAAACATCGACCAGCTGCCTCCTGCACACCCCCTACTGGGGATGTGCCCACAACCAAGGTGCCCTTGACCGAAATCGAACCCGGGACCCCTTCAGTCTGCAGACCGACGCTCTATCTGCTGAGCCAGACCGGTTTCGGCTCAGGTAACCAGGGCTGGCTAAGTCTTGTGCTGCCCACAGTGGCAGCAGCAGAGGTGTGATGAGGGCATTGCCTTCCCCTGATTGCTGGGTCGTCTCCCAGTGCTAAGGGCTCCCAGACTGTGAAAGGGGGCAGGCTGGGCTGAGAAATCCCCATCTAGTATAATTATAGGTTTCTTATAGATGCCCTTTACCTGGCTGAGGAAAATGCCTTCTATTCATAGTTTGCATTTTTTTTTTTCTTTTTCAGAAATGGTTGTTGGATTTTTTGCTAGGACTTAGGGTTTGTTAAGTTTCTGGGATCTGTGAGTTTGTATCAAATTTGAATAATTTTCACCAATTGTTTAATCAAATGTGTTTTGTTTTGTCTCTCCTATTCTCTTCTCTCCTTGGGTACTCCAATTTCATGTATATAGGGATGCTTGAAATTGTCCATGAGGCTTAATGCTTGCTTCATGTCTTTCATTCTTTTTTCTCTTTATGTTTCATATTTAGATAGCTTCTATTACTATATCTTCAAGTTTACTAAATTTACTGTTTGTAATGGCTAATCTGCCATTAATCTCATCCAGTGTATTTTTAAAAGTATATAAATCCAAGTTTTATTCATTCAAGCTAAAAGACAAACAAAAAATACTTTAAAATATTTAAAAAAAACAGAGACTATAGTTTACATAAATCTTTGTTTAAGAAACTAGTAGAAGATAAACTGCAGCTGAACAGGTAATGAATGGATAAATTACCACAAAAGGATTAGCATTGAGTATTGATTCCACATAGTTATGGGACCGAGAACAAAAAATTACATTTTTTGTTTATATTGCCAAAACTTAGATAAAAGATAAATTAAAATCTGGCAAAAATTATCAATTCAAAACACAAAATTATTTCTGTAATATGGAGATTGCTCCTGTCTCATGATTTAAGTGAGATAACTGAATTATTTTTCAAAATATTCATTTCTTCTCCTATGGGATAATTATACATCTCTATCCTGTTGGTTATGCAGCCATCTTAGCTTTGATCAATAGAAGATACGCAGAATTGACATGTGCCACTTTCAAGCAATATGTAATCTCTTTTGTTTGGCTTCTTTGGCTTGGATGCAAGATTTTTGAGATTTGCTCATGGTGTTACATGTATCAGTAGTTCCTTCCTTTCAGTTGTTAATTAGTATTCCATTGTAGGAGGATACCCACAATGTATGTATCTGTTTTCCTGTTGTTGAACATTTGGATTGTTTCCAGTTTTAATTTATTATGAATAATACTGCTTTGGACCATCTTATACAATTCTGCTTGGGACATGTGTTTTGGGCAAATACTTAGGAATAGAATTACCAGATCATAAGATAAATTTATGTTTAATTTTATATGAAACTACCTAACTGTTGGAGAAGGTCACTGAGACAGCCAGTTGACCACTACCTGGACTTAAGCGATCAGAGGCTCCTTATCCCTTTCCCTGTACTTGGAATGTTCATTCCACCCACCATTTCTCAGACTTGGAGTCATTTCAACTCAGCCTTGGGAGGGTAATGTGTGGTTGAGCCCATCTGGACTGAATCTTGTTAAGGCTTCTATATAACTGTTAAGATCTGGCAGGCACATGTGGAGATCTATTCATCTTGCAATGGAGAAGTTCCCTTGCTATTAAACCTGCCGCTTACCAACCTAGGGTGGAAGGCCTCTTTCCTATGTCTCTCCCTAACCTCCGTGTATGGGGGTTAAGTTCTGAATTTTACCTGGGGAACTTCCAAGGTTGGGAACTAACACTAACAGATTTCCAAAGTGAGAGTGAGTTCCTATTGTACTACCTTATCACTAAGATTTGATATAACTGATCTTTTTAATTTTAGCCATTCCAATGGATGTAAATTGTAATGCATTTTGAACTTAATTTGCATTTCTCTGATAACTGATGATATGGGAACCTCTTCTTGTTATTATTAGCCATTTGAATAGCCTCTTTAATGTGTCTGCTGCATCCAGTGTATTTTTCATCTCAGACTTGATAGTTTTATCTTTGAAAGTTTTATTTGCCTTTTTTATATCTTCCATTTATCTATTTAATATATTCAAACTTTCTTCTAGTTTCTTGAACATATGGAAATTCATTATAATAATGTTTAAAATCCTTAGGTACTAACTCTATCATCTGTTTTATTACTGAGTCAGTTTAGATTGTTTTTATTTTTTAAATCTCTCATTATGGATATTTTCCCATTTGCTTGCATGTCTATAATTTTTATATTGAATTTATTGGGCTGACATTAGCCTGCAAAACCATATGTATTTCAAGTGTACAGCTCAATAAAACATCATTTGCACACTGCATTATTGGAAGCCAGACATTGTGAATTTTACCTTGTTACTTGTGGATATGTTTCTATTCCCATAAATACTATTGAACTTTGTTCTAGCATGTGGTTGCATTGCTTGGAAACAGTTTGATGTTTCTGAGTCTTGCTTTTGAACTTTATTTAGAGCTGCTTAACTAATGTGGCTAATTTACCCCCACTAGGTAACACTTTTCTGAGTACTCTACCCATGTCCCATGAATTATGAAGCATTCCCCTAGAGCTGATGGGAAAACCAATATGAGTTGTGAAACTGTCTACTTTGGTTCTTTGGGTGGTTCTTTCCCTGGCCTCAAATAGGTGTTTCCCTGCACACACCTATAGTCATCAGTTCCCAGCTGAAGCTGTATAAGGAACATCTTCATATCTCTTGAGTTCCTCCACTATGTAGCACTCTCCTCTGCAGCACTTTGCCCTGTGAATTTTAACATTGGGCCTTCCTGACCTCCCAGCTCTATCGCCTCAAGTTTCTGAAACTGCTGGGCTCTTCTTGGATCCCCATGTTTCAGCATGGACACTCTCCATGGAGTAAGCTAGTTCAATGGTAGGGGTCATATCTCAGAAACTACTTCACTTCCCTCTTGATGTCCAATGTCTATGTTTTATAAATTCTGCCCAGGTGTTCAGTTGTTTCAGTTAGGAAGGCAGATCTGTTTCTGGTGTTCCATCTTGGTCTAAAGTGGAAGTTTAAGAGCCGTGGCTCTTGACTTAGAAGAGTCTCTGAAAGATTCAGAGAATAAAGTCTAAAGTGTGGATTCGGAAGTGTGTTTAAGGAAATGTGTGAGTCAGATTTTCTTTCTCAGACAAAAATACTTGTGTGGGAGAAAGGAAGATAATTAGAGAGGAGAAAGAGCGCTATATGCTGGTGAATGTCTCTAAAAAGAGGCCTTATTCTTTCTCCCCTCTCCTAAAAACTGAATTTCCAGTGGTGTAATGGAAGGGTGTACAAGATAGGAATCTTGGTTAGGTTTGTAGGGATCCAGAACAGAATGAGCTTGTGTGTCTCTTTCTGGGTGGAACTCTAGGAAGTGCAAGTAGAGTAGAAATCACTCTTTGGATTGTGTAAACAGACCAATCTGAAACCACCTTGCTGAATTTTCTTATACCCATAATAGTATAGGTAGGAATATTTCTCAGGTGTCCAAGAGGGGTGTTGATGTAGATGAGAGAAATCCAGATATGTTTGACCTAAGTCAGCAACAATTGTGTAGACCATAATTGTGTAGAGGCCTGATAAGAAATAATATCTCTATAGAATCTATCAAAGATAAGAGACAGAGATCAAGAACAAATTGTCCCTTCATCATATCTTCACAATGTCTAAAGTATCCACTGAAATAAAAATGATACAGCAGCAATAGGGCAGAAATTGAGAATAGAACAACCATGTTGGAGTGAAGCACCCATCTTATATGAAAACTGTTTGAAATTTTAACCCTGCTAATTGGCTTCTGTAAATTCTTGCTTGCTAAGACTACTCCCACTTCAGCTAGGCCATTAAACTTTCCCTAGACAAGGTTATCAGTGCTGGCGCCAGGCTAGGTCTCTGGTTGAGGTTTCAAGGCCCAGCAAATATGGGTTCTTTAAGAATTTACAAAAGGGGCTAGAAACACTCTGGGAGACAAAAAAGGTAAAATCATATAAATAGGGAGAATTCCTGCATGTTGGGGCCCATAATTTGAGAGACATTTTCCTCTGGACCCACGCATAATAAATGTAACTCCATCTCTGTGGTATTGCTTTGTTCTTCTTAGGTTTTCTGTAACAGGAGAGGCCCTCAATTAGCTGGGATTTGAGTTTAAAATAGAAACTAAGTTGAGTTTTAGAAAAAGAGAGTAATAATCTTTTGTACTTGAGTTTGTAGGCTAAAATTTTTACCCATTATACATTTACTCTCTGGTTAAATTCTCCTAATAGGCACATTATGGTGTTTGTTTAGATTTATTTTCAAAGTTACTGACTAATATTTAAACAACCATATTAAAATTTAAAGGATTGATGAGGTATATCTCAAAAGAATGTTATAGCATATATTTTCTTTACTATATAGAATAAGTTATAACTGAAAAGTATAAGTCACTCCTTTATGAAAATGTATAAATGGACTCTTCAAGAAAATTACTTTTTCCAGGGTGACAAAGCTAGGTCCAGATAATTTACTCCTCTATTTCAGTGACACAGAATTTTTAATTCAAATTAAGGCCTTAGTTATAGACCTTTGGAATTTCTTCCAAATTAAAAAATTATTACTGTGAACTCTGCGACTAATGAGGACCTGCTCCATGCTTACTATTGTGTGCTATATCTCCCAAAGTATCCATCTTGAGAAATTATGCTCTTATCTAAAAAATGATACCTCTGCTCAAAATATTTGTGGAATTTGTCTTCAGAGGTCACAGCACATTTTATTGAATTTCACATTAATGACTGATCTTTATGCTTTGAGTGAAAATTTGGTTTCTTTAATAACATCCAAAAGCTTTTCGCATTAAGTCCAATGAATAGAGAGGGGAGTAAAATTCAGTCAAGACCATTGTGGTGAAAATGAATGTGACTAAGAAGACATTAGTCTTATTTTTCTTGGTAAAGATAAGAGAACTAATAGGTACTCTAAAAACTTTTTATTTTTATTTTTTAAAACTGAGAAAGTCTTTCTTGAAATACACCTCGTATGAAATGTTACATAAACGAAACCAATAAAAACAGAGCTGTTCTGGTTAAGGTGATGGAGAGCCTGTGCCCCTCCTGTTAGACCTTCCTACATTTCTTAGATGCACAAGGCACTCTGTTGGAAGCCACCCATGGCCTTCACTAGCAGAGAGGTGTGGACAAGAAACCTGGAAGGCTGGTCAATCTTGAAGCTCTGAAAGGTCCGAGCCAACCACCCACTGTGTAGTTGAGACAATGGTAGCTAAAGCAACTTCCACCTTTTAATCTTATGTAAATTCATGCTGATTGGCTATTATTGGAATTGCCTGCCTAAAGACTATGTCTTAATAAAAGGAATAGTAAGGCTAGAGCAGGGTGGAGTCCTTCCCCTTGAGTTGGGCTCCCTCCTGACCCCCAATATTTCCAAATTAATATTTTCTAGTCTTTTTCATTTGTGTGTGGCCTCCTCCAGAGCCCAAGCCCTGAACCTGAACACTGAACCATGAG
Organism: Pipistrellus hanaki; assembly: GCF_964339955.1. NCBI lineage: Eukaryota > Metazoa > Chordata > Mammalia > Chiroptera > Vespertilionidae > Pipistrellus > Pipistrellus hanaki. The sequence continues at coordinate 40,898,054 of NC_140509.1, forward strand.
GTGGGGAGGAACACTCATAACTGGCAGCCCAACATGGGGCACTTAAACTGGCAGCACAATGTGGGGCACTCACAGCACTCCACACAAGAGTATTTAGGAAACCATTGCTGGAAATGACAGCAACTTAGAGGTACAATTAAAAAAAAAAAAAAAGATTCTGGCAGGTTATCCAAAACTATGCCAAGGAATGAAATTACCAAAGAGTTTTCTGAATCAGAAGTAGGATACAAGATGTGATTTCAAAGTGAATAAATGAGTTATTCTCTAATTGTAATAGAAAAGGGCCTTTGGAGATAGCCATCCAGACAACTACACTCACCACTCTTCACTGGCTGTGCTGCCCCTGCAGTCTCCTAATCTTTATGGGTGATGTTCCTCACCTCTTTTCACGCCCATCACTCCTGTCACTTACCATTAGGCCAATATTAGATTCTGGGACCAGTCCATGCACTCTGTCCCAAGCACTTAGTTTAAGGGTTTAGCATTGATTACATTCTGACCCTGGTCTCACTAACTTTTGGGCAATTTGTTTTTCCTGTGACAAAGTCTAGGCCAGGATTAAATGAAAGGTCCTGGTTCTGCCCTGCAGTCACTGTCTCCCTATGATATGATTGTCACGATGCAAACTTTTGGTCTTATCTGTTTGGCCTCTGTTTTTGTAAAATTTGAACTCAGTTTGGAACCTTAGTTCTGACATTGAACGACCTTCCCCCAAACTTCTACCCAATCCCAGCCAATGGTTTTGTATTTGTTTTTTAGCCCTAAAAACCTTTTTTAATAAAATACAAATCTTAAATGAAAGTATAATATATAAAAAATATTTTTTAAATGGGGCTGCCTGGTTGGAATATGTGAGGACAATACAGTGTCTTGCCTGGCATAAGTAAATGCTAACTGTTAAGTAATGAAAATAGAAATAACAACAACAGATGCTACCTGCATCAAAGAAACTTCTCAGATTCCCTCTTCCTTCTCTAAGCTCTCACAATACTGTATTTTGACCACCTTTGGTAGAAGTTTCCACATTATGTCTTTTCTTTTCTTTATGTTCTGAATGTATTTAATAAGTTTTCACTCTGTGAGCAGTATAAAGTAACAAAACTAAAACAAGCTTGTCATCAAGGAAATTGTTCTCTGAGTATTAGAAGGACAAACAGATTATTGCCTTACTAGGTGATTGAATTCTATTGTTGGAAACAAATTTTTTTAAATGTACTTTTATTGTTTAAATTATTATAGATGTTCCCCTTTTCCCTGCTCATAGACCTCTTCTAATCTGCACTTGCCCCCTACCACAGGCATTCACCACACTCTTGTCTGTGTCCATGTTTTATACATGGTATGTCATATTAAAGTTATTTTTATCTTTTCTACTAAAGTTCCTGAGGGAACACTTGCCAACCATTTCATCTCTATACTTTCCATAGATTTTCATATTATTCCTAAGGTGACCCCGCAATCCCCACCCCATGATCCCTGCCTACTAATATTCATGTCCTTGAATAAGCCTCTCCTCTCATGTGTAGGCAGGACTTGAGGCTCCCTTCTAAACAACAGAATTCAGCAAAAGCAATGGATATCACTCCCACAATTATGTTACATTATAAGTGACTCAATTTTACCAGAATTATAGCTATAGATTTTCTATTTCCATAGCTGGCTTTAAAGATGACAGTTGTCATGAATTATAAAGCCTCAAGCAATAAATTTTCCAAAATCTTCAGTGAAGTTGGAGGCAGACCTTCCCCATTTGAGCCTCCAGATGAGACCCTAGCCCTGGCCAATCTTAATTGGAGCCTTATGAGACCTTATGAGCCAGCTAAACCATATTCAAGTTTCTAATCCAGAAAAATTTTGAGGAAAAAAATTGAGATAATAAGTGGACATTGTTTAAAGTTGCGAAGTTGGTAATTGGTTATGCATCAAAGAAAACTAATACACATATGATGTAAAATTTTAAGTCTCCTTGGTCTAAGTGGACAGGTGAAGTTCTGTGGCATTTAAAAATTATCTGGTAAGTAATTGTAAGAGCATTATGACATTCTGTATCAGTTAAAAAGAACATACTAATATGAAATACTCTCCAAGGTATATTGTTAAATGAGAGAATATTCTACTATTTGTATAAAAAATTTACTTTACAAATCTGCCTGGAATATATCTAGAAGCAACAATAAAACATAATAGCTGCCGTTGTCTCTGGAACTGGGTGATCTGGGGACACAAATATAAAGAGAATTACTTTTCCCTATATATCATTTTATACTTTATACATTTTATACCATCGACATGTATTTACTTATAAAAGTTAAATTAAAATTCAGATCAAAGGGAAGAAAGCATAGGAATACATATGTGAAACAAATAACTTAAAGACATTGATAGATAATTTAATAAAATATATTGCTTCCAAATAATAAACAGCAAATAAGATGTCCCAAATCTGAGGTTTTAGAATAGCCTACATGTATTTAGGATTAAAGAGATGAATCTTACAATTCTGTGATAGATGAAATTTTCACAGTAGCATATTTCTTCCCAACCAACCCCCCTGGGAAATCAGTTGAATACCTTATACTATAATTTTAGTTTTTCATTTCCTTGTGTAAAAACACCCTAGGAGCTTTACTGCAAAGAAGAATTCCCTGGGATTTTAAACCAGCATGGTTCAGGGCTTCAAAGTTAGTTTCCTGTGTACCTACCCATGGGTGGCATCTTTCAAAATGAAATAATTGGAATTCGGTGGAAATAGTGGCAGCCACACCTGGGGTTTGTTGCTGGAATAGGCAGGAAATGCAGTCTGACACCCAGTGATACAAGATGGTTCTAGAGACCACTGTCAACTGAATGTGTCCTTGATCAACCTGAAATTATTTTAACATCAAATCTGACATGTATATGACTTGAGACCAAGTGTTTAGAAAGATTTCATGAAAAGATTGGGGGAAGGGGAAGGCACTCCCTTCCCTTGGTGCTGATAAGGGCAGTACCTATCCCCTGCCACTAACCTCTCCACCCCCCACTCCAAAACACCTCCCTCATCTTGATTTGGAGGAGAGGGATGAAATAAACTTCTGGCAACATGCCTATTGTTGCAGTTGTCGCCCTTCAGTTCTTAGCTGTTTGGCCACTTTTACGTGGTGGTCCTGATGACAGCTATTCTAATCTCATATTTTCCCCTTCCTGGGCGAGATCAGACCTTGAATTCTAATCATCTTAGTTAAGAAGAACCCTCAGGAAGACTTGTGGACATCCATTAGACAGCAAGAATGTGGGAGGAACTGGGGAGGGGGCCAAAGGCCCACTTGGCTGCCTCTACTATTTGCTGAGATGGATACTGGCCAAGCATTGAAAAATCATTTCTATACCAGTCAGCCTGGCTCAGGTGCTGGAGAGGACCCTGATGTAGCAGCTGGCCTATTTCTAAAGTGTATGGCACCTTCTGGGGTTCAGTACATTCTTATTGATTAACTCGGTTCTTAACTAATTGGCCCTCCTTAAAAAATGACCAAAATTAATTTTCAAGTTCTGGGGGGAAGTTGTGATAAAGAGCTTTATTTCCAGTGAGAGCCAACACTTGAATTTTCAGGGGCTCACTTCATCTTCTACCCTCTACTGAGTCCATTCTCACTCAGTTCATTAGCACATCTTGGAAGAAATGAAATAAGGGGGGGATGGAGGAAACCTGCCTTTGTCAAAACAGTTCTGATAAAGGATTCAGTTGGCAAGTATTTATAACTGCTGGTTTATAAAAGGCTCGAGATTAACTCTGGATTTAACTTATCCAAGCTTGTTATTTCCCAGTCCCCAGTAAATGACCAAGAGTTGATTCTGGGTGGTGGCAAATCTGATCACCACCACACCAACCTGGGGTTAGGTAAGTACGAAATAGGTTTTTTTCCCTGCTGGTTGCTATGGTTGGCTATGGACACACGCATTGGATGGGAAAGATGTTACAGAGTGGGCCAACTGCCTGACACAACTTGGGGCTGTTCCCTGAGATTTCTGATCCCCCTCTGCCACTGTGTGAAAGGTCACTAGTTCAAATGGAATTTACCCTTTTAAATTCAAGAATAGACATACTTTCTGGTAGTCACACCAGTGTTTGTGAAGTCCATAATGGCCTGGCTCATCGGTGCTGGCCAATACTTCTGAGGACAGTGGTGGAGACACGGAGCCAATCTGGAGGCAGGTGGGAGGAACTGCTGATACAAGGCTCCTTTGTAAGGTGGCTGGGTCCCTATAGGCAGTTTAATCACCATAAATTAACTATGGATTCTTCTCCTTCTCCTACTGGGGCCCACTTATATTCTTGCCACTAGGTTATATTTAATGGCATCCAAACCAACATTATCCAGCATCAGCAAGGATCAGCCTGAAAAAGCTGACCCTGCATTTAGGTCCCCAAGGGACCTTCTGATGCTCCCCTATTCCCTGTATCCTAATCGCAGCCTTCCCTGCCGGTGGCCTTAATCCAGCATCTAGGAGGGGTTCAGGAATCTGGAGAAGGCACTGTGTATAAATTAATAAAGAGTCCAGAGAAGAAACATAATTTTGGAAGGCATTATGGGGGGCCAGAGGAGCTTCGCTAAAGGAACCAAGTTCTCTCTGTCTCAGGACCCCTTGCTCTTTATTAACACAATTTGTCCTAAGGCAAGGTAGATAAACACATCAAAGGCCAAGGTTTAGTACACAGAAGCCATAGTCAGATTGGGGGAAACTGCCATCTGCTGTTCAGGTGTTCAGCCAGCAGGAGGCAATAACATGTAGATTGAAATGCCCTCAGCTGTCTGGCAGCAAGCAATCATTTATGCATCCTTTTCAAGTTGGGGAAATGTCCTCAGCCATTCCACGTGATTCAGCCCTGCTGACATGCTGGAATTGGCTTCTGGTACTTCCCCTTTCCACCGCCTGCCTTCTATTTCTTCTTTCCCACTATTCCAGTATGGCAACTTCCTTTTTTCTTAAAATACTCAGGCAATGAATACTTTTTCTCTTAGTAAGTCTCACCTCGTCCTACGGTCCTTAATGGAATTGAGCCATTCTTCATCTTCAAAGCTTGGCCTGCGCTCCTTTCATCTGTGCCCAAGGCTCCTTCCTACGCGCTGGCTTCATTTGTCATCTCCAAATCTAGACGGTGCGACTTCCCTCATCTTCCTTCTTGTAATCCGGACAGCTTTCCAATTAGCAGCGTGCGTGCTCTCTAGAACCCCACTTCCAGATCCCTCCAAAAAGGTCCTAGAAACCCAACTAGCACCAAAGTTGGGCCGTTCCATGCCTGTCCCTGCCCTCTAAAATCACATTCAGGAATGAGGAGCTGCACCTTCAATGCATTTCACCACTTGAAACACGGTACATTTCTTGAGCTCACTCTGACAGTCATAATGAGTCTAGAAGGGAAGGCGGTGGTCCTGAGGAGCTATCAAGTAAAGAAGAATGCTGGCTTTTGTACGTTCAGACAGAACAGGATGACGCTGAAGTGGCTACATAGGCGCTGAGTCCCATTAGAAGTCTCGCTCCATTAGTCAACAACGGTGGGCACTCAAATTTCGAGCTGGAGAAAGGCAGTTTTGTCATGTGAAGCGCATGTCCATTTCCTGCAGTAGATCAGTTTCAATTCATTTGTTACATACGCTTTGCTTTGGAAAGGTACACAGGCTAGAGCCCAGAGCTTTTCCAAGGGTGCAAAGATTAGGGCAGTTCGAGGAAAGGCCTAGATCTCCGCAGCCCCAAATAAAGCCATAAACATGCAGTGTGTGTGTGTGTGTGTGTGTGTGTGTGTGTGTGTGTGTGTTCGCACATGCGCGCTTGCGACTGTGACTCGTGACTCCAAAGTCAGGCAGCAGATTGCCAGACACGGTTTTTGGCATCTTTTTTATTACATGAATATCTCAGCCTGCGCATATGTGACTCGGTTGCGCATTGAAGGATGCAGGTGCCCCTAACACCCATAGGGCTGGCCCTGAGATGCTGCAGTGCGGGGAAGAGCGAGGTCGGAGGTCTGTGTGGTGTATGTCCACATCGAGGTTTGGAACCCGGGGACCTGTTTCATAGCCGCTGCCCTTCCAGGCACAGCCTCTTTGGGAAAGGTCCCCTCCCCAGAGACAGGGGCTCATGAATAGGCAATGAGATGCCTCCGCCCTCCTCCAGGCTGCGAGAGGCTGTTTCCCCTCCAGGAATTTCCTCTACTTTTAGAAAACGTGTGCTGAGCTTGTAAGTGCAGTTTCCAGGGCTGGTGAGGATATTTTTGTTTAGGAAAAACAATCACGTCCTTCCCCACAGCTTGAGGCATTCCGGTGAGGAAGGAGGGGCCCTTCGCACCCCTAATCCTCCAGCGGAGTCAGGCTGAGTCAGGCAGAGCCTGCCTGGAATCCTTCATCAACACCTGAAGCGCATAGTAAACATCGTTGTCCTCCCATAAAGGAAGAGGAAAACAAACGGAAGCGCACGGATGTTCAGGAGTTTTCACACCACGGTGGGAAGGCTGTGGCCGGCAGGGGAGGGAAGTCAGCCTTGGTCCCCTGGTCCCCCCTCTTGCCAGCTGGGGGACCTTGGATGGGCTGCTTAATCTCTCAGAGCCTCAGTTTCTTCCTCTGGACGGTGACCCTCCTATGATTGCCAGGCAGATTAAATGAGGTTTTCCATAAAAAAAAATCCTTAGACCTGGGGCATGCAAGCTCTCAGAGCTGCTACTGCTGCTACAGAAGCAGCTTTCATGGGAAACTAGTCCCCTGCCTAGATTCTCATGCAGATTTAAGCCTCAACACTCCTCAGAAAATGCAACACTTTTTCTCCATTTGTTGGCCCGAACTCCTTTGTCTAGCCAGTGCTAGCTTTGTTGTGTTGTGCATGTGTGTTTGTGTGAGCGTGTTTCCTCAGAATCGAGTCAGTAAGAATGTCAGGCCGAAACCGGTTTGGCTCAGTGGTAGAGCGTCTGTCTGCGGACTGAAAGATCCCGGGTTCGATTCTGGTCAGGGGCATGTACATTGGATGCAGGCACATCCCCGGTAAGGGGTGTGCAGGAGGCAGCTGGTCTATGTTTCTCTCTCATCGACGTTTCTGGCTCTCTATCTCTCTCCCTTCCTTTCTGTAAAAAAAATCAATAAAATAAATAAAAAAAAAAGAAAAAAAAAATAAGAATGTCAGACCGTTTGCCTTGCTCTTAAAGCCCTTGGCCAGCTTCCTGTTGTAGGGGAAAAAATCCAAACTTCCTAGCAACACGTGGAAGGCTCTTTGCAGTGTGGCCGCCAACTACTTCTTTGCGGTCATCCCACTAGGCAGATGTGTATGTGATGCCGTGTGTTCTGTGTCTGATTTATGCTGCTGCAGTTCTGAACTGGCCACGGTTCCACTACAGCACTGCATTATTTCACGTCCCTGGGCCTTGGCAAATGCTGCTCTTCCTGCCTGGATTGCTGTCCTTCCCTTTGCTTTCTGGGACAACTCTGACTGACTTCACCTATGGCTAGTCTTCTCACAGTTATGTTCCCCCAGATTGTTATTGCCTCCATCTGCTGTGTCTCGGTTACATTTTTAGTTTTATACTTATTACCTGTCATGGCAATGCATTTATTTATTAGTTTGTCTCCCTTAGTTGATTATGAGTTTCTTGAGGGCAAGGATGAGGTCTTACTCATTTCTATATTTCAGCACTGCGTAAACAGCACAGACTCAAGGACTCGAAGAAAATGTTTGTTTCACTGTTAAATTGAAAAAAGGGAGTGGATATTTACATTATTACAGCAGATACTGCGGAGCTGTTCGTTTTAATTTCTGTTGTTTTCTCCTTTACAATGAGGCTAACTATTCCATTTAGAATAGTTTGTCGCACAAGGCCTGTTTATATAAATTAAGAATAATTGAAACAACAGCAAGACTGGGGTTGCAGGGTTAATTTTGTTCACTTCAACAAGTATTGCCATGGTGCTATGGGAAATAATAAAGAGGGAATAAGATACATTCTGTTTCCTCAAGGACTTTGCATCTGGTGGGGGATAATGCAAACAGAGTAGCAGAGCAAAATTCATGCCACTAGAGGTGTTATAGGGAAGTGGCAATACTGGAGATTGGCCTTGATGTGTAGGTGGATGTGGGCAGAGATGGGCAAGAAGAGCACTCTGGGCAGGAGGTACAGGGTGAGTAAAGACCTAGAGGGGACTATAGGGATGTCTACTTTGAGATGAGCAACCAACCCCCAGTCTTTATTTTATACCCAGAGTGGGGTGATGGGAGAAAGGCTGGAAGCAAGTTTGTGAACACGTTAGAAAGGGTTTTGAGTCCCAGAATGAGTATATTTACGTTAACTTAGTAGGCATTGGGGAGTAATCAATACTTCTGAGCAGGAAAGTAACATAAATAGAATGCTTAAAAAATTTCTGCTTGTCAGCGTACATGGACTGCACCATAGGAGAACATGCTGGGACAGGAGGTAAGAGATGTTTCAAGCATGTTAATGGGAGGTGCTAGTAGTGGGATGCAGTACCTGAGAGGCCTTGCAGAGTCAAAACAAAGAGGACATAGTCATTTTAATGTGCAGATGAGTGAGAAGAAAGAATCTCATGTGATGCTCAGGTTTAAAGCCTGGGTTTGAAGAGAAATTGTGGTGCTTTTAAAAGAATGTGATAAATCATGCAGAGGAAGTTACATTGATAGGAAAATTGTGAGTTTGGTGGAGGTCTTACTGAGTTTAAGCATCTCCAGGCTGCTCTAAAACTGAGGAGAAGGGTCAGGGTGAGAGCTGTGCCCTTCTAACAGTCACTACATCCGGGGATGGAGGTGGCATTGAGGAAAGGAAGGTAAAGAGAGAAGAAAGCTAAGTATAGCACCATAGAGAATTGCCTACACTTAAGGAACTGAAGGGAAAAGTGGGGCTGATGAAGGAGAACAATGGTAGTAATAGAGCCAGGATGGACAGTGCAATATCATGGAATTCAAGGAAGAGGTTTTTAGAAGGAGGGACTCATTCCTAGAGAGGAACTTAGGTCAATTTACCTCTGACAAAGAGTTTAGAAAGTTATCTGGGTTTCCATAGCTCTTTGGAGCATGAACCACCTTTGTAATTATTTATGTACATGTCTGTCCCCCCTCCTTCAATTGCAAACTTACGTTACTTGTGTTTTAATACTTAACACTTTGCAGAGTGGCTGGAATATGGTTAGAGCTCAATGAATGTTTGTTGACTAACTAAGCACACAAACTTAGTAAATAAACAAAGTAACAGATGAAGTCAAGGCAAAGCCCATTGTACCTGAGGAAGGTAATATAGCTCTTGAAATAAAAGAATGTGTGTCTGAATGATTTCTGCTCTTAATAAAGGAAGTAACAAAGTCTATGAGAGGGTGGTTCAAATGTGAACAGCTAAAATATTTCAAGTCTTCTACTCTGGTGTGAAATTCATCATCCAAAATCTCATAGATTTAAACTTCATGATTTGTGAAGTACTGCAATGGAATTATCTAGGAAGTTCAGAGTTCTGTAACATTCCAGCTGCCCAAATCCAACTGGCCACATGATTAATGACATTGTGAGGCACATCCAGGGCCTTTCATTTCCCGAGTACTTTATAAACATTGAGTAATCTCACAATGCCCTTGTGAGATATTATCATGTTCATTTTCCATATGGTTAACTGAGCCAAGGAGGTTAAATGACTTGCTCAGAGGCCACACTGGAAGTCAATGACATCAACTGCTCAGAACGGAGGAGCTCCCAGGACCCACACCTCACAGTAGGTTACTGAAGTGCACCCCATTCCTTACACGTTAAGAAGCCTGACTGACAGGCCAGTGCTGTAATAGATCATACTTTGTAGCTGAGATAAGTGAGAATTAGCATGTTGTCTTGTACAGGTCAGGGCTGGCCAAGAAGGTTTAGAAAATGACATATAATGCTTCTCCAAAATCTAGATTCCATTAGTGCAGTTAAATAGCTATTGAAGCTCTACTTACATGTTACATTTTGTTGAATTATGTAAACTAGATATGTATCCATTTGAGAACTTTGATAAACTATCATCATGTTTTAAAAAACAAAACATTTAAGTTTTAATTATATCATGATTCTCTTCAGAGAAATGTTAATTATCAAAACCAGTTGTCCTTTAAACATGTTTATGAAATTTTAAACAATTTATGTATTTTTTTTAAATCTTAGTTTCCTGAAGTTGGAAGAGACCTTAAAATTTAGAGATGCTGAAATCTCATCTACAGCTTTTATGACAGATGGTCATACAGCCTCCGCTGTCATGTTTCTTGTAATGGGGAGGTCACTGTTATAAAAGGGGGCTCATGTAACTGTTGAAAAGTTAGGTTGTTTAAAATGTCTTCTTTTTTTGAGCCCAAATGGCTTTCTTGCAATTTTCCTCTCAGTAATCTGGTAGGGACCTCTAGAAGTAAATAGAACAAATATAATCATGTGTCTTGGCCTGGGCCTCTTTCTACATTAAAATAATCCTCTAAGTCCATCATCTTTTCTTATATTAGCATTTGTCTAATACTAGCATCTGTGTAATTTTGCTACAAGTAGGAGTGGCTGTGCTGGTACTTCTAATGCATAACCAAATTTTTATGTTGCTGCAGTGGTTCTCTTTATAGGTGACATTTTCATTCCTATAGTGATCCCAACGTTCATGACACCTTTTAGTATGCACATTCTTTCACAATTACCATTTCCTCAACCATAAGTATGTTGGTTCACCCTTGCCTATGAGTTTCTGCTGGTTTGCTATTAGATATCTTCTCTTAGTTCCTGTTAATATATTATTCTCTTTGATTTTAAAATGATATGTATTTATTGAACTTATATTTAGAGATTTGCCTTTTATCTCTCTGGGTTTTGTTGTCTCCTCCTCCTCCTCCTCCTCCTCCTCCTCCTCCTCCTCCTCCTCCTTCTCTTCTTCCTCCTTCTTTTTTTTCAAGAAGTCCCTTCAGCATTCATTGTAATACTTGTTTGGTGGTGAACACCTTTAGCTTTTTTGTTTCTCCTTCTTGAGTTTGTAGCTTTGGGAGATTTGTTTGTTTAGAGGACTCAAACTTCTCCATATTTCTGTCCTGGATATCTTACTTGAAGACAGTTTTTAGCCTTGACTGTTTTCCCTATCTTCTCCTTACCTCCCACAATCTTTCTCTGGCATCTCCAGAATGCAAGGAACATGGATTTTAAAGCCTAGCAAATATGTATTTTAATTTCACCACTGTATTCATTTTCTTGGGATGCCATAACAAATTACCACATACTGAATGGCTTAAAACACAGGAATTTATTCCCTCAAGGTTCTGGAGGCGGGTTAAAACCAAGGTATCAGCAGGGCCATCCTCCCCTCCAGAGGCTCTAGGAGAGAATCTTCTTGCTTCTGAGCGCTACCAGCATTCCTTGGTTTGTGGCTGTATCTCTCTCTCTGCTTTTCCCTCAGATCGCCTTCTCCTTTGTATGTGTGATGTCTGATCTCCCTCTGTTTCTTTTACATGGAAATTTGTGATGGCATTTAGGATACATCCCAATAATTTAGGATTATCTCCTCGTGTGAAGATCCTTAACTTAATCACATCTGCAAAGGCCCTCTTTCCAAATAAGGTAACTTTGACAAGTTTTAGGTTTTAGAACCTAATACATTTGATGGCCACACTTCAGCTCATTACAACCATTTTTATTACTATGATTTTAAGCAAGTATGAGCCTCTTTACTTGGAACCAAAAATAACCACTTTACAGTATTTTGAGGTTTTGAGGTTTAAATGAGACAATATGTAAAAGGACACAGTACATAGTCAGGGCTCAATACATTTTAGTTACTTACCCTGCCTTCAAGTGTATGGATCTCGTGGGTTCTTGGTATGTTATTCAGGAACAGATTCTTAATCTTTCCCAACTTTAGTTTTCTGAATCTTTATACATAGGGATTAAAACACCTATTTTACAATATCTTTGGAAGGATCAAATGAGATAATATGTTGAAAGTGCTTTGCCAACAAAACACTGCCATAAAAATGTAAATTGCTGCCATCTACTATTACTTTTAGTTATGTTAATATTGTGGCCAACTGTGAGTCCCAGATATTCTTCCAGTGAACTGCTGTGTAGTCAAGAAGTCTCTGTTTGTTTAATCGATTTTTTAGAAACTAAATATAGCACTTTTTCTTCTGTTAAATTTAGTCCTGTTTGTCTTGGAACAGCATCCTGTCTATCAAATTTACTTTGAGTCTGTATTTGAGAATTAGATATTGGTTATCACTTAAAGCTCTGGTGCTCCTGCTGGCAGGCATGTGTTAGATTATAATGTCTAGTTGTCCATCACCACCCCCACTTCACCTCCTCACTTTCCTTAATTATAGAAAGTCATAGAAACTCCCCAATTTAATCTTATTTTTGATTGAATATATTTACTAGACCACTAACTACCCTGACTTCACCAAAATTTCTAAGATTTTCTAAAATTTTCTAAGGGCTTTATATAAAGGGCTTGACATAAAAAACAAACAGCCTTCCCCTAGTATATATACATATCCAGGGACAAATAAATCAGAAAAATTGTCTTTCACTTTCCTAATGGAAGACCAGAAAAACATTTGTTAGTATCAGAGGACTGAATTTTTAAACAATTTATACCCCTTCCCTGCCCCTACTGCCACACACACACATCCTTCAAGGGCTTAATATGTTATGGGTCTATAATGTTTTAAAGTTCCTATTTGTTATAACATTTGATTTAAATAATGTTTGGGTACCTCAAATTTTTTATATACCATAATTTTAATAATCACACACACACAGAGAGAGAACATACACACAAGCAGAACCCTATTAATGGAATATCTTCAGCAAGGATGAATTTATAACTCAGGAATGAACAGCAAAAGCTCCCATCACAGCTTGTCACATTTATATGGCAGCAAAAACTATAGTGCTTCAGTCTGACCCGGGGGTCTGGAAGCATTAAAGTTTATTAGGCAAAGCTTTTATGATACCCTCATTTGCAGAGATGTTTCCATTAGAACAATACCAAAATGTTCTCTGAATATGGGCCTGTCAATCTTGGACTTTCAAATGTAGCATTTCACAATTTTGTTATCTGTTGTTGAACCTTAGAGAGGCAAGAGTCTGATGAATATCTTTCAACTCCTATTAAGATCAAATTCAGCAGTCTGTACCTTGTCAACTGTCATATTCATGAAGAGCAATAGATCACCTCTGAAACTGGTGAGAATATGAAGATGGTGGCTAGATAAAGGTTATTGGGTAGCAGTTGAATACATAATAGGATGTATTGGGGATTTAAAATAATGTGGCATTATAATATGCTCAATACCCCCACCCCCAGAGAAATGTAAACTGAAGTTGAGGATATAGTAGTAGAGTTGTGATTACTACACTTAGAATTGATATGGATATGCATACAAATGAAAGATCTTTCCCTCTAAAAGAGATTTTTTTTCCCCCCCAGCACTAAATATCAGGCCAAAGAAACAAGATTTCCTTCCTTTCTTTCTTTCTTTCTTTCTTTCTTTCTTTCTTTCTTTCTTTCTTTCTTTCTTTCTTTTTTAATGTATTTTTCTTGACTTCAGAGAGAAAGGGAGAGGAAGAGAGAGATAGAAAAATCAATGATGAGAGAGAATCATTGATCAGCAACCTCCTGCATGACCCCTCATGGGGAGAGAGCCCACAACCTGGGCATGTGCCTTGATCTGGGAAAGAACCATGATCTTCTGGTTCACAGGTAGATGCTCAACCACTGAGCCACACCAGCCAGGTGAAGATGTTTATTAATGTCATGTCCTAGCTCAGGTAGTAACACATTAATTCAAATTAATTTTAAAGTCAAAAACTTAAATTAGCAATCCCAGTCAAGGTATTATCTCAATCAAAATATTTTTGAAGGGTGAATTGGTTAAATTATCATTAGAAATATAAATAATAAAGTAGGATAATAAAGTAAAAAAAATAATCACTATAGGATTAGAATTGGTAATTTTAGGGCTTAAAAATAAGAAAAAAATTAAATATCAAATACTCTAAGAGTGCAAATTTCTTAAAGACATCAATAATTAATATGCTTTACTATTTAACTCTCTCTTGGATCAGCCTCATTCTCCTCCCTAAGGGAATGATTGATTTTCTTAACTGACATGACTTCTGGGGGTGGGAAAGAAAATAAACTAAAAACGTACCATCCCTTCCCTAAAAATACTTTTAAATAGTCTTTGAAATTTTCACTTTTACCTTTAAGCTTTACATTTATGTTTTAAGATAAATGCTTTACATTTTATCCCCCCTGAGGTTTCATTGAAAATGGATTTACCTAGAAATGTTAGCACTCATTGACCCAGGAGTTTCCAAGCCTTAACATGCTGGAGAATCAGGTGTGTAGTTGCTGGTGATACACATCGTTGGACCCAGTCTCAGAAATTCTGATTTGGTGTGTCTGGGATAGGGTAGGACCCAGGGATTTGCTTTTTAAATAAGTTCTCCAGATGCATTTGATACCTGGACCACATTTTCTGAAACCCTGAACTTGAACATTTTATAATCATAAGCATATTTTAGAAAGAGAAAGTAGAGAAGTGAAGTAAGGAGAGTATGGAAAAGAACAGGAGATGGGAGGCAATATGGAGAGTCTGGTGGAGCGGCAGAGTTGGGGGCAGGGTTGATTTAGGGCAAATAAGGAAACTTATTTATTTATTTTTTTAAAGTCCTGGAAAATTAGTGATTATTATTTTTTTTACTTTATTATCCTACTTTGTTATTTATATTTCTAATTGATAATAATAATTTATCAATTATTCCATCATAAAGACCATACAAATCACAGACAGTCATAAAACTTGAGTGCACAGATTAATTAATTAGAAAGTTCCACCTGCACCATGTTACTCCCCACCTCCACCTACCATCACACACACACACACACACACACACACACACACACACACACACACATTGAGGTCATTTGTTGCAGTTTGACCCATTATGTTTTAATTTTCCTTGTTCCTTGGAAGGTAAACTATGTGTGAGGTTGTTCAAAATATGTACTGCCTAATATTCAGCTAAAAGTGAGGGAAAAAATAAACAAAACTAATTACTAGAAATTAGGTGGACAGCTCATTTCACTCCCTATATTGTCCAATAGTTTACATTATTTCAAACATTTTGCCACTAGTCTTTGTTTAAACTTAATTGTAATTGATCTTAGGCAAAAAAATTACCTTAATATTGTCACACACAAATGAAGCCTTTTCCAAAAACTTCTGTTCCAGTGTTCCAGCTGAGTTGTGTTGACTCCCATAGGGTGGAGATGGGAGGGGAAAAAATAATTTCTTAGCTCCTGACCTCAATTCAGCTAGAGCCTCTTTACTTGTACCTTCTCTATTTGAAATTATTTAACTTAAAAAAAAGTGAAAATCCTTCCAAAATTCAGAATGGAGAACTGAAAATTTTTTCTTCTAAAAAATTATACTTGCCAATATAATGTAGGTTTTTTTTTTGTAGAAAATTTAGAAATGAACAAGGAAAATAGATGTCTGACATAATAGAGGGAATTCAGCCTTCAGGCATATTTTTCATTTAGTCTTTTTTATTGTTTCTGCGCATGTATTACATATATTTAAGAAGTCAAATGGTATAATACTCTACTTGTAGTTTTAAAATTTTATTTTCCAAGTTAACAATATATTATTTGCATTTTGCTATATTAATGTGTGTTCTCCTGTTACTTGCAATGGCTACATTAATTTCCTTGGTTGTAGATATAATTTATTTATTGTTTCTTCTTCTGCTATCTATGTAGCTGGCATTTAGTTTGTATAACTCCATACTGTAAATAATGCTCTAGTGAGCTAGATCTACCTAAATCTTTGTGCACTTCTCTGATTGCTCCTGTGGGCAAATTCCTAGAAGTGAAATTTCTGGAACAGAGGTTAATATTGCTTTTAACACTTTTGAAACATATTGTCAAGTTGCCCTCCAGAAATAATGTACTAATTTACACGCACACCAGCAGTGTGTGAGACTGTTTCCTGTTCTCTTGCCATCACTGGAAATTGTTATTTTAGAACATCTTTGTTAATTCCTACTTTCTAATGTATAACAATAATGATTAATGCACTGAAAAAGGTGTCTTTTAAACAAACCCATCCATTTCTAACACACATTGCCCTTAATAGTCAAATATAAAATGCAGTTGATTCTTGGTTTATCCGCTTGGTTAGTGGCTGAGAAACTGTTTCTGGAAAGGACCAGATAGTAAACATTTCATACTTTGTGGGCCCCACCGTCTCTGTGGCAGCCTCTCGACTCTGTCACTGTAGTGCAAAAGCAGCCACAGACGATACAGAAATCAGTGAGCATGGCTGCAGTCCCTCAAAACCTTAGTTATAAAGCAGAAGGAGGCTATATTTTGGCTTGGTCCTGTTTGCTGGTCCCTACTATAGACATAATGAAAACTCATTATGTGTGAGTTGCTGTCCTGAAAACCGGAGGAGAGGATCTGGAGAGCAGACACGAGAGGGTGATAATACTATGAAGAACAGATGCCTGAGTGCCGAGAGCATCAGGAGAATAGCATGGAACTGAGTTTTGAAAGCCAGGTTGGTGTTAGCCAAGTGAAACAGGAAGGTTTGGAATGTGGGGGTGGAGAGCAGAATGAAGGGCATCCAAGGGAGAGAACACAGTGTGTGCAAAGGCCCAGAAGAATAATGACAAATTCTAGAAATGACATGCAGCTTCCTATAGAAGGTGGGTAGAGCTCAGTTAGTATAGTAGTCAGGATTTTCTAGAGAGAGAAGGAAAGGGAGAGGGGTGGGGAGAGAGATTTCAATTATTGATTTATTATTATGAGGAATTGGTTAAAAATATCCTTCTGGCAGCAGTGGCTGGGTAGGGTGTATTGTAGTAATACCGAGTGAGGAGAGTCTGAAGTAAGCCAGTAGCCGTGGGCGCAGAGACAAAAGGGGGAAGGGTGAGAGAAATTTAGGAGCAAGAAGAGGCAGGACTCAGTGACTGACTGCATGGGTTGGAGATGGAGCCATCGCAGGGGCAAGCTAGCATTAAATGATAATGTTCCTCCCTTGGTAGGAGAAAGTAGGATGATTTTTAGGCAGATGTGGACTAAGACTAAATGTTTGGGAAGTGTTTAGAGAAACTGAATGAGTTCCTTTTAGCTGAATGATCATACTTTCAAGTGAACTATAACTTGGTCTCTAATTTTTTATCACAAGGAAATACAGAGCATCATGCATGTATGCGTGAGGTAGGAAGAGTGAGCCAGGGAGGGAGAAGAGGGGGGTGGAGTACAGAGGGGAATCACTAGACCCTACAGTGATGCACTAAGTGTATGGTGTTTCATACTACTCTGAAGTTGTCTTTGAACATGTGTAAGTTTAGGGACGTCTCATGCAGGTGGGGTCTCTGACTCTCTCATGTATTAAATATCCCAAAAAAATTTTAAAAACATATTTTTATTTATTTCAGAGAGAAAGGGAGAAGTAGGAGATAAAACATCGATAATGAGAAAGAATCATTGATTGGCTGCCTCCTGCATGCCCTCTACTGTGGATCAAGCCCAAAACCCGGGCATGCGCCCTGACCAGGAATTGAACAGTGAGTGACCTCCGGGTTCATAAGTGGATGCTCAACCACTGAACCATGCCAGCTGGGCTTAAATATCCAAATATCATGTATTTGGATATTCTCTCTTGCTAATATGTCTGGTGTGTATTTGATTATTAGATCAGCCAGAAGAACCTTGAGGATAGAGGAAAGTTTGTCTCCCCCCCCCCCCCCCTACAGTTAGAGCTGTGAGCAGGATCAATTCATTGCTGGAACCCCACCTTTCCCCAAGAGTCTTGACACAGGCCTGGGGAAGATAAGGGTCCTCACAATGTCAGCACACCCCAGATCTCCGTCTGCAGAATTCAGTGGAAGAGAAAACAGTAAAAATACTTTTCTCTCTTCTAATTTTAGATTGGCAAGAGGAAATATTTGCGAAACTAGTCTCTTGGGCTAGCGATTCTTGGTTACTTGGTATGAGTACTCAATGTATGAGTACAATTGTTTTTCTCTGTTTCTATCTGGTTTCTCTCTTTTCACATTGTTATATGTCCCAAGAGCTTGGCCTCATGACGGGTGAGAATATTTTTTCTGGCATCTACCAACCAGAGGGTCCACTTGCTGAGGTAAACCTTGCTCTCTATCTGGTCTTAAAAAGCTCTCAAGGAGTTTTCCGTGTCAATCCTGTTCCTCCCACAGATGATCCATTGTCTCCACCAGCTGAGTGATGCAAATGCATCTGGCCAGCAGCTGAGTAGGCTGTGGATCTAAGCTTAGGGAATCTTAAACCTTGTTCCATTCAAGGGGGGAAAGCATATGATCCCATGTGTTTTGGAACGGCTGTTTAAAGACGAGGTTCCCTATGTTTCTCAGGGTAACTCTGGGAATAACTTCCCCTCTCCTTGGGGGATGCTTCTTTCATCCACAGTGTTGGTTTGAGTTGCTATAGATCCTACCGACAAGGCCTGTAGTTGGAAAATCTTTTATTGTAAATTGAAGAGAAACAAAAGGTTTCCTTAGAGAACTCTCATATTGTTCTAACAGACTTCAGAGAAATCCCCACAGCAGATGCTCTGTGAACAACCTCCACGCCTGTTGCAGAAGGATCACCTGTTGAGATGTTCAAACTGCAGACCAGGAGCATCTGTGAGATGACCTGTCCTCACTCCACTTAAAGAAGGTTGGAGACAGACATTTAGAAATCTTGACTGCCTGCCTTCAGAACAGAAACCAGGGTTGTAGTGAACTTTCTCTTCTGTTTCCATAGAGATGTTTCTTATCCAGTACCTGATTGCTTGCACCACAGGCTGATCCTTGGAAGCCCATGTGCAGCACTGTCTCCTGAAATGAGACACGACTGTCTAACTGAACTGAACTTTCCTCAAGACATAATGAGTCACCCGAGAAGTGCCTCTGTGGTGTTCAGGATTGTTTTGAGCTAAAGACAACTTCATCTGCAGGCTCAAGAGAAACTTTTGCTCACCCCAACCTAAACTACCTAGAAGAATTTGAATTAGGAGCCTTGCCAGTAACAGGTTATCTGAAATAACTTTTTTGACCTATCTGTAACCCTGTAACCCTATCTTTTTTTTTTTTTCTATCTCTTTACTAAAGGCTTGCTCTTTTTATCCTCCTGTAATGACATTTTGAAGCCCCCATGGCACCTTACCTCAGCATGTCTTATATATTCATCTTTCTATCTCTGGCCTTTCCATGCATGTGGGGCTCTCATCCACATGTATATATTAAATTTGGCTATTTTATCTTGCTAAGAGAGAGAATGAGAGAGAGAGGAGAGGAGAGGAGAAGAGAAGAGAAGAGAAGAGAAGAGAAGAGAAGAGGAGAGAAGAGGAGAGAAGAGGAGAGAAGAGGAGAGAAAAGGAGAGAAAAGGAGGGGAAGGTAGGGAAGGGAGGGGAGAGAATTGTTGAGTGTGTATAGTAGCCTTCAGAAAGATTCATGAAGTGTGTCACATTATCCAGAGTGTTAGTTCTCAATGGCTCCCAGCCTTGGGTAAAATTCTACAGTGATTTTCCCTTTATCGTTTTATCAAATGCAGTGACTCCATGGATATCAGTTAGATTAAATAGAAGGTTATTCTTCCTCAGGGAAGACATTTAGAAATATGCCTTACAAAACCATTTCTTGAGGTTATTTTTCTTCTTTAATTCTTGGCTGGTGACATGTTGATAAGATGTTTGGCTGAATGTGAATTATTTAGATGTTTGTTCCATAAATATTCCAAACGAACTCATTTGATAGGCTGGATTTACTGAATTAAATAATTACGTTGTTCTCACCAAATTATTTTGCTATCACTCAATCTAAAAGTATAAACCTTTACAACACTTCTAATTCCTTTGAAAAGTTCAATGCATTCTGCCTTTTAAAGGATGCCTCAGAGCAGTTAAGGATGCAAACACATATTACAAATGTAAATTCTGTATTTCACATCATATTATTATAGTTATTTTTCAAAAAATTTAAATATTAGAGAAAACGACTTCAGAAGTTATTGACATTATTTCCCATGTTTTAAGCTTTGTGATGAGATAAGAGGGAAACAACCAATTAAGCATGCTTTCCATATGCATAGGACTGAATAGGTGCGATGAAGAAAGTAAGATAAAAAGAGAAGGAAAAATCAAAAGGAAAGCATAGTCCTGGCTCTCAAGAGTTTATAAACAGTAAAATAAGAACATCTTTATGCACATCCACACTAATGACACCCCATTGCTTTCTGAGATGCAAAGATGATAAATGTGATCACTAAGGACCAGCAGGATGAAAGCCCCCGTCTCCAGGAGCTCTGTGATTGGATTGCTCCATCGTGTTCCAGAAATACCTGACCCGGGTGATGACTGATGGACCACACGGTCAGCCATTGGAGAAAAAAACAATCCAAGTCAATCTGTTGGGTAACATAGTTGCTTGAATTTATAAACTAGAAAGATTTAAGCATGAGCTTAAAGGAGACACCTCCTAGGCAGTTATACTGATAATTGTATTATTGAAACCTACGCTGTCCTTTGGCTAAACTTTAAAATGAAACATGTTTGGAAGACTAAGAAGGAAGCTGGCCCCAAATTGGCCAGGATAATTGTCACCTTACCTTTTTTCACCAATTTAAAGTCTATCAAAAAGAGCTAAAGTTTGCTGCTAGATATAAACTGGTAACAGCATGCTAGACTAAGCGGTAGGTTTTAATCTTAGTAGACTAGACTAGAGTACAACTTTAGTTGTACACTTTTGACTACTTCACTTAAGGCTTTCAAAAGGAAAACATTCACCACAAGAACCCCCAGTGAGTCAGCAAAGACTTTGAAAAGATTGTGTATATTTTCTAAAGCATATTTAAAAAAATCACATACAGGAGGAAAGTGTAGAACATGTACCCACAAGAGCTAAATTTAAAAAATGTGCGTAGAGGCGAACACATGCATAATAGCATATGGATGCGGCTGACGGAAGAGCTCCTGGCCTCCATTCAAGACACCACTCACACCAGCTGCACCATCATAAATTTGAGCTGCATAAGCCACATCCTCCCTTGTGAGGTTCCAGTCGGTTGTCTTCAAATCCAGTATGGTGGATGCACCTTGGAGCTTCAGCTTTAGTTCTAGATGGAGGAAAGAGAAATTGGTATATGGAAAAGCCAGAGCACACATATCCCAAATAGGGACTCTCTTATTTCTTTGCTCTCCCAAGACATTGGCAAGTAAAGCCGCTGGCACCTTTTCATTTCAGCTTTTTTTTCTTCTTTCTTAACAGATTTTGCACAGCAATCTGTCATCTGATTTCAATAGTGTAGTAAGGATGAGCAGCAGGCGTTGGTAGTAGCCTCTGCATTTTTTCCAAGATTAAATTCTAGTTCCAAGCAGATTAAAAGGCTCTGAGTATCAGATCAAGGTAGTCTTTATTACTTTATTACTTCATGGCTTCCCCAAAAGAACTGCCTTTATTTATTTGTTGGTGTGAGTTCTTAGATTTTTCACTTAAAATCTTGACACATTTTTAATATATTTATAAATATGTAAAAATTTTACAATTCAATATTCTATGAATCCAATAAAATATTTGCATCACCTCCATATGGACCTACAGGTGCACTAGTTTATTAGAGCTTTCTCTTGATTGATTCAATATCTAAAGGCTTTTATGATAAGAGGTGCAGTATTTAGTGGACTGGCAACTGGTATAATGCGGTCCATCAACAAATCAAATAGGCGGTCATCTTGGGTCCTTCGCTGGATGGGTAGAGCAGATGTTGGAAAGGAGGAGCCTGCTTTGCAAAAATCCTTTTGACAATAATTTGATAACTTTGGCAGAATTGAATCTGCTAATTTGATTCTTAGATTTCTAGGTGGTGGAACAGTACCAGATGCCACACAAAATATTAGCATCCATGTTTAACTGCTCCTCATCACATCCTGTTCGCTCCTCTTTTGGGAGCTTCATATTAAATTAGATGCAGCTGCTGAGTGAAAGATGTCTTTCATGTTCCCATTTAGTATGAAAACAATAGCAAAAACAAGCATTCAACTTCCCAACCTTTAGGACTTCTTCCTTTGATTTTTACTTTTTTTTTTTTTTTTTTTTTTTTTTTTTTTAAACGGAAGAGGGATGGTGTGATCAGGTACTATTTGAGAGATAGACCATCTGAAGAAAAGAGACCTATTCACTATCCTGCCCCTCCATTAAAACTCACTACATGTACCTGAGGTGGCACTTTTTGCAATTAATTTGTCTCATTTTGAAAAGTTGTATATTGGTATGCTATTTTCTATAATTCTTTAAGTTTTGAGTCAAATTTTAAAAAATCACATACAGGAGGAAAGTGTAGAACATGTACCCACAAGAGCTAAATTTAAAAAAATGTGCATAGTTTTAGTTCATTTGCTGCATTTTAGTGACGTGGACATTAATCCTACGTTGTTTAATTATCTTTCATTGCTCAAGGAATGAAGTTATCATTTGTTGGTTACGAGGTTTCAGGAGAGAAGAGAAAACACTTGGGTGGGGGATGGAAGTTGCACCCCTGATCTGTATTACAGCTTCTGAAGTAGTTGTCGATGCCAACGAATAATGTCAGAGAAATGACTATTAAAATGATTCTTATTTAACACCCATAAAGGAATAGAGATTTCTAGAATATTTCGTGTGGATACCTGGTTGGTAATTAGAGAAACTTGATTCCCCTTTCTCCTTCTTCTCCAATTCCTTGAGTTTTCTCTTCTTTGGTCATGGTCTTGCCTGTTTTTCAGCTCCCTGCAGTAGAATAATGGGGAAGACGAAGTCCACTTTCCCACTCCCTTTGTGTCATCAAGCACCTGCTAATGTGGCCAGACTTTGGGACAACTTACTTTGGAGTTTGTTTCCCGAATGACATTTGCCTATAGCAGTGGTCGCCAAATGCATTAGTCAACAGAGCCAAATATCAACAGTATGACGATTGAAATTTCTTTTGAGAGCCAAATTTTTTAAACTTAAACTTCTGCTAACGCCACTTCTTCAAAACAGACTCACCCAGGCCATGGTATTTTGTGGAAGAGCCACACTCAAGGGGCCAAAGAGCCGCATGTGGCTCTAGAGCCGCCGTTTGCCAACCACGGGCCTGTAGATACAAGTGCTCCAAGATGCAAACCTACAAGGGGAAGCTTGGAATAGAATCTTTGTTGGGGCCTTTTAAATATCTGAAATTATCAATACTTTATTGACCACCTGTGTAATAAGAAATGTCTGGTTTGGCTGGTTCTAGCAAAATAAAGTTTTTTTTTGATCTCTGTAGAGCTGCCATTTCCTGCTGTCTCTGAGAGACAAGAAAGGGTGCCAGATTGTCACTTAGTTTAAGTAGATGGAAATGAGGCAAGGCAATCTGACCATGACTAAACCTCTCTATCCAGCAAAGGAACACAGGGCAATCAAGGAAGCCTGCTGCTGTCCTAGGAGGTTTGCAAGGCGTGTTAGGCAGGCAGAGCTGGAGTCCCCAGGAACACAGAGGTGACAAAAACTCTCACGGTTGATTTATTCGGTACTTTCATTATGCCAGAATTGAAGCCCTTCTTTAAGCAGGCTGCCCTGAAGACAGCTGTGGCTAGCTTTCATCACCGAGGAAAGGTAAACAGAAAATCGGACCCGCCAGCCACCAGAGGAATGACTACAACTCTCAAGAGAGGTCTGGCTCAAAAGATTATCCCAGACATTTTCCTTTCCTGACTTTGAGGTGGGTGTTGTGAGAACACATACAACTTTATCAAGATAGATATTGCAATTCTTCTGCTAAGTTGCTTGTACAAGACTCAGAGGAAAGAGAGATGAGCATCAACATAAACTGTTCTCTTTCCCGCTTCCTCCCGCCTGTTAATTCTTACATTGGCTAGTTTAAATGAAACTATTTAAAAAGGTAAATTTATTTGGAGTAATATTAGCAACTTTTAAAATTTGTATCCTTTTAAAAGTCTATTATAAAAACACATTTCCATGTCGGCCTTGTGGACAGATCTACAAATGCTGTGGGCTCCCTAAAACATTTTTGTTAGTTCTTACACATTTTCTACAGTGTGAGCAACATGTATAATGATGTGGACATGATCATGACATGCGCCCAGCCTGCTGTGTGGTTCTAGCTTTGTGGGTTAGTTGTTAAATTTCCAGATATCTTCCTGCTCACAGTTCGATTTCTATTACGCACCAATTTAATTTCTTCCAGGTCTCAGGCCTATGGCTTCATGCCAATTTGCCAGGCTGCTGGTGTTGTATTGATAACGTGGTTATATGCTTAAGGACTTCTCAACTGATAAATTTGAATTTATTGGCTAGCTGGATGGGCTAAGAATACTCAGCATGTTGCCCAAGTTTCAGTTTGGCACTTCATTTTGCAAACTCTTTTACAGTGCCGTTTGAAGAAACTATTTTTCACAACAGCCCTGTGAGATAGGCTAATGCTGTTGTTGGGAGCTGTCTCGGTTGTAGAAACGGTACATGGTGTGTCCTGAGGCAGCAGCAGAGCCAAGGTTAGAATTCACAGCTCCTGGCGCTCAGGCAGCCGTGCCTTGTCCCCCATCTGATGGGTCTGCCCCCTTCCTACAATCATATTAAGTTTGGGTGCCATTGCAGACTCACAGATTAAGGTAAAATAACACGGTTTAAATGGAAATGGAGTCCATGTCATGGGCTTATTGCTCCCATCCCTTCGGAGATTCCTAGACAAATGGCTCCCCCAGAATCTGTGTCAAGTCTTCTTCTGACTCAGGCTATTCAAACTGGAAGATCATCTCATTCAACTCCTTGTTCTGCAGAGAAGGAAAGTCAGGCCTGGAGAGATGAAGGGACTTGGCCAGGGCCTCAGGACAAAACTGGGTCAGTTTCAGGGTAAGATCGGAGGTCCCTGGTGCTGGTTTCATCATGCTTTCTCTAGACTACCCTGATTCTCAAGACCAGCTTTCAAGCCTCTCTCCATGGACTTAGAAAATGAACCGATGTCTTGTCAGTGTCCACACAGCATGAGTTTGGGATGTTTCTGGGTTTAAATGAAGCCCAGAGCCTGACTTTGTGATCTGAATGGGCAGGATAATAATAATTCATTATCTAAGTAAATTTTAATCTTCATAATAATTATTAATATGTAAAACTCTTGGGAGAGAAGACCCAAGTTAAAAAAAATAAGCCCATGCCCGAGTCAGAAGAAGACTTGACAATGCTCTATAAAAGTGAGGAAGTTATTTCTTACTAATGATCTTAATAAACAGAAAAACCTAAATTTTAATGAACAGTTTCTATTGCTAGTGGAAAATAAATATTACCCAGATTAATGAGTTTGCAAAATTTTTACTTCTGTGATTAAATAGCAATGTATATTAGTTTGGATACTGAAGTTCAGTTGTTTTTTTTTTTAATTGTAATTATAAATAGGGGCAGTGTGACTCAAACACAGAAAGTTATTAATAACAACTAAGAACTACAAAACTAACCACACCCTACTTGCTCTAATAAATATGTCTGTAGGAGCTAATACCAACAGCCCCAAAAAAATACATAAATGACCTGACACCTCCTCCTTGAACCTGTGTCCTCTTTCTACCTGTCCCTGCAATGGGCTATTGATTGGCAAATCGGAAGGGACAATGGTTCAGCAGCCTACTCTCTATGGAAGGATGACGTCTTTTTCCACTTGGCGTCTTGGTTGACCCCTCAGGAGGTTGGGCTGAAGTTCAGCGTCTAATGGCTTTTAACACCTAGACTTTGTCCTATAATCTCCTTCACATGCAGCTGCAATGAAGCAATTGGGTGTCTTGCCATAATAAATATGAAAGTGAAGGCGATGCTCCCCTCCTTCCAGAGAGCACAGAGAAGTAGTATATTGGGGTTTGTACGATGTTCAGTGCGCTGATCTGAGGAGGGCTGGAAGCCCCCGCCTTTCACAGAGAACAACTCTAAGTGCTCTCCCTGTGCCGCATGCCATTTGCATTAGAATTTTGATTGCTCAGGATTTTAAGCTTTGCTGGTGAACTGCTAATCCTCGCTTTCAAAGCTCCTGCTTCAGTTGATATCTTATTTTTTATGCATTTAGAATTAATTCAACAACGCTGCACACCTAGAGGTCTCGGGATAAACAGGAAAATGACTTTTTTGCTCTCAAAAAACTTTTATTGCTTTTTAAAAATGTTCTTTTAATCTAGAATGCCATTGGATTGCCTTGTTAGTCTATTTTGTTTATAGTATTTTTTCAGTACCAGAGACTATCGTATTTATTAATTAATATGCTTATCGTCCATTTCCCCAACCAGAATGAACCTCCATGAAGGCATAGATCTTGTCTTCTTTTCTCACCACTGTGTTATCAGGCCTGGAATAGTGCCTGAACAGTGCAGACA
This sequence comes from Pipistrellus hanaki, assembly GCF_964339955.1. NCBI lineage: Eukaryota > Metazoa > Chordata > Mammalia > Chiroptera > Vespertilionidae > Pipistrellus > Pipistrellus hanaki. The sequence goes on from NC_140509.1 coordinate 40,924,463, forward strand.
TCTCTGAGCTTATACAATAGCAAACATTGGTACAGGACACTGCTGAATAGGTCTGTGTGACTTGAGAACAATGTTTTGTTTTTCTCTAAGGACACTAGTCTTATGATTGAGTTCAGAAGAATGGATACAAGCTCACCTTGTATACTTCTATTTTCCTAGATGAAGTTTTGGAACATCTGCTAAAAGCCATCTGAAGCTGTGATGTTCTTTTTAAAAAATATATTTTATTGCTTTTTTTTACAGACAGGAAGGGAGAAGGATAGAGAGCTAGAAACATCGATGAGAGAGAAAATCGATCAGTTGCCTCCTGCACACCTCCTACTGGGGATGTGCCTGCAACCCAGGTACTTGCCCTTGACCAGAATCGAACCTGGGACCTTTCAGTCCACAGGTCGACGCTCTATCCACTGAATCAAACCAGTTAGGGCTGAAGCTGTGATGTTCTAATGGTTGGAGCAATTTCCACAAATTCTCAGTATAGTGAAATGCTTTCCCAAGAATCCCTTTGTCTTATTCGTTAATAAAAGAACTCCACAATTTGGGTGGCTTACCCAACAAACATTTATTTCTCACAGTTCTGGAGGCTGGGAAATCTGAGATTAAGGTGTCCACAGATTCAGTGTGCGGAGAGAGCTTGCTTCCTGGTTCTAGAGAGCTGACTTTTTGCTCTGTCCTAGCATGATGAAGGAGTAGGGAGCTTTCTGGGGCCTCTTTTATAAGGGGGCCAATCCCATTCATGAGATCTCCATCCACAGGAGCTAATCACCTCCCAAAGGCCCTACCTCAAAATACCATCACATTGGGTGTTCGATTTCAACAGATGACTTTTTTGGGGACACAAACAATTCAGTCAATAGCACCCTTTGTACTACCTTCATGAGTTGAAAAACACTTTTATGCGGAGTCCATTTTGTAACCCAGCATCCAGAATCATCTGCTGTGACACTCTTACCTTGAATGATACATCAGAATTTAATCAGCTTGTCAAATGGCTCTTGAGGAAAACATCTGTGGAGATTATCTTTACTATTTTGAGAAATTCTACAATCAGAATTGGCTTCTACCTTGCATGTGACTTCTATAGCAAAAATTCTGCCTTTTGAATCTTCTCTCCACCCTCTGAGAGATATATCTACCCGTGATTTCTAGTATTGGAGTAAAAAAAAAAATTGTTGTCCCTTGATGTGATTATGCATTGTTAGACCTTTGATTTATAGCCTTGAATGTACTCAGAACATGTGTGTGCACACATGTACGCATGCATACTTTGTGTAGGTGGATGGAGCAGTGGGGATTGGCACTTTGCAGGTTAAGACCTGTAGTTTTTCCACACTGGGCATTTTCTGTGTTTGGCAGACCATATGGTAAGAATACTCTGCATCCATGCTGGCTGTGACTGCTGAGAATGCTATGCCTTTCTCGGACCGTTAAGCGTATCAAAGTTGGTGTAGTTAAGAGGCATTCATAGAAATTTTTTCGGGTCTCTAGTAGATAAGATGCTTCCGTAGCATTTCATGTATATTTCCAAGTTCCAGTGACAGATGGTGCTGCTCTGCAATATAAGCAGCAATGTCCTCACAAGACTATTGATTTTGTTTGTGAAATATAAATCCTCAAACAGTGACTGATGGGGTGGCGAAAAGTGCTTCTTTAATAATTCAATAATTTCATTAAATGATCTGGTCCTAAGTGAAGCAGGAGTGGTGAGAGACCTGACTGGACTGCATTTGTCTCACATAAAACAAGAGCACGGTCTCCTTTGTTCATGCTTACCTACATGTTTGCTTCAAGGTACAGTGAAGATTTTCAGCTTCTGAATTGCAAGAAATAGGGCAAATGATGGCACCAGATTTTTCACTGTGTCTCATAGCAGCCGTATTCATGTCAGTCTGTCCAAATTCAAGGCAATGCCTTGGTTCATTTGGTTACTAGGTAGACTTGAACATTAATTTATTCTGCCTGCTGCTATTTACCTTCCTTCCTTTTTTTTTTCCTTCTTTTCTTCCTTCCTTACTTCTTTCCTTCTTTTTTTTTTTTTTTTTTTTTTTTTTTTTTAGCAGACTCTCATCTCAATAGAGAATGTACTGTTTATAAGGTGTAGAAGGATTACAGCTAGGAATGACATAATAACCAAAGCTTTCTTTTTAAGTGCCAGAAGCAACAAGCCACAAAACTAAGAAACAAATACTGCCTGAAGCTAAATCATAGAAACACAATTCCACATTAACCAAAGTGAATTTTCATCTATTTGTGTACTTATTACCTAAGCAAAGTCCTATAGAATCAAATTGATTTATTCTACTTCAAGTTAATTTAGGAAAGACTTAAAACATCAGTAAAATTCATTTCTTATGCTTGCTTTTACAAAGGAGTTATAAATGTAATGTTTTGTATTCTTAATTTGTTATCCTAATTAGGGACTCCTAGATCACTGAGATATAATATATCTTAAAGTAATGTAATTAGGAGTCATTGAGTAAACACATGTGTGGTTTATTTTTATTTTTTATTTTTTGGCAAGTCTCAGAAAAAACAGTTTTGGTATGCTTATGGGCAAGTAGGTGTTAATTAAATAAATAACCCATTTGGCCGAAAAGTGACATGTCACTAAAAGGACAGTCTACTAACTGTGGAAAAATAGTAATTAGACTCTTTAGCAGTGGCATAGATATTTGTATTTCATTTTGCAGATATTTATGTCAGCTATACCAACTTAATTAAATTAAACCAGCAGCTATTTAATAAATCTCTACAATTTGCTGTGCTAAAAATTTGGACTAGAAGTACAAGACATGATTTATATTCTCCAGGAAAATACAGTGTAGGTGGGAGAGACAAGACATAAGTAAATTTAAAATATAATGATTGCACATGTCAACATATTAGGAATGGTTTAAGACCTTACATAATCAATTATTTACAATTTTTTATCACAGTCCATCATGACTTTCTAATATTTGTTGAGGACTATTAGGTGGAAAAAATTAGTGCTGGGGTAAAACCTGGGCGTATGAAAAACGTGTAAATCCTGGCCTCTGCACAGAAAATCAATTATTTAATTTAGCAGATTGATTGCTAAATGAAATCTCTGCCAAAGCAGAAAGTCCCATGAATGGGATACAGAAAGAAAGCCTAAGGCTAGGATGTTCTAACAAATTTTATGAAGAGAACTTGAACTTGAGATACGGTAGACTATGGCTAACCAAAAAAGAGGGAGATGATGGTTCAGGGTGGGGACAAAGGCTGGAGCCAGCATCATGATGATGATGTTGAGGGTGAGGCTGGAGAAAATATTTATGTAATCAGGACCACATCGTGTGGATTCTGAAGGCTGAGGAATTTGGCCGTATGGAGGCAAATGGCAGGATTAGAGTGATTTTAGGAAAACTGATAAGATGGAAGACTGCCAAGATAGACCTGTGGTAGGGAATGGCGGCCAAAGGAAGCAAGATTGGCTACAATATGAACATCCCTTCCTAAACTGCATCACACACTTTAGAAGGAGGACAGTATGGTGCTTTTTGTTTGTTTGCTTGCTTTTCTGTCACATTCAGTTTATAATGTATACTGCAATATAACAACCCCTTGTAGGGCCACTAACTTATGAGCTATCTAAAGACAGGTGCTGACCTTGGCTTTCTCGAACAGGAGTGGCTCATGAATAAAACAAGTTAGAGAAACCGAAAAAGATTGGAGCAGAGGTCATTCTATGGTGAGGTGATAAATTCTGTGACTATCAGGGACTAGTTGCAAGCAGTCATTATTGAATTACCTGGTAATCACAACTGGAGGCAAACAAAATTTGCAGTCTAAGCACACTGCAAATGCAAAGTCTTAGCTTTCTGGAGATATGGCCAAATAAAACTTAGGTTTTAATTAAACTGTGACCAAGTTAATTGCAAGTTACTGTATTGTGTGATAATTATCAACTAGCATGGTATTTATTTTGCTGTAGCATCCTGTTTTATCTCCTTTTCTTTGTCTGAAAATGTAAAAGTCCTTTTACTCTCTTAGTTACAATCATAGGCCAAATAATTAAGTTAGCAGAAAGTATTAAACATTAATTTGAGTACAATCATGGAAGCCTGAACTTCTCCTTTCTCTCTAGCTGAATTTTAAGTTCTTGAGATACATTTTATGGTGGCACATGTATTTTTTATGAGCTTTTTATAAAATGTGCTAATAACAGGAACTAATAATGCTAACAAAAAAGGGATGATAGCTGTCATTTCTCTCCGTAGTCTCAGAATCCTTTTGTGCTGAGCGTTCACAACCGAGTCACAATTGTCAGATGTTAAAAATTGTTCCTAGGTTTTATTTATCTTGTTCAGCAAATAAAGAAGCCTTTTAATTCAATTGGTTTCTTGGCTGATTGGTCTCTCAGTGTGATTAATCAATGGGATCCAGGGGCCCAATCCAGATTTTCACTTAAATTGATAGAAATGTCGAGTGCGGTGGTGATGGTTTAGAAGGGGATAAAATGGGATCGCTGACATAAAGATCATTCCTTCTTCCCTTTATTTTCCCCAGCAGGCTTTCTGGCAAGTGATTCTCCTGGTTATGGAAGCCTACAGGGAGCAGAAAGGTAGGCAGCATTTCTCTTCAATAGACAGTTTCCATTTATTTTGTTATTTCTCATCAACAACTGATGTATACCCAAAGGTGATCTCAGTGAAGGTAAATGATCAGCAATTTGTTTCACATCATATCTAATACTCTCCCCCAAAGCACGTGTGACCAATATCTAATAGAATTTAATAAGAATATAAAGCTGGAAGAAAATTTGGGGGCTATTGTATTCACCCTCAAGTTCTTCTCTCCTATTTGGTACTAAACACAATGGTACTATGTCTTTTCTTGAAGGCGCCCACACAGGACAGTCCTAGGACAGCCTTAGGAAATCCATTTCAACATTAATATCTCTCCTAGCCAAGAGAGAAGTAATTTGATTCATATATAATCCGGTTCCTCCTCCTCTGTATTGAAAACCCTGATTGACCTGGTGTCTTCCCTCAGCAGGGATGAGGGTAACCTGTCAAATGCCATGATGGATTATGTGCTTGGTGACCTTCTCTGACTTCCCGTGAGGCAGAGAGAGAGCAGGATGAAAAGGTGGCGAAGAGGCAGGGAAATACCCATAGTTGCCACGCCTGCCATCTCAGCAGCAGTGGGAAGGCGCATGGAGGAACAGCTGAATGAGACTCTCCTCCCCTGATTCCCTGCCCCTGGCCCCGCACCAGTACCCTTCTTTCCAGAGAAGCCTAAGCCAAGCCTGGAAGTGGGAGCATTATCCTCCGCAATAAAGCTCAACAGGAGGAGTAATTATTCAGGGAGAGAAGGGAAATCACCTCTGTGCTCAGGAGTTGCCATTTTCAGGATTGTTGCCGTTTAATAAAAGGGAAAACTGACCTCATTCTTGCCTGTCTCCTATGGTACCCCTCTGACATAGACACAATAAATTAGAGTGCATTTAGTGCTAAATACTTATGGGTATTTTTTCTTATTTTGAGTTTTCCCCCACAAAACAAGCGAAGGAAAATGAAGAGCTCACTACATTCAAAGGGACTCAGTAAGAGGCTGTGACAACTGAATGGAGGGTTTCTCACTTGAAAACTGCTCAGAGACCATCTCTTCACCATAAAGAAGCCACCAACATGACAAAGACCACTTTTAATTTGCCCCAAACTGACCTCAAATTATAGACATGGGTTGCGGGGAAGTCCGAGGTGGGAGAGGGTGAGGAAGTGCAGGCAACATTCCATGGCCAGAGCCCACCTCACATTCGTAGCACATTTGCAAGAAACACCACCTTCAAACCACAGAACAGTATATTTCAAATAACAGTGTTTAAACTTCTGTATTTGTGCTATCCTACACTGGCATTGTCGCGAGGCACCCTTACCACAGTGTAATGTGTATCTTGTCTTCCCAACAAAGGTGAAAGCTGGATCCTCAAAACCCCCAGCCCCTGGCAGAGTGCCTGGAAATGACTGGGCACTGGTTAATGAATCGAGGAATAAATGAGTAAACATAGAAACTGCCATCTTTGTAGAGGGTTTGTCCAGAAATACTACATAGTTGATCTTTCTTTATAAGAGTTTTACTCTACTAGCTTACGGAGAGGGGGAAACTGTGTAGATTTCACTCAAGGCTATTTCTGTTGAAGGCCATGGCAATTCATGGACTGAGAAAGGCAAGGAGAATGTGGGATAGAAAATAGGGGGAAAACATCATGAACCTGCCTGGGATATTTTGGGTTTCTGCTGCGAACTTACTGAGACAGATTTGGGGTGGGCCACCAAATGAGGGTCTAGAATCTAGATGATACCTCATTGGTTAACGTGCAGGAGAAGGATGTGAGGTACAAAGTCAAGTCAAGGGGAAAATGCAAATGAAAATCATGTTTCCTTGAACACATTCTATAGCTCTTCATTTTCTCTTGCCAGCTCATACTTATGGCGGTTTCCTCTCTGGACCGGTATGTCATTTATTTTGGTTCTACTAAGTCACACACCACTGGAATGCGATTGGTATTCTTACCAACTGAGAACCATCTGTTCTTTTCCAGGCAGCAGCTATTCCGTTCAGTCTCTCTCCACCTCCTGCTTCTTTCAGTTTTCTCATCTATTTTCAATTGTATGCATTCTTTTCTCTGTGAACAGGAGACAGTCAGCGCCTGAGGAATTATTTCCTTGGATACATTCTCTCCCCCCACTCCCCCCTCAGGAATTTTAAATTGTTTTTTTTGTGCCCTTTCAGAGTTTTGATCTCCTATATGTAAAATAAATGTTTATCTGTAACACTGACAAAGGGAAATGTAGTCTTCCGGAAAGATTCTCCATAGTCTTTAGGTTAACCATGAGTCACTTTCTAACTGCTGGCCATTTAATGTCATCATAGTATTTCCTCTATTTCTCAAAAAAAAAAAAAAAAAATCACGTAAAAATGGTAAATAGTAACTAGAGGAAGTGGCAGGTAGCAGATAAGGAAAACAATGGATTTTGATGTGAACGTATTCTCCCTGTCTCAGAGTGCCTGATGACAGAGTGCTCAGCAAGGCTGTGACATTTTTAGTTAGAACTTCAGAGGAGCAAACTCATTCCTGGGCTAGTGGTGTTTACCTGGACTTTGTGGTTTTGACCCTCATGTTCAAAGTTCATTTCTCATTTATTTTTCTGCCTGGTGTATCAGAAACCATGCCAGACGTAAAGAAAGGGATGCGGGTTCAAACCCAACTCCATGGCAAGTTATAAATAGCTTCCTCATCTCTAAGATGCAATTGATACCTAACCTACAAAGGTGTTAGGAACTGAGACAGCACAGGGAAAACCTTAGAATCAGCTGCTGTTCAGTAAATGTTGGTTGAATTCTAATCTGAAACTACTAAAGTTTAGTCCACAAATGAGATCACAATCTGGATAATTCATCCTTGCATCAATTACCTGGATGGAGCACAAAGAGAAAAGCTCAGAGTTTCAATTACCTGCATAATTACTCAATTCTGCTCTACATCTTCTAAACATACTTAAGATTTAACAGGCAATCATATTCTTTCTGTATGTAATTACTTGGAGGAAGAAATAGGAATTGCTTTTTCCATTTTATCCAAAGATTTTTTTAAATGACACTATTAGAAGAGACAGAACGTAATATAACATGTCAGCCCCACGTCAAGATAAACCTGCTATTAACCAAAATTCTCTGGGTTTATTAAAATGTTATGAATCTAATTAGTAGGATTTCCATCATCCCTCACCTTATTTGTATAAAAAGCATAAAGCCACTGTTAAAGCCACTTATTAATCAATTTGCTCTTCTACTTTTTGGTAATTGAATTTTCCAGATGAAACAGTATATCAACTTTAACCCTTTTCTATTCAATTATTGCTTACCTTTTACTATCCAGAAACATTTATGCCATTTTGTATTAAGACTGTTCATATTTATATTATTAATCATTAACATAATTAAACTTGTTTTTAATAAGCACCTATTAGTGTTCTGACTCTAAGTCTTTATGCCTGATAATTCCTGAGGTCATGTAAGACCCTATCTAATATTATAATTGAGCATTTTAATTTTGATGTATAGACTTACTATTACCTTATTAATCACATAGAAGTGAATTATAAAAATATCCCAACCTTCTAGCATCTATCATCCATAATATATCATCAGTCTTCCAGCCTGCGAACAAGTTTACCTTTGGCCTAATATCATCCCTTCATCAATATTAGATCTAGTGAGCCACTGAAATTAAATCCATTTGGTTGAAATCAATAAAATATCCCATAGTTGGCTGTCAAATTATCTTTTAAAATGACATTTTTATGTAAAAATGTAAGTGATATATTTCATATCTTTGCTTTATAATATAATATCTGTTGAGGTCCAATACTGTATTATTTTAGAGAACCAGTAGGAAAGTTAATGTACTTAAATGAGGTAAATGAAAGAACGTTAATAAATAAATTACATAATACAGTACAGGCCAGGTTGAGGGAAACAAAAAGGTATGGGAATGTGCTCCAGAGAGAGTCACCATGGGAGCCATTACCCATCTTAGGCATGAATGAGCAAGGGGAGGAAGCCATTATTTAAACCTGGAGAGAGTAACCGCAAGTAAGAGAGAAGACTGACATGCCTTTGTTGTGGACATGGTCAGTCCAAGGTGACCCTGCAGGTAGGGAGCTAAGGGAATAAATATCATGAGTCCATTTTCCTTTTGTCCTTCCAAAACCTATTGAAAATCCCACTGTCCAATCCCAACTTGAAGCTTGAAGCAGGGGTACCTTTAGATGCAGTTCATAGAGGCCAGCCTCTGAGGCACAAAGTGGGACAGAGAATGACTCTGAAGTGGCAAAGGGCAAATACCAGTACAAATACAGGTACAGGTATTAAGCACATTGGTCTCAAACACGTTTTGTTTGTGATCCCTTACATTTTATTCATTGTAATTAAACAAACATTTATGGAACATGTATTCGATGAGAACCACTTTAGTGAGTTCTGAAGATACAAAGATATAAAAGCAGGGTTGGACTAAGGTGAGGCACCTAGAGCACACTTGCACGAACTTAAGAGTGAGCACTTCCTTAAATTTTGCACCCGACGTGTTTCATTTGCTATATTCTGGTCTAAGCCCAAGAAATTCATTCTTGCCTTCAAGGATTTTTCAATCTAGTAAACAAACATAAATAAAAAGAAGTATAACACAAAAAGTTCAATTACAAGTGCCATGCTACAAATATAAGTATTTATGAAAGCCCAGATGCTTGAATGCTAAATCTCAATTCCTAGAGTCTGGTATGGCTCCTCTGACCCATACTAAGGTTTTGGGTCTTGAAGGGCAACTAAGATTTTGAAAGATTTATTCATTTAACATGCATCTACTGAGCTTCCACTGTGTGCCAAATGCTGCTTTAGATTGTAGAGAAGAGCAGAGAACAAGACAGAGGAAGGTCCTTGCTCTCATGGAACTATGCTCTGAAGGAAGCAAAAAAAAAAAAAAAAAAAAAAAAGTAAACAAATAGAGTACCAAGAAGAGAAAAGTAGTGGATGTTTATAGACGCTTCTCCATGAAAGTCTTGCATTTCTGCATATATATGAGCAAAGGCACTTACTTTCCTCTTGTTACGAACTGTCTTTTTATGGATAATTGTATAACAAAGAGCCTGGGAAAACAGGGTGTCCTCCTGTGAAGCAGAATGGGGGTAGATATGCTTACTGTCAAGTAGAAAAGATTTGAGTTCCCCAAGGCCTGGGTTCTACCACAACCCAGTGTGTGTGCAGCATTCATGTGGGCCCCTCCACATTTCTCCAACTGGATTTCAGGGGCAAGGAGAAGTAACACAAACATGAAGCTCATGCTGTTTTCCGTGTTGTTAGTAATAAACCACTGTGTTTCTGAACCAGGTGTCTTAGTCTATTTGAGCTTCTGTAACAGGCTAGGTGGCTTACAAACAAATTTATTAGAAATTTATGTCCCAGTTTGGGAGGATAGAAAGTCAAAGACCAAGGCACCAATAGATTTGGTTTCTGGTTAGGACTCTTTTCCTGGTTCAAAGATGGTCTTGCAGTTATTATGACAGAAGGGACTAGGGAGATCTATAGGGCCTCTTTTATAAAGGCACTAATCCCTTCATGAAGGCTCCACCCCATGACCTAATCACTTCCCAAAGGCCCTACCTTCAAATACCATCATTATGGAAAAAACAGTCAGTCTACAGCACCAGGAATCTCATTTCTTTTGCAAGCATCCATGAAATTTATCAATTTTCAACCAGGGTAAAATGTCAGACCCTTCATAATTCTGGCAATCTATATATATAAAAGCCATGATCAGGGGCAGATACTCAATGCACAGGCATGGAAACATGAAACAGACTGATGAATCTCAGAGGGAAGAGGGTAGGGAGTGACGGCAAGAAGAGATTAAACAAAGATCTTATATACATACTAGAGGTCTGGTGCACAGATTCATGCACCAGTGGGGTGTCTCAGCCTGGCCTGTGGGGGTTGGGCTGAAACCCTGAAACTGGCTCTCCAACATCCTCTGAGAGGTCCTGGACTGTGAGACCAGGCTGAGGGACCCCACCGGTGCATGAATCTAGTATTTGATGAAAGTATAAGATACTGATGGAGAATGGCTTTCTGGCAAAAAATAGAGGAGGACCTCATAGGCTAGGTCAAGGAATATGAAAGGACTCCATCATTTCATTTATTTTGTTTATCACATAAACTGCTCTTATTTTGAGCTTGCAATCCAACAGCACTTTTTTTTTTCTAATTTAGTGGGATATAATTTGCATACAACGAAATGATTTAGTTTTACATATATGTTTTGACACGTTTTATCAAATTTACACACTGCTGTAACTATTACCTCAATCAAGATACAGACCTTTCCCAACATCTCCAGCAGTTCTTGTGGCCTCCTTTGCAGTCTATCTCTCCACCATCACCGCTGGCCTAGACAACAATATACCTGTGTTTTGTCATTACAGATTAGCTCCATCTGTTATAGAATTATATACATGGAATAACCATTACGTACTTTTATGTGCTTGGCTTCCTTGAGAGAGTAAAATGTTTCTGAGATTCATCTGGGATGCTGAGTGCTGTAGTTTGTCCTTTCTCTGGATGAGTAGAATTCCACTGTAGAGATATGCTGTAATTTGATTATTCATTCACATGTACATTCAGATTGCTTGCAGATGTTTTGAGATTATGAAAAAAAAAACCGTTACGGAAGCTAATGTCTTTTTCTGAACCTAAATTTTTCTTTCTCTTCAATAATTACTTAACAATGGAGTCACTAGGCTGCATGTTAACTTCATGAAGAAACTGGCAAATTGTTCTCCAGCCTGTGGACTGAAGGGTCCCAGGTTCAATCCCGGTCAAGGGCATGTACCTTGGTTGTGGGCACATCCCCAGGAGGGGGTGTGCAGGAGGCAGCTGATCAGTGTTTCTAACTCTCTATCCCTCTCCCTTCTTCTCTGTAAAAAAAAAAAAATCAATAAAATATATTTTAAAAAATTGTTCTCCAAAGTGGCTGAACTATTTTATATTCTGATCAGTGATATTTGTCTACTATTTGCCAACACTTGGTTTTGTCAGCTGTTTTACTGATAGCCATTCTAGGGGTGTGCACAGGTATCTCATTGTAATTTTACTTTGCATTTCCTTGAAGATGTTGAATATTTTTTTATGTATGTATATATTGCTCATCTGTATATTTCTCTTTCAATGTCTGTTCAAATCTTTTACCCATTTTTAAATTGCGTTGTTTGCCTTTTTATTACTGAGGTTCTAACAGTTCTTTAGATAATCTGCATACAAGTTCTTTGTCAGGTGTGGGTACTGTGAATATTTTCTGTCAGCCCAACAGCACTTTTTAAATTGCTTTCATTTCAAAAAAGCTCAGCTCTAATACACTATGTTTTGTTTAGTTCAAGACTATTGCTGTTCTTTCAAGGTTATTGTCACATTCTTTTGAATAGCATAAAAAAAGAAGTGCAGCCCTAACCAGTTTGATTCAGTGGATAGAGCTTCGACCAGGGTCTCAGGTTTGATTCTGGTCAAGAACACAATACCTCAGTTGCAGGCTCAGTCCCCAGCCGTGGTAGGGGCATGTGTAGGAGGCAACCATTCAATGTCTCTCTCTCACATCAATGTTTCTCTCTTTGTCTCTCCTCATCCCTTCCACATTCTCTAAAAAAATCAAAGGAAAAATATCCTTGGGTGAGGATTAACAAAACACATACAGAGAAACAAAAAAAGTACTACATTTTATGTACATTCATTTCTATTTAACAAATTAGTATTTATTAATGTTCAGCCATCACAGTACTTTGTCCACTTACATACCAGTGGCTCTGATGCTTCTTGCATTTCTGGTGGTTTCAGATCCTTGGCTTGGCTGAAAAACATTCTAATCATCATTATGAGATGAAAGTCATCTTAGCTGAATGTGACAAGGATGGTCATATCCTACCCCAACATTAGTGTCCCTTTCTTCCTGATTTTATCAGAGAAGGCGGTGTGTTTAGCTAAAGTACATTTTCCAACCTCCTTGAAGCTGGGTATGGCCAAGTAATTAATCCTGAAGAATACGTTTGTGGGAAATAAATGAAGAGAAAGAAAAATGTGTGTGTTTTTCTTTGTAGTAATTGTCTTTAGGCTTAAGGCAAATTCCAACGGTCATTTTATACTTATTTAAAGATTTATTAGATGTGATATTATTGTTCTCCTTTTCCCTTTCTTTCCACTCCTTTTCTTTCCTTTCCTACTTTTCCCTTCCCCTCTTTTCTACCTCCTATTCTTTCTCATCTCTCTTCCCCTTTCTCATAAATTAGAGCTTTATATTTTATGTATACATTTATAATTATAATGGGTAATTAGAGTAGAGGTGATAGGTAGGCCACCTGCTCTTAAGTGATTTGAAAATAGGTGAAAGGGAATGCAGCAGGGGACACTATCATTTTGATGTAGGGTCTTCCTTAAACTGCCATTCCAAGCTATTTTCTACTTCTCTGGCACTTCATTTGCTTTTAATAATCTTCTCTTCCATGCTTCTGATTTTCCATTGCCTCCTACACATCTGTTTGGATTGATATTCTGCTGTTCGTCATGCAAGCATGATTTCACTTTGAAAATGATTTCCTTTTGATGGATGCTCTGGTTGTTCAGGCAAGCACGGTCTTGTGTTCTTAACGGTCTCTGTGAGCTGGTCTCAGCACTCCAACAGTCATCCCTCGGGGTCTCAGGCATTCACTCATGCTAGCTCTGGACTTCTTTGTAATTAAATGCCAAAACTGTTGTATTCCTTGGATTAATCTATATCAGGGCTTAGCAAACAACAGCTGGCGGGCCAAATCTGGTCTTAGCTTGTTTTTGTATGGCCTATGAGCTAAGACAGGTTTTTACATTTTTAAAGTATTTTTTTTTTTAATAAGAAATCAAAGAAGAATGTGCATTAGAGACTGTGTGTAGCCCATAGAGCCTAAAATATTTATTATTTTGGCTCTTTATTGAAAAAGTGTGTCTATATCTGACCTATATCAATAAGATTAACTTTTTATGTGAAACCCACCCCAAAATGCAAAACAGCAAACTATACATGTTTTCAATGCTCTTTTTGGTATGGTTTGACTATAATCTATGCAGACTATTAAATAATACTTTAGGGAGATCCCAGGGAGATATCAGCAGATAGGTAGTAATCTCCCAAGGCAGCTGAAACAGAGATTCATTGCGATTATTTATGATTGAGACATACCAAACAATGGTTGCAAATGAGTCCCAAATTGAAAATAACAAGAACCAATGCTCCAAATTAAATGAAGACAGAGCTGCCTCTTATTTAGCCTTCTCTATAGCAAGCCGCATACTGAGTAGCAGCATCAAGGATTTATTTATCTGATGATGAGCAACAATTCACCCCAGAAAACTCAGGGGGAGTTTGGCTGGTATTAAATAACCCTTTAACTCATTCATAACATTCATTATTCATATAGCAGAAAGAAACAAGCCTTGGTTTCTTGCCTTCTACGTTATGACATTTGCAATCAACTTGGACAGAATACTGGTTATTTTTACAATGGAAACACTTTGACCATATTGTTTCTCTAATGTACCTGCAATTCAACCTATTTTCTCACTCTACTCACTTCACAAACTCCTTATCTTATGCCACATACTCCCTCCTGTGCCTTTGCCCAGGTAGGTCTCCACCTGGAATACCCTTCCCCTAATCCTGTCTATTAAAATTCTATTTATCCTTCAAGCTCCAACTCAAATATCAACTTCACTAAGAAACCTTCCAGATCCCCCCAGTAGGAATCCCTTCCTCTGAGCCCTGAGGTCCCAACAGGCCTGGGTCATTTTTTTAGCCTTGTTTCTTGGCCTGGGGCTTTCCCACCATGCGAACAGCATAAATTCAAGTTGCACAAACAAATGTGGTACAGAACTCAGGTTTTGATATCTGTTTTCCAACCCAATGCCCCTGAAGGCTGATAAACTCCCTCAAGGCTTGTCTAACCTAGTGGGAATTTTTCCTGGACTATTTTCCCTGCAGCAGGCCATGTTTCACAGCTCAGACCTTTATGCCCAGCCCTGGAGAGTCTCACTGGGCCCAGGCTGAACTTCCTGTCCTTGACTTGCAGTCCCTAGGGGCTCCCTCCGCATACAATCCCTTTAGGCTACTGCTGCATCACACTGCAATTGCACACTGCCCTGACCCTGGTTTCTTTGTTTGCTTCCCATATTTTTATCCTTCTTTTGTGCTGGGCTTGTATAGTGGAGTTGTCCTATTTTATCCAGCATTTCTATGTTTTGGAAGCTGTGTGTAAGACTGATAATGCAGAGAGGTACCCTGCTTACATCAGCTCATTCTGTTTTATAGCCTTATGGTCATAGAATAGTATAAAGTGATATTTAATTATGGAAGTTGTCACAATTATTCATTCCATTTAATGTGAGTGAATAGAAAGACCTTACATATGCTTTCTTATGTGATATCACTACTTCTCTAACATCTAGATTTATAGGGGTCCCACACAATATTGTTTCTGAAAATTTCCAACTAAACAAATAGATCCTGATAAGGAAAGATTAAGTTGCCAGGGATGATTGGGAGAAAAGAGTTAGGCCAAGGGAAATTTCAGACTAATGAAAATATAGTCAATTTTCAATTACCTAGGCAGATGGCACTTTGCCACAATGCAGATAAACCAGGAATTCACTTACTGGCACAGTCAACTCAATGCCAAATTATGCTTAAATTATTAACTTAGTATTCTGAGCCCGCACTTTGAATACTTTTTATATAACTAATGTGACTGTTACAAGTCAAGCAAAGGATTATTTATATTGAAAACACCTTGCATTTATAAAGGCCAGATCTTATTTTACAGGTAAATGAACTAACCTCATGTCATTTCAATCAAGTCCATGCATGGGGAATAACGGGACTGAGATGCTTAGATGCTTAGATGGTTAGAAGCCATATGTAACAGGACATTATTTTATTTCTAAGTTTGAATCTATAGAAAATTAAGGCAACCTGATCGATCACTTCAGAATGCTCACTTTTCATATATATGTATATTGCATATGTACATATATTAAAAACTTGAAAAATAACAAATATCCTTTCCGAAGTTATAGCTCCCAAAGTGAATGCTTGAATTTATTCCTATAATATACATGACTGAATTAAATCTCCTTGACAGGCAGGTTGTGTTTACTGCCAAATCTCCAGGAGAACAGATACTTAGTACTGCACATTGTCAGCAAGGAATATAAAAGCAGAGCAAAAACAACAAAGCACGATGAAGGAATCCCATATTTTACTCCGCTCCATGGAGCCAGAGGGATTTCTAGTTAGATGGGGACTCAGAGATTGCAAAGTACAGCTTGGTCATTTTTTCACGTGAAACCTGACTCAGGAAAGATGAAATGACTTGTTCAGGGTCATGTGGCTAGAAGCTGCAGCTGGAACCCAGGCCCCTTCTTACCGGGCTCCCCGGGAGCCATTCGTCACGGGGGTAATTTGAGGAGCTCTGTGTAACAGTACTTAAAGATAACGGGCTCATTTGGAATAAATGTCTACATCTTGGCATAATAAGCACAGCCTATGTCTGCGTAGCTTTGTTACAGAAGGAAGCACACAATTGGTATTTTTTTTCTTTTAGCTCTTGATACTAAACCATCTGAATGTTTCTCAACATTCTGTAGTAGAAAAAATTACAACTCATTTCTCATATTTTGTGCAGTGTGTGTGTGTGTGTGTGTGATGCTTATGTATATTTATGTGGTCAGGTTGAAATGATGATAGGAAGCTAAAGATGAGTAGGACAGTGAAAAAAGAAAAAATATTTAATTTTCTCAGGTGAACTCTGAAATATAATACGACAAAAAACTCAGAGTGTGCATTTTAAGACACAGCTGGGATCCCTGGCCCCCTGGCATACACCCCCTCCCCCCAGACTGACAGAGCCACAGCTTCTGCATTTGACGTTGTTTTCTAGCACCTGGCATAGACCTCTACTTGAGAAATAGTCACAGGACACTTGATGGTTGATTAATTCTTCACATTATAGAACTGACCAGTCATGAGGAGTTCCTCAAATATTTATTCCACAGTTGAGCAAATAAATAAAAATAAGGGTATAGGTTTAGAGTCACAACTAGCTTAGCATATGTGAGATACTTTCTGCAGTTCTAATATTGATCTAGGAGTGTTTTTAAAACATTACTATGGCAACAATCCCTATTCAGTGGGAGAAAGGAATGCATAAAGAGTATTTCAGATGCTGCCTTTCCACACTCTGCAGATGTGCCCTGACCTCTCAGCATTAGTTTTGCTGAGGACAGTGTTAGGAAAATAAAATTTGTTGAGAGTTACTCACTGACTCTGGGAGATATTATCAATTCAAGTACTATGTCATAGAAAATAGCATCTCACTGATTTAAGATTTTCTATAAAATGAATACCTTCATCATACTTGAAGTTGATAAAGTTGTCATTTGAAGGCATCAAGACAAAGAGCTAATATTTTCAGCCAGTAGCTAGAAATTGCTGCATAGGATGCATTCCTAAGACACATGGCTATAGGGGTTCATGTGGCATTCGCTGAACCAGTCTTTAATGAGCATTGTCTGTGAGAGGGAAGTGCTAGATGTCAATTCCATCAGCAAGTTACCAGTTTATTGATGCTTTTTGAACATTTATAACCAGATTTTGCTTTTATCATTGAACAAGTCAAACCTCTGCCAAGAATGATCTTACTCAACATTGTTCTTTCCCCCCCACATAATTTAGGAACATTAACCTACTGTTTATCTCTGTTTCAAAAATTAGGAAACTAGGCTGTTTATACAGCATAAATTACAGTATAAAATGGGAAATTTCCCAAATTTGCTTGATGTTGATAGCCAAGATTGACAGACCATTTAAAATATGTGTGTGTGTGTGTGTGTGTGTGTGTGTGTGTGTGTGTGTGTGGATATGTTTGCATATGCATACAAACATATATAACTACATGCATTATCTGGATTCAATTAAGTAAATTACTCAAATGCTGTAGGATTTGTTATTCACGCAAGGTCTTTGGACAGGCAGCACAGGCATTGCCCAGAGCTTGTTAGAAATAGAGTCTCAGGCCTCACCCTAAATCTACCAAGTCAAAGCCCCTCTTTTAAGGAGATCTGCAGGTGATTCATATGGCCATAAACATTGAAAAGCATGGCTGTAACAGACTTTAACCAGCAAAGTGAGTTGAGTTTAACATAAGGGGGGAAAAGTGTTTCAATTATCTATATAATTTTTAAGAAATGATTATTGCCCTAACCAGTTTGGTTCAGTGGATAGAGCTTCAGCCTGCTGACTAAAGGGGTCACAGGTTCGATTCCGGTCAAGGGCATATACCTTGGTTGCGGGCACATCCCCAGTGGGGGATGTACAGAAGGCAGCTGATCGTTGTTTCTCTCTCATGGATATTTCTAACTCTCTATCCCTTTCCCTTCCTCTCTGTAAAAAAAACAATTAATAATAATAATATATATATATATTAAAGAACTGATTATTTGGGGGGAGGTGCAGGATGTTGAATTATCTAGATAAGCACATCGGTTCTCAAATTTTTTTTCTGCCAGTGTAGGTACTATAATGACTGTTCAAGGGTAATTATTCAAGTCTCTTAAAATCCTAATAAATTGAGACATGCATTGCACTATTCACATTCAAAGACGAATTGTTTATTGCACAAACACTGGTAGGAATTGAAAAATTAAAAAGAAAATCCTAAATCTCACCATGTGGCTTTCCAATTTTAATGCCTTGCCAGTATCTGCATATTCACATATGATGCTTACATAGCTCTATTTGTACACGAATTCATTTACTCCACGCTAAGGGGTGAGTATGGACAAACTTGTGAAGGTTAAATGGAAAGAATGTGATGTTTGAAGCTTTTGTGTTCATTTTTTTAAAAGTATATTATTGAAATTATTACAGATAACTCTTTTTTTCCACCCATTGGCACCTCTACCCTAATCCTTTCCCCTCCCAGGTCTTCCCTACACTAGTGTCTGTCCATGGCCTATGCATACATGCATGAGATGATTGGTTAACCTCTTCCAGTCCCACTCTTCCCTCCGAAATACATCAGTCTGTTGCATGCTTCAGTGTCTCTGGATCTTTTTTTATTCATCAGTTTATTTTGTTAATTAGATTCCACATATAAGTGAGATCATGTGAGGATACTTGTCTGACTAGCTTATTTTGCTTATCATAATACTCTCGAGGTCCCTCCATGCTGTTTCAAAGGGTAAGAGATCCTTCTGGCAGGTGTGAGATGGTATCTCATTGTCATTTTAATTTACATCTCTCTGCTGATTAGTGACATTGAGCATTTTTTCATGTCTCTTGGCCATTTGTATGACCTCTTTGGAGAAGTGTCTATTCAGGTCTTCTGCCCATTTTTTAAATTGGGTTGTTTGTCTTCCTTTTGTTGAGTTTTATGAGTATTTTATATATTTTGGAAATTAACCCCTTATCAGATGTAGCATTGGCAAATATGTTCTCCCATGCAGTGGGCTCCCTTTTCATTATGATGCTGGTTTCTTTTGATGTGCAGAAATCATTATTTTTCACATAGTACTATGTTGAAATAACTGTAATAATGATTACTAACAACAATTCCAATTATAATCAAACTTCCTAAAGGCTACATCACATCTCTTTGAATTGATTAAAGGTTATTTAATCATTCTCTTATTACATGGATATTCAGATCCTTTCCACATTTTGCTTTTATAAATAAACTAGTAATGAACATTTTTATGCAGTAACTTTAAATTCATTTCCATAACATAATTTACTAATAATTGGATTACCAAGTATATATAATATTTAGGGTTTTGAAAACATATGGATAAGTTGTTTTTTGTTTGGTTGGCTTTTTAAAAAATATTTTTTATTGATTTCAGAGAATAAGAGAGAGAGAAAGGGAGATAGAAATATCAATGATGAGAGAGGATCATTGATCAGCTGCCTCCTACATGCTCCCCACTGGAGATCAAGCCCGCAACCTGGGCATGTAACCTGACTGGGAATCTAACCTAAACCTCCTGATTCATAGGCCATTGCTCAACCATTGAGCCAGTTGGACTGTATAAATTGTTTTAGGAAAGGACTATAACAATTTATGGTGAAACCTGCATTGGCAAAATATTCCAGATTTCACCACATCATGTCAGCAATAGAAATAATTATTTCCAAATTTTCTAATTAATCAGTATACAACTCATGATTTTTCACAATGAAGATACTTTCAACTATCATTAAAATTCACCTTTTCTCTCTTGTTTTCTTAGAGCAAAATTTGCCAACAGGTGTTCTCTGGCCTAAGCGTAAATGGGCTGCACATGTGTAGTTCTTCTCCTTCAAATATTGCGTTGACTATTCTGGTTCTCTTACCCTTTACATCTAAACTTTATACTTAGTTTGTTGATATTTACACATGGGATTTGATTGGGATTATGTTGAATTTATGGATTAAGTTGGAAAGAACTGACAACTTGAAAATATCGAGTCTTCTTATCCATGTATATGGAATGTCTCTCCATACGTATATTTAAAAATGTTCCTTGATTTCTTTCATCAGAATTTTGTAGTTTATCTCACATAGTTATTATAATATCTTGTTAGGTATATATGTAAGTATTTTTGGCGCTAATGTAAATGATTTTTAAAAATTTTAAATTCTAGTATATGAGAAAGCAATTAACTTTTGTATATTAACCTTGTATCCTACAACCTTGCTATAATTGCTTATCAGTTCCAGGATTTTTGTTCGTCTTCTTTACCAATATGTATACTTTTTATTTATGTTTCCTGTCTTATTGCAGTAGCTGTATCTTTTGATACAATGTTGAAGAAGAGTTGTGATAAGACATCCTTGCCTTCTTCTTATTGTTGTAAGAAGGGCCTTTGTGGGCAGCTCCATTAGATGAAAAAAATAAACGGGTGGGAGAGACTGAGGCTGGAACAAGACCAGAAGCTACTAAACATGTGATTGATTGATTGAGAGGATATAGTGTGACTATTTGAAATCACTATGCCTATATACAAAATTTCACAGGGCTTCCTATAGTTTCTACCACAAAATTACTCCATTGTGTAACAATATAGTTTTAAATGATGGCTAGAGAATGAAGGCACAACAGGCCAGAGAATGAAGGCACAATGTGAATGTACCATTTTATATTCACACCTGCAATATGTAAATGATCTACTGCCTCCACATCCTCAAACATTGTCTTTAAAACTTCGTCATTTGGTATTGTCATTAAAACTATCTTGGCTGTTTTGATAGGTGTGTTAACATATTCTAGATAGATTTGGGGAGGATCTTTGAGTTCAGAAATTAGGACAGTTTAGGATTGTCACCTGGGAGTCTGTGTTCAGAATGCAAGAGGAGGAACACATCTATCTTGGAGGAACTAGATGAACAAAACCGGAAAGCAGTTAACTTGGGTGTGGTTAGGACAGTTATGTCATGGGATTGTGGGAGAACCTTGTTCTACAGCAGCCAAGGACTATTAGAGTACTTGTTCTTACCATGGACTCAAAAGTAAAAAAAGGGAAGCACATGTAGGATCAAAACAAGAGTAAGGGTGCCAAACAAAAAGAGAGGGGAGAGGCTCTGCTCTTAAGTTTGGTTCCCAAAGCATCAGCCCCCCAAATACAGAATGGAGTACTATCTTGACAACAGTTGCATCCTCCTTCCCTGTTCCTTCCTCTCTCCTAATATCAGGGAGGCCCACTCAGAGCTGAAGCGCTGCACATCTGGAGACATACATACATACATACATACATACATACATACATACGTGAGCTACGTTAACAGACCGTGTTCAAGTCAAAGAAAGAAAGTGCACTCAAATCTATTCTATCAATCAGCCTCACCTGCAGAAATGGATTCAGTGTAAGGCTCCATGCTTAGGAAGGCTGTGACAGTGCATCCTGATATACATGGAGTTCAATAGTCTGCATCAAGGAATCCGAGGTTAAGTCAATGTAGAGAGAGGGGTGTCGGGGAAGAGGGGCTCTGGCTCCTACAGCAGCCAGGGCCAAGAGGAAGGGTGCCATTTGAAGAAAGGGTGAGCGAGAAGGGCTCCTGGGGTGTGTGGGCCTGGCTTCCTAGCGGAGGGGCTGCAGGCAGGGCGGGGCGCCGGGGACCTGGAGCAGTCGGAGGGGCCCGAGGCGCTGCGCCCGCGGGAGCGCGTGTCCCCAGCGCCGCGCGGGGACCGGCTGTGACGCATACTGGTTGCCGGGCGCGGCGGCGTGGAGGTTCGGACACCATCCGCTCCTTTCTTCGACGCCCGCCCGCCCGTCTAGCAGAGCGATCGGCAGGGACTGAGCCTTGGGCGGCCGAGGGGCCGAGAGCCATGAGGCCCGGGGGCGGCTGCCCCGCGAGGCTGCTCCTGGCGGGGGGCTGGGCGCTCCTGGCGGCGGGCTGGGTGCTCCTGGCGGGCCTGCAGGCCGCCCATGGGCTCAACGCCACCGCCCTCCATGACCCCATCCCCGGCCGGACCCGCTCCCTGGACGAGGAGGAGGTGGAGGAGGAGGAGGAGGGCGGCGATGACCAGGGCGAGGCCGAGGGCGAGAACTACGCGGTAGGCGAGTCGTCCGAGCACCTGACCCCGCGGGAGGGCGAAGAGGAGGAGGAAGGTGAGCTGGCCCCCCCCCTGGGGGGTACCCCACTGTTGGTCCGAGGACGTGGAGACGGACCCCTGGGAGCATTTGAAGAGCTCCTTGGCCATCAGCCACCAATTGATACATTTCTCACTGGTGTAATGGCCTTGAAGAAATATATGTGAGTTTTCCAAGGCCACAACAAGCTGAACAAGCCCATACATAGGAGTTGCTGCAGAAATACTGCTAAAAAGATGCTTTTTTTTTTTTTTTTTTTTTTTTTTTTTTAAGTGCTAGGAGTCAGAAATAGCCTACCACCAAGTGGAATTATTTTGACTCCCTTTGCAGTTATGGTTTTCTTTCCCATTGTAGTTTTTTGTGTTTTGTTTTGTTTTGTTTGTTTTTAGATGCAAATTGCTTGAGGCCTTTGTAAATTTGCACTTCCAGTTGGAACAACAAAAGGGAACTCAGAATCCCCCCTCATTGTGACACATCTAGAGAGATCGATAGGCGGACTAAAGTGCCCGGAAGCCCCATGCCAGCTTCCTGCAGCCTCAACCTTGACCGCCTCTGCAGCGTGGAAGTGTGTTATTTGCACCTTCCACTTTGCACCACAGAGGAACAGTGTGGCCTCAGTAAACACCTACCAAGGGATCCAACTAGTGGCTTTGTTAGATGATAACGTTTTATCCAAGGGAGAAATGAGCTTGGTACATACTAGTAAATTTACCTTATTCTGCTAGCTCATTAAGCAGTAAAGCTTGACACGCTATTTTACTTGTCCTGTTGATTAGTAACTCACATGCTGGTAGGTAAAAGGTCAGTGGCAGGTTTGCAGCCATCTGAAGGAAAATGATTTCCTTACCTCGTAAATGACCCAGCTGAGATTTTTTTAATATCCTTGGCAGTCTCCTGTCTCCTATACATATAGAATAGATGCTCTATTTATCAGCTTTTCTCGTATTTCCTGATGACAGATAGTGGGCCCTCAGTGACAGAAAGAAATTGACTACCTGAGGTTAATAGTGGGATGAGATTTGTTATTGCCTTGATGACATTACATTACAGAGAGCTCACACACTCACCCTGAGATTGACTCGACTTCATCTCCTTGACTTTGGAAATATGAAGAAGGAAAGAGAAAAACGGGTTCTAATGCATAGTAGCCATTGTTTCACTCTAGTTTTAAAAGTAACCGAATTAACAATTTTAGTATTAAATTGGTCATGGAATGGTTCCAGGTGTAAAAAGCTTAATGGAGTTTAGAGTAAACCTGGGTGACAGAATTATAATGCCTTAGATGCAAATTCAAATGCAGGATAGTTATTTATTCTCTCGATGTCTCCATTTCCTTATCTGTGAACTTCAGGGAGTCCTTCTGGAATTTTATATATACAATTTCATGCACAGCTGCTTTTTCCTGGGGAAAGCAAGAACCCAGAACTTTAAACAATCTGAGGTGTCTGAGATCTGGATATTTCTGAAATTTGGCGAAGTCCCTCTCAACCCTCAGTGGACCAGTGTAAAAATATTCAACACCATTTGTGATCCACTGGATATTTTATTTTTACTTTTAAGGCATTTTACAGATAATTTCAAATGTAAGAACAAAGAGGCAGTGAAAACAGCTTATTTGAAATTTTAATAAGAATTAAATTTTATTTTAAATTTTCCCCAAAATTTTATTTCATTTTTCCTGGTTTTGAAGATGAGTGGAAAAAGTACTTTTAGTGTAATTAAAAGCTCATTGTTTGTTATTCATGAGTCTGAAATATATTCATCTTATAAATACTAAGTCCAGATTTTAAGTATATCTTGTAATAGATTTTAGTTATCATTCTTCTTATTCTTTTTGCACTTGCTTTATCATAACACAATACTTTTGAAAACTAGGAAGGCACATACTTTGTTGAAGAGAAGACTGCCATATTTTTTCTCCAAAACCATTTTCATCTTTTATTTATAAACAATTACAATTATTGGTCTAGTGAATTTATTCATTTCTACATCTATTTTCTTTCAATCACCTTTGTATTCACACCTGGCATTTGTCTGTTTACTAGCCTTATCAAGTATATTTTTGTGTATAAACTGCTTTATTTATTTTTTCATAGAAATATAGGTTTATTTCTTTTTTTAAATAAATCTTTATTGCTCAGATTATTACAGTTGTTTCTCCTTTTCTCCCCATAGCTCCCTTCCACCTGGTTCCCACCCCACCCTCTGCCCTTACCTCCCCCCCCACCATTGTCCTCATCCATAGGTGTACGATTTTAATCCAGTCTCTTCCTGCACCCCCACACCCCTTTCCCCCAGTTAATTATCAATCCACTTCCTTTCTTTGCCCCTGATTCTATTATATTCACCAGTTTATTCTGTTCCTCAGATTTTTAATTCACTTGATTTTTAGATTCTCTTGATATATATGTATTTGTTGATCATAATTTTCATCTTTTTTCTTCTTCTTCCTCTTCTTAAATAATACCTTTCAGCATTTCATATAATACTGGTTTGGTGGTGATGAACTCCTTTAGCTTTTTTTTATTTGTGAAGCTCTTTATCTGCCCTTCAATTCTGAATGATAACTTTGCTGGATACAGTAATCTCGGTTGTAGGTTCTCGTTATTCATCACTTGGAATATTTCTTGCCACTCCCTTCTGGCCTGCATAAGTTCTGTTGAGAAATCAGCTATAATCCTTTGGGTGCTCCCTTATAGGTAACCAACTCTTTTTCTTTTGCTGCTTGTAAGATTCTCTCTTTGTCTTTTGCCCTTGGCATTTTAATTATGATATGTCTTGGTGTAGTCCTCTTTGGATTCCTCTTGTTTGGGGTTCTGTATGCTTCCTGTACTTATAAGTCTATTTCTTTCACCAGGTGGGGGAAGTTTTCTGATATTATTTCTTCAAATATGTTTTCAGTATCTTGCACTCTCTCTTCTTCTGGCATCCCCATAATTCTGATGTTGGTATGCTTGAAGTTGTCCCAGAGGCTCCTTACACTATTTTTAACTTTTGGATTCTCTTTTCTTCTTGCTTCTACAGAGGAGTGTATTTTGGCTCTTTGAATTCCAAATCTTTGACCTGATTCTTGTGTTCCTTCATTCTGCTGTTGTATTTCTGCATAATATTTTCCATTTCAGTCAGTTTATGTTTAATTTTTAGTTGGGTATCATTAAATTTATCGGCCTTTTCTAGGAAATTCTTGAAAAACTTTATAACCGTGGATTTGAACTCTATATCCTCTATCTCTTTCATTTGAGATCTATTTCCTTGTCTCGGCATTTTCACTGCTTCCCAGAGTTGGTAGGATGGCTTTGTGTGTTTGGTGTCCTATATAGCCTAGTGGGTCAGCCTCCTCAGTTACCTGAGGAGGACACTCTTGGTGCTCCCCTTTGTGGACTGTGTATAAAGTCTTGTTGTAGTTAAGTCTTTATTGTTGTTGGTATCCCTGGGAGGATTGATCTTCAGGCCAATTGGATGTGAGTATCAGCTGTGTCTACTCTGGGATACCTTCTGTAATGGAGACAGTCTTATAGGATCAGACTTGCAAAATTGCAAAATCCTCTGTGCTCGGCTTGGATGGGGCGGAGTCTCAGGGCTGAGCTGACAGTCTTGGCTTCCTGTCAGCCCTGCCCTTGTGCGCTCACCTGAGTTTCCGCCTGACCTCTGCCTTCTGTGGCTTCCTGAGTTTCTGCCTGACCATACCAGATTCCCCATGCAAGAGCGTGGGTGACCCAGGGGCTCGCCCATAATTGGGTTGGGTCTCTGTAGTCTGGAGCTTCTGACTCCTTCTGCTATAGAGAGGCTGCGGAAAACTCTGTGGTCAGATCTCTGCACCTACGGTACTCACTCGTGCGCGACTGTAGACCCTGCCCGCTGTGGCTCCCAGCTCCTCCAGTCTCCCAGTCTCTGAGTCTCTGGGAACCTTTCTCTACAGTCCAGACTCCACCCTATGAGCCTGGGTGCATGGGGTTTTGGCTTGGGTTGGGGTTCAGTACAGTCAGAAAGGGTTCAGTGCAATCGGGGACTTCCTTTCCCCTCCCGCTAACCAGGCATTCAGTTGCACTTCTTCTCTGTGCACGCGTCACCCTACTTCAGTGCTTTGCGGCTCCCAATCTGATCCGTGAGCCTCTCTCCTTCTTTCTAGTTGTAGATTTCCCATTCTACCAGCTTTCCTGTGTTTTTGGATGGTGTCGTTCTGATTTTAGTTGTTGTTTTGAAATTGTTGTGCAAAGTGGCAGCTTAGGTGCTTACCTAGGCCGCCATCTTGGTTCTCTCTCCTATAATCTGCTTTAAAAAGGAAATAATACTGTCTGTTTGTATTCTTTTATCAAAATAGTATAGTCTGACTTCATTTTCATAAACTATTTCAGGATCAAGTCCTTCCTTTTGAAGGACCAATTAGAAGAGAATGCCATATATCCTTTTCATTCTTAGAAAGATAATATTCATTCATTGAGTCTTGAGCTAGAGATAATTCATCTAGGATATTCATCTAAGGTATCACCTCTCCTGTATGTAAGCTGTAGATATTTTGCTTATACAATGAATTTTAACATCATCATTAGCATCCCAAATGCTGCTATCGGTTTCTCTATGTTCTTCTTCTGATTCATCCAATAACTGTGAAATGTTTTTCACTGTAAACTTTCTTTTCCTTGCCATTATGGACCAAAAAAGAAATAAACTCTAAAATCTCAATTTTGTTCAATGAAAGCTGAAAATAGAGGATGTATAGAAAAAGATGTATCTAAACTTCTTTTATATCTTCCTGAAAGGTGATGTGATACTTTGGGCAAAGCAATAATAAAACATAGTATGATGTAATACCTATAATTTATTTCACAATTATGTCATCTTTCTAGGCCATTCTAACTATTCTTCCATTTTATTATTATAGTCTTATTTAAAAATAGGAGTAATTGATTAGTAATACTAAAATCCATCATTATGGATGATGAAATAACAAAATATTTCAAAATAGGAAAAATCACTAAGATACTATGTTTTATGTACTCTTAATCCTTTTGTACCCCATATCCCTATGCCTTTTATACCTTTTATATACCTTTATACCCTATATTAATCTAAGATTCATAAATTTATTCTTAACCTATTTACATTTAGATTTATAAAAGGGACCAACAATAGGCCTACTTAATAATTTCAAGAGAAAAAAGTTTTATTCTATAAAATAAAGTTTATTCTATATAAATATAACTATACAGTATTTTCTCTTTTTCTTTGGAAGACCTGTAAAAAAGAAAGAAAAAAAAAATGAACTATCTACCATACGAATCAATTTTCAAAAAAAGAAACAAAAATAAAAATTGTACTGTGGTGTAATATGCCAACAGTTAAAGTATACTATCCAAAATTAAACAGAACATTCCAGGATCTGGCCAGAAGAGAAAAAAACAGAAGAATTATTATCTGCATCATTGTGGATGCCAAGCTTTTATCAGCACAGTCTAGGACTCAGTAGATATTTAGGGAAGCTTCATTACACTTTTGACTCCTATTAAATTCACTACTTTTTATTGTCATTTTAATTTGTGTGTGTAATAAAAGCCTGCTTATAATACTTCCTATTAAAAGATAAAGTATTTCTATTTTCTTAAATTTTTAACTCACTATTGAACTCTCCTTTTCATCTGTTCTTTTAGAGACAGCCAATAAAGTATTTTGAGGACAGCTGACTTTTCAGCTTACATACAGGACTTTCAGCTTACGCACAGCATGAAATCAGCATTATCCAAGACATTAATGAAAATGTTGAACAGTACAGAGTCCTGTGACACATGACTCTCACCACATTGACACCAACCAATTAATTAGCATCAGTAGATCTTACTGGTGAAGTTACACATAAAACTTTACTGACATGCAGACCATATTCTTCCTTTTTTCTCATATATAATGGGAAAATTTGACAAATACTGCACTAAAGTCCAGATACATATAACTGCCTCAACTCATCATTATAGAACCCCCATCAAAAAAAAAGTCAGTAAATGACATAATGGGCACTTAATAATCAAAGCTGAAAGGACCTTTGGATACCTTTGGATATAACATGATTAAACCTTGACTTTTTTCGAATTTTTTTTTTTTAAATTTCAGAGAGGTAAGGAGAGGGAGAGAGAAAGGGAAACATCAGTGATGAGAGGGAATTATTGATTGACTGCCTCCGCAGGTCCTGCACTGGGGATCGAGCTGCAGTTTGGCAGCATGTGCCCGGACTGGGAATTAAACTGCAACCTCCTAGTTCATAGTTGGATGCTCAACCCCTGAGCAGCGCTGGCCAGGCTCAACTTTTTTTAAGTTAAGAGAACTTAAGTAATTTTCCCAATGTAGCAGAGGTACTGAATAATAGAGCTGACTAAGTATTTGGTTTATTGAACGGCTTTTGAAAAGAGGTTTTATATTTTTAAAAAAAATTTTTTTTTAAATTGATTTCAGAGAGGAAGGAAAAGGAAGAGATAGGAGCATCAATGATGAGAGAGAATCATTGATTAGCTGCCTCCTGCACAGCCCCTACCAGGGATCTAGCCAGCAACCTGGGCATGTGCCTTGATCTAGAATCAAACCATGACCTCCTGGTTCATAGGTCAATGCTCAACCACTGACCAACAGCAGCCAGGCAAAAAGGTTATATTTAAAAGTAGTCTAGTACTCATTCTCCTACCTGTGTTTCCTGTGTTCAAGATTTGGCTTTTAATTTATATCCCATAATGTGCCAGCTGAAAGTATGATCATGACAGTCCAAATAATTTATTTAACAAAGTCAATATTGATTAACATATTTACATCTAGTGCTTACTATGTATTCAAAACACTGTATTTGGTACATATCCTATCTAATAAATAGGACCCTCACCCTGTTGCAAAGATGCCAGCATCCACAGTCAATAAGGAGAGAATATGCTAATTGACTGTCCTGCCCTCAGAGATGGTGGCACCCAGTCCCCTCAGCCCCATCGGGGTGGCAGGTGCACAGCACACATGCCTGCCTCTGGAGTCCCCCAGTCCCCTTGCCCCCCAGTCACAGTGAGCTGAGTGGTAAGGAGCAGTGAGCAAGTGGGCGGTAAGGAGCGAGGGGTCCGGACTGCAAGAGGGATGTCCAACTGCCAGCAGGCAGACATCCCCCGAGGGGTCCTGGATTGCACAAGAGGGTGCAGGCCAGACTGAGGGACCCCCACTCCCTATCCATGAATTTCGTGCACCAGGCCTCTAGTAAGCATATAAAACTATAAAAATATTGTCTTGCTGTAATAAAAATAGAAAAAAAAATCTTTGAATTATATGAATTCAATAAATGCAAAATGAGTGTGAGTGAGGTTATCTCTTAAGCATTTTTATAGCACTAAACAAGTTACAGAATGTTTTCACATCCATTCTCTCATTTAATTCTCACAATAATTAAGTGAAATTGGTTCCCCTTTTCAAATCTTACAGAAAGGTTCACTAGGCTTAAAAGAGTTTAAGTAATTTACTCAAACTCAAAGCAGCTAATTAGTGGTAGAAGCAGCAATTTGGCTTTAACTCGAATGCATTTTCCCATGTAACATTGTTGCCTCAGGATATACCTTTTGAAAATTATCTTCTAATACCTCATTTAATATTTTTATCCTTTGAGAGTTTAGTCTTAATGTGAGCTATGAAGAATGGCTTATACACTACAGCAAGTGGAATTTATGCCAAACTTCAGAATGATGGGAAAAAAGAAGCACTGTATTATGTGATTTGAACCCAGTGATATTTAACTAATCAAATACTTGTGTATTCCTAGATCATCCTACTAATAAAGTGTTAGGAATAGTAGACCCAATCTATAATACATGATTTTAATGAACACTTGGTATAGAGACTTCTATTTTGGATGAAAATGATACACTCAAATTTTTCAGAAAATATAGAATTAGAATAAAAATGGACCTTACAATTGGCTGGGTTGTTTTTGTTTGTTTGTTTGTTTCTGACATTCTATAGGACTTTAAACTCATCATGTATTAAAGTAATGAAAAATTATTTCCAAGTTATATAAACTTTCCTTGCAAGTTATTTCTTGATTATTAAAGGCTTAGGCTTCTTTTGATGTAAACAATAATAGATGTACTAGGAATAGTATTGCTGTTCTGATTTAATAAAACTTTTTAATATGTCTGCTTTCCCAGCCCTAGCTGGTTTGGCTCAGTGGATAGAGCATAGGCCTGCGTACTGAAGGGTCCCAAGTTCAATCCCGGCCAAGGGCACATGCCGGGGTTGTGGGCTTGATCCCCAGTGGGAGGTGTGCAGGAGGCAGCCAATCAATGATTCTCATTTACAGATGAGAATCAATCTGTCTCCCTCTCCCTCTCCCATCCTCTCTGAAATAAATAGAAATATATTTAATAAAATAAAATAAAATGTCTGCTTCCCATATGACAAGTACTTGTATCTCCATCCCCAAGTAAGAGCTTTTCACTTAGAAAAGTTTTCAAGTGATTAAATAATGTGTTTTTGTATTTTGTGTTTAGGTTCAGATATGAAAATAGTCAAAGAAGTAGAATTTGGAATGTGTACTGTTACATGTGGTAAGTAGCACAGAGCACATAAACAATATTGTAGGTTAGTGGGAGGAAAGGTAAAAATAGTGTGGCAATTTTTATTTGTAATTGTGTACTCTCATTGATTTCTATTTCCAATGACTATTATTCACACAGAAAACATAAACTGATTTCTTTAAAAGGTTGGATATATCAGTTTATAACCTCCAAGTCTTATTTTAAGCCAGCTCTCTATATTTTTTGGCACATGCACTGTCTTCACCAAAGTAAAATTTCCTCTATCTCACAGATGTTCAGAAGATGAAAAATCTTGACATGCATCTCACAGATGTCTTTCTACATACTGTGTTGGCAAATCTATCAAGAAATGTGCTTCTTTGTAATGGTCTATTCTAAATTCTACATTTCTCCAATTTATATGTCATATCTTGGAGAAAAAGAGGTACTGGCTTTGTGGGGAAGATAATGTTCCAGGATCATGATTTATTTTGATCATCCCATAAATAGAATTTGGATATAAAATCTTTTACATGGTGGTGGGATTAAGGCAACACATGATCTACAATTGACTGGTGTTTCCCAAACTTAAGAGTTCACCTTTAACAAATGAAGGATTTGTTAAAACACAGGTTGCAGGATCTACCCCAGAGATTCGAACTCAGTAGGCCTTCAGAGGGGCCTAATAAATTATATTTCTAAACAAGCTCACCAACAAAGCTGATGCTGCTGGTCAAAAGCCCATCTTTTCAGAACCACTATAGAGTAGTTTGTTGAGAAGATACTAGATAATTCACAGTGAAATTAAGTTTATTTTAAATAGACTCTGCCTTGTAATAAAAAGACTGTGATAGAAGGGACAGACAAAAATCAGAGGGTGCTGAAACCGGTTTGACTCAGTGGATAGAGCGGCGGCCTGTGGACTGAAAGGTCCTGAGTTCGATTCCAGTCAAGGGCATGTATCTTGGTTGTGGGCACATCCCCAGTGGGGGTTTGGGGGATGTGCAGGAGGCAGCTGATCGATGGTTCTCTCTCATCGATGTTTCTAGCTCTCTGTCCCTTTCTCTTCCTCTCTGTAAAAAATCATTGAAACATATATTAAAAAAAATCAGAGGGTAAGACGACAGAAAATCCATGCAGATCTCCATCAGAACATTATTATTATTATTATTATTATTATTATTGTCTAACATTACACCTGAATTACTTTTATTTGAGGTAGCTTTTGTTTGCGAATGTGTGGTAAAATATACCTAAAATAAAATTTACAGTTTTAACCATTTAAAATGAACAATTCAGTGACCTAAAGCACATTTACATTATTGTGCAAACATTAGCACCATCCATCTCCCAAATTTTTTCATCATCATGAACCGAAACCTCCGCATGCATTAAATACCAACTCCCTACTTCCCTTTTCCCCAAGCCTTTGGCAACCATTGTTCCATTTTCTGTCTCTTGAGATAAGTTTTTAGCCTTTTTAAAAAATATATATATTTTATTGAATTTTTACAGAGAGGAAGGGAGAGGGATAGAAAGTCAGAAACATCTATGAGAGAGAAACATCCATCAGCCTCCTCTTGCACACCCCTCACTGGGGATGTGCCCACAACCAAGGTACATGCCCTTGACCGGAATCAAACCTGGGACCCTTGAGTCCGCAGGCTGATGTTCTATCCATTGAGCCAAACCGGTTTCAGCTTAACCCTAATTTTTTTTTTTAACCCTAATTTCTTCATGAATGAAAATCAGAAAATGAGAAGAATCCATGTAATAAACCTGTGATTATTCATTTACAATTAATATTTTTCTTCTGTTGCTTAATTGAAACATTTTCATAAGGGAATTATATTTATGACAATTCTAGTAATTATACATTGTCTTTATTCTATTGTTTAAAGATTAGAGGCCCAGCCCTAGCCGGTTTGGCTCAGTGGATTGAGTGTCGGCCTGCGGACTGAAAGGTCCTAGGGCATATACCTTGGTTGTGGGCACATCCCCAGTAGGGGGTGTGCAGGAAGCAGCTGGTCGATGTTTCTCTCTCATCGATGTTTCTAGCTCTCTATCCCTCTCCCTTCCTCTCTGTAAAAAAATCAATAAAATATATTTAAAAATAAAAAAAATGAAGTCTAGAGGCCCAGTGCATAAAATTTATGGAGGGGGGGAGGGGGAAGTGTCCCTCAGCCCTATCTGCACCCTCTCCAATCTGAAAGCCCCCAGGTAATGTCCAACTGCCCGTTTAGGCCCGATCCCTGTGGGCCTAAACGGGCAGTTGGAGATCCCTCTAGCAATCCAGGACCTCTGGTTCCTAATGGCTCACCTGCTGGCCTGCCTTAACCACTTTGCCTGCCTGCCTGATCCCCCTAACTGCCCTCCCCTGCCTGCCTGATCCCCCTAACTGCCCTCCCCTGCCTGCCTGATCCCCCTAACTGCCCTCCCCTGCCAGCCTGGTCACCCCTAACTGCCCTCCCCTGCTGGCCTGATTGCCCCTATTAACTTTTTTTTTTTTTTTTAATCTTATCCCCTTCACATATAATTGTATTTGACTTCTTTATTGGCTTCTCCCTCTCACACAATTTTTCTCTCTCCTTTATGTAACACTTTTTCCTACTGACTCATCATTTTTAAACTTTTCTTTCCTCCTTATTTCCTATTTCTGTTCCATCATCCTTCTTCCCATCTTTCTCCTACCCTCCTTCCCTCCCCATATTCCTTCTTTTCTTTATCTTTACCCTCTCCTCCCTCCCCTTTTCCTTCCTTCCCACCTTAATTTTTTTTCTTCACTTCCTCCCTCGGACCTGCTTTGCTCCCTTCCCCATTTCTTCCTTCTTCCAGTTCTCCTTTTAAGTTCTACCAGCTCCCCTTTAAAACATTTCTTCCCTCCCTCTTTCTCTCTCATCCACATACTTCTCTATTTACTTCCACTGTTTTAATATCTATCTACCTGCCTAATTACTCACTCTCATTTATCTTTCTTCCTTTCTGACTCCTACTTTTAAAATCTGTCCCCAGTACACAACTATACTTAATTTTCATTATAGCTCCTACAATTCACTCATATATCCTCTTTCCTTCTTTAACTCTGCTCTCTATTGACTCCTTTATAAAGTTCTTCCCTCTCTTCCTCTCCCTCTCCTTTCTTATCTCCTCCTCTTGTATCTATTCTACCCTGGGCCTTGCAGCTGCCTGAGCAGAGGGCAGGGACGCAGTCTGCTGATCAGGTTGTGTCATGATGCTGTAACGGATAATTTGCATATTTCTCTA
Source organism: Pipistrellus hanaki (assembly GCF_964339955.1). Lineage (NCBI taxonomy): Eukaryota > Metazoa > Chordata > Mammalia > Chiroptera > Vespertilionidae > Pipistrellus > Pipistrellus hanaki. The sequence goes on from NC_140509.1 coordinate 40,958,477, forward strand.
TTATTAGTATAGATGTGTTTCAGAAATTATATATTCATTCAACAAATGATTTTCTGCTTGGGGACTTTTAGAAATGTTTTCTGTCTACAATGTGCCAGGCTGGGAATGCAGCAGTGAAGAATACTTCAAGGAGTATATATTTTAGTTGGGACAAAGAGATAAATAAACATAAAATATGGAATATGTCAGATGGTGTTAAGTTCTAAGGAGGAAAACCAGAAAAGACAACATTTCACATCTAAAATATTTTTTAAATATTTAAAAAATGTTTTCGGTTTATAACAACCATGTAAAGGGAAGAATGCTTTAGTGAAAGTTCTAGTGCCAAAATAATAATGCAGCAGTCAAAATTTTTTCTTTTTCTGGAATACACAGGCAGATTTTTAAGTGTTCCTTGGATTTACAGAAAATCTTAGCTATACACATCTCAATAAACTATTTTGCGATGTATGTGAACTGTATAAATAAATGGAACATTTTTTATACATTTCAGAATAAGGGTGTGCTTCTAGATAGGGACCTTCCATAAATTCATGTGGAACCATAGTGTAGCCATTTTTAGTCATCTCTTCATCAAAGGAGACCTTTCCTCTTCCAACCCTTCCATTTCCTTATCTCATATGGAGCCTGCTCCCTTGCTACCCAATGTTTGGTCCAGAGATCAGCCACATAGGCGTGGAGCTTGTTAGAAAGTCAGACTCTCAGACCCTGCTGACTGAGAATTTCATGTAAGATCTCCAGGTGACCTGCATGCTTGCTGAACTTTGAGAAAAACTCTGGTAAGCCATTTCTGATTTCAACTTCCCCTTGCCTTTGAGGATGGATTTTTTTTATTAACACCGTATAGGAGGTGAAAGAGGAAACCTGGGAAGCAAGGAAATCAAGGTGGACAGTTCCTTAACCTGTGACTAAACAGCCTTTTCATAGGTCACGTCAACTTAAGAAACATCCAAACCTGCAGAGAATTTTTATGCATTTGAGCCAGACTGACAACAGTTGCCAGGATGCAAAATCTCAACAGGTTGAGAAAATGCTCTGGCCGAAACCAGTTTGGCTCAGTGGATAGATTAGAGCATTGGCCTGCAGACTGAAAGGTCCCAGTTTCGATTTCGGTCAAGGGCATGTACCTTGGTTGTGGGCACATCCCTAGTAGGGGGTATGCACGAGGCAGTTGATCGATATTCTCTCTCATCGATGTTTCTTTCTAACTTTCTATCCCTCTCCCTTCCTCTCTGTAAAAAAAAACAAAAAACAACAACAACAAAAAATCAATAAAATATATTTTTAAAAAAGAGAGAGAGAGAAAATGCTCTGAAGAAGGCCAGTTTTGCAGTTTATTGTATACATTAGAATGAAAGGAGGAGACTCTAGGAGAGAATATGAAATCCATTGATGTCAGATTAAGGGGGCAGGAGAAAGCAAACCAGGGAAGTCTCTGTGACTGGATACAAAGGCAAAATAGAGGAACACATACTTCCTTTATACTGGTGAGCACAGGATAGTTAGTAATTAACCATAGAGCTGGTATTCTAGGAATAAGCTAGCAAGGAAGGTTCTGTGATCCTGTGCTCTCAAGCCTGGCTTATGACTTGAGGGATCTGGAGAAGATTGCTCTGACGTGTTATCTTAGATGCAAAAAGATAACAGATAGGCTTACTTGAGGTAAAGATTAACCTTTGTCAGCGAAGCTACAGGCCTAGAATGTGATTACCCACCATGACTTGCTTGAGTTAGAAATGTTTATGATCTTATGATCAGACCATCCTATGTGGTTATTTGAGTTTCCAAGGCCCACCCTGCAGACCCCCCTGAGCGTGTCAGGCTTGGTATGTGGCCGTTTTCATTCACAGTCAGTTTATCACAGGACAGTTCAGCATGTTGCTGATCCAGCATTACCCCCCCCCCCCCCCCCCTCCCAATTCTGGTGATGAAAGGCAAACTTGGAAAATTTGAGATAGTTAAAGGCTTGGTTTCCTGTTATAAAAATGTGTGGCAATTCTAAAGAGAGTATGTTGTTGAAAATGGAGATTTGATAATTAGTAGTTTGTCTTGCTATATTTATTACCAATCTAAATATTAAAAAGCTTCGTTTATGTTAAAATGTGATTTTGGAATTTCCTCTAGAAGCTCCAAGTCTCCCTACATGTTCCTAAAAGTTCCATGGTCAAATAAATTTGGGAGAACCTATGTATTATGTATTTCATTAAATCTAACAGTTTATTGGTTGTAAGAAGCACAATTTATGCACCTCTAAAAAAAGGAAAATGCTGCCAATTTGTAATATGCCATCAATTTTAAGATGCATTCAAATTTCAAATATGTTAAGATGTAAAAATTTTACTCGTTAAATCAATGGAAGTTTACACACAAAGCATATTAATTTATTAGCATTTTAAAAGTTCCCCCCAAATTCTATAGTAAAGAGATCCCATTGCCCTGACAAGTTTGGCTCAGTGGATAGAGCGTTGGCCTACGGACTGAAGGGTCCCAGGTTCGATTCTGGTCTAAGGGCATATACCTTGGTTGCGGGCACATCCCTAGTATGTGCAGGAGGCAGCTGATCGATGTTTCTAACTCTCTCTCTCCTTTCTCTCTGTAAAAAAAATCAATAAAATATATTTTAAAAAAGAGATCCCATTACTTTTATTTAATGCATTATTTTCAAATATAATCATGGAATTCTTTTTCTAATGGTAACAATCAGAAGGACTAATGTTACATGTAACTCACTTTAGGAAAGGCTGTTTTATGAAATAATTAAAAAATAAAGGGTATAAAAATTCTAAATGCTATAAACCTAATTTTGGGAATTTAATTTCTGAAATTAAGAGAAAAAGTCTCAATAAAAACTTAGATGGTAAAGAAAAAACCCTGTGGAATTTGTTTTTCCTGACATTTGCCAATTTCTTTTACCAAAGGTGTTGGTATTAGAGAAGTTATGTTGACAAAGGGATGCCCTGGAGGTGAATCTAAGTGCATTGTACGGGTGGAAGAATGTCGAGGACCAATAGACTGTGGCTGTGAGTCGGACAATGGAGGGAGACTGAGGGGGGGAAGAGTTTACTCTGGGAAATGTCTAACTTCAGCTTGTCATGAGTGGAATTGATGTACTGAAAGAAATCAAAACTTAAAATTCCAATTCCAATTCCATGCTAAGTGAAATAAGCCAGTCAATGAAAGAAAAATACCACATGATCTCACTCATTTATAGATAATAAAAGAAAATTACAAACTGTTTAACAAAAAGATAGATACAGAGACAGTCAAGTATCAAACAGAATGTCAAATTACAGCGGGAAGGTTAGGGAGAGGTGGGAGAGATAAGAGATCAACCGAAAGACTTATGTGCATGCATATGAGAATAACCAATGGACGCAAAACTCTGGGGGTGAGGGCATATATGGGAGTAGGGCGGGGGTGGGGGGCAATGGTAAGATATGTACACATATAATACCTTAATCAAAAATGAAGAAAAAAATGAAAACTTAAAATTCCACTTCTTAGGACAGTTATAGCTCTGAACAACTTTCTGCTTTTACTTTACATTTTGCAATGCCTAAAATTTATCATATATTTTCTGCAATGCACTGTAACATTATTGTACTCAGGCTCTGTGGTCAAGGCTGTCCTATAGCAAACTGCTTTTGTCACTTTGTTCATGACATTTTATCAATAGATTGGTACACCCAAAATTTTTAGTGATATTCTATATCAAATCACTCAAAGCTGAGGTTTCATTATCTCTAAGGGGGTCCTTAACGAGTAAAATGGAAGCCAGGAGTAGACTTCAAACTATATTAGCTCATGGAGTTGGTTGTTCTTACTATACTCTTCTCCACAGTTTATTATATGGAAGGAGCAGGTAGCCATGGAGTCTCCTACCTGCTTCTGTTGCTGACTTTATCTTTGCATCCATCACTCCTCTCTGCTCTTCTACACTCAAGCTCTCAGTAATAATTCTGATAACTTCCAGCATACAATTTATTTAAAAATTGGAGGTGGCTTTTAAAAGTAATATTGTTTATAAAGCAATCTACAATGCTCAATGGTATTTTTGTATTTAATTTTTCTTTTTTTCAGGGGGTAAACCAATATCAGAAAGTCTTGACAGTGTGAGACTGGCATGTGTTCATACAGCTCCTGAAAATCGTTTCAAATATGTCTGGAAAATTCTAAGGCCAGAGCAAGTGAGTAATGAATGTAATCTGGTGCTTTGTAGTGAGTGATAAAATTTGTTTCCCAGTGCTTGATGACTGCCAGAAAACCCTCTTTAAAAAACTACTTAAAAGAGAAAACTCTCTTTAAAAGCAAAAATGAAGTTAAAACCATACAACTTATTATTATTAGGATTTAAATTTTTTCATAATTTGCAAATATATGTTTTAGGATCAGCTATTATCAGAAGTTAAAAACATTGATTTTATTCAAATTATTTTATTTTGGAAACAAGGTTTCCAAAGTAAATATATAGGAATTGTATTAATGATAACGGCAGCTAACATTAACTGAGAGCTAAGAGTCAGACATACACCAAATGTTAGTATTTCTTTTAACCCACGTAACCATCCTATAAGGTAATTCCTAACATTATACCCATTTTACAGATAAGAAACTGAAATGCTGAGAGTAACTTGCTCTGGGTCACACAGGCAGGAAATGGTAGGATTGGAACTTGATGTCTAGATTGTCTGACTATAAAATTCATGCGCATAATTAATTACTTCCCTAGACTGAGAGATAATGGCCCTTTTTTTGTTTTGTTACAGGAAATAAAATTATTTCCTGATCTTAAGTTTACATGAAAAATTTTGATACTTCTTTTCTTTTAAAAAGCAACCCGTTGTTCTTGCTAATGATTCAGCAATCCTGGACATAAGCAGGCCAGTTCACCCCGTGGATTACGAGTGCGATACCTTCGAGAATAATGAAATAGTAGCATCTCTTAGATTCACAGTCTATACATCAAATGGTAAGTGCCCAGAAATAGTTTGGTTTGCTTATCTCAAATTTTAGAGAGCATAAAAATCACTTGGAGGGCTTCTTGACACACAGACAGCTAGCCTTACCCACAGAGTTTCCAATTCAGTTGATGTTGGGTGGGGCAGACAAAAGAATTCACAGTTCTAACAAGTTCCCAAGTGCTGCTGGCAGACGCCATAGTCTGAGAACCACTGATTTAGATAAATTAGACTTTTCTATAAGGTCAAGTGCTTCATTTCTTTTTCACAAAGTACAGTCAGATTTGCCTCACTTTGGAAAACTAGTGTATTCCTGAAATTTCTCCAAAGAACAATCGTCTAACTTGGATTATATTTTTACTTTTACTTCTGCCACAAAAGTGAAAATGTATACATTTCTTACGAATGCTTATAAAAATTTTGTACAATAAAATGAAAATGGGAGAAGCATTATATCAAGGCATGTCTTTGAAAAAATTACTCATTTGAAGAAAACATTTTTTGATGAAACAGTAATAGTCATCAATATATGTAACAAAAGGCAAATATTGTCCTGAACATTATTTCACAAGTAAAAAACTGCTTTCTTTGTGAAATGGATTCATGTGCATGTCCTTTTAATTTAAACTGTGATATCCAAATAATTATTTCCTTTACAATTAATTCACGTGCTCTTAACCATTTTTATTGTTATGGGGGAAGTAGGGTTTGGTCACAGGATTTTTTTAGAATACAATTAAGGCTCAGGAGGCTTTTACCAGAAAAATGCCCATATATACAATCATGCCAAAAGTTACCTGTAATTTTAAAGGAAGTTCATGGATTTCTTGAAAGTATTTCTTAATCCCAAGTAAAGAATTTATGCTGTTGTCAGAGATACCATACAACATAGCATCCTTTATTCAAATGAAAACAAGCTAAACTATTTTGGGAATTTTTAAAAAAATAAATTATAACTTTTTTTGATATGTTGTATAATGTCTTTAAAAAACATCTTTCTGGTGAAAGCTAATAATTTTACTCCAGTTGTTATTGAAAGGATAATTTAAAAAAAATATTTTTTTATTTCAGAGACAGAAAGGGAGAGAGAGAGAGGAAAATCAATGATGAAAGAGAATCATCAATTGGTTGCCTCATGCACCACCCCACCCCCTACTGGGGATCAAGCCCGAAATTTAGGCACATACCCTGACTGAGAATCGAACCAGTGACCTCTTGATTCATGGGTTGACACTCAACTACTGAGCCACACCACCCGGGTGAAAGGGGTAATTTTAATAAAGTCCTAAAAAAGTCTAAAAGAGACCAAACATCATCAAACTAAAAAATATCTCAATGAGTTTTGTTCAGGATATTACAGCTATCAGGGGACATACTTGTTTTTTGTCTCCTTTTTTAGGATGTTAGGACAGCCCAGTGGTTAGCTCTTCCCATGACTAGAAGGTGACGTGCATTTGACAGTACATAAGCTAAGGCCTGGAACACAGACCCCAAAATGTCAGTACTTAACTGAGATAGCAGAGCTACTCACACCATCTCAGTTCAGGGCTGGTGAGGTAGCTCTGCTCTATCAGCACACCCGCTGGTTAATTGATAAAATGTTTCCAGAACACTTTGGATCTATTGGTTTCTTTTAAAATGGCAATTGGGTCACCACTGTGACAGACCATTTGCGTTGTTTAGTCATCAAATGAATGTATTGGCTATAAATGTCCACAATATGGTACTGACTTGAAACAAATACGTAATTGAAATATTTTAGGGTAAATATTGTTTAGTTGATGAAAATTTCCCATCCATTCCCTTATATATCAGATTCTTCACTACTACAGTAGTTGTCCTCCATAATCAGGCTTTGTCTTGGGTTGAATTGTGTCCCACTAAAAAGATACTTTCAAGTTCTAACTCCCAGAACCTCAGAATGTGACGGTATTTGGAAATAGGGTCACTGCTGATGTAGTTAGTGCAGTTAAGCTATGGTCACACATACCGGAGTGGGACTTTAACCCAATATGGCTGGTGTCTTTATAAGAAGAGGAAAACTTGGACCCAGACAGACAGAGAGAGCAAGACAGAGGAGAATGCCAGGCGAAGACACAAAGACACACGGGAAAGGACAGCCATGAGAAAACAGTCAGAGATTGGAAGTGTGCTGCCCCAGCCTAGGAACGCAGGGGGTACCAAAGACCAGAAGAAGAAAGAGGTAACCACCTCTCTCAGAATCTCTGATGGGGTCATGGCCATGCCAATACCTTGTATTCAGAATTTTAGCCTCCAGAACTATGAGATAATAAATTTCCTTTGTTTTTAAGTTAACCAGTTTGTGGTACTTTGTGATGGTGACCCTGGGAAACCAATACAAACATAAGCTTAGTTTTACTAAAAAGGTTAGTTTAAAAAAAAAAAAAATTCAGCCTATTTCTTCATTAGGAAATTTCAAGAGGAAATGCAGCCCTCTTAGTTATTCGGTATAAAAGCAATTTAAGTGATCTTTGCAGGAAGACCACTATTGAAGTGAGTTAAATTTTTAAACCCTCGTTCTCCACCCTCTTGGCTAGTATTGCAGGGTAGTAGACAAATGGAAGGGAATTTTGCATTTCTTTTCAGGTTTTAATCTTAAAGGGTTCTTTTACTTGAGCTTAAAAAATCCCACAGCTGCCGAAACCGGTTTGGCTCAGTGGATAGAGCGTTGGCCTGCGGATTGAAGGGTCCCACGTTTGATTCCAGTCAAGGGCATGTACCTTGGTTGTGGGTGCGTCCCCAGTGCGGGGTGTGCAGGAGGCAGCTGATAGATGATTCTCTCTCATTGATGTTTCCAACTCTCTATCCCTCTCTCTTCCTCTCTGTAAAAAAATCAATAAAATATTTTTTTAAAAATCCCACAGCTTTTATAAACCTAAAATTATCAAAACAAATTATTTTTAAAATTCAAGAATGTTGGAGTATAAATATGTAATTTCTCTATCATATTTGGAACTATTTAGTGAGATCACTAAATTGATTGGATAACTCTATAATTACTAAGGACAACTATACTCCAGGGTGTTTAAAGAATAGAAAGAAAAATTCAGACAAATAAGCTGTTCAGGTTGTTCATAAAGGAGCCTACTTTTGATAGAGTGATACTTACCAAAATTAAATTCTAAAATATGTAAAACACAGCTTGCAGAAATCATTAAACCCCTTAGACATTGGTTTCTTTATTAGTATGATTCAACAGTTGCATCTGGTCTTTACCACATAAATCTTTTATGATCCCATGATTTAGTGACCAGAAAGAGCCACAAGAAAGCTATATAATTCACAAATACTTTATGTAAATTGGCTTTTCACCAATTTATAATGCCTAGATTGGGTTTGTCCCTATAATAGCCTTATTTGTAAGAACATAAAGATATGGGAGAGAATGCCTGATTTAAAAGTAGTGTGTGGTTATTTAGATTAAAAAAAAATGAGCTTCAACTACTGCCTTACAACATGTATTAAAATCAGAGATGTATCATAGTTTTAAATGTAAAAGTTAAATCCAGAAAGCTTTAAAAAGGGAGACAGAACATCTGCATAATTCATGAGTAGGCAAGGGTTTCTTGGACATGACTCAGAAAACCAACACCATAAAAGGAAATATTGATAAATTATGCTTCACCAAAACTAAAAACTGCAGTTCATTAGCAGGAAGGATTATAAAAATGAATAGGCGAGCCAAACATCTGAGAGAAAAAAATTTATAAAATGTATAATTAATATGATCAGTTTAAGAAAAGGTCTTGCAGTGTCTTAGAAAACTAAGCACATCTCCATTCTATGACCCAGCAGTTCTACTCTCACATATTTATCCAAGAGAAATGAAAATGTGAATTCACAGAATGACTTTTTCAAAAATGTACATAGCAGCGGTTTATTTATAACTAGAGGTCTGGTGCATGAAATCCGTGCACAAGTATGGTCCCTAGGCTTGGCCAGTGATCAGGGCCTATCTGTGGGGTGACTGGCCGGGTGATCAAGGACCCCTTTCACACCTGCCTTGGCCTGGTGCCATCTGCTCACCTGTTCACCATCCCACCACTGTCCCGCTCTCATCAAGGCCCATCGGAGTCGGCAGCTCTGCTGTCGTCCACTGCTAGTTCTGTGTCGCAGATGGCCACCGTGTTCTGCACCGTCCCTGATGGTCAGCACATGTCTAACTCCTGGTTGGTCGAACAGCTGCCCATGGGGACAATTTGCATATTAGCCTTTTATTATATAGGATTGCCCCAAACTGGAACAGCTTAGATATCTATCAGGAAACAAATTAAGAGATATTATTCATCGATAAAAAAGAAAAAACTCATTAAATAAAAAAGAAAAAAAAACCTGTTGGTACATGTGCAAATATGGGTGAATCTCTAAAACATTTTATTGATTTAAAAAGTCCTACACAAAAGAATATATAGTATATGTTTCCATGCCTAGGAATTCTGGAACAGGCAGGACTGATGGGTGGTGGAAAAGAAAATCAGGACGGTTGCTGCCTCTGGAAGATAGGGCAGGGATTAACTGGGAGGGGCTCAAGGGCACTCTCTAGGGTATAGCAATGTTTGGTGTATTAGTAAGGGTTTAAATTGCATGTGTATGTTTGTATATGTCAAAAGTAAACAAATGTACATTTAAGGTCTTGGTGCAATTTATTGTTGAAATTTTACCTCGAAAGAAAAAAATATATAAACAAATACTTAACTGTAGTAAATGATATGCCAGTTGAAGAATTTTGCTGGGAAATGTGCAGACATCAGCAAATTATGTTGAAATGTATTAAAAATATAGGATGGGACAGAAGGCTGGATAGATGGATAGTAAAATGTCGTTGGTAGTATCCAGGTGGTAGGAATACATAATGTTCATGGTCGAAGTCTTTCAACTTTCTGCATGTTTGAAAAGAACATTTCAGAAAGAAAAAGAAAAAAGAAAAGAAAAGAGCATTTCAAACATGCAGAGCAAGTTAGTAACTTTCTGTCCACTAATTCTTTATGTATATTTCTAAGATTATTTTTCAGATATAAAGTCTCCATTTCCCTTTTCTCTCAGTAGGAATAGTCATCAGATATACATTTTTTCCTTCTAGAATTGCAGATGAAAAGATCAAGACGACCGGACACTGACGCAGTGCTGGTTTTTGTGCTGACCATAGGAGTTGTGATGTGTATATTTGTGATCTTTGTACTGGTCTTCATAATTATAAACTGGTAAGTGAAGGACTGAAAGTGAGTCTCCCCCTTGATTCAAGTCCTGCCCCTCCCTTACCCCCATGAATCCAAAGCTCTGCCCATGATGTCTCTCACCTGTCTCTTCAAACTGCCCAACTCCTGTGACTGTCCCAGTACAGTCTGCCTAATCTCATGACTTGTTTCCCAGCCATGCGAGAGCTTTTAAATGCAGTTTTTTACAGTTTTACCTAGTAGCTGCTTAAAAAAGTCTATTGAATGAATATCTGTGCTGTCCAGGTGTAGTTATGACAACCCCAAAAATTGGTTATTGTAATCTACCAATGCAGTTATAGGAGAATATTTCCAATACCCACATGAGTATTATACCCTGTGACATCTGAGGGCTCTACTGTCGTCGCAAGGCAACTGATATACCACAAACTAAAAATAAATTGTGATTAAGGAGACACTTCTATATAGACAAAATGAAACAAAAATCTATTTTTAGTTTTCATTTCACATAAAAGATTTTTTTGTTTCTGTTTTATCTCCCAGGGCGTCAGTAAAGACTTTCTGGGAGGGAAAAGCCTCGGGGACTGAGGTACGTTCTGAGCAGACTTCACTGAAACGCAAAAGATCAGTTTCTATGGAACGACCACCAGCACATGGACGTGAAGAGGATGCACTGAGCGAGTGGAATGATTAATGTATAACAAGCCAAAGGAGAGTAGAGCATACCAGATTCATTATTATAAGAATAAAATATATAGTGAAAATACTTTAATAATATTGCAAGTGATTTACCATGATCTGAAAGCAATACAATGTGAGAAGGGGCTATTTTAATCAGTCCTCTTTTGTGGTAGACTTATAATAAACTCTTTTTAATTCGTTCTCAACATTTACCACTTCAGGTTATCGTTTGGTAACATTTATCTAGAGATACAAGCACACACAATCTTCCAAACACATATTTTATCACTTTGATCACTTCCAAGGTGATTTGCCTGTTCTGTCCCCAAAAATAAAACTATAGAAGATGCCTTGCATATTAGACTTTCCTTCTCCGGTAGCACTGCATTGAACTTGCTAAAGCCAACCATACTATTTTAGAACCTCTGCAGGGCATGAGACATATAGAGCATCACTTATAACACATAAAATAATCCTATATAATAAAGGTGTAATATGCAAATGGTTATTACACTGTGAAGTGTAACGACCGACCATGTAAAGACTAGGTCATGGATCAGCAGGAGGGTGGGACAGCAAGCTATAAGTGGAGCAGTGGAAAGCTACAGGAGGAGACAGGGCAGTAAGCTATGAAGGGGGTCAGGAGGGAGGAGGGGTGGGGGGGAGCTACAGGTGGGTGGGGCAGTGGGCAGAGAGTCACTGGAGGGTGGCAGCAAGCTACTGGAAGCTACTGGTGCACAGAATTGTGCGCAGGGCTACTAGTAACAATGATAACAAACCATGTGTAGTGACTCTATGTGCCTAGCTTTTCTCAAAGCACTTTACATACATTGGGTAATTTAATTATTATTCTATATAGGAAATATGTAAAGAAGAAGTAGGAAGGAACTGAAGGTGGCTGAGTAAATGATGTGAACTTTTTTTTGGAGGGGAGGATATTTTTTTCCATTGATTTTTAGAGAGAGTAGTGGAAGGGAGGGAGGGGGGGGGGAGAGAGAGAGAAAGAGAAACCCATCTGAGAGAGACAATCTATGGGTTGCCTCCCACACTCGCCCTGACCAAGAATCAAATCTGCAACCCAGGTACATGCCCTTGACCAGGAATCAAACCTGTAACCCTTAGATCTGCAGGCCAATGCTCTAATCACTGAACAGCCACACAGGCCAGGGCTAAGTGATGTGGATTTAATATGCTTTGTATTCTCACAGAAATGGTGAATTAAGGACTTTTAAATAACTACAAAGCATTTTCATTGTGTTGGTATGCAGGAGATAACATCTTAAAACCAAGGTACTATGTCTGTACATCATCATGTACCTTTTTGTCCTGTGTCATCATGTGATACAATTACATGGCCAATTATCAGACAAGGTACCACGGCATTAGATAATTTGATTAGGTAGACTTCATCAGAAATTAATTTTCTAAGGTAATGAAAATAGTACAAAGATACACTTAATTTTTTATTTAGATGAATTCTATGCCAACTTCATTGACATTATGACATGTATCTGATGGTAGCATTAACTCTGTACATTTGTATAGAAGACATTGTACATGGGCATTTACACCTCCCTCTAGTAGCCTAGAAATAGGCTGTGCTGTGGAATTATCCATGCTTTCTATTATATAGCAACTAGAGGCCCAGTGCATGAAATTTGTGCACAGGTAGGGTCCCTAGACCTGGCTGGTGATCAGGGCCGATCGGGCCATCCTTCTGCCGGCTGCTGGCTGCCCGCTGGGGCCTTTCTTCCTTCATTTGGCACCACCCCTAGGTGGTCGGTGCACATCATAGCAAGTGGTTAACCTCTTAAGGTAGGGGTGTCGAACTCAATCAGAGAAGGGGCCAAAATCTAAAATCCAGCCTAAATCGCGGGCCGAATGGTTTACTGAACAGTCATAAACTGACAATGTCATAAACTGACAGCGAAGTGCAGTGATGACAGCGCGGTGCGGGCCACATTGCAAGGCCTGGCGGGCTGGATTTGGCCCGCGGGCCTTGTGTTTGACACATGTGTCTTAAGGGGACAATTTGCATCTAAGTTTTTTATTATATAGGATTGTATTGGGGAGAAGCAATGAAAAATTGGCTGTGAAGAGATTTTGTTATTTGTTGTGGGAATTTACTAGAGACTTCAGGTGAGAAGAAATTGTTTTCATGGAATATTTCCAAATAATTGTTTATTTGACATCACTTCTCCCCCCAGGTAAATGTGAAGAGAGAGAAAAAATCAGCTTTCCATTTCTTATTTCTGACTAAGTATGGTCATGCAACTTTAACATTTCTGAATAGTAACTATTATAAATTCTTAATTTTTAAAACCATGAAGAGCAGTGATTTCAATGACCCTAGGTGTTCAGTCAGGTTAACAGGTTTAGTTGTCAGTGCTGTTCACTGAGCATTTCCAGCTGTCTACTTTCCTGGCACGTGGTAGGACAGTACCTCCTCGGCCCCTCATGGTTGGGTGGGGCAATGTGACTAGTTCTAGCCAATGAGTTACGAGCCACGTGTGACTTTCAGACTAGAACACTTCACTGTGAAAACCTCAAAACTCAGTTAGCAGGCACAGACCCAGGGAACAGCACCAAGACTGAACATCAACCTTTGTGAACAGAGAGCAGGAAAAGACCAAAGAAAGAGGCAGGCCACTCCAGTCTGGAGTTTAATATAGGAAACTTACATAGGAGGTCTATCTTGGGGGCTGCAAGACAAAAATGGACCCTTGGGCCACTCACCAAAGAATTATATAATGTGTGTAGGAGCGGGGAGAGGAGAAGAGAGGAGGATAGTTATAGATATTAGTACGTGAATGCTACCAGGAACAAAAATTACTTTACATGCTTGGCCAGGTAAGAACTACAGCCTGTTCCAGGAACCAGCACAGAGCAGGAGGCAGGTGAAGGGTGCTAATTTATGTCAGAATGAACATCAAATTATATCTGAAGGGGGATTTGTGGGAAGCAATCTCCATTCTGGCCCGAGTCCAGGAAATGGGACAAACAGCGGTCACATAATGGAACAGTCTCTCGTCCACGTTTATCTTCCCTGGTAGGGCACCCAAAAATGCTTAGATCCCAGAGTGAGGACCGCATGACACAGGATCTCCAGTCAACCAACAATGAACACGTAGCAGGAGAGAGAAACTTTAAGCCACTGAGGCTTAGAAGTTGTTCAATACAGAAGCTTTCTTTTCTTTTTTTTTTTCTTTTTACTTTTTTAAAATATATTTTATTGATTTTGTACAGAGAGGAAGGGAGAGAGATAGAGAGTTAGAAACATCGATGAGAGAGAGTCATCGATCAGCTGCCTCTTGCACACCCCCTGCTGGGGATATGCCTGCAACCAAGGTACATGCCCTTGACCGGAATCGAACCCGGATCCCTTCAGTCCCCAAGCCATCGCTCTATCCATTGAGCCAAACCTGTTTCGGCTTTTTCTTTTTTTTATTGATTAAGATATTACATGTGTCCATATCTCCCCATTGTCCCTCCACCCCACTCCCAATACAGCAGCTTTCTTAAAACTATCCTGATTGACACATAATGGTTTTCAAAATACAAGTTTTCATAATCAAATCAGTCAAAGACTTCTTTATTGCAGGACTGCCCATCAATGTGACTCTTTAAGAAGGGGTTAGAGGTGAAATATTTCCCAAACTTACTGGTGGTCTATGGGACAAAATGAAAGCTTGCATGAATGTAAATACTATACTAACCCAGAAATACAATTTTGAGCAGGACTGTCTGATATCTGTCTACAGGGGGTCAGGTACTCAGTGAGCTAGTCTTCGTAATATTATATATAACACACAGCAAATCAGCAACGTGCCTTGACGACAATCGTAGCACTTTTCCTCTTTGATCTCTGGGTGTTACTTAGATCTTGTCCTGGTCCGAACTCACCTTGATGGCCTTTGTTAAAAATCATTCTACTCCCAAGACCAGAGGCTCCTCTCTCGTAAGGACTACGGCCACACTGTATGATGTTAAAATAATCGACAGACCTTATATTGAAGTAGGTCATAGTATGACCCAGGTTCTCATGAAATAACTCCAGGTCTTATGAAGTCCCTCTGTGTGTTGGGGAGATCTCTCCCTGCCACAGCCCATGGGGTCTCCATTACACACCAATTAAGATTAATGGGGCTAGTCACTTCCCTCTCCAAGCAAACATGGCTGGAGGCATTTTCTAGTTCCCATCTAATCCTAAACTCCAGGCTTCTGTTACTTATCCTGGTCACCAAAATATCCATAGGGAAAGCCTTGAGGTTTGCCTCCGTATCTCCAAAGTAAAGGAAACCATGCAATTACATATCAAGAGGAGGTGTTCTGTTTGAACCCCAAGACATTGGTCTCTGCATATGCAGCAGCAGGAGTTGGTGAAGTGTTCAAATAATACCTTACCAGGAGAATCTTTCATGTCTCCTTTCATTCAACTATGATAACATTCATTAAGCTATTCCCGTACTAGGCACTAGGAATACAGTTAGTGCAAATAATAATAATAATAATAATAATAATAATAATAATAATAAAAGAGAGGATTCCTCTTCTCTAAGAGGTGGTCGTTTACCCAAGACACAGACATTACAATTAATCACAACTAGGATGACTATATTGAAGGAAACCCACAAGTTTCTGTGAAGCTGTAGCAGAAGAAATGACAAAGGATACTTGAAGCCTAATAGGAGTTGCGTTGGCTAATGGGAGGAGGGTCTAGGCCAAGGAAGAGCAGGAGTGAAATCTCTGAGTAGGGAAGGAGCATGACACATCCTGGGGGAAGACTGGCTGAACTGGAGTGTAGAGAAAGGGAAAAAGAATGGTGGTAAATGAGGCTTGGTATGTATGGAGAAGCAGGTGGTTGTGTGTGTGTGTGTGTGTGTGTGTGAAATATGTAGCTAAATGACCTGAGAATACATATCAAGAGATTTCTTTGCTATCTCATATTTGCCCATACCTTCCCAGAGTTTGTTATTGGCCTTTTGATAAATAATGACTGCTCACTCTTACCTAGATAGAGTAGTTTATACTTTAATTTGGGTTCCTTTGAGTTTTACTGAAATGCAAGATTGGATTAATTACACCTTAATCCTTTTTCATAATACTTCTAGCTAAGAGCTAGATACAGGCACTGAAGAGTTCACAACAATGACTGGTGTTGGTGGGCATACCTCTGGACCAGGGGCAAATAAGGTGGTTGATGGACATAGCAGGCTGCAGTTTTCTAAACTCTTAGACATGACATGGAATAAAACAGCGCTACTCATCCTGTTGAAACACATTCCAATTTCTTTCATTTGCATAATATTTCAACTCAAAATGGTTTCCTTCCCAGATTACTTTTAATACAATTTTTTTTGTGTGTTCTCTGTTTCTGTCTTCTTGATTTCTTAAAAACTGATGTGATTTTTTTTTCTATTTTTGGTTCCACTTTATATTTTAAATCCACTTCTTCAGTCATTTTATGTTATATTCCAGAGGACAATCTTTTTGGAATTCATAACCCATCACTGTTGTGATCCACCATCTGTCTCAAAAAACATAGAACCATTTACATGGTTATTTAGGCTTTGAGGTTTGTGCAACTTTATTATCTGTGATCAAGTCATTTGTATCATGAAAAACAGTTTGTCTTTGACAATTTTATGATTCTTGTTGAAAATGAAGCTTGGATATTGAATATCAAGGTTTTTTTTCCTTCACCATATAAAGGAAATTAAATGCAAAAAAAGGAACATATCTTTCTTTAATATTTCATGTATACATTTTCTGAAAATATCAAGTGCATTTAAATAAATTATTTGTATTCAAGTCTTTTTTATTTTTGTTAAGAAGAAAACTTAAGAATAAGCAGCAATCATTTACATCATGACCTTAGAGACATATATGCTGGTTTATTATTTTTTCATATCTATGTATTTATAAATATAGAAATTAATAGAAAATGAAGTACTTTAGTATCTCTGCTAAGTGAAACTTGCTTGATCAAAGATTCAAAGGTATGCAAATTGCTGCTTTATGTGTCCCCAGTAGGGTATGTCCTTGAGAAAAGTCTCCATAGATGTAGAAGTATGCTGAGCTACCTGTGATGCCCACTGAATTTCTCTTTCACTCAGATACATTTTTTTGTGTGTGTGCATTATTTATTGAGGAGAATAGAAACATCACAGCTTCCCTTTCTATCCATTAATCTTATCTCATATTTTAGACAGATATGATAGTCTTCCAGATATTACTGAAACAAAACTCAAGGTGCTTTGGGACAAACTGTTTGGGTTTAAGCCCTCTCATCAAAGAGCCATTGTCAGATTTGTATTATTTATGCAATACCCCAAGGCAATACCAATGAGGACTTTACAAGGAACAGAAATCATCTGACAGTAATGAAATCATGTTCTTCTAGAAAAAAACAATATAAGGCCCTAGAGGTAGTAGGGGCAGACAGGAGTAGAGTACAAGCAATACTCTTGTGTATACTCTGGGGGAAAGCAGTTATTAGAGTTAGCAGGCTCCTCTAGGAAGAGGATTTGCTGGGATTCTTTGCAGCAGGAAGAGGAGGTGTGCTAATGTGCATGAGTTGGGAGGTCTATGGGGGAGGATGACGGCAACATAGGGTGTTGGCCTGAAGTGATGAGGGCCTGCATCTGAGAGTTACAGATGCCAGGAGAGATGACAGACAGAGCCAAAGGAAGGAGTGGGGTGCGGTGTGGCCTGGGGGTTGTAGAAAGGATGAGGAGGAGGAATTGTAAGCAGGTGCAGAGTCCTAGGGAGGCTGGAAGGTGAAGAGAAGCCAAAGCAGATTGGGAGAAACAGTCTGAACAGCAGGAAAGGAAAATGGACTTGGCAGTAACATTTGGCAAAGATGAGAAACAGGGAACTGATGAGAAACAGGCCCGTGAGAAGGAGTTTGTGTAAATCAAGGCAGGATGTGATAAGTGTTTTGGCAGCAGAGAAATAAAAAGAACATATTTTAGGAGGAAAAGATTTTAAGTAAAGCTAAGATATGAGGATATACAGATAAAAAGAGAACATAAACCTAGGAGCCAAGTTTAATCTCTTTTTGTAGTTGCCTTCTCTCTCACCTATTCCCATGTCAATTAGTCCCTTTTCTTTTTCTTTTTCTTGACCAAAAAAAAATTTTTTTTGTCAAAAATTTTCCCTTGATCTTCAGTGACAGTTTTTCTCTTTTCCATCTCCTCTCTATCATCCCTTTTCTTATGATGTTAGTCTCTCAGATGCCTCTAAGTATGTATCTTCAATATGAGCAGATCCTCAGAGCTTTAATTTTATATTTCCTCATAGATGCACTGCTGTCATCTGAGTACAAAACTGACGTTTTCATTACATGCATAGTTTTAAAAAGCACCTCCTCTGTGGTATCAATATCTTCCAGTCACCCAGGCTCAAATCCTCACTTTAATAGTCACCAAGGCCAGCAAATGTCTCCCAGAATCTGTTCTTCCCTTCAGTCCCAGCTCAGACTCCCCTTTCTTTTGCCCTCCTAAGGGCATCTCTGTGAGCTGCCTCTGGCCATTAAATGCCCTTCAGACAGATTTTCTATTAAAAGTGCTTCCAAATTTGGCCCAAACTCAACTTGAACTTTGTTATCCCTCTTGAACGTGTGTGTGTGTGTGTGTGTGTATTTTTAAATATATTTTTATTGATTTCAGAGAGGATAGAAACGTCAACTATGAGAGAGAATCATTGATCAGCTGCCTTCGGCACACCCCCACTGTGGAGCAAGCCTACAACCCAGGCATGTGCCCTGACCGGGAATTGATCATAGATCAATGGTTCTTAGATCAATGCTCAAGCACTGAGCCACGCCAGCTGGCGGATGTATATTTTTAGTTTCAACAGAATCAACTTATCAGCTCCCCCTCAGGCATATTATGTACTACATCCATATCTTGGCTCTTATTTTTCTTCCAGTGGATATCTCATTTTTTCCTCCTTCCATCCCTCATTTATACTTCCTGTTAATGTAAATATTAGCCACCCTTCAAGCCATTTCATCATAAAACTTCCCTTTTACCACTCTATAGGTTAAGCCATGATAATAAAGAGACAAAATATTTAATTTCTCAAATAAGAGATTTGTTTTTTTTATATGTAATAGTCCCCAAACTTTTGACATAAGTGTACCCCTTCTATAATTTTCATAACGCTGAGTACTCCTTGTACTCATGAGAACGTAGAATTAGGTGCAGCTAAGCACGGTGCAGTGCATATCCCCACTAAACTCCGGTGCAACGCGTATCCTCACCAAACTCTTCCCGTACTCCTGGGGGTACGCGTACCACACTGTGGGAAACATTCGTAGAGGTAGGCAGGCCATCTGGGATAGCTAGGCCGCTCTTGTCTATGAGATAATTCAAAGCTCTTCTATCTTGTTGCTCTATTCACTCACATGGTGAGAGCTTCAGGAATGGCAAAAAGCACATGTGAATATTCAAGCAAGGTAAAGGATAAAGCAGTTTCCTTTGAAGGATATGAGTTGGAGGTTACACATGTCATCTATCACTCACCTCTTTGGGCAGTATGACCTCACTCAACTGCAAAGGAGGCTGGGAAATATAGTTTCTGTCTGGGAGTCCCATCCCAGCTAAAATTCAGAATCCTGTTACTTAAAAGAAGAAGGGGAAATTCTGGAAGATGGGAGGTGCAAAGAGTGTTGGGGGAAGGAGTAAGAATTAGCACCCTGAGCTACAACCACCAGACCCCATGTGGATCTTCTGCAGCATCTTAGATTCTATACTTCTCTACTTGCAGTGAATTTATACTACTTTATTTCTTCTTTTACATTTTTCTTACCTCTTTACCTAAAATAGAAACTCTTTGAGAATTCCAACTCAATGACACAATCTTTGTGTCTTACGTACCTAGCATAGTACCTGGTACATAAAAAATGATCATTCTTGCAAATTATGGTGATGATGCTGCCTTTTGGATCTGAATGTGATTAAAATGTGGCACAAACTGAGAGAGAAGAATCTGTTCTGAACAGTATATTATCACTTTGTGGTGGAAAGAGTGTTAAAAATATCTGAACAGGCTGAAGAGTGGATGTGCTGCTCTCTCTAGAGGTGAATGCACACATATAATGAGGCTTAAAATGGGAAATGATGGGACTCAATATGCTGTATGTGTTTCTCAATTTCCCTGAGCTAAGATGGAAGGTTTTTCCTAGACAGTAAGTGCAAGCATAATGCTCTCTTCTGGCTGCCATGAACAACAAGGACTGCCATGGATGGTCTGTTCAATGACTGACTTCATCCAGTAGCAGCACTGAGGGGAAGACTGGGGTTAGGGTTAGAGTTAGGGTTAGGGTTAGGGTTAGACTCTCATAAATTTCACCAGCTTCACCAATTCTTTGATACAAATAATGGAAGATTCCCCAGTGCTATGCAAATGTAGCAATCCTTAACCCCTCCCCCTACTACTAGAATGCTGCCCCCAATTCCTGCTTTTTCAGAAACTCTAGAGCTATTATGACCAGATAAGTAAGGTATTAGAGTCTTCCCAGATGCAGTGGATGGGAGGATAGCAGGGGGAGAGAATGAGCTGGTTGTATGGCATATATTTAGTGCATATATTAAAGCTTTTACTTGAAAGTGCTTCAACATCATGTGGCTAATCTTCCTAATCTCATGTGAATGCCCTCAAGTATAATTAACAGATCTCAGGAGTTTGTGTCCAGGTTCATGATCTCATTGAGTCCTTGTAACATCTGTGTGAGATCACTGTCTGCTTCCTTTTAAAGATGAGGAAACTAAAGCTTAGAAGAGGTTGAAGAACTTACCCAATATTATGTGTGTCAAATAAGAGATTTTTTAAATATATAATTTTATTAATTTCAGAGAGGAAGGAAGAGGAAAAGAGATAGAAGCATCAATGAGGAGAGAGAATCATTTATTGGCTGCCTCCTGCATGCCCCCTTTTCTCCCTCCCCCACTTCCCATTCCGGGGATCACTGTTTGATTCCCAATCAGGACACATGCCCCTGTTGTAGGCTCCATCCCCGGAATGATCTCATGTAGAGGCCTGATTCATGCAAGAATAGGCCTTTCATCCCCTGGCTGCCTGCACTGGTTTCCCTCTGGCACCCAGGACCGGAGCCTTTGCTCCAGCCCTGCCACCCTCCTGTAGCTCCCTCCACCCCCTGCCTTCCCTCTCATAGCAGGCATCCTGCCCTGCTCCAGCTACTCTGCACCTGCGTGCACATGCTGCCCAGAGGCCCAGAGTGGCTGGAGTGGGGCGGAACGCCTGCGTCGTCGCCATGGTGATGATGCAAACACCCTGGCCTGGATGCCACCATCTTTGTCGTGTCAATTTGCATATTCCCTATTTTGGCTATGGGCGTTGCCATCCTTGTTATGGAGTGATGGTCAACTTGCATATTCCATATTTATTAGATAGGATAATTATACCTACCTCCCTGGGTTTTGGAGTGGTAAAAGAGATCCAAGTATAGAGCAAATTATAGAAAAGATCCCTGAAAGTATGTCTTTAGAGCACCCGTATCAGAACCAACAAAAGGCAGCTGTTATTATTACTACTATAATTCAAGCCTCAGCCGGCCCTAGTTACATGAGCCTCGGGTGGCCCTGGGCACCTCGGGCCAGCTCTGGGCAGTTAGGCAGCCGCCATCTGAGGCTTGCCTGTGCCTCTGGCTGGCTGTGGGCGGCTGGGGGTCTGAGGGAACTGGGGGACTCGAGGCAGGCATGTGGAGCAATGTACCTGCCACCCAGCGGAATGGGTGCCTCCATCTTGTGGCTGAGGGTGCTGCCATCTTTGCAATGGTGTGAGGGTCTATTAGCATATTCCCTCTTTATTAGATAGGATTGGTTGATTCTTGTATGTGCCCTGACTAGGGATCAAACCCAAAACTTTGGCTTAATGGGACAACACTCTAACCAACTGAGCTACCCAGCCAGGGCTATTCTGTCCCTGCCAAGACAATGTCAAAAGATGCAGCCTTAAAGCAGGGGACTTCCTGCCAGAAATATCACTTTCTCTGTAGGACTCATTCCCCTGCCATCACCACTGTCAGGAACTGCCAGTTTTTCTCACCCCTCAATTTCTGTTTCAAGTTCTTGTCTCTAAAGAGGACTCCAGCACTTGCCGTCTGCTCATTTCTAATACAGGAGTGGTGCTCCCACTGGAGATACTGCCAGAGAAGATGATTGTCTCAACCCCAGCTTCTGATGGAGATGGCGACGATTGTTCCCTGAAGGATTCCATTTCTGACTTGCCTACCTGCCCTCTGCTTGTGTGGCAGTCTATCTCAGCCACCGGCTGTCTTCTCTCAGTGTCTCTGTAAGCGACCCCCTCCCTGACAGCTGCTGGGTCTCTCATTAGAGAACAAGCAAGAGATTTTCCTCTGCCACAGAGGTACCTGGGAATCCCTTCTGGCCTTTTCTTACCCTTTCTTTTCCTCAATACCCATGAATATTTAAACGAACTATTTCCAAAACCTCTATAAAGCATTTGTTATCTTGATAGTGATGCATAGTTCACAGGTCAACTTTTGTCATTAACCTCACCATGGTTTGTTTGATTTTTTTAGTATTCTTCAATATCTGAAATTAGAAATAGTTCCAAGTTAAAATTTACATCTGTTTATTTAATTTAGCTTTTACCTTTATTTTTGGATAAAATAAAACAGTATTATCTTTAAAATATACCATCAACTTAATTGAATACCCAGAAGACAATCTTTTGTCTTCTTCTCTATTAAATTCAGCCAAAGCAAGCAACTTAAGGTGAGAGGCTAGAAACAGCAGGTCTTAATTACATAATAGAGAGATTGAAGATAACCTTCAAGTTTATTATTTATTACCAACATTTTGCTGTCCATCCTGGTGTTTTTTTCTGGATTGCATCTTGACATTTTCGGCCAATATGAATGCAAATAGTGGTAATGAGGCATGTACAACGTAAAGCTAAAAAAAAAAAAATTGATTACTGTGAATTGGTCTGAAAAGCAAAATAAAAATATGGGAGAAAGTAAAACTAAATTTATAGTTCTTTGAACCATGGTGCATTTCAGTGAACCTTTAATGAGTTTCAGAGTTATCCTTTGCTGGTCTATTTGTTTTTCCCTGAGACTATCTAGAATGTATTATAATAGATTTTAATGATGGGGTGTTATTCTAATTTAAAACATATTGATTTCAATGGGATTTACTTTGGATATTAAAGATAACTGGAATGTAAAAGACCTGAGAGGAAGGAAATAAACAAACATCTAACCCTTAACTATATGTTTGCGGTGTGTGTCTAACAATATGACAGATGATTAGGCAAGCTTGATTTGTTTTCTAATATTGAAAACATTTCCTACCACTAGTATGATTTTCTTGTATAAAGTTTTCCAACGTTAAAGTGTATAATTAATTATATAGTTAAATACAACTATCATTAAATACACAGTACATTTTGATAGACTCAAAATCTGCTGTTCTCAACTTGTTGCAACAAATGAGCATAATGATCATTTTTTCAAACACTCTAGTTTCATAAACATGAGAGTCAGTTACTGTATATTCAGTTTTGACTAAGATCCTTCTGGTTCTAAAGCAATACTCAGCCCACACCATGCAACTGATAAGATACAGTCATGGCACACAATGGCAGATAGAAGACTATCAAGAATTTAGGAAACATAGGCTATCTATCTGTTTTCACTTATTACTTAGGGCAGGTTTGAAATATGTATATTTCTGTTGTTAAAAAAAATAACTTCTCAGTTCTCCCTTTTATAATCAACTGGGGCTGGTCATTGAACTGCCAGTGCCTCTGGGGTTGTGCAATCCCATGCAGAAATCAGGAGTAGTATGGTCATGTGCATATTTGACGTTGAGTTGGAATGGGAAGAAGGAGTTGGATGGGTGAAAAGGGAGAAGAAAACTTGCCTACTATATTGGGGATGTCCACATTCACTACTACTAGTTCTATACATCACTCCTACAAATGTCTTATTAGTGAAGAACGTGCATATAAAATCAATGACTTGATATAATTATGGAATCTACATATTCTGCAGAAAATACAAATAATAAGCAAAAAGTACTTTCTTCAATTCTAGGACATTTTCTCAGGAAATGTTAAAAATATTAAATAAATGTATGGATTATAAAATCTATTCTTGTTTTAAAATGTGGGAAAAAAAGTTTTTTTTAGGATCCAGAAAATATATTACCAATTCCATGCTTGGCATTGTGCTACATGATATGGAGATAAAGGAAACATAAAATCTATTTGAGTAGATAAGACATAAACAATGAATCAATTAGAAAAATATTGATTCCTCTGGCTGTTATTCCAAAAAATCAATTATACAGTTATATAATTGAAACTGTGTGATTAATGAAGAAAATGAAAAAAAAAATATCGAGGAGTGATTAGAGAAACAAGAGATTAAAGAAGGTATTTAAATTTGAAAAGGTAAATTAAGGAAAACAGACCCACTGATGTGTCTTTATCTGTCTACATATTTCTGACTTTCAAATTTGGAGCCCCTTTGACATAATTTTAGAGAAAACATTTCCCTTAATGTCCCATTTATATGGGAGAAAGACTTAGTTCTTCAAAGTCACGTGGCAAATCTAATAAGACACCTTGTGAAATAATTCTGATCTCCAAAATAATATTTAAAGGGAATATGTTGAATAATAAAAACTCCTTCTCTCTCTCTCTCTCTCTCTCTCTCTCTCACACACACACACACACACACACACACACACACACACACGCGCGCACACACACACACACACACACACACATCTCCTTGTGAAAACTGATTAATTTTCAGGACTTTTTGATGGTTTATGATAAGTATATCTCTACATATGTTGCCTTGGGATTAGGCCATCTGGGAAAAGTGTGTATGTTCTTGGGATACTGTATCTCAGCTGTAGTCTAAAGTACTTCTGTTTCCCTATAACCTACATTTTAAAGTTATAATTGCTAAACTATTCAGCATATTGCCTAATGGTTTTAAAAATACACTTGGCCAGGCAACCAGGTGGCTGAGTGAGGTTGGGAACAATAATGGTGCCAAATTATCTCCATTTAAACTGAAAAAATAAAAATAAGAAACAAAGGCAGTGAAATTTTAGTGTTTAATGTTGGAAGACACTTGAATTCTAGTTTGGTCTAATAGCAGCAGAGGAGCTGTCAGAACCTCTGGAGGTGCAGTCTGGGCTTTGGTATTTGTAGAGAACTGCCTAGATGATTCTAAAACGTAGCCAGGATAGAGAATCAGTGGTCTAGCTCAATAGTCCTTCCTGTGCATGAATTCCTGTTACAGCATATATGATAAATAATCTTCCATCCTCTTGTTGTGGTATTTTGTGTGTGCTATTTGTATATAATAAACATTACCATTTTAAGCAGTTTGGTAATATTTGACAAATGAATGCAGTTATGTATCCATCACCAAAATCATGATACAGGCTATTTTTATAATCTCCAAAATTTCTCTAGTGCTCCTTTGCAATGAGCCCCTTACAATCTCCCTTGGATCCTAGAACCACTGCTCTACTTTCCATAGAATTGACCTGTGAAACTACAATAGCCAGAAGTTGACTTTGTAGGAAGGTTTTTAACTTGAAATTCAAGTTGCATTTAAATAGCTATGGAGCTATTCACGTTCAACAGATCTTCTTCAATGAACTTAGTTTTTTTTTTTTTAAATAAATCTTTATTTTTCGTATTATTACAAATGTTCCTCATTCTCCCCCCCCCATTGCTCCCCTCCACCAGGTTCCCACCCCACCCTCTGCCCTTTCCCCACCCCCCATTGTCCTCATCCATAGGTGCAGAGTTTATGTTCAGTCTCTTCCCGCACCCCCCTCTCCCCTTTTCCCCGAGAATCCTCAGTTCACTCCCCTTCCATACCTCTGATTCTATTATATTCACCAGTTAATATTGTTCATCAGATTTTTTTTTAATTCCCTTGGTTTTTAGATTCACTTGTTGATAGTTATGTATTTGTTGTTCATAGTTTTTATTTTTATTTACTTTCTCTTCCGAAAGAACCCCCTTCAGCAATTCATATAATTCTTGTATGGCGGTGATGAACTCCTTTAGCTTTTTTTTTTTATTAGTGAAGCTCTTTATCTGGCCTTTGATTCTGAGTGATAGCTTTGCTGGGTAGATTATTTTTGGCTGTAGATTCTTGCTATTCATCACCTTGAATATTTCTTGCCATTCCCATCTGGCCTTCATGGTTTCTGTTGAGAAATCAGCTGACAATTGTATGGGTGATTCTTTATAGGTAACTACCTGCTTTTCTCTTGCTGCTTTTAATATTCTCTTTGTCTTTTGCTCTTGGAATTTTAATGATGATGTGTCTTGGTGTGGTCTTCTTTGGATTCCTTTTGTTTGGAGTTCTGTGCACTTCCTGGACTTGTAAGTCTAATTCTTTCACCAGGTGGGGGAAGTTTTTTGTCAGTATTTTTTTCAGTATGTTTTCGATATCTTGCTTTCTCTCATCTTCTGGGACCCCCATAATTCTGATGTTGGTTCGCTTGAAGGTGTCCAGAGGTTTCTTACATTATCCTCAACTTTCTGGATTCTCTTGTCTTCTTGCTTCTGCAGAGGAGTGTCTTCTGGCTCTTTATGTTTCAAATCTTTGACTGGATTCTTGCAATCTTCCATTCTGTTTTTAGGACTCTGTATAATATTTTTTATTTCAGACAATGTATTCTTTATTTCTTGTTGATCCCTTATTAGTTCTTGTTGATCCCTTTTCATCTCCTAGGTCTTATCGACCTTTTCTAGGAAATTCTTGAAAAACCTTATAAGTGTGGTTTTGAACTCTTTCCAGTCGCTTTTTGTCCTCCATTTCTTTCATTTGTGATCTATTTCCTTGTCTCGGCATTTTCACAGCTTCCCTGAGTTGGTAGGGTGGCTTTGTGTGCAAAGTGTCCTATATGGTTCAGTGAGTCAGCCTCCCAGTTATCTGAGGTGGATAGTCTTGGTGTAGCCCTTTGTGGGCTGTGTGTGCAGTCTTGTTGTTAAACTTTGCTTGTTGTTGGTATAACTGGGAAGCGTTGTTCTCCAAGCCAATTGGCTATGAGGATCAGAAGTGTCTCAGCTAAGAGGGTTTCTGTATTCCGCTTGAATGGGGCAGAGTCTCGGGGTGGCACAGACAAGCTTTGTTGAATCTCGCACAAATGGTTGCAGACAAGCTTTAGATTTCTGTCTGCCCCTTCCTAGGAGAGTCCTATTGGCAGTGAATGAGGAAGCTAGCCACTGGAAGGGCTTCTGTGCTCCGCTTGGATAGGGCATAGTCTCGGGTGGTGCAGACAAGCTTTATTCAGCCCCTCCCTGGTTTCTGAGTCCCGCAGTAATGGCTGCTGGCTTCACACACCTCTGAGAGATCTCTGCCTACTGCCTGACATCTGGCCTTTCCCTGTCTGGGGGCATCTATCAGCGCAATAGGGTGGTTCTGTTTTCCTCCCGAACTAGAAAGCCAGCTGAGCATTAGCTGTCCGCCCTCTCTGCGCGCAGGGAGTAAGCAGGTAGTGAACTCCTCCTGCCCTCTCTATGCTCCGCAAGCAAGCCAGCAGCCAACTCTGCGGCCACCTTTTCGCGCACACAGTTCTCCGTACCTTCACAGTTCCTGAGGTTCAGCGCGCCTTCTTTCTCCTTCCCAGGTGGTAGAGCCTCCTCTCAGCCAGCAGTCCGGCGCTTCAGAGTGATGTTTCCTGTTTTTCAGTTCTAAATTCAAATTTGTTGTGGTAGGTGCATTCGGGTGTCTACCCTATGCCGCCATCTTGATTTTCCTAGTTTGTGTTTTTTAAGGAATTTGTTCATTATATCTAATATTTTGAATTTATAAAAACAAGACATTTTTATAACATTTCCTTATTGTTCTTTTAATGTTTGCATAATCTTCAGTGAATGGTTTCTTGAAGGTTAGCAATTTTTCTCTTCTCATCTTTTGGTTTCACTGATTTTTTTCTATATTACTTTTCAGCTTTCAGTTTCACTGATATTTTTATTGTATCCTTTCTTCTGTTTACTCTGGGTTAATTTGCTCTTTTTATTCTAGTTTATGTGAAAATTTATTTCATTCATTTTGGTCTTTCTACTTTTCTAATATAAACATTTAAAGCTATAAATATTTTTCTAAGCCACATTCCACACATTTTTAATTTTCTTAATTTCCCTTTTTTTGACATAAGGTTTATGTAGAAGTGTTTCCATATATTTGGGGTGTTTTTAAGGTATTTTCTAGTATTGATTTATAGTTTAATGACATTATGATAAAAAAAACAACACATACCTATTGATCCACTATAACTGCAATACTTTTAAGTTTATTGAGACTTGCTTTATCCCTCGAAATGTTCTATGTTGGTAACATATACACTTGTTATGTTCCATATACACTTGAAAAGAATATGGATCCTTCTGTGTTACAATGAGTAAAAATCCTTATGAAAACAATGACAAATCAAATCCAGAAGTATATAAAAAGGATACTATGTCATGAGAAAAGGGTTGGTTCAAAAAATGCCAAGTTTGCTTAACATTTAAAATTCAATTAATAGGTGATATTGGTTGATAGTATTGGTCAAATCTCTATTTTCAAGTGATTTTCTATCTGTTCTATCAATTACTAAGGGAAGAGTGTTGAAATGTTCAGTTTCATTTGTAGATTTTTCTATTTTTTTTTCTGTTCTGTAAGTATTGGCTCATGTATTTTGAAGCCCCGTTTTTCAGCGCATGCATAGTTAGGACTATTATGTTCTCTTGATAAATTGACACCTCCACCATCAGAAAATGTCTTTAACTGTTATATTCCCTTTTTTGAAATCTAAATTTATATTATATCAATATAGCAATTTCTACTTTCTTTTGATTAGTGTTCTCATTGTATGTCTTTCCTATCCTGTGAGACTCATTCTGTCTTTCAGATGATTTCTTGTAAAAATTTAATTTTTCAATTGTTACTTTAGGGTTTACAATATACATCTTTACCTTATCATAAGCTATTCAAATAATGTTACAGCAGTTCACATGTAGTGCAAGTACCTTACAACAGTTGTATACTTTCACATCCTCCTCTCATCCTTTATGTTTCTGTGGTCATATAGTTCACTTCTATATGTGTTATAAAGTTGAAAATAACAATGTTATTCTTTTTACTTTAAACAACCAGTTACCTATTAAAGAGATAGTACATAGAAAAGTTCTCTTATATTTACCTATATATTTACCATTCTCCTGTGTAGGCCAATCTTTTATCACTTTCCTTCTGCCCAAAGAACTTCGTTTATCATTTATTACAATTCATATTTGGTTCTAATAAATTATCTCAGATTTTGTCTTAAAAAAGTCTATATTTTGCCTTCACTTTTGAAAGATATTTTGTTATAAAATTCTCATTTGCCAGTTTTTTCTTCAATACTTCAAAGATGTTACTCCATTATAGCCTAGTTTAATTAGCTCCTGACATCTGTTATCTTTCTTAACTTTGTTCTTCTGTACGTAATGTGTCCTTCTCTGTGTGAATTTAAGACTCTTTAGCACTAATGTTTAGCAATTTGATTATGATGTGACTTAAGAGTGGTTTTCTGTATATTTCTTCTGCCTCAGGTTTATTGTCTTTTTGACCATAGGGTTTACTGTTTTCAATATTTGGAAATTTTTCAGTCATTATTGCTAAAAATAATTTTTTACCCTTATCCTCCCCTCCCTCCCTCTCTCTCTCTCTCTCTCTCTCTCTCTCTCTCTCTCTCTCTCTCTCTCTCTCTCGTCTCATCTGTATCTCTCCCCTTCACTTTTGATTCTAATTACATATATATATTTGATTACTTGATACTGCCTTATAGGTCTTCTTTAAATTTATTTTTTCCTCTGTGTGTTTTATGTTGGGTAATTTCTATTGTTATGCTTTTAACTTCACTGATCTTGTCTTTAGAAGTATATAATCTATAGTATTTTATCAACTATTTTTTAAATTTCAGATATTGTATTTTTCATCTTTACAACTTACATTTCTTTTTTCTTTTTTTTAATCTCCCATTTTATCAATTCAGTATTTGCTGGTAAAACCTGCAGAATACTCTAAACTATGAGACTAATAAAACCTATGAAATCTCTAAATAAATATATACATTTGTTTATCGAATAGGAATAAATATCAATATTAGAAAGTTTAACCTGTTATGCAACAGAGACATAAAAACCCTTTAACTATCATGGCTTATCAAAAGCTTTCTTGCTTCCAGACTAAAAAATTTTCCTCTTCTTCTGTGTCTATTTTTCCAGATTCTCCAACCTCTTTCTCTAGGCACTCCTCTAGGTATCCCTCCAGTTTATGAGCAATCAACTTAAAGTGAAGCCTTGGCATTGGACACAGAGTCCATTCGGGTCATATCCAGACAGAGCAGGACGTCTTCTTCCCTATTCCAGACTCTAGTTACGTGAACGTGGAATTCCGGATTCCATTGCTTTTTTCACCCCCAATCTTGTCATAGCATGAATCACACTGCACTTAAAATAAACAAAAACCCTTTATCCTTTTCCACACATGTAGTTATTTAATAATTTCTCTTGTATCCTGTACTTGTATTTTTGAAGTTTATTTCCATTAAATGGCATTCCCTCTTAATGGACACTATCATTTCTATTTCTGTCTAAACCAATTTGATCTCCAAGAAATTTAACTAAGATTGCTTTCTGTTATTTTTCGAGCCCTCAGACCTCAAATACCCCAAACAGCTCAGCAAATTGGCATGTTATTTCAGTACCTATTAATCTGTAAAATCCCTGAGATCAGAGAATGTGTGCTCACTCTCTCTTTTTAGTAAGTCCCCAGTGCCTATGAATGTGCCAGACTCGGGAGTATATGTTCCATAAATGTTTGTTTATAAACCTTGAAAGTTGAGTCCTTCAAGGCAGGGGAAAATACCATTCAGAGCAGTTAAATTTGCTTCTTTATATCTGTTTGCATATCTTAGGCTGCAATTCCCTCATATCAATGTTAATTTTGACCTTTTCCATATGACTGGCATTTCTTCTTGACAGAGAAGACAGAAGTAAAATGGGAGTTGAAACATTTTACGTTCTGTCATTCAGGATTTTTCATGCCATTCATCCAAATCAATGAAACAATGTCATACTTCATCTTCTGGCTCCAAATACAACATTGAAAAGTCTTTTTGGTTGTCATGAGCGATATCTGCCAAGACTCAACTCATTCCAGTATTTTGCCTTCGTTTTACTTCTGGTTAGTTAAAAATGGCTGTAAATTCTTTATCACGCTCACCAAGACGTGGGATTCTCAAACCCCTTGAAATGGGGCTAGAGATGTGACTGCTTGGATCATATGGTTTCCCAGGATGAAGATGGACTCCAAAACTGGAGCTACTTGGGATCCCTGAAAAATCTTATGGAGCCGATAAATATGCCCTCAAGCTTTTGAATTTTTAAGTTAGAGTGAAACAGACTTCTATTTTGTTAAAACCACTGTTATTTTGAGCCGCTGTTACACAGAACTGAACTTAACTTAATGGATAGAACTTCTTTGTTAGACAACATTCTTTCCAGGTTGGCAATTTCTAAGTAAATTTCTTAATTTTGAACGTCATTGTTGTTCTTTCATTTTGTTTGTCCTTTCAGCATTGACAGGGGCATAGAGTGGAATTGACTCAAGCAACAGCCAACCTGGCAGGTAGTAAGTAGGCCTATGGTACATGGGACTTTAGATCCCACTCTGAGAGTTCTAAGGGTTTCCTAACTTTTTAAATAGAGATGTATGATTTTATGTTCACTTCATTTTAACCTCTCTCCGGAAACCATTAAATCTTATGTAGCACACTAGATCCAACAGCGCAAGGAATTCAATGTTACATTTTCTTCAAATTATTTCTTATATGTTAGCCTTTTATATATATATATATAGTAGTATGAGGAAGGAGAACATACCAGTATCTTATACTTCCTGTAATATTCATACCATTGAGATCCCTTCAAGGCACATAATAAAACTGAATTATGTTCAAATGCCTAATATAGTGTCATTGGATATTTTGTCATTAAGATGGCTTATGTATTTTCCTTTACATATCTCCTCTGTAGCTCAATAATTCTTGTTTATGACCTATTTGTCATTTGTAAACATCTTTTTCAAAGGGCACCATACATTTATTACACCTTTGAATATTTTTATATTATTCTTATTATCATTATGTCCTCTAGAATTGTGAACATAGTAAAATAGCTACAAAAAAGAAGTCATCAAATGTTGATTAAAAATTATATTTTCATGAGAGAGAAATTACATTTGTCTAAGAATTTCTTTTAAATCTCATATAAAATCATTTTGTTTTGAAAGCACCAAGCAACATTAGTAATCATTTAGTCTAATTCTTGTAACATATAGACCAATAAGAGGTATATTTTCCTCCTGCAAAATAAAATATATAGTTAAGAATACATGAACATCACAATTATGCATCATCAATAAAAATTTATCTATGTATTTTTAAATTCATTCAAAATCTTATAGAAAACCTCAATAGAATAAAACAAGGTTTTGAAAAATAGGATCATAAGTGCTTTGGGCTGCTTCTGGCAAATATTAAATAATCAGATCCTGGTTCATGATTAATATGTTAAAATGTACTGCAGTAAGGTTAGGTTAATGTTAAGGCAAAAACAAGCTTAGATCATTTTCCTGGTTATTATTATTCTTTTTTGTAATTAGCCTCACATAAAAAATAGGGAGTATGCTACAAGGTTTTGTGGAATTGTATACAAGCACTGTGTTTGAAGTCAGGTAAAATAAAACTTGGTCTAAGTCTATTAGATGTAAGTGATAACTGTCAAGTTAGTAGAAATATAAAAAGTAAAGAAAGCTTAAGCTCTAACCACCTTTTCCTTTTTACATTATAATTTTTCCCTTATTAACAATATTTTAGGAATTACTGGTTTGTTTGGCAACTCTTTCAAGCAAGAGATGGCAGCTGAGGGCTGTAAGGCAAAAAAATAAAATAAAATAAAAATAAATAGGTTGTTATTTTCCCTTCACTTTTTTGAGGCCATGAAGAATTTTGACTCAATTTCTCTCTGTGCCTCTACTTAATTTCTACTATCTTTTACCTCCTGCTCCCCTATTACCATTTCTAGGGCCTTCCTCTGCTCCAATTGAATAAACCCTCTCCTGGCTGCTCCCACACAGTGTGATCCTGGCCCTTATGTTTTTGTGGCCTGCCAAGCACAGTCTTAGAGTTGACTTAAGAATCTATGTTGTGACTCCAGGCATTAAATAAATAAAAGTTTAATATTCAGTTTCTGCCTCTCTATTCCCTTTTCTTTTTCCCTGGAACCTCTCCTAAACATATTTCTTCCTCTAAGAATGTAGGTTTTCAGTGTATTGTTACTATATAGACTTTCTTTCTATTCCAACAGGGATAGGTATCAAGTTACTTACATCTTGACCATTTCATTCACACCAGTGGTCACATAGTTTTGCATATTAAACCCTTTATCTGTGGAATAAACGATAATGGACTTAAAGAAATTCTGCTTCTTGGGAAAGCACCGACGTGTCTTTTCAAGCCAACCAACCCAGCAAGTTGGAGCATTTTAAAGGGACTAAAGAAGCCAAGAAGAAAGGACCAATCAGATCCCAGTCTCTTTCTTTTCTTGATTCATTCTTCCTATAGCGTTTACCCTATGCTCAGTTCTAATATCCGTGTAGCCATTGTTCCAAGCCCAGCCTCACTGAACCTCCTGGCTTTCACTGTGCCACTTCTGGTCCCATGTGAGGTCACCTTTGATCGACTGCACTGACCTGCCTGGAACACCTAGATTCATGCCATCAATCCCCAAGTCTCCCTGTAGGACTTAACATAGAGGGCTACAGAATCTGTTAGAAAGGGAAGCATTGGAGTCTGTATCTGACTGGTGTCAATGATGGTGATGATGGTGGTATGATAAACAAAAGGATGATTTTTGATAGTAATTAATGATGATCATGATCATTATACTGAAAGCCAGCACAAAACTGGGAGTCATCCTATATAATTAAAGCCTAATATGCTAATTGTCTGGTCATCCATTCAAAGAATCAAAGGGTAATATGCTAGTGATATGCAAAGGTCACTCAACCACTCGTTATGATATGCACTGACCACCAGGGGGCAGGCAGTTGACAGGTCAACCAGTCGTTTTGACATGCACTGACCACCAGGGGGTAGACAGTAGGTTAGCTTGCTGCTGGGGTCTGGCCAATCGGGACTGAGTCATACCCTGGAGCCCTTCTATCATCCCTCCCCAGCTGGGCAACCTCCTGTATCCTTCCCTGGCCCTGATCAACCAGTGGGGTGTCTGTCATTGTCCTCCTCCCCTTTTCCCCCCCAGGGAATGATTTTTGTACACTGGGCCTCTAATCTAATAATAAGGCAGAATAACTGCAAAACATGAGACAAGGAAAAGAAAACACTATGTGGTATTCAGCTCTCTGGAATCTTTAAGAATTAATAACAACAAATATTTGGTGAGCAAATGCCAAATGTGGCAGAGATTTTGCCACCTTCTGCCTATATATTGATAGCTTCTCTCCTGCTAATAATCTGCTAGTCATGTTAATGACAATAATACTAATTATTTAATTTGCTGAACTTTTATTATGACATTGAGTTAGGTATTATGCATTATCTTATTTAATCATAACACCACAACACTCATCTGCCAGTACAGCAGGGTACTATTATCTCCTGTTTGCAAATGAGGAAACTGGGACTTAGAGATACTTAATAAATTATCTAACATTATACAACTAATAAATAGTAAACCAAAACTCATTTTATGCTGCTTCCAACTATCTCAGGGTTATACGTAAAACAGCAGGTTTCAGGTGAGTTATACTGGCGTTAAAGAACAAGAGTTACTTGATGAACATGGTGGGGGGTGAAAATAAAATGTGTTGTTAAAAACCTTGGTCTGAAATCAAGTATTTCAATGAAAGCAAAACTAAAATCAAGGCTTCCTAGCAATGAAGAAAGAAAGGAATCAGATTTTTTGAGGGATATCTCTCTCTAATTGACAAAAGCACACAAAGTGCATTAAAAATTTCATTCATTCAAATACATTTTCTGTGAGCCTGCACCATGCCTATTATTTTGTGGAGAAATGAGAATAAAAATCATAAGACCAAGGTCCCTGCTTAGAAGGAATGTATAGATTAAGGAAAAGGTAGCTATGCAAACAAACAATATCAACACAGTGTGAGAAGGCAAGTACTGGTGTTTCTGGGACATGAAAAAGGAAGTCACAGGCCATGCTGGAGGTGTCAGGAAAGTTTTCAGGAACGTGTGATCCCTAAGTTGAATTTTGAATGGTGAATTGAATGTTCCAGGAAAAGACTTTAAGGAAGAGTATTCCAATCAGAAAAGCCCAAGTGAAAAGGTCTGGATATGAGACTGTGGCTTACTCCAGAACATGGCAGAAGTAAGGTATGAGATGAGGATGAGAAGGTAGATAGGAAACAGTTTATAAAGCGCTTTTTATGTAATCCAAAAAAGAGTTTAGATCTTACCTTAAAGACACTCAAAGAGCCATTGAAAGGTCACAGGAAGTGAATAATCAGATTTCTGCTTTATGAAGCTGTTTTGGGAATAGTGTGGAAATAGATAGGTTAAAGAGAATGAAGCCATAAAAATCCAGTCAGAATTCTTTTGAACAAACCCAGGTGAGAAGTGATGAACCTGGCCTCCGGAGACAGAAGTAGGTGGAGAAAGAGGTGGATGTGAGAGACAGCAAAGAAGCAAAACTTAGAGACCTTATTGGTTGTGGGGTGGGAGTATGGAAGGTGTTGAGGATGATTCTGTCTTTGGTAACTGGAGATGCCAGTCACTAAATCAAAAGGAGCTTCAGATCCGGGAGAGTGGGAGTACTAACAATTAGTTTGATTTGCATATCTTGGTCTTAAGGTGCCTGTGACACAATCAGGTCAAGCTGTGTCATAGGCTCAGGAGAAAGACCTGGGCCCAAGGCATGAATCTGAGAGTCATTGATATGCAAGTGGTAGTTGAAGCCACAGGAGCCCACTCTTGGTGAATGCAAACTGTCCTTAGTATAAGGAATATTGAACCAACCGCATGATGAACAATATTGCCAAAAATGGTTTCACAGATGATATAAAACCATCGATCACTCTTATATTACTAAATTCACCTTTATATAAAAGGTGACAGCATATCATTAAATCATAGTTATGTGAAGATATTTCTCCTAAGAGCTAAAATAATAAAATGTAGATATGTAGTGTCCTAGTCATCTAAAAGTATGAATCTTTAGAATCACAAGTATTTCTGAAAAGTTCCAAGATGTTCTAATTCAATTAGCCTAAGAGAAGGGCCCAAGTTTAACATATATAACACACACACACACACACACACACACACACACACACATATACATATACATATATATATATATATATATATATATATATATATATATATAATTTTTCCCCCCTACCAAATGTAATTTTATCATGCAGCTGGAAATAAATGATTGGCATGATGTCACTAGATAATTTCTCCTGAATATCAGTCAGGTTAGATAGCTTTTGGACAAGAGTTCTAAAGCAAACAATTCAAACTTAGGTGAGTCATACACTTTA
This sequence comes from Pipistrellus hanaki, assembly GCF_964339955.1. Taxonomy (NCBI): domain Eukaryota; kingdom Metazoa; phylum Chordata; class Mammalia; order Chiroptera; family Vespertilionidae; genus Pipistrellus; species Pipistrellus hanaki. Next base: position 40,994,965 of record NC_140509.1, read on the forward strand.
TATTCTAAGCATCTTGATAGCTAAGCTGATATTTTTGCATAAAAATTAAGTTTAGCTGAAACCGGTTTGGCTCAGTGGATAGAGCGTCAGCCTACTGACTGAAAGGTCCTAGGCTCGATTCCAATCAAGAACATGTACCTTGGTTGCGGGCATATCCCCAGTAGGGTGTGTGCAAGAGGCAGCTGATCGATGATTCTCTCTCATCGATGTTTCTAATCTCTCTATCTCTCTCTTCCTCTCAGTAAAAAATCAATAATATATATATATATATATATATATATATATATATATATATATATATATATATATATTTAAAAAATTAAGTTTAGCTAGATGGGAAATGTCCCTCTTCTGCATAGAAGTTCTGGAGTGCAGGGAAAGGGCCAATACATTTCTTAAGAAGCAGCTTTACACATCCTCAAATGCTCACATAACGGAACTGTTGCTTCAAAGTTGTGCCACATAAAGCAAATGAGGGAAGGCTTTGACAGGAATATTTTGAAGGCAAATTCTTATAAATATATTATTTATATATTACCTGTAAAATGAATTAAACATTATTAAATATATTAAGCACTAAAATTATTCTGATTTTAATTTAATCTCTGATGATTCAGGAGACGTATTGGGATCAGAATGTCATGAGGTTGATATTATGAACATCAACGATTATATTAAAACTGCATGAGAGTGCTGGTTAAAAATATCTATTAACAAAGTTTGCTATATAAAATGCCACTGAAACTTTTGCTTCTAGCCATAAGGGACTGGCTTCCAGGAGATTAATTTTTCCACTAAAAACAAGTAGAAAAGCTGGATAAAATAGCCTCTGTGCCCACCTCCCAAAACAAAAAAACACACAACAACAACAACAACAAACTATTTGAAAGTCACCAGTAAGGTACCAAGGTAGCCAGGACTTAAGGTTCAAGATTCTGGAGAAAAAGGAAACAAGGTGAATTCAACATTCTGCATTGTTTTCTCCTTGGGGAATTTGCTGACTCATAAGTGGCATCAGTAGAGAGAATGAAAAGATAAATAGAAAGTAGCTGCTTGAGGATAGATAACATGAGGGCTTTCAGCAGTTTATAGGACTAAGAAGAAAAAAATGGAATTCAAGACTAGACAGGGAAGAGAAACCCTGGAAAACACTCAGGCTTTCAATCAACTCTGAAGGAGTATAACCCAGGCATATGACCAAACTAGAAATAGACCAAGCCTTATCAAGGGAAAAAAATAGTCTCAATTAGCTTTGTCCCTGATTGGATTGAGGTAATTGTTTCCTCAGCAGATGTAAATAACAGCCACTAGGTTTGCAGTGTCAGTTTGCAGTGTTGATATAAGGTAAATACAAAGAAAACTACTCTTAAGCACATTACAGTAAAATTGCTAAAAAACCAAAGATAGAGATAATACTAAAAACGGCTAGGAAAAAACAACACATTGGCTTAAAAAGTGCAAAATATAAAACTTAGTACAGTACTAACTTTCCAATAGGAAAAAATGACATCCAGAAAGCAATGCAAAGGTATCAATAAAGTGACAAAGGAAAATAACTGTCAACCAGAATTTCTGAATCCATAGTTGAGTACAAAGGAAGACAGAATGGTCTTTTCAATAAATGCTGTTGGGCCCATTGGATGCCTAAATAGAAAAAGATAAATTTTGACCCCTGCCTCATACCATGTATAAATAAAAAATTTTTTCCAGGTTGATTACAGATCTAAATATAAACAGGAAACATTATCATGACTTTTGTGTACACAAATATCCTTTAAAAGAGGACACAAAATGCATCTACCATAAAGAAAATAATTTATTAGTTTCACTAAATTAAAATGAAGAACTCCTGTCCATCAAACGCCTCCATTAAAGATATCTGTGATACATACATCTAAAAGGGACTTACATCCAGAAAATTAAAAATAAAAAATTATTGAAATCAACAAGAGCAATGCAATAGAAAAATAAGCAATTGACTGGATTGCTACTTCACTGTAGTGGATAGTCAATGGTCTAATGAAAAGGTTCTCTATGTCATTAGTCATCATCAGGGAAATACAAAATAAAGGCTCTGTGTATATCAACAACCACTACCTAGAATGTCTCAAATGAAGGGAGGAGGGCATGAAACACTTTACCCAGCTGGTGAGGATAAAACTATTTGGTAGCACAGGATGCGCTATTGGTGCCCTGCCTGTGAGTTCTCAGCATTCACCACTTCCAGGCAACCTAGCCGAACATAGACTCTGTCTGAGGACTTCCGCTAGGTAGTGCTTGTTTGGCCTGCATGTGGGGCAGGCTAAAGAGCTGGCGAGTTAAAATCCCCTGGAGACAGCCTCCATAAGTGACTGATGAAAGTTAATAGATAAATATCCCTGCCCTTCAGCCCTCAGTTGGGAAAACGAGGTTTGTCCTGCATTACCTCCCAGAGTTTCCCAGTGGGCATGGGCCTCTGTTGTCTGCAGCGGGAATCAGCTCCATACGTCCAGGGTAGTTTCAAACTCACTTCTGCCAGGCATTCAAGGAATTTCACTGATTCTGGACCAGTTTCTGATGCAAATCTTTTGGCTTAATATTGCTGCACCATAGAGATACTATTAATCCAGACTCCATATCCTGAGGTACAGGAATGGGATTGTCATTCCTCATGGGCAATTTGTACCCCTCCTCAGCTGAAGCCCTGGGCAAACAGCAGGCTTCTTCTTGTTTCTCTGTGCAAGCACATACAGCTTTTTAGAGCCCAACTTGTTGAACCAGGTAGTGTTTCAGGCTAAGACCTCTATTCGTTTCCAGCTTCACACAGCTCCTACACTCCTGTGCCTGCTGGGGCTCAGACTCGGGCTGGGACTAGGGCTGGGGCTGGGGCTGGAGTTCAGTAGATCTCCTGTGCCTGGCAGAGGCCAACGAGAACCAGGTAGCAAGCTGAGGCTTCATTTTATAGCCAGAGGTAAACAAGGTAGTGGTCACCATAGTTGCAATGTTCTTATGAATTTCACTTGTTTTGGCAGCACTTGCTGCACCTCCCACAGCCCATTAGCTACCCAGATAAGATCTAGGGAGCATCATAAGATCAAGCTTGGACTTGTTTGTGACTTTGCCAACAGGTCAGTCCGAAGCTTAACCCTATAGCTGCTCCCTACAGACTTTAGAGCCCATACATGATCTGAAACTCATTTAGACAGTGGTATTTATTGTACTTCCGATTGCTGCTTTTGGCTTTGATTTCTCAATTTGTCTTTGCCACATAGAGATTTCACTTTCTTTTTAAGCTCAGCTACCACAGTAGATGCTGTTGGCACATATCTTTTTAGCATTAACTCTACATGCTGAAGGCTACCCAGGCTACCCATTGTTTCACCTCTGACTCTCTGCCTGAGAGCTTTATATTGGCTGTGACCGTACTCAGCATGCAGGCAGGGCAAGCTAGGGATGGCAGAGAATCAATGCCCTCCATTGCACCTCTCAGCCAGTGGGCAGAAAGAGATGTAGGAGATAAATACTCTTGTTTTTTCACCCTCAGTTGGGCTAACTCAGACAGACATGTTTCATTAAAGTTCCAGTTGCTCACAGTGATAACTTGTTTTATTTTATTTCCTATGCCTCCACTTCTACTCCCAGTGATTTCTGGGATTACTGCTTAAATTACTGATTCTGGGGCATGGCATCCTCAACTAAAGCTAATTATATGTATAACTGTGACCCAGCATTCCTCTTCTGAGTATATACAGGGAGGGGCAAAAGTAAGTTTTTGGTTGTCTATATGAAAAAGAATACAATAATCCTATATAAAAAAGGCTAATATGCAAATGGTCATCTTGCCCTCACACCATCACACTGTAGCTCAGACACTCAACACTGGGGAGAGAGGAATGGGGAGCAGCCAGGATACAGCCCAGGAAAGGGACAAGCTACCTGCCCCGTGATCCCAGGCACCTTAGGCTGCAGCCTGGGTGAAGTTGCCCACCCACAGTCCCCTGTGGCTGCAGCCAGCCTGAGCAAAGCCAGCCCAGGTCCTTGGTGCCTACTGCCCGGCCAGAGGACGGTATCCTGGGTCTCCGGTGTGGGGCGAGGCAGAGATGGTTAGGGGCAATCAGGCCAGCAGGGTAGCAGTTAGAGGTGATCAGGCAGGCAGGCAGGCAGGTGAGTTGTTAGGAGCCAGCAGTCCCGGAATGCGAGAAGCAGTTGGACATCCTGCTGAGAATCAACACTAATTAATATAAATGCAAGAAGTCCTGTCACAAGGCGGAATTTGGGCTCTTTGCACATTCACAGGATGAATAATATCTGCATTTTATTACCTACTGCTGACTCCATGGCCTAAAGCAAACTCCCCCAAACTGATAATCTTACTGTGTACTAAACAATCACCTCTGATATGTCTGTTTGCAGTCCTAAAAGGCAATTATGTATTCTAGTAAATAAAAGCAGACAGAAACGGAGACTTGGTGGAACTTGATTACCACAATTAAGCTTTCCCTGGCTTCCGCCACGATTTCCAATTTATATTTCTTGTCTTGTGTGTTCATTTGTGCAGCAGCTCCTTCTCCAAGCCTTTGAACCTGAGGCCACACTGGCCAAGGCTTTTCACAGCACCCCCCAAAGGGTCCCAGACTGGAGAGGGTGCAGGCTGGGCTGAGGGACGCCCCCCTCCTATGCACAAATTTTGTGCACTGGGCCTCTAGTTCATTAATAATACATGAATAAAGTCTGGATTTTGCATATGCACAACTGTCAGTTTACTTTGGCCACACCCAGTACAATGAAAATGCATACAAATATATGCCAAATATTAACTTATACAATAATATCTATAAATATATATTCATAATACTCCAAGCTGAAAACAGCTATCATCAACCATAAAATGGATAAATAGATGGTAGTATGTTCACCAAATGGAATACCACACATCAAAGTGAATGAATGGACTGTTACTAAACTAAACCTGACAACATGGATGAATCTTGCAAACATAATATTGGGCTTAAGAACCCAGACATAATATACTTTCTGTTTAATTCATTGGATTCCTATATCATAGTATTAGTGCTGTACTGTTATTAGGGACAATAATATACAACCCAGAGTATAAGCTATATGATAAATTGAAAATGAATTATCTTGTACTATGCTTTTTGAAAAAAATAAGTAATAGTTAATTTGAATTTTTAGCTCCTTAAAAATTATCTAAATTGTTATCATATATAGGAGGGTATTTATTATTTTATAGTATGAGGCTTAAAATCCACAATATTCTCTTATTTATTGATGCACATTATAATGCTAATATCTTAGTGGCCTTTTGCCTCTCAGCCTCTGGTTAATTACATGCATACAATGACATCCTGCTACATATGTGACTCTCATTTTAATTGATAAAAATAAAAAATATGGCACTGGTCTTTCAAGTTTAACAAGCAGAAATTAATAAATAGATGATTCACATTTTAAGTCATCAACATATCAAAAAGCAAACAGGGCAATTGCAGGTAACTCTTGGTTGAGATAATTGGTTTGCTGCTCCAGATCTAGTCCTTTGGGGTCAACATTTCTTCAGTAACCTCATTAGCATATTTAATACCTGTTGAATCTGGAGACTCACTAAAATGCTTAGTGAATGGAATTGCTATTTATAGTTATTAGCATATCCAATCTTCATTATAACTATATGATTCTGAATGCATTATCAGAATCTCATTGCAGTAACAGAAACTCAGTTACAGAGCAAGAAGGAAAATGTAACCCCCTCCATTTACAGTGAACTTTTTCCTGGGCTCATATTAGGGTTTCTTGAGCAGCCATTCAGTGTGGGCTGTGGAATCACATTACATGGATTTTAATTCTGGCCCCATTGCTTAGTACTAAGATAGCCTTGGGCTAGTTATTAACCTCCCTGTGCTTCAGTTTCCTCATCTGTAAACTCAGAATAATAACAGAAGAGGTTATTAAGAGATTTAAATAAATGTAATGCTCTTCAAAAAAAAAGTTAGGCATAAAGTTAGGCACCCTCAGTTATTTATTGAGCATCTGCTATGTGCCAAAGAAATTTAGGCACTTGGATACATCTGTAAATAAAACTAAGATCCCTGGTCTAATGGAGTTTATTTATATTCTATTCAAGGGCACAAACAAAAAACAAGTCATGAAGATAATGTGAACTATAGAAAAAGGCATAGGCAAAGTAGATAAGGCAGATCGGGCAGGTTACTACAAATGAAATGGTGAGGGTGGGTCTACTGAGACAGTGAAATTTGAGCAAAGGCTTGAAGGAGGCAAGGGGGTTCACCAAATGGATATCTGAGGGAGAGGAAACAGTTGGGCCAAATGTGCTTGATATAGTTCCAAGACCAGCAAGGAGGCCAGTGTGGTTGGCCATGGCTCCTTTCAAGATTCCAGCACCTGCCACAATTGGCCAATGATAAAAGTCACGGTTGTTTGCTCAATCCAGGCTATGTTAGATCCAGTCTGGGTGAATATATGTCTCACAAAATGATCAGCACTGTCACTTAGGAGTGGAGGCAGTGGTGGCAGAGATTGGTTGAATTTTTCTCTCTTCAGAATCATTTCTATATTGGTGTGAGTAGGCCAGTCACCAGGCCTGTGGCTAGTAAATAATTCAAGGAGGAATGGCCTCTGCACACATCCACACCTCACCAAACCATTTCCTTAAACTAGATTAGGGTAGGGATAGAAAAATCCTCTTAAATGGGGAAAAAGGGCTATGCTATAAGAAAAAAGGAGGAGAGTTCTTTAATCTCTCTGTGAGTTCCAAATCCCTGCCCCATCTTTCCAAAGCATATTTCTGGCATACATATGATGTGCATGGGTTGTATGTTTATGTGTGTGCAATGTAGCATGTGTCTGTGTGCCTATGAGAATTGTAAGCAACGTCCACTGTTGGAGCGATGATGTCTTTGGTCAATTATAAATGAAACAATTAGCAGTGGTTTCAGCAAATGACAGGCATAGGTTAGCCAAAAAGTTCACAGGACACTCCAGAGGGCATAGAAAATTTTAATTGCTTCTCCACGCCTGTGCCTGGTTTTTGGAGAATAACCTCAGCTGTTTTCTGAAGCGTGCCCCACTTCATGATTTTCCAGGTCATCAGCCAGTTTCCACTGCTGAATTGATTTTGTTCCCAGTTTTCTGTGCATATTAAACAGGATGTGATGACTCATTGTCTTCCAAGTTCTTTGAGGTTCATAACCAAGATAGATTTTTTAGCTCAAATCAATGTGATTCTACTCCCTGCATCTCCATGCTCACTGTGCTGTTATGTTGTCTTTTTGTGCCTTGGGGGCTACACATCTGGAAAACAGTGATCTTTCTCTCAGAACCTCCCTGCCTGTATCCTGTCCTGCAGGAAGTTGTGGAGAGTTTGGCAACTGTGCATAAACGAAAGCACCAGAACGTTTTTGTTGTTTCAGCCATTTGCAAATAATTTAATAGCTTACAAATTATTTAAAAGCAATCTAGCTAGAGTTCTCAGAACCTCCAATCACATTTTAGTACTTGCTGCTATGACAATCTTCGGGTATATTTTTCCATTCCTCTGGGCATGTCATTGGCTTTTTTCTATTATCTCTTATGTCAAATTTTTGTTTTCCCACCCTCACTTTTGTAGAAAACATATTTATTTTTTTTCTCCTCCAGCTTTCCTGTTTCAACCAGCAGAATTCCACTGAAGAAGCTTTCCCTTTGCAGTTCCATCATCTTTGTATTGGCTGTCCCCCCACTCCAACAAGCCTCCCCAATAGTTACTGGGCATTCACTATGTGCCAGGTGTTCCTCCTTCCAATCCTCAAAACAACTTATTGGGGAGGTTAGACAATATTAACCCTTTGTTACCAATGAGAAAACTGAAGTGTGAAGCAGGCAAGTTATTGGCGTAAGGCCACCCAACTACCAAGTTAAAGAGCCAGGATTTAAATCTAGATCTTCTGCTCCATAGCTCCCTTCCTGCCTTGTCTTTTCCACCAGATGGCTTCCTATTCTCAGAACATCCTGTATCATATAGCCATTTGCTTTGTCTGGATCTCTAGAATAGATTCTTCCAGAGGCTATCGAGCCTGTTCCAACCATATTTGTACCATAAAGGAAAAAACCACTTTACAGATGCAATACCAATCAACTCCCCTCTAGTGAAAATTCTGGTATATCTTGATGTGGCTACACAGATAATGTCTCCTAGAGAAGGCCCTTAGCCTATTCAGATCTCAGGGACTGGATCCTCTCCTTCACAGCAGAACAGGATTAGCTTGGCACTCTCTGTACAGGGGATGACATCTTCCTTAATTTCCTAAGGTCTTTACTTGGTGGAGCTGAAGGACAAGAGGGAGAGAGGATGGCAGTTGGAGGTTGACAGCAATGCCTTTAAATAAAGAACACCCAGGGAGCCAGAAATCTAATTGCTCATCTTCTACACCAAGCTGCCAAAGCACCCCCCTTTTAGAATTACATTAGGTTTTAGTGGGAGCTGGTCTCTATGGGACATATATATGTATATGTATGGATGTGTGTGTGTGTGTGTGTGTGTGTGTGTGTGTGGTGGTAACTCTCTCCCCAAAGGAGTGAAATTTGTGCAAGTTCAACAAAAAACTGGGCAAACTCAAACAAGTTTGCCTGCCTCTTCACCCTTGTTGTTTATTTTCTATTGACTCAGAGAATTGAGACCTTTTTAAAAAAATAATAAATCTTTATTGTTCAGATTATTACAGGTGTTTCTCTCTCTCCCCCCACCCCCCATAGCTCCCTCCACTGGATTCCCCACCCCACCCCATGCCTTTACCTCCCACCACTGTCTTCATACATAGGTGTAGATTTTTGTCCAATCTCTTCCCACACCCCTCAGACCTCCTTCTCCCTGAGAATTATCAGTCCTCTCCCTTTCTATGTCCTTGATCCTATTATATTCACCAATCCATTCTGTTATTCAGATTTTTTATTCACTTGATTTTTAGATTCACTTATTGGTAGGTATGTATTTGATGTCTTTTTATAGTTCATAATTTTTATCTTTACCTTTTTCTTCTTCTTCCTTTTCTTAAAGAATACCCTTCAGCATTTCATGTAATCCTGGTTTGGTAGTGATGAACTCCTTTAGCTTTTTCTTTTCTGTGACGCTCTTTATCTGACCTTCAATTCTGAATGATAGCTTTGCTGGGTAAAGTAATCTTAGTTATAGGTTCTCGTTATTCATCACTTTGAATATTTCTTGCCACTCTCTTCTGGCCTGCATAGTTTCTGTTGAGAAATCAGCTTACAGTTGTATGAGTATTCCCTTGTAGGTAACTAACTGTTTTTCTCTTGCTGCTTTTAATATTCTCTCTCTGTCTTTTGCTCTTGGAATTTTAATTATGATGTGTCTTGGTGTGGTCCTCTTTGGATTCCTCTTGTTTGGGTTCTATGCGCTTCCTGGACTTGTAAGTCTAATTCTTTCACCAGGTGGGGAAAGTTTTCTGTCATTATTTCTTCTAGTAGGTTTTCAGTATTTTGCTCTCTCTCTTCTTCTGGCACCTCCAAAATTTGGATGTTGGTACCCTTAATGTTGTCCCAGAGACTCCTTACACTATCTTCATAATTTTGGATCCTTTTTTCCTTTTGGTTTTCTGGTTGGGTGTTTTTTGTTTCCTCATATTTCAGATCTTTGGTTTGATTCTTGGGATACATTGATATACAGTTGAGTTTCTGTATATTCTTTATTTTGGACAGTATATGCTTAATTTCTGACTGGTCCTTTTCCATTTTTTTTTTTCATTCTCAGTAAGGTCCTTGAATGTCTCATCAAGTTTCTCATCTGTTTTTAGAAGTTTGTTGAGTAACCTTATAAATGTGGTTTTGAACTCTATGTCATCCAGTATTTTGCTTTCCTCCATTTCTTTCATTCGTGACATGTTTCTGTGTCTCCGAATTTTGGCTGCTTCCTTGTGTTGATGGAGTGGCTTTGTGTGGTAGGTGACTTATAGGGACCAGTTGCTCAGCCTCCCCAATCACCTGAGGTGGACGCTCTTGGTGCACCCCTTTGTGGACTGAGTGCAAAGTCTTGGTGTAGTTAAGCCTTGATTGCTGTTGGTACACTGGGAGGAATTGACATCCAGGCCAATTGGCTGTGGGTTCCTGCTGTGTTTATAAAGGAAGAACTGCTGTGCTGGATACACGCTTATGGTGCAGGTCTTATTTGAGTGGGGCTTTGGTGGCTCACTGAGTCTGCCTCTTTAATGTCACTTGTGGATGTGTCACGTGGATGTGAGTAGTTGAAATCTGGTGTCTCACACTGACCACTAGGTACACTGGCTTCTGGATCTCCAATGGGGTTCAGGTCAGCTACTGTCTCAGGCCACCCTGCTGGAGCTACAGGGAGAACCACAGTTTTCTCCTCTTTTCTTGGGATTTGGAGGTTTTGGAGCTGTCTGAATTGGGTTGCAAGTTTCCTAGGTTAAGCTGCGATAGGGAAGGGCATTCATATGCGAAAGCCGCTGCTTGGAGCTTGGGTGAGTTTGTAGATTGTGCGGGGTGGGGTCTCAGGACATCACCAGGCTAGGGCATGGCAAGCAGCAATAGCTGCCAGCCAGCCGTCCCCTCACCTCCTACAGCTCCCCATGCCCCAGCGCAGCAAACAATTATTCTTGCATGCTGCTCTGCAAGCAAGCCACCCTCACTTCCCAGACAGTCCAGCGTCTTCCCAGAAACTGGATTTCAGAGAAATTGGAAGTTTGTCTCCCTTTGGGTTGAAGAAAGCAATGCCCGCCGCCAGCTCGGATCGCGTGCACCTCTGTACCTCAGCTTTTCAGCTTTTGTGCACTGTGCTCTTTTCTATTCCTTCTAGTTGTAGAACTTCCACTCAGCCAGCTTTCCCATGGTTCTGGGTGATAGACGTTTTGTCTTTTAGTTGTACTTTTGAAATTGTTGTGCAAGGCAGCAGTTTAGGTGTTTACCTAGGCCACCATCTTGGGTTCATTCTGAGATCTTTGTTTACAAGGCACAATTTTTTCCTCCATGTTCTGGCTGAATTTGCCTCCTACTTGAATGATCCACCAACCTCTCAATCTCTAGCACCTTCTCCCTCTTCCTTATGCATGTTTTCCCTACTTTGAAAGTATTTGTGTATCTGTCACTCTCTTTCCACCACATTCTTTCATGCTATATTCATAGCCAAACTTAAAAAGAAGAGTGTATAAAACTCACAACACCTCTCTTCTTCCTCCCCCGAGATCAATTGAAATTGTTCTTTTAAAGATTATTATTATCTTCTCATCACCCTCCTGATGGTTTCCACTCATTCTTCCTGGACTTCCTGCAGGTTTCAGTACCTTGACAATTGTTTTCATTACTCTTGCCCTTATTTTGAGAGTATCTTCTTCCTTACCTTCTAACACACCCTTTTCCCACCTCACATCCATCTGTCTCCCTCTTGCATTCTCTGAAACTCTGGCTGTGTGTAAATCTGTCTCCAGGAGACTCGTGCCTTCTCAAGAATTCAAATAAAACTGCTATACAGATGGCTCTGATATTTACATGTCTAGTTCTAGCCTTTCTCTTGACTCCAGCCCTGTAAAACTATTGAATATTTCCACTGAAATGTCCCATGATCACCCTAAAGTCAAAATGTCAGGACAAAGACATCATTTTCTCTAAAGTTAGTCCCTCCTAATGTCCTTATATTTGGTGATAGCACCAAGTCCTGTAAATCACAGCTGCATAAAACCCAGTTCTCTGGTGCTTCCCTTATTCTACAGATGATGTTGATTTTTTGTGACATCTTTTCTATGAATATGTTTTTGTCTCTTCTCACTCATGTCTCCTACTTCTTCCTTGTTCTGTGGCTAGTCTATTTTCTTTTCAATGCCAAATTTTTTTGTACTCTGGGTACAATTTCTATCTGCTGTGTTTGAATGTTGCTACCAGACTAATCTTCAACTCATCTTTTCCAAACCCTTTTCTGGCTCCTCATTGTCAACATAACAGAGCCAGCACCTCTTAGCCTTGCATTCAAAGTGTTCTCACCAATGTGAGACTGCCCCCGCCCCCCCCCCCCCACCTTCCTAGCCTTATCTTCTACTTCTCTCCCACATAACCCTACACACCTGAAGTTTCTCTGATCTTTACTTTCCAAAACCACCTTGCACCTTCCTTGCCTATCTTATTTTCTTCTTGAAATGTCTACCCTTCATTCTTATTCTTTCCTTTAGAAATACTACCATCCCCTTTCATCCTACTTCATCCAAGAAATATTCTAATTCCCCAACTAGAGTTTTCTCAGCTCCCATGGATACCCTAGTGTATTTGGTGTGTCCATCACTTATACATTGCTACACACATGCTCAATTTCTCCCTATGCAATTCTGTAGTTCTGTAAAAGTGTTTTTTTCTTTTCAACTACACTGTAAAATCATGTTTTACTTTCTGTGACACTTAAGATAGACCTTTTAACTTATTAATAAAATAAGACCAGCATCCTGTGTGTGTAAAGTTAGAAGGAGAGGTTGCACAATAAAATTAATTGAGATGTGAGAAGAACAAATTAAAACTTCAACTTGTATATATTTTTCCCACATTTATTTTAAATTTCATGAGTGTTTTATAGTGAAATATTGATATTTGAGAACATTATGTATATAGTTAACATTTATATGCAGTATTCATTATAAAATATGTGTATATCTGATAGTTGTCTTAGTTTGGATTCACTAGAAACAGATTCTGAGGTAGAGTTGCATTCAAAGGTTGAATGAGAGAGTTCTGTCAGGAAGAGAGGAGGCAGGATCAAGCAGAAGGATAAGATTATCTGTGATGTGTTTGGAGCTGAAACCTCAATAGATCCTACTATTAGCTCTGGAGCTCGGAAGACCTTTGGAGTTTTCCTGAATTAAGGGGAGGGGCCTGGCCTTCCTACCTCCATACCTGCCAGTCATTAGCCATAGGCCACCCCTTAGGAGGAGTGTACTGTGAATGGGGCAGTTCCCTGTAGCTGAAGGCAGTTACCAGGGAAGGATGCAACTGTGACATCAGCAACCCAGATTTCCATCAATAGGGCATCAACCCTGATGTGAGATCTAAGGGGAGCACCACAGTAGCCAATAGCACATTCTCAATTTTTTCATTCTCTCTCTCTCTCTCTCTCTCTCTCTCTCTCTCTCTCTCTCTCTCTCTCTATCTCTCTCTCTCTCTCTCTCCCTTCCTCTCTCTTTCTCCCTCTCTCTCTCTCTCTCTCTCCCTCCCTCTCTCTCTTCCTAAATCAGAAGAATGATGAGGGAAAGCAGAGTAGGAAAACTAACTTTGTTTAAGACCTCTCTACTTTCAGACACTTGGCCAATTACTTAACATCCTCTTCTGCTCCATTTCAAAGCATAGAGGGCAAAGAATAAAAAGTAATTAACATCCTTCATGCATGTTTCATACTGCCAGGAACGTGAACTCTGCATTGAATTTAGCTTTCTAAAGATGGAGCTATATGATTCACATGGGGATGACTCAAGAATGAATAGTATTTAAAGTAATATGGTACCTATTTCCATCCATGGACGCCACTCAAGTTGTGAGAGACAGTTCTATTCAGTTATATCCCCTCTAAGGTGGAGTAAAAGTGTCATTCAACAAAGCCTATTATTTCCCTGGGGGAACAGATATTGAGCTGAAAAATAGTTTCCCTGCGAGTTTGCTTTGTACAATTATGGAATCCTTTCTTATTGATGAAAAACATCTCACTTCATCTCATATCTGCAATCTCTTACAAAGCTCTCAGAGTCTGAGAACATTCACTCCTAATCCTTTTCTCTCTGATCCTTTTTAACTTATGTGACTCTTCAGTTCCCTTTTCAGTCTATATCAGAGGTCGGTGCAGCACTGTGATGGGAGTGAAGACTCCAATGTCAGAAAGATTCAGGTTTGTCTAACTGCACATCCTGGGTGAGTGACTTTCTTTTTGCACCATCTTCCTGATCTGCAACAGGGAGAGAAGATTAGTATCTATCTCCCGGGTACTTATATTAAAGATCCACTCTTCTGGGGTTGTGATAAGAATTCAATAATAAGAATCATGTGAAGTTCTTACTCAAGTGTTTAGAATGTGCAAATTAAATATTAGTTATTTTTAAATTTCTGAATTTTTCCTTTTGCTTTCCTCATATTTTTTTATATTTTTCTCCCTATTCCTCAGGAGATTGTAACATCATGAAATCTCACAGCAGTAGAGACCAAAAGGGTAACCAAATTGTACACCCACCTCCATTGCTGAAAAGGCAATTGCTTTTATACTTTGCTCTCCAACTCCCCTTCCCAACTCTACTTGTAATAGCCTCCTTCTTCACATTTTCAAGGTGAGCATCAGCTTGCACGAGGGATACATTTCTGTTTCTTGATGCCCAGAGGACATCCAAAGTCTCCTGCACTAGATGGTGCCTTGCCTGGGGCATGTTGGCCAGTGAGAGCCCAGCCTGTTCACTTACGTGTGGATTAGAGCCCATCGGTGTCTGACTGCTGCACTTGGAGCCATGCCCAGGGTTAATCCGAAGTGAAACAAATCATGATCATCATGACCATGTTTTTTAATGTAAAAACAGCACAGGCTCAGGCCCCAAATGCAAAGAGAGAGTTAGGGGACAACTACATAAGCCAGTAACTATAGATTGCCTTGTAACCCTGAAGTTATCAGTATAAAATTATTCAGCCTTTTAAAAGTCCTGGTTATCGATTCCCTGTCTTGGTGGCTGACAACGGTTGAACTCCTGGTTCTACAAATATCCTGACTTGCCCCTCCTCCACACTCAACTTTATGCTTTAATTTCTTGAATTCCATTATTTTTTTTCTTCACAAAATGAATAGGCCAAATATCCTCTCATGACATCACACACACACACACACACACACACACACACACACACTCACACCTTTCTCCAAAGACAAAAAATGCCTTTCTGTACACTTGCTCTGAGAGCCACTCCCACCTGCCTCTGTGTTTACATCTGCACCCCACTCATCTTGCTCCTCTTGCTGCTTTATTTTTGGAAATTTACTCTTGGAGCACATTCCAAGAGGTCTTGGGGTCTTTCCAAGGCCAGGTTCCTCCCAAGGCCTTTCAAAGTCCAGATTGTAGGAGTCTACAGAAGTTTCCCTTTTGAGCCTCCCCAAGTGACCGGCAGCCCAGTGACACTGATGAGATTTCCTGTCCTTTGGGTGCATTCATCAACATCCCTGTCAGTTTCATTCTGGAGCGCGGCAGGAGCTAGAAAAATTCTGAGATGAAGAGCTGTTAATCAGGTCTCTCTGAACTCTTCTGGCCCTAACTCACCCCAGAACTCAGACGCGGTGCAGAAATGCATATACATTTGTCATTCTCCCAGAGAAGATTTTCAGACCCTTTGAACAAGGAAACAATCATCTGTATCAAGATACACGGAGCATGGGTACCTTTTTTTCCTTCTTTCATTTGTGGTCATTTTAGCCTTAATCAGAACTATACTAATATACAATTTTACAGCACCCTTCACAGAGGAATCTCACTGCACTTTATAAACAGTAACTAATTGGAGAGGGACTGCTGTGTATTTATTTAATAATACAGTTGTATCTTCTGTTTTAGCAAAATGTTCAGTTCTCTAATGTTTATTGTCAATGTAATTTCCTTCACGTAATACAAATTAATGAGGAGAGAAAAAAGCAAATTTGTTTTTCATTAGTTACTAATCTAAGTATTTCCAAACTGATTAATCAGAGTTCTTCCAGCTCCTAACCACTCAACTGATCAAGCATTTTTCTTCCTAAGAATTTTATTTGCAATTAAACGTTTGTTTTTATTTCTTAACCTACAGTAATTTTCCATTTGTTTATACATCTACATGTTTCACAGTTCTCTTTTTCTCTTCGTCCCTCTCCCACAAAAACCATGTGCACACGTTACAAACACACATGTACCCTTTCTTTCTCATTTCCCCAGCAACTTTCTCTTCCTTTTCTTCTAGTCTCTCAAAATTATGCCTTTCTTTCTTTCTTTTTCTTTTTTTTTACTACCTACTTTTAAATTTAACTCAGTGGCTTCAAGGGTGATATCTCTCAATCTGGAGTTATCTCCAACTACACACAGATAGATGATAGCTATCTGCTGCTGGGGAAATTATTAGCTGCTCATATGCCTTTATCACAGATTTTTTTGGTGTGTGTGTGTCGATAATTGCTTATAAAATGTATATATTTTCTCCAGTTCTTCAACAGCTTTTCTATCATCATTACATGTCTTGTCCTTTAGTGGGCCCATGGGCAAAACCTAATGATTAATTGTGAAATAAACAGCTCTCCAGCAGAGAGACCTCTCCTTTCATAGCAACTTCCTGGAAGGGCTGTCTTCATGGGCACGTGACCTGTGAAGTTGTACAGGGTCTTGTGCTTAGAAGGGCCCCATTCTTGGTTTAAAGCTTTGTTGTCATGACCTTAAAAATTGTTAATAGCCGAAGCCAGTTTGGCTCAGTGGATAGAGTGTCGGACTGCGGACTGAAAGGTCCCAGGTTCGATTCCGTCAAGGGCATGTATCTTGGTTGCGGGCGCATCCCCAGTGGGGGGTGTGCAGGAGGCAGCTGATCGATGATTCTCTCTCATCGATGTTTCTAGCTCTTTGTCCCTCTCTCTTCCTCTCTGAAAAAAATCAATAAAATATATCTTTAAAAATATTGTTAATAACTTTTTAGCAAGAGGAATTGTATTTTCACCACAATTATGCAGTCAGTCCTTCTTCTTCAATAGTATCTGCTTCTTCCTTCTAGTCAAAGATCCTGGGGCCCCAATAAAAACCAATGGGGTCAGACTGACCCCTTAGTGTGTATTATTATTACAGAAGAGGATGCAATAGGCTTTTTCACCCGTAGGAACTTTCCACCATCCTGCTTACCTTCACTGAGAGAATCTCTTTTGAGTCTCATAGATCATTTGGTGACTTTTACTCCAATGCATTCTTTTCTTTAGTCTTAGATCTCAGTTTTTCTCCTCCTAGGACTCTTAATCTGAACTTTGTCTCATCCCCTCCACCTTCAGGCCAACCATCCTGGCCAGGTGATTGGGGGTGCTGGCACAACTCAGTGATTCAGTGGCAGAGGGACTGGTCTTGGTACCAAAGAACTCCTGGATCTGAAGTCTGAGTTCAAATATTCAGCACAGTCTGGAAAAGGTTCTCCTGAGAGTGGCTAAAATGTTGTCTAGAGGGGGAAAAAGAAACAAAACACTTTGAAAGAAAGGGATTAAAGAATGATAAGAGAATTCACAGGAATAAAAAAATAACTGGGTCTATGGAAGAAGCACATGCTGATCACATATGAAGATATATGCAAACAAGTATCCAATGTTATGTGAAAGGAGACAGGGAAAATCTCCCCATGAGTATAAAACTGATTGAAATGTCAACTGTCATCTGTTACTTAAGGTCCCACTGTGAAGTAAAAGCTGAGACTCTACTGGAAGATAAACCTGACAAGGACCATTTCTTTCTGTTTTAAGCATGCACACACACACACACACACACACACACACACACACACACACACAAACTACAGCAACAATAATTATGCCAATATTCTATTCCACCCAACTTATTCCATTAGCTGCTCTTAAGATCAGGGTCTTTACCATTTTTAGGCACTCCTATTGACCACTATATCCATGACTTGCTGTGAGTTTTCAAAATACTAGATCCTTCTTCTTAGCGCTTGTTCTGAATGACAAGCTCTGGTTCTGCATGACGCTGACATGCAGTGCAGATTCAATAAGATTTGAAGAGTAACAAGCATGGTACATACTACTTGGCCTCAAATTCCCATTTTGCTGTTGCCAGCTCTGTAGCCTTGGACATAGGTCAAAATGTCTCTAAGCCTCAGTTGCTTCATCTGAAGACAGGTTGTTGTGAGGATCAGATGTGTTAATATACTTAAAGCACTTAGAATGCCTGGTGCTAAGCACTCAATAAATGTCAGCTATTATTATTGTTGTTGACTTTCTTCTGTATCTTGTGAGAAAACAGAGCTGGACTCTGCAAAATGGATGAAGAAGCCCTGCTTTTTTTTGTTTTTTTTTTTGTTTTTTGTTTGTTTTGTTTGTTTGTTTGTTTTGTTTTTGGTCTTCAGAGCCACATTTCCTGCTTAAGGTGAAGGCTGTAATTTTCCCATAGTTCCATAGCATCCTCAATTCTTATGGAAGGAACAGGACTTGATACAAATGTACAGCTCAATGCTGTCTGCCCTTTCTTTCACCTTCCAGGTGAAGGTGGTATATCCCATGCTTATTTCCTAAGGAGATTTGCCAGAAAAAATATTTCTGACCATTCACATCCAGAGCAGACTACAGAAATATGACTGTACTGTGTGGGTAATGTTATTTCCAGATATTGATAGAGCTGATGCAGCAGCAAATGAGACAGCTAGATGAGGCTGATATATCCAATGCATAAATAAAAACAAAATGTATTACACTTGGGGAAAACCTCTCTGGGAAATCAGTGGGACAAATGGTGAATTTGTCTAACTAACATAACTGATAGGACTACAGCACCTGTAGTGAGTTAGATACCTTTCTCCCCACATCTCTACAGTCTCCTAAAAAGCAATAAAGAAAAACCAATTATACAGTTAAATATTTAGAACATATTATTTCATTTAACCTGCTAACACAACGATAGGCCTTGGCATTTTCCATTGCTTATAGTTCCTTTGTGGAAAGAATTTACCCCATTAGGTGTAGTTGTCCTTGATACTAAAATAACATTCAATCTCTCTTCTTTTTCTCAGATGCAAACCAGGGACATTTGTGACTTGCTTTCATAGTCTCTAATGCACTTAGGTTTTTAATTGATTATTTATTTATTTTTTTTAGAAGAGGCAAGCTTGCTATTGGAGAATTCTTTGAATTTTCAGACAAAGCCCAATGCCACAGAAACTGTGCAGAGTCCCAGAATAAAGCAACATTATATCCCAAAGAAAGCCTTTGATTTCAGGAACAGCCGTGTTAACATTCATCAACATCCTTCACTGCCCCCAGTAGATGCACTTAAGTGGACTCCTCCTGGATGAGGTTGTCACGTTCTGCGACCTTCCAGATTGTCATGTTCTGTGACCTTCTCTCTCCACACAAGTATCAGGTTCTCAGACTGCACTTACTGACCAGGGTCAGAGAGTCCCCAACAAAGTCAAATCATAGAAGGCAAGAGCTCTATATAGAAGCCAAGAAAAAGAAGGAAAAAAAAAATCTGTGTTCCAAGCTGGTTTCCTTAACCCCTTCCATCTGAAGGTGATACATAAGAATATTTGTGAGATTCTGATAGCAGAATCACCTGAGTCATATTTTCCCCTGAAACTACATTGTCAACAGTTGAATTGCCAATTGCTTAATCTAAGCATTTTTAATGGTAAAATAATAATAATAATGGGTTAAAAGAATAGCTTCCTATCCTAACATTTCTTCAGTTCACAGCTGGGTGACTCTTGTTTTTATGTTTTGCAGAAGCCTGTGAGCAGGAATGGACAACAGAGATATAACATACTAGAAATATTTAACCCAATGCACTGTGACACTAATGTAATCTCAGACATGATAATGTGAAACTATTTGCATTAACTCTCCTGGGTTGCTGGCAGTCATGCTGTGACAAGTGTCACCTTCAGCAAGAAGATAACCTTAAGCATTCAATTTTGGCACAAACATCACAAAAATCCCAGAAAGCAACTGCTTCTACATAGATTTCTCTTGCAGACACTGACCAAAGGTAAGGAGACTACAAAGGTGAACAAATGAGCAAGGTGTTTTGGAGCTAATACTCAGGAGTGCCTATTCTTTTGATTTCCATTTGTAAATATTTTCTTTTTTCTCTGTGTATAATGGAATTTGAAACTAGTAAGACTTCAATATCTATCTATCTATCTATCTAATTATTATTAATATTGCTTTTTTACAGAGAGGAAGGGAGAGGGAGAGAAACATCAATCAGCTGCCTCCTGCACACTCTCCACTGGGGATGTGCCTGCAACCAAGTTACGTGCCCTTGACTGGAATCAAACCTGGGACCCTTGAGTCCGCAGGCCAACGCTCTATCCACTTAGCCAAACCAGTTAGGATGAAGCTAATCAGACTTTTGATTGACTTTAGGAGTTTTTTTTTTTTTTTTTTTTTTTTTTTTTTTTTGGGGGGGGGGGGGGTAGGCCCAGAATTTCCCTCAGTCTAGTGTGACAATACGCCATTTGCTCTTAGTTTATTCAGAATGTTTGATGTAGGATTTATGGCTAAACTTGTACTATCCTATCAGTATTTCATTGGTGTTCAAAAATTAAAAGGCTTTAATCTCCCTTCCTGTGCAGAAGATGGGAATGGGGCCCTTTGAGTTTCAGTTAACATAGTGCTGCTTATTTTCTATTGAGGTTTTCAAGGTCACAAAAATTTTCAGAATATGTTTCCAAGGGGATTGTAGTCAGGATTAAGAAGAACAGTTGGAGGCAACTCACTAAATCCAAATATTTCAGGATCCAAGAGGATTCAATGAAAGAAAAGATTTGAAGTAGAGGAAGGTAGGTGAGCCAAGTGAATTCTCTGATTTAGGATTCTGTTCTTCAGTCTGGCTTGTTTTGGGTACTGACAGCCATGGTCTGGGTATGTCGAAAGGGGCCAATTGCAAGTGAATAACATGACATGTCTTCCGTATATGGGCTTGTTATTTTTACATGGAACCCAGAAATCTCGGAACACATTTCATTTGGAGACAGTTTTCACCCCAAGAAAAGTCTAGAGTATAATAATATGGGTTAACAAAGACAGAAAAAGAACACACTTTCTATGATGAGCATATAATTCTTTAGTAAGACCCCTAGGTCTTTACATTATTTTCTTGCAGTTTAAATTTGACCTATATTGCTTATTCCTTCCATTCACTGGGTGAGTGAATGATGTGTGAGTGCAAAAGAATGCTGTTAAAACAAAAACTTTTAGGGTGAAGATGAACATCTTCATTATGATTAGGCATGGAAGAGTGATTCCTATGGACAAAGAGAGATTTGGGTAAATTAATGAAGTTTGAGAGGGAAGTTTACAAGATAGCTGGGTGAAAAGATTGCTTAGTGTATTTGAGAGTGGTAGAAATTAAAAAAAAAAAAAAAAGCAAGGTAAGAATCAAGGGGATAAATTAGGCCTAGAGGCCACAAAAGAGCAAGTATTTTTTATGACTACCTGCCAAAAGTTCACCTTTGCCTTCCCTAGGTATCAACTGAATTCATGAGTTTCAATTTACACAGCGTTCAGCTAAAACTAGAAGACCTGAATTTTTCAAACTGGTAAAGTAACTTAATCCATGAACATTGAGGTAAGTTTCTTAAAAACTATTTTAATCTACAGAGTACCTTGTATAAGAGGACCTACTATCTGGCTAATCTTTCTTGATTTATTAGGTGGATCATTTGAGAAAGTCTGAAAGGTATTCTAAAAAGATAAAGTGGAACTTTCTTTTTCCTTTTTCTTTTTTAAAAAATATATTTTATTGATTTTTTTAAAGAGAGGAAGGGAGAGAGATAGAGAGCTAGAAATGCCGATGAGAGAGAAACATCGACCAGCTACCTCTTGCACACCCTCTACCAGGGATGTTCCCGCAACCAAGGTACATGCCCTTGACCAGAATTGAACCTGGGGCCTTTCAGTCCGCAGACCGATGCTCTACCACTGAGCCAAACCAGTTTCGGCTAAAGTGGAACTTTCAACAACATGGAAGACGAAGAAGACAGGATGCAAATTCAAGTACTAGAAAAATATTTCTTCACCAGTTATTTAGTTTAACTCAAATAATAAAAAGGAAATTCTAAGTGACAGGATTAAGAGGAAAACTAAAACCAGAGCAGTAAGTAGGAGCTAATATCACTTGCCCAAGTAAGTTTCAGATAAAAAATGTATCTAGACTCCAGAGGTTGGGAACAAGAGATATGGCTTTGAATCTATGTGAGGTTGGAGAACTGAAAAAGAACTCTGAGCACAAAACCTGAAGTCTTAAAAAGCTGCACTATTTACCCAAAGAGATCTACAAAAACTTTTTCTACCAGCTCAGAAAAACAGAAATAATGCTCACCATTTGTCCAAGGCCTTGTGGAAAGAAGGAAGAGTTGCTTAAGAGAAGTTTAAAGCCACATCTGGGCTTTGCCAAATGTAGGTGTAGAGTCTGAATATATCCTACCAGGGTGGTATGGAAAATTTAAACCATGAAATTAGCCTTAGAAGCTGATTTGGGGCTATTGAATGACTTCAAATCCCTAGTGAAAACACATCTGAAAGGACTCAAAGTGTTTTATTTTTTCTCCATATTTAGAGCAATCAGGATCTCCAGGGGAAAATAGGCTTTGCAGAAGATGAGTTCACAAATTAAAAAATTACAAACCACATGAGGAAATGAATCACTATGAAGGAGAGTCAAGACATAAAAACAAATGAAAACCAGTTACCCAAGTCTTGAACATAATAAATTTGAGACCACATAGGTTTTGAAAGAATTAAATAGAACTTCTGGAAATAAAAACAATAGAGATAAACATTTTTAAATGCTAAAAAGGTATATGTATGATGAGAGGTCATGTATCAGAAATAGATGTTTTTATTTTATACAATAACTAGAGACCCAATGCATGGAGATTCATGCAAGAATGGGCCTTCCTTCCCCTGGCTGCCAGCACTGCCTTCGCTCTGGCCTGAGCCACCTTTCTGCCTTCCCACACTGCCTAGAGGCCCAAAGTGGCTGGGGTTGTGTGGAACACCTGCATTCCACCCCACCCCCAATGGCTCAGTGCCTACATATGCAAATTAACCTGCCATCTTTGTTGGGTTAATTTGCATGGTCACTCCTGATTGGCTGGTGGGCGTCACAAAGGTATGGTCAATTAGTATGTCATTCTTTTATTAGGTAGATGGGAAATATGAGAATGAGGGAATTTTATGTAATATTTATTAATGCCTACTATGAAGATCTATATTAAGTTCTGAAGATGCCAAAACCAATTAAAATGTAGTCACTGAGCCTGCAAAGCTCATATCCTAGGGCAGACTACAATAGTGTAATAAAAGCATAAAATGGTATAGATGAATAGAGTATAATTAAAGTATAATAGAGGGAATGGTCAAGTCCATTTACTGGAGTTGGGTGGGAGGCAGTTAGGAAAAGCTTTGCAGAGCTGGAGATGCCTGAGTTGAGTATTGAAAGATGGATGTTTTCCAGACCCATAAAGAGGGAAAGCCAATATAAGTAAAAGGTGTGTGGTAAAACCACATGGACAGTTCCATGTCACAGCTTGTTGAGAAACAGACAGGTGATGTATCTTGGTCTACATCTAGGACTGTCAAAGGAAAGTCAAGCTCTGACCTCACTGGAATTTTAAGCAATCAAGTCAGCATCTTTGAGGTTGCATCTGGTCTAAAGGTAATTTTCATTCCCTAAAGTTTGTTTGTAAAGTAGGTAACACTTGAAAAAAGTTTTCCTATAGATATCTTGTGCCTATATAATAGCATTAATAGTGCTGCTTTTATCTAGATATTATCACTATTTACAAAGGACAAGGAGAAATGTATTTGGATGCCAAGAATACATTTCTCTCCTATAATGGTAGGGTTACTAAAAGTAACATTTGATGACTCAAATGTTGGGCTAGGGATAGCTGGAGAAGATCCATTCCCTCAATAAGGGTGTAGTGATATTTTTACACTTCTACATTTTTATAGTGGAAGAAAATAGTTGTTATCAAATATAAGAAGGCCTCTTTTAGTATTCTTCCCTGGAAACTGTAAACCTTTTGATGGATGGGCAGAGGTGGTGGGTGCATTGGGCCCCTGTCTATTTTAAAGCCAAGAAGTAGGGGTAGGGCTAGCTGTTTGGCAGCATTTGAATGTGGTAAAATCTCAGTTGGAGATATTGACCTTTTATTTAGATAAAGAACAAGAAAGTGATTGCCAAAGGGGAAACCTTTTGTGTGTGTGGCCAGAATATTGGAACCAATATAGAACCCTTAATATTCGAATGTAAGTTCAATAGCATACCTGCAGTTTGTTTTAGAATCAAACCACAATAAAAGTGCTCCTGGTGACTTTTTGCCATAAGCCACGGAAGGTTCCATAGGTCCAAGGTCTTCTTTGGTACTTGCTCAGGGTTCGACTGTGTAGGGGGCAATAGGGTCAGGGTTGGTTGTCATAAAGCCAAGAAACACCCCATGGCACAGGTGGAAGTCATCAAGGTAAAAGGCAACTATCCCAACAGATTTCTCAGGTATTTTGGGAATAGATGTTGAAGATAATAATGGAAAATGAGAATGATTCATGTTTAAACTTTAAATAGTTGACCCACTTGCCCTTTATGCACAGTTTTTTTTATGAACTCTCAAAATGGTACAAAGGGAGAAACCCGGAGGTAAAGAGAGGCTAAGTAACTCACCTAGGTCACATAGTGGTAAGTGGGGTTTAAATCCAGGCACTCGGACTCCAGAACCTCTACTCCTTTTAAAAGTTAATTAAAAGATTTTCGAATTACAGTTGGCATACAATATCATATTAGTTTCAGGTGGACAGCATACATAGTGATTAGACATTTAAGTAACTTATGGAGTGATCACCTTAATAAGTCTAGTCCTATCTGACACCATACATAGTTATCACAATATTATTAACTATATTTCCTATGCTGTACTTTTACAGCCTTGTTTTTATTACTGGCAATTTGTACATCTTAATCCCTTCTTCTTTCTTACCCATCCCCTGACTCCTTCCCATGGGCCAACCATGTATGCTCTCTGTATCTATGACTTTGTTTCTTATTTGTTCAATTATTTGTAATTTAGATTCCACATACAAGTGAAATCATATGGTATTTGTTTTTCTGTGACTTATTTCATTTAGCATAATACCCTTTAGGTCCCTCCATGTTGCTGTAAATGGCAAGATTTCATTCTTTTTTCATGGCTAAGTAACATTACATTGTATATATGTACCACAACTTCTTCATCCATTTGACTATTGATGGGCACTTACATTATCTCTACTTTCAATCAGCTAAATGTCCAGTTTCTGGATGTGTGGGGGAAAAGGGTGTGCCAGCCTTTTGCAGAGTAACCTGCCAAAAGTGGAGGAACCTCTGTATTCTAAATTTGGCACTCAATCTCAGTTATTCTGCAGGTTCGGATATGTAATCAGTGAGACTGAGGGGATTTTCAATGCATTGGTTTAATTTGGAAGGATTCCATTGGGCTATTTCTCTTACCTTACATTCCTCACCTCACTATCTCTTTATCATTTAAGAAGGATATTACAGTGACTAGATACTTTAATTCCCAAATCTACTATGTATTTGAACATAACCTTAAAGAGAAAGCACTCTCAGGTGATTCTAGTATTTACATTTGTAAATGGAGTATCTACATCTGTACATGGTAGGTAATGGCTATTGGGTTTTTAAAAAGTAATTTGTTTGTAAATTACTTCTGGCTTCCTAGATCAAAGAATTAAGTCAGTTAAAACAGAAATGAAAGATTTTAACATAACAACAATTACTACTGGGAAGTAGAAGAAGGTACCTATAATAGGAACCATGGAGATCAAAGGACAAATTTATTCAATGGAGTGAAACTAATAAATTATTAGAAAACACTTTTCAAGTAGAAGAAAATGTCATATTTAGGAACAAAGTCATTACTAACTTTAAAAGAATGCAGAACGTCTCACATTGCAGCCCATCAAAATCATTTTTCAACCATTTTTATTCAGAAACAATGACTTACTACAGTGTGTATTTAGAAACTGAAATTCCCAGAGATGAAACTCTGGAAGGTGAAAAGAGTTTAGACTGAACTGATGAAAGCAGAGTACTGGCCTCTTCTCAAATAAGATAAGACAAGCCCAGGAGAACTGCCACAAGAGTCCATGGTTGATTTGAAGGGGACACTGACAATAGGTCCGAACTATCGATACATAGAGATGTATTATAGGCTCTCCTCCCTAAGTACCAGAACTGAGTGGCTTTCAAATCTGACTCGTAATACCCTAACAACCAATGAAGAAAAATCCTATCATTTCATATTCAGGCAGATTAAAAGAATCTAAGACTTCCTACTACCCCCTGGTTGTTCAAAGTCTTCCAACTTCCTGTAAATACATCTTCCAACTTCCTGTAAATACATCCTGTAAATACAACTTCCTGTCAATACAATTGCCAAATTAAATCTCAGCTTCTTAAGTCAGCCATTCCCAGCCAATGTGCCAGAAAAAGTGTGTGTTGAATGCTTACAGTTGTGTTGAATGATTTCTTTCTTTAGTCTTTAGGGTGGCTAGTGGGTTCTGAGGGCAGTGGTTTCCAGCCATGAGCAGCAGCTGCACAAGTTTACTCTAGTGTAATATTACACTGAGTGGCCAGATTATTATGCGTTCAGAGATCATAATAATCTGGCCATTCAGTGTATGTTCTGTGACATTTTTAAAAGTTGGGGAAAAACTCTCCTGAGTATTACAGTTGGATACTGTTATTATTATTATTCAGCTATCTATGAAACATTTATAATAGTGCCCACCACAGAGTAAGTACTTATTAAAAATACTTATAATTGAAGCTATTATTTTAAAACTTTTATATTACGGTATAAATGACTGATAAGTTCAATAGGTCATTCATCTGAATTCATTTCTAATTGGAGAAATCACAGCGTCTCTTTCCCTGCCTTGCTGACTAATCCCCTGTGATGTAAAATACACACTATCAATATTGTTACTTAGCAGGATGCCTCATGTCACCTATACTTCTCTATCCTAATACCTTTATAAGTGACTTCATATCTCATGGGACTTGGTAAAAATAGTTATTTTTGGATGGAGAAGTGAATGTTGGTAAGAATATTGTGGATATTCAAAACCAAGGAATATCCTTGTTATTTAGGAGCAAATTATGCAGTCTGCCAAGTGTGATCCTTGACTGCGGAGGGTCACATATACTATGAATCATCACAGAGCCATATGCCCTCCAAAGGCTTTTGAGTTGTCTTCCCGGAACAGGTCGTAAATTTGCACAAGTGTTTGTTGAGTGAATAACATATTAATCAACAAAAAGTGAATAACAAATCAATCAACAAAGAATCAAATTCTAATTGATTCAACTCATTAAGGAAGAAACAGAGTAAAATGATTTTATATGTGTGCAGTGCTTTATCCTGGCTAATAATTCAAGGACAATGTAACAATAAGCAATCATACCAAAAGATAATGCAATATTTGAGAGCTGGGGATCACAGTACAATCCTACTTTTGTTCAAGTTAAATTTCCAATCTATATTCCCCAAATTGATGCCCCAAATTAGATCTCAAATCAGGACTGAAATAGTGGTAATCAGTTACATGGGGAAGTTTCAAGCATACTTCTCATACTTCTAAATCCACTTTTTCTTTTCTTTTACTTACTTTTAGTGCCTTCAGTTTTTTGCATATATATGACCTTTGGAAAAAAGTAATATCTATTGAAGAGCTTGACTTTATATATGAATTCTGTGCACAGAGATTGACTGCTACAGAGTCACCCAGGAGGCTCTGGGAAGAGCTAGGTGGCACTGAATTTGATCATAGAAGACAGAATCATATTTTAAAAGGAATTCTCCCAGCAATTCAGCCACGTAGCAGAGGTCTGCCACATATCTTTTCAATGTTGCCTGCAAACACCAAACTCCCCTTCGGGCAGTTGCTCTTGGAGGAAGATAGGGAAGGTGGGATAGAATAAAGGGAGGAGGCCCTCTTGGAAGTTCGTTGGAAGAGACAGTCCAACTGACATTACTTGAATGGCTATCTCATTTTCTAAAGCCTCCTGAACATTATATTAATACTAGAGGCCCAGTGAATGAAATTCATGCATGGGGGTGGTGTCCCTCAGCCCAGCCTGCACCCTCTCCAATCTGGGACCCCTTGAGGGCAGTCGGACATCCCTCTCACAATCCAGGACTGCTGGCTCCCAACTGCTTGCCTGTCTGCCTTCCTGATTGCCCCTAACCACTCCCCTGCCAGCCTGATTGATGCCTAACTGCTCCCCTGACAGCCTTATTGCCCCTAACTGCCCTCCCCTACAGGCCCAGTTGCCTCAAACTTCCCTCCTCTGCTGCCTGGGCACCCCTAATTGTCCTCCCCTGCAGGCTTGATCTCCTCTAACTGCCCTCCCTTGCAAGCCTGGTCCCTCCCAATTGCCCTCTCCTGCTGGCCATCTTGTGGTGGCCATCTTGTGTCCACATGGAGGCAGCCATCTTATGTGTTGGAGTGACAGTCAATTTGATATTACCCTTTTATTAGATACTATAGAGGCTTGGTGCATGGGTGGGGACCAGCTGATTTGCCCAGAAGCGTGTCCTAGATCAGGGTGAGGGTTCCCTTGGGGTGTGGGGAAGCCTGGGAAAGAGGCCTGTGGTGGTTTCCAGGCTGGTCATGCCTCCCAGCGACCCAAGCAGAGGCCCTGGTATCTGGGATTTGTTTACCTCCTATAATTGAAACTTCGTAGCCTGGAGTGGAGCCAAGCCTCCTACTTGTTCCATGGCTGAAGCAATTTTTGTTGGGTTTTATTTATCTTCTATAATTAAAACTTTGTAGTCTTAAGTGTAGGCCTGGGCCTGCCAGGGTGTGGAAAAAAGCTTGGCTTCCTCCATTGCCAGGGAAACCCAAGCCTCCTGCTTACTCCGTGGCCATAGCCATCTTAGTTGGGGTTAATTTGCATACTCACTCCTGATTGGCTTGCAGGCGTGGCTTGTGTATGGAGCAGCATGGTGGTTAATTTGCATATTGCTCTTTTATTAGATAGGATAGCACTTTACAAGCTTAAGGTGTTGCCATAGAAATGATCCCATTTAATCACAACTCTAGCCTGTTGGCCCTGCTAAGCAGCCAGGAGAAGGATTGTTGGGGCCTCATCAATGGGACAGGGAAGAAGTACACACCAGATCAAACTCAGCTACAAGTCCAGCCTTGAGCAGGGCCCGGTATCCTTTCCACTGCAGCACAGCAGCTTCAGGGAGTATCTGCAGCTTTATGGAGCCTCAGAGACCCAGCCTGATGTGATGGCCATCCTGGGGAGCCTCGGGAGACAATCCAGGGTACCAGGCAGTCCCAAGTATAGTCTTCTCGGCACGTTGTGTGCATGGTGAAATCATTGCTAAATGGAAGTTAAGTTTCTCTGGCTTGCTTCTGTCTTGTTTATGGTCTTCTCCTTGTTATTTAGGAGCTTATTATGCAGTCTGCTGAGTGTGTCTCTGCTCGCAGGCTTGTACTGCCTGCTCCCTCACCATTTGCCTGCTGGTTGCTTCTGTCAGAAGAGACAGGTCAGTGAGAGAAGCCATCAGACGTTAATCAGCTTCCTCCTCCACTTGTTAGCATCAATGGAAATCGTTACAGAATGTTTCATATTTGGCTGTAAAGGATTTGGACATGTGGAGATTATTTATGGATTTCAATACTCACTCTATTCCACTCACTATTCCTGTGAAGAGCTGAGGTTTGCCTCTATCCCTCATGCAATTTCAAATATGAAGAGGGGTCCAGGGCCCTGAAGAACTAATATGTTAGTTCATCCTATCTGTCCCTGGCAAACCATCCCGGGTTACTTAATACTGAATTATACACGACATGCTGGTATAGGGATTAAAGGGCAGAATGGGTAGAAAAGCTTTAAACTATAGGAACATCTTACTTTGAACAACAGAGCAATTTCTGAAAAGTGTTTATAAATTGGACGTATGAATGCTTAGTTGCCCTCTAAATCCATCTGTGGAGCGGACAACTCAAGGCACCCCCTGCTATAAGCTCTTTTGCAGGTGCAAAGTATTTTTGAGAGGAAATAATTCCCTCCTCGTTTGTCTTTTTTATGAGTTTGAATTTGAATATGTCAAGTTGTCTTACAACACCTGTAAGAGCTAAATCTGCCAAGACGCTTTTCATTGACTGCCTGGTAGATGAGCGGATTCGCTTTCTCATGGGAACATTAGAAGCTAGCTGGCTGTTTCCACTTTCCGAGCTGAGTAGCGCTCATCATAAATTGGACATAAGGTGTTTTATGAGCCACACCTGATTAGATTCCTTCAAAATTCATTCTCTGTACATAGGAGAAAAGCAAAAGGACCAGCTCCTAGAGTCAGGTCTAGAAGCTTCTGCTTTAGGTTATGCTAAATCTAATGCTTATTGTGTTAATGCATCTTTGGATAAGAAAGGCCTGTTTGTTTTTATTTTACATTTCTAAATGGAGTATCTTTGCTAATACTTCATCCCTCTGCCTACAGAATTTTCACGGAGACCCCCAAATTGGAACAGACTCATTTTCACTTATACATTTCAGGCCCTTTTCTGTTGTTACCTCACATTTGCCTTTCTCTCCGTAAATAAAAGCTAGCCATTTTAGCTCTCATTTTTTTTTTCAGATGATTACTCTGTCTTGGCTGTCATTTGTGCAGATGGCTTCAGGGTTCCAGCACAAACATATAGTGCCATGAAAAATAAGCCAAGAAAATGTTAAGGGTGTAAACATAGTAATGCCGATTGCCTACATACAGTTTTAGTTTCTTTTGCTCCATTGCCTGACATCCATTAGGTGTACTCTGAATAACCCACCCTTGGACACAAAGGAGAGAGCTTGCTTTCAGACTGATTTGTACTATTGACTGTCAGAGGTGATAGCAATGAAAGTAATAGCATTGGCTTTGGTTCCCTGGATTGGGTGACTGCACTCTGGATTTGGTTTTCATTCTCATCTTTGCATCTAAGATGAGGTGTCATATTTTGGTTACATACCTGGTTATTTAAAAAAAATATATATATATATATATATATATATATATATATATATATATATATATATATATATATATTTTTTACAGAGAGGAAGAGAGAGGGATAGAGAGTTAGAAACATAGATGAGAAAGAATCATCGATCAGCTGCCTCTTGCACACCCCCTACTGGGGATGTGCCCGCAACCAAGGTACATGCCCTTGACCAGAATCAAACCTGGGACCTTTCAGTCCGCAGGCCGGTGCTCTATCCACTGAGCCACACCGGTTTCAGCATGCCTGATTATTTTTAGAAGCAGACCTGGAAGAGCTTTCAGCTATTGTCCAACATTAAGAAGGCTAGGTACGTGCCACCTGAAAAGGAGAGCCATGCTGGTTTCATTGGTGGGCACTGCATTTCAACCATGATAATGTTTGCTTCCAGCTTTAAACTACTGGGGTGGTCTGTTACTATGCACATGAAGCCTCGAGAACCTTCCTGTTCTACTGCAGGCTTCTCCTGTTATCTTGTTAAAGAATTTACCTTCATAATAAGTTTCTCAGAATCAATATTTCTCTTCCTACTTCCCTTGGCTTAGACATAATGTGATTAGAACAAAGAGCTCTCGGGCTTTGGGATGATCAGAATTGCGGAAGAAAACACTGTCCAACGGTCCTCTCTCACTTATCAACACTGCTTTTCTCCTTCCACTTGAACCTCATAATGGCTGTGAGCCAGTGAGCTCAACCAAGCAGGCTTGGGACCGAGATGCTAGGGGAAGCTGTGTGCCCCCACCTTTTAGGAAGGGTCTCTAGATAAAGCAACTTGTGCCAAGATCTCTGACGATCATACTTGTCACTGCCATGGGCACTATCACACTCATCTCTCCCTGGAGGCGGTCCCCAAGAGACCGTGGCATTTGCAATAAGTGTGACCTATTCTGGATAATTCAAAGGGCTGTTTGGATTTTTCTAATTTTGGTGAATAATGCTGAAAAAGTTGGGGTTTTCCCTTTAAGGAAATGGAGCGCATTTTCTGAGGCTTTCCATCGCTAATTCCTCAATCAGTGGGAAGAGATTAATACTTGAAAATGTTTGCTTTGGATGACCAACTAAGACAAATTGCTTATAGCCACCCAGGTTAGAAAGATTGGGATTTAACAAGACAAGCAATCAGTGGCTGAGTTGAATAGCTAAAGGATTTCTGTACCTTTCTAGAATAATTAGAGATTTGAATGAGGCACAAAGCACAAAAATTGTTGTTTGGCTTATAAATGCAAATAATAAAACCTCTAAGAAAAATGTATGGCAAAGCTCCCCCTCCTTTAAAAAAGACAGAAAATGTCTTTGTGTAGATTTTGTGAATATGTGTATAGTGAAATCTTTATAAAAAGAAAAACCTGTGAAATATGCAATTAATTTGGAAGAGGATTAATGCCAGAATATAGTTTGAAGTTTTACTTCCCTACCCATAACACAACTCAAAGATGCTTTCCGTTTCTTCCTTGCCTTAAAAACCTCAAACTCCTAATTGAAAAGCAGCCTGTGCTATTCAATATGAATGAAATAATTACACTTGAGTCACATGAAAGGTTGAGTTTCTTTGGAGAATTTTTAAGGAATCTCTTCCTTAGTCCTTATCTCTCTATTCCCTAAAGAATTTCGGTATCTCTTCAGGCAAACCGGCAGTGGTAGCAGCAATAATCTTGTTTACAAAGAGAGCAGGAGGGCAGAGGGTTGAAGCCCCAAGGACTGGCACTCAATACTGTCCCTGTCATCCTGAGATCAGAGGGTTTGACCAGTCCCGGTGAATAATGACCAGAAACACTTTGTGACTGATGACTGCACCGTTTGGGGAGCTAATTGAAGTCCCTCAGTTCCTAGTGAATAATGTTCGTTTTAGCAGTGACAGTAATGTCATCAGGAGGGAAAATACGTGGGCAGCTAATGAGGAAACAGAACATGGAGCCCCACCCCCAACCCGGGTGTTCTACTAGGCCAAGCTGGAAGTGATACTTTTACATATGTATATGATGCTTTGTAAAAATCTCTTTCAATTACTAGAACTAAAGAAAAGACTATCTAAACTTTGACCTTTTTGGCTAATATTATGAATCTGCTCAAGCTTTTGCAAATCACAAGAAGGTTCACCAAGAACAACTAATTTCCTTAGGTTCTATAGCCTTTGGTGTCTGGGTTTTGTCTTCGTCCTCATTACTCTCCTGTTGGTACCACATCTCAGCCACAGGAGACTTTGTGTCATTCTCTGGACCCATCATGCTCTCTTCTGTCTCTCACTTGCATCCCCCCTTCATCAGTATCTCTCTCCCTGTAACATTGTTTATCCTCATTTCCCCCCTTTTATCTTTTCCTGACGGGCTCCTATTTGGTCTTCAATACTCAGCTCAGTATCCCATCTTCTTCCTAAGGCAGTTACTTGTGCCCTTTCTGGTTTCCCATAGCCTCGTCTATTTTAGCATTGATTGTCTTGCATTGAGATTATTGGCTTAAGTATTCACCTTCTTTCATTAGATCTTAAGCCAGTTGATGACCTATGGTGGCTGCTCAGTAAGTGTTGCTTGAATTGAACGGAATAGATGCACAGTACGATTTGCTAAAGGGAAATTGGCTTGTGGCTATCAACTTAGTAAAGTAGTGACTAGGAACAAATCCAAACTCATTACTTATAAGTTGTGTGATCTTGGGCAGGTTACTGGCTGTCAGGTGGCAATAATAATACTTCAGAGGCTGGTTGAGAGTCTTAAGAAAGATGATGAATCTCATAATAAACGAGATAAATGTTAACTATTATTATCAGTGGGAAGTATAAAGAAAGGTTCTAAGTAAGTACTTGCTAAATTGTATTTTACAATTTTAACAAGTTGTACCTCATTGACTAGTAGAGTATTGTTTCCTAGAAACTTTGTTCTACATGCAAGATAAAAATAAGAAGCAAGCTTCTTGTTTAATTAAAAGAGTTAAAATGAAAACTTTGCTATAGAAAGTAGCCAAAGAGCTGGAAAAGCAGCTATTGTAGGTGGAATCAGAAATATATTTGTAGCATCTAGCTCTGGGGATAAAATAAATCGAACTTCTCCTCAGCCACTGTTTTAGCTACCCAAGTGAGTGATGAGTCATACTAGGCAAATAATAAAGAACACAAATTTAATTTATTTTGACATCCAGAATGAATTTGACAAAGTTTTTGAATTGCTGCCCTCTGGAGAATGAAGGAAGGAAAATGCAAATATCTGGTTACAACTATGTTCCTCATCACACCCTATGTTCCTTGCCATGTGGCATGATAGAAAGATCCAGGGTTCAGAGCCCAAGGATTTGCACTAGAGCTCTGGGGACTCAGCTTACTACTAACTTTCCACGTGAACTTTACAAGATACTTTACTTTTTGGGCCTACATATATGGAAGCATACTGCAAAACACTGGAACTTTGGGCAATATTTTTACTAAGCATTCTGGTAAGTTAAGTTCTTCATCATGGCATCTTCTAACACATGGGAAGTTCTCAGTACATACCTTTAGAATATCTGGCTTTAAATGAATAATGAATGGATAACTAGAGGCAATAAAAACAAAAACAAAAACCAATAAGGGCTTTGGGATCAAGAAGGCCTGAATTCTGACCTTACTTATGTAGTCTTTCCCTCACTGAGCTTTTGTCTCACCTATCATATGAAGTATCTATAATAATAAAAGTGTCATATGATAATTAGACCAGAGAGCCGAACAATCTTCCAGACCTCATTCTGGACGTCCTTCTGGATGAAGCTGTGGTGACAGAGGTTGAGGCAGAGGCAGGCAGGCCAGTGGTTAAGGGAGTTGAGGCAGGCAGAGTGGTTAAGGGCAATTGGGCAGGCAAGCAGAGTGGTTAGGGGTGATCAGGCAGGCAGGTGAGTGGTTAGGGGTGATCAGGCAAGCAGGTGAGTGGTGAGAGGAAATTCAGCAGGTGAGCAGAGGTGATAAGGGGCGATCAGGCAGGCAGGCAAATAGTTAGGAGCTAGTGGTTCTGATTGTAAGAGGGAGGGTGTAGGCTGGGCTGAGGGACCCCCCCCCCATCCCCGTCCATGAATTTCATGCACCAGGTCTCTATAATAATAAAAGGGTACTATGCTAATTAGACTGAACATCCTTCCAGAAGAAGCCGGAGCTGCAAGGGAAGCCTGGGTCCTGGATGCCAGAGGGAAGCTAGTGCCGGCAGCTGGGGGAAGGAAGGCCTACTGCTGCACGAATTTCATGCATTGGGCCTCTAATAATATAATATATACATCAGAGGGCTGCTTAAGGATTAAATAATATACATTTATATATAAAGTACTGGTACAATAAATGCCTGCCACTCAGTAGGCACAACACAATGTATCTTCTTTGTTCTTGATTATTAGCTAAAGGGTTGATGTAGACATTAACTGAATAAACTAGAATAAAATGAATTATTTGAAAATGAATTTATTCTAATTTACATTGGTATGGCCCTTCACAGTTTTCAAAGCTCTTCAAAAACACTTTATATCATCTGATGCTATGACATTTTCAGAGTAGGCATTTTTACCGATGAGGAAACCAAAGTAGAGGTGATAACTTGTCCAAGGCCAAACAGCCAGCAAGTGACTGAACCAGAGCTATATTCTGAACCTAATAATTTCTTCTCCAGTGTTCTTTCCAGCACAATAGCTGCTCCTGTTAGCAAAGCTGGATATCTTTGACATTCATCATGATTCCGATATTAGTAAAAAAGATTGTGTACTAGATAAAGAACCCTGGGGCATTTTCAAGTGGATCACATTTATCCAAAGATGTTAGGAATCCTATTATTATTATTATTATTATTACCATTAACTGAAGTGCTGCATTAGTCACTTACTTCTTAGTATTAAGAGAAAAATTATTAATTTGTTCTACTAATATTTTAGCACTCATGTTCAAAGCAATAAGCAATGTGTTTAATTAATACTGGAGTCCCAGAACCTCATTTTTCTCTTAATCCAAGACTGTATTGTATTTTCATCTCATATTTTATTTCTTCCTACCATTTTCTTTTCCTTTGGCCATGTCATAGGAAACTGTGTATCCAAAATCCTATATATCCAAAATTTTATATATTTATTATTTAACCTTACCTAAAAACTTCTGAAATGGTTAAGACAGTAGTAGCTCGATGACTGGTACTTCCGAGATGTTTAGAGATATGACCATTCCACATTTCATTACCCCTAAGCTAATCAGATATGTACATTCCATTTTTCTTACCAGCATCCCAGGGACAGTGTGGAGCCGAAAACTTCATGTTATCCCCTCCAAGCCAAAAGAAACTCTGATCATAGGATAGCCTAGAGGTATGGGTGGAGTTGGAACTATCTATGGGGAGACTGTGGAGCTTCTATCCTACTCTAATTGGTTTTCTGTTCCTACATTAATCTAAATATATATTTCATTACAGATAGAGCACACATTATTGACTGGGGATTAGTTTTTGAGTTTCAAGATGTTATGTGAAGATACGAAGTATCTTATTCCCATCTAGTCTCAGTATAAAATTTAAGAACTAAGAACACATCATCTGCTTTTCATTAGGCACATATCAGCTTATGTAGTTACTGTAGTATTTACCTTAAAGAAGGGAAAATTAAAATTTTTTATTATAGCCATTAAAAATAAAAATAATCGATTTTTAATATTTACCAATTCCTTATTTGAAAATTAAAAGTCTTCTTTCAAAATTGACTGAAAACATTCTTTAGATGGTAATAATGTATAAACTTAATTATAATGCTTTTTTAATTCATTATAAGGTGTTTAAACTATTTTCTCTTACTGTTCAAATAAAAATTGTGTTTTCACAAGCTACATTGAAAAGTAGTCTCTTTCACCTGGTTCAGAATGTATGATTTTATAAAATACTTTAGACATATGTTCTAATAAATCTGCCAAATTTTAATTTGGTTTACACATTTGAACAGAACATGTGTTTAACTTACTGCACTATGCTCCAACTCTTTGATGAAATAATGCTTTAAAAAGGCATGGCAGGCTTTCTTCCTTCTTATGTATGATGGCTTTTCCATGTTTTTCCCATGTTACAAATGAATATATTAATCCAATCTGTCTCCATTTCTCAAATCAAGTTGTGCTTTTGGGGAATTGTTAATCAGTTTTTTAACAACCTTTTAGAACTCAAATCTTGAATGTTTTAACACCAGTCTGTGAAATAAGGCAGAATACAAAGGCATTTTATGTCCTTCATGATAATCTAGAATTTTTATTTGATTCCAGGTAACTTTGGACAATTGACATGAGGGGATGTTTTCCTTTGTAATTAACAACTTTGTAAATAACAATGTAATTATATCACTGAAATAAAATAGAGTGTGGGCTTAATACATTGTAAATATTACAGAAGTACTATTTTGCTATAGTAATTTAATGACTGAAGCTACAGTGAATAACAACCTTACTGGTACTTGTGTACAAAATATTATACATGTTACTAACAAAGGAACTGCAGCAGTTGCAAGGATGTTACCAGCTCAACAAACATCTAACAAGTACAATATTTTTCTAAGAGGAAAAGTAATAATGTTAGATTTACAGACAATAAAGAATTGTTTTCCACTTGAAACGTTGGAAGAATCCAGATGATCTAGTATCTTCATTTATATTATTACAAGAAAGGGTTTCCTTTCCTGGGGACTCCAATCCCCAGCAGGCCTAGTGCACTAAATTTACGTGCAGACAGCTTTTAGGATGCCACAGCAAAAGAAAAAAACTCTTCTATCTGAAAATTACTGATTCGTAGGCCACTGCTTCAACATTTGACTTTTTTTTTTAAAGACCTATTTACATACATTCAGCCCAAATCAGTAGATAAAATGTTTTGTCTATATTACAATAGGCATTGTTAACATTTCATCAGAAGGCCAGTGCAAGACATTTGTTAATAGCCATTGCCCAGCATTTAGGAGATTTTAAAATATCATACAAATATACAGTTAGATTGTGAGAAATCTAATTTTGCGCATGATATTGGTGGTCTCTTTTACAGACATGGAATGGCAGAAATGAATCATCAGGGCACTAACTGGAATGCTACTCACCCAAGCTCTAATTCCCATGTGGGGGTAGGGTGAGTGCAGGCTGCCAAAATGCCTTGACACCTAACGCCAGATAGGCTTGACTCAAAGTGATGGATGGGGAGGCTGGGGAATCATCTCAAGCATAGGCATATGTCGTCAGCTTTTCCCAGATCCGTGCTCCTTTTACATGTATTTCAGATGAAAGATTAGAGGTTCTTGGGAACAGCCCTCCTTCTCCACAAACAACTGCTCTTTCTCTTCTGCTAGCCACAACGCTGCGTACTGTGGCGAGTCTGAGCTGGTTCAGAACACATGTATGTATACTCCTGACATGGACTAGCCACTAAATAAGCAAGTCCGCCCATATCTCTAAGAGTCCCATGCAAAGAAAAGACACTCCCAGTGTAGGACTGAAAGGTTCATCATGACTCGGGAGAAAGGGAGCAGGTGGAAAGCTGGCCCTTTCTGAAGACACACGTGATGGTGGCATGCATGGTCAGGACAAATGTATTCTTCTCAGAGGAAAGTAGACAACTCTGAAGTTGGACCTTTAAACATTTACTGAAATCTAAATTATATTTAAATTAATGGGTCTAATGAAGGAACTGATTAATGCATGATACTAATAAATGGTAACTCTAATGAGTATATTCATGAGAGAACATCTGAGTAACCTGGTTAGGAAACGATATTAAAGTGTCAAAGGGAATCAAACTGATTTGTTTTAAAATAAAGGAGGTATAATGCATACATGATGATATTTCACAGATATTTCTTAGAATATCAATGAGCACCAAGTTTAGTGCTGTCAGCCCCATGGTCCCTTCATTAATTATATATGATTTAGATCTTGAAAGTACAACACATTATAAAATCTACTTTGCACACACACAAATACAGTTTCAAAAATGAATCCTGGAGATTTTTTTTTTATGTTGTTGTGTTGTTGTTTTTTTACCAGTAAGTAGAATTTCACTTTTACCATGTCTTCATAGCTGTGAGGAAAAAAAAGTTTGTACTGTCTGGTGAGCTCTGAGACATGTAGATTAATATTCAGGCTAATGTGGGACAAAAGAGTGGCATTTCTTAAATGAAAACTAGACCCTGGGGAGTTTTTTTTCATAAAGAATCTTTTCTCCTTCTTCTGAAGAGATCTTATTAATGCTCTAGCAACCTGAGCCCTCGTCTGCATATTACAGAGAGATCAAGCAAGGGAACCCGCGGGTGGATGTGAACTATTATTATATACACAGATGATTAAAGTATCTCAGCTTGGTCCACAGGCCATGTTCAGCCCCAGGCCATACATTGCAAGAAGACCCCGCCAGGCTGCACAGGTATCTGAACACCTAAAAAGTCACCAAAAACACTAGCTCTCCACTTCACTTCATGCTACGCAGGCCTCTGGATCCAGCAGGAGCCGTGCTTTGTCTGCATCAGGAGGAGATTATACGTTTGCCAGTCAAGTGGTTTCTTAAGCAATATCAGTTTCTTAAGCTTGCTGGGAAAGGGCCTGACTCTGAGCACCATTAAGGAGTAGCGGGCCAGGGCGTGGGAGGAAAGGAAGCTCATCCTTACGCTGTAGCAGATCTTGGTTACCAGGACCAGAGAAAAGGCCTTATTCCTTACCCAAACCAGCTGGGTGCTGGGCTGTCCCCAAGGGCGTCTGGGTGAAGCGCAGAGCAGCCCTATGTCATCCAGGCCTCTGCCATGAGTGTGTCAGCTCCTCACTGCCCTTTTCGTTCTCACCCACTGCTCACTGTCTGATAGGCTCCTTAGCCACATGGGCTGGACCTGGTGGTCTCACTTCCAGCAAGCTGTGTATGATGCTACTTAAGCCGGGATCGCACTCCCTACAAGCACAACCAAAGAATGTTAGCACGGAAGGATTTTTAGAGCCACGCCCCTTATAATGACTTACATCTCCATGGACTTGATTCATATTAGGTGCTCAGAAACCAAAACACTCTCATTTCCTGCTATTAACACGGTAAATACAGGACTTCACTTAAATGCTCATTACTGATTTTTCCTTGCTAAACACTGGTCTTAGGAAATACCTGAAGGTCCATTTAGTAATACTTGACCCAGCCTCTTAAAAGGAGGGGTCGGTTGAGGGAGAGAGGGGAGGGTTCTGAATGCTCATGGTCAATATTTTTATCAACAAGATTATCTGAATGAACTTGATTTTAGAAACTGAATTCATGTACACGAGTGCAGCAAGTGGTACAGTTTACACGTGGTCACAGTTTTCTCACTTCATGACATTACGGTAACAGTTACAGGGTAGAAACACCACACACATTTATGTTCACACTCACACACAGTATAATTTCACTGATCCAGACAATACTTCTTTTCAATTAAGAAAAAGAAATGAAGACTGTTGTTTGGCCACCCAGGCATAAAATCTACTTAAACCTGGAATATAAGAATACAATACTCTTCAAGTAAACAGCAATTGCACAGTGATAACAATATACATTAAGGTTGACACATGCTGTCTTAAGAAGTCCAGTAATAGCTAAAGACTAAAGAAAGTCAGAGACGTCAGCCAAAAAAGTCAATATGCCTTCCCCCTGCCCCATTCTAATTGTAATCTGTCACCCAAGAGATAGCTTTAGTCCAGAAGATCATAAATGTCCTTGTATGAAAATGCGGAGCTAATAAATTTTAAGTGTCACTAACTTCTGCTCAATACTTTGGAGAGTCTTCTAATTCTTCTTGTTGTATTAACAGAAGAAGAAGAAAAAAACAAAAACCCAACAATCTTTATCATTATTTCCAATGTCAATTTTAAATAGAGATGTTTGAAAAAATATTAAGGTTTCTAAAGTTATATCATGGGCAATACTCTTAAAAAAAAAAAAAAGTGATCTCATTGCCATGTACCCACTGCTTATATTCCACTGTTTTCATAAAATGCTACTTTTCAATTTTGCTGAACTAGACAAATACAAACAACACACAGTAAACACGGATACACATTTCACGGGACACAATACATTTTACAAAATAGCTCTACTTTAGTACTATATAACTGCGGTAAAAATGGACAGCTCTGCTACTGATGGACACATACATTTCACATTATAATGAAAGTGGTGGTTACAAAGGCATTACTCATTGCATGGCATTGTTCCAGTGGTACTTAGACTGCAAACTGTGCAGCACAAGGTTTCCCTCCTGTTTCGCTGGAACTTTGGACCTTCCAGTCACTTCAGCAATAGGCTTTCTTCACTGTAAATCCCTGGAGAGAACTGAGTTTGAGAATCTACACGATCAGAAAACATCAGCGAACAGAGAACCGATCATGGAAACAATCACTTTTTTTTCAATGAGCATGATAAACTTAAAAAAATATAACCGATGAGACGACAGACTCTTCTAGATCTTCAGCTGTAAAAACAAAAACAGAAACACGGATTTCTTTTCCTGCGTTGCCCCGGGGGTGTCAGGCTCACACAGCCTCGGCGGACGTGTCGGTAGACACAGACATGGTCACCTTGGCGATCTTGACGGTGCTCTTGATGCAGCTCTCGGTGGCCCTGTGGACACTGGCTGTGTTGTTGGCGTGCTTGTGCAGGCAGTCTGAGTCACCCATGCTGTTGTCGAGGGGCTGCGCGGTGCCTTCACACGAGGGGAACATGCTCCGGAACGCGTGCCTCAGGTCCTTGCTCCTCAGGGCGTAGATGATGGGGTTCACGGTGGAATTCAGCAGGCAGAGCATACTGCAGAAGGCGAACACCGTCTTCACCAGCTTGTTCATCTTCCCGAAGAGGTCGTACACCATGATGGCAAGCAGAGGGCCCCAGCAGATGATCAGAACCACGAGGATCAGGACCAGGGTCTTGGCCAGCCGGATGTCCATGCGGGTTTGGTCCGGCCGGGTCACCTGCACCTTGCCGTCCTCCGACGTGTGGATGATGATGCTCTTCTGGGTGCCGCGCTGGATCATGCGGACTGCATGGCTGTGGGCCTTCCAGAGGATGTACATGTAGGCGTACACGATGAACAGCAGCAGCACGCTGGTGACCCCGATCCAGAACATCAGGTAGGTCTCATCGATGAGCGGGAAAATGTCCGAGCAAACGGATTGCAGCTTCTTGCAGTTCCAGCCCAGGAGGGGCAGCACGGCGATCACAATCGCGATGGTCCACATCAGGCAGAAGGCCACCACGGCCTTGGGCCTGGTGACGATCCTCTTGTAGGCCAGGGGCCTGTGGATCGAGATGTACCTGTCGATGGCCGTGAGGAACAGGCTGCCGACCGAGGCCGTGAAGGAGGCTGTGACGCCTCCCAGTTTGAACAGAAACACATTGGGGCTGTCCTTGCGGTGGAACACGTGGAAGTCCACGAAGCTGTAGACGAAGATGACACTGCCCAGGAGGTCTGCCACAGCCAGGCTGCCGATGAAGTGGTAGGAGGGCCGGCAGCGGAGGCTGCGGGAGTGCAGGATGACGCACAGCACCAGCAGGTTCTCCAGAACCGTGAAGGTGCCCAGCGTGAGGGACAGCACGGCGATGGCCAGCTGCTGGCTGGGGTTCAGGATCATGAAGCACTCCATGTCCATGAAGTTCTCCCCACACTGGATGTTGTCATTCTCCTTGTAGGAGGAGAGAGACTTGTTGTAAAATTCGGTCATGTTCACCTGGTCCGCGGGGACCAGCTGAGGACTGTCTCCAGCAGTCATCTTCTCTTGGAAGGGACTGCCCCTGAAGGAAGTTAGAGGAAATTTCTGCGGGAAGTACCCTAATTTGGATGCCATGTCGCCTTTGATGTCTTCGTACTGAATGTCATTCGAGCCCACGTAGAGGAGGTCCGTGGTGATGGTGCGGAAGGTGGTGTCTGCAAGGCCATCTAGGATGGACTTCATGCCCTCCGTCTTCAGTTATGCCAAACTCCGAACGACTGAGAAAGAGGCTGGCAGCAGGGACTCCTGACAGGGAAAACAGATAAGCCGGGTGGTGAGAAAACCAGAATTCAAACCACCGTCAATGAGTACCATCATGTTATTTCATTCCTGTAAATGAAAGGAAAAGTCTCTGCCAGATTCGTCAACCAAGTGAGTGAGTCACTTAGTTAAAGAAAAGCCACCCAGGAGCTGCTGATGTGGCATGCACCAGAAACGTTTCTTTCATCACCTTAGCTCTCTGTACATGCCGCAGTGTGCTTCCCCTGCAGAGTGCCAGGGTCTGGGGTCAAGTGAAGCACATGGGCTTGGGTGTGCTGTGCATTTCACAGTCGGGTTAGGACAGTGGTCAGCAAACTGCGGCTCGTCTACACCAACCAAGAAAAATGTCATAAAGGGCTTAGGAGAAAAGCAAGATTTTTAAAATCCTCACTCAGGAATATATTTTTATTGATTTTAGAGAGAAGAAAAGGAGGGACGGAGAGAGAGAGAGAGAGAGAGAGAGAGAGAGAGAGAGAGAGAGAGAGAGAGAGAGAGAGAGAGAGAGATCACCTGCCTCTCC
Source organism: Pipistrellus hanaki (assembly GCF_964339955.1). Taxonomy (NCBI): domain Eukaryota; kingdom Metazoa; phylum Chordata; class Mammalia; order Chiroptera; family Vespertilionidae; genus Pipistrellus; species Pipistrellus hanaki. Next base: position 41,038,282 of record NC_140509.1, read on the forward strand.
TATACACCTGATTGGGGATCAAATCTGAAACCTAGGTATGTGTCCTGACTGGGAATTGAACCCAAAACTTTTTGCTGAATGGGACAACACTCCAACCAACTGAGCTACCCAGCCAGGGCAAGACCCAGATATGTATTTCTGGGAGGAGTGATATGGACAGTGCTTCCTGGCCATGTCCCCCATGAGTGGGTTGATGCCACAAGCACACTGAAGACAAGAGATGCATCTCATCATTCAAGCCTTCTCACTCGGATTGCACTAGAAATAAGAATGACTGAGAGGACAGGCCAAATTGTAAGGGCTCTTCAATTCTAAGCTAAGCAAATGGGTTTTGTTTTAAAATAAACAGCCAGAGAATTGATTTTACTACTTATAAATGCTTGTTTAAAATGTGGCTATTAGGCTCATTAGCTTATAAAAAAAATTAGAAGTAGTGAGTGATATCTATAATAATCAAAATAATCACAGAAACCAATATTTATTTACTGATTCCAACCAAAGCATTACTAATGGAGAGAACTCTGAGTTAGGAGTTACACAGACCAAGTGTTAGTGTCAGACCCGTGTTGGTCTTTCAAAACTTCAGTATTCCATCTGTAAAATAGGAAGGAGGAGGAGGAGGTGGGGGTCTAAATCATAGAATTGTGTTGGAAGTTAAATATTTTAAAGAACATTTAACATAGTGCCTAGCACAAAATTTAACTTTTTAGTAAATATTAATTATTATCAGTACTTAGTACTATGGCTCTCAGCCCTATTTATTAATTATATATCTAATTGCTTGATGATCTAATTGCCCTAATTGGATCATAGGCTGTTTATTCAATTTTTATTTCTGTTTCAGCATTTAAGGTACAAAGAAAATAGAAAATATGCATATGGATAAAGGTAGAGGAATATGTTTATTTGTATATTCCAGGCATTTGAAAGACTCTTCATTTATTCTATCATTAAATAACTCTGTCAGGCGCTTCTTTATAACTCCCATTTCACAGACAAGGAAATGGAGGCCAACTGGATGATAAGTTGTCCAGAATATGAAAATTTTGTAGCTGGACCCCTGTCTCTCAGACACCAGAGCTGCTGGTTTTGGTAGTTTTTAGTTTTAAGGATTAACAGCAACTAGGAGAAATCCATTTTGCATCTTATATTCAAGCCTTCCAGCTTTTTACAAACACAAATTGGAGCATTTTGTCAGTCCGCAGTAATTAACACTACCTCCTACTAAATCACTATTTCCTATCCTAGCATCCTGTGGGATCTGCCTACTGGCATGGCCTCAAGGACTAAAATCAGTATTTGGAAGAGCTATAAAGTGAAGAAAAAGGATCACAGAGCTTATTTCCATAATGCAAAACCCGTGTGCCTGTGATTTACTCTAGGCTAAAATCACCATATATGTCATCACAATTTCCCATTTTAATGCAACCAAGCACTTTCATCAACACAAAGTAGCTAGATAAAATATGAGTTAGATACAAAGTAATTTTTATCCAATATAATCCAACTTTAATTAAAGAATTCAGTTAAAAAATATACATGAATTTTGTGCAGTTAAAGGATTTCAGTAATGTCCAAATACCACAGTGCACAGGCTATTTTAAGTTAATGGGATCATGGTAGAAAAACTGTTCTCTGCATTTTAGTAATGCTTGCTTTTATTTCTACATTTGGATTATTACAGTAATTTTCACCTGCTCATTTTTTGCACTGTGAGTTCTCTTTGAGAGTTCATTAGTAATATAGTTTATGCTTTGGGGGATGCGGCTGCCATTAATTTTGTTTTTGTTTGCTACTGGGAAAATCATAATTGGAAATTTCTAGCAAGATGCATAGTAGATGTACCTATTAAAAAGCAGTTGTTTTTATTATAGTTATAGTAAAAGAATGACTGAAAGATATATAAGGCAATTTTCCTTGAATTCTACTTAAATAAACCAACATAGTCTAACAATTCAAGCTATAAATCATGCATTTATAACAATAAGAATATTTTAATGCAATGCATCTATTATTTTTTAAACTTCAATTTTTTAGAATACCACCACCAGTTATTTTTATCCATCTCTCTATATGCACACCTGCCTCTCCATTAACACCCCCTCCCTAATTTATACATCAAGTATCAAGATGTGGTATCATCCAAGAAATTTTATGGGTATGGCAGCAACATGACTTTTTTTTTTTTTAAGTCTACCCAAAGTCTATATCTTTGTACATCTTTGTTTCTATAACCTTTAAGGATAAAGACATCTGTGTTCTGATTAGGGTGAGCATCAAGAAAGTCCTCAAAACAAGACTACAAATAGCATTTTTTTCCATATCAGTGTAACTTAATAGCAGGTTGTTTTATTCTTCATTACCCAGCTGGAGACATTATATGTTTCAGAGAGACATTTTAATACTTTAGATATTTATCACTATTGAATTCAGAGTCAAAATCCCTGCAGTTGTGGCCTGTAAGCATCTCTGGAGGGGGGTGGGGTGGGGAGGGGGGGAGACATACACTGGGCAATATTTGCTTCCCACAGGTTGTACTGTCCAGGAAGGCAGAAAAGCCACTGGAAGCATCAGAAGGTGCTCCCAATACAGTTACCAACTGTATCAGCTCGCCAGGCTCTTTCCCTAAGTTTCTGTTTATAAGTGCTTTAAGGAGACAAAGCCAAGCTCATAGTATCTAAATTGACAGGAGCCCAGCATATCAACTGCCTAAGCCCCAGGCCCTGGCTTAATTCTGTCCCCCCCCCCCCCTACTTTTTGTTGGTTCTGTGTTGTTCTGCTTGGCTAACCTCATAGAAGAGTCTTGTGAAGGATTCAAGAGAAGAACGGTGCCAGTGAATATATTTGTTTATTTTCCATTCACTTCTGGGAACAAGTCTGGTTTCTACTAATTTGATCAAGAAAAATAACTTGCTAATGTATTTCTTTAAAGTTAATAGGGAAAGTTTCAGTTGACTTATAATTGCATTATGTCTAAGCCAAGTCCTCAATATACATGGATGGTCTCACAGGCCAACATCATAACTCAATGAATATTTCTGCTACAGCTGAGTGGGCAAGTAAGTTTGTCCGAACCATCAGAGTTGGAATTATTAAAGTAGTTTGGTGACTTATTGCATCATCTTCTATAGCAATGAGAAATAAAGGACTAACTTAATTATACTGATAATTTAGGCAAAAATACATAATCCCTCTTCCCTGTATTCATGTCAGCTCCTTCTCCCATACATAAAAGAAAATTCCATTATGCTTGCAATGCTCAGTTGCTTCTCAAAGCTTTTCCTTTCCTTTCCTTTTCTTTTTTAACATATAAGTTATTAACCAGCACTATTTTCTCTGCTCTATTCTTGCTAACAAAACGAGTGTTAAGACTTTTCATAAATATATATCGATTATATAAGCTAAACAGACATCAAGACCTTATAAGGCTATATTTATTTTCAAATTGGATCTGAAGTATGCTTAATCATTTAACACTTAAAGACTTGTTAAAACAAGGACTTTTATGGCTCAAGAAACTAAAACACACCAGATAAGCTCTCACTAGTAGGTAATGATGTCACAAGAAGAGCCTATCACACAGGCAAATAATTTATATAAACAGAATAATTTGCTGACTTTTATAACTAATTCCATTTACCATTTAATTTTGCTCAGCTATTTTGATGTTTCCCACTGATATGTGCCTTTGCTTCTTTTCCCCCCAGAGAGAAATCTTTTCTACATAAACTATAAAGAAAATAATCAAGCATAATTGAAGCAGCCTTTCCTTGAAATAGAACATACGAAGAAGTTTTCAATTCAGTAGAAGCCTGGTTCACATATTAAATATTCCATAAGATTGTCTTTAACTTGCATATAAGGTCTGGTCATTAAAAGTTAGAAGCAATATATTATTCTTATCTGTAATGTGTATAGAACCCATTAGATAGATTATCTTTACAGTCCATTACCAGGGACAGCAACAGTTTTGAGTGTGCTGCATGTTGTCCAAACGGTGCAGCATACGTTTCAAGTTTCCTCACTCATTCTTCAATAAATGCTATTTTCTCTTTGAATCCATGAGCATACATATTAAATCCAACTAAAAACAAGGTCTTGAATTTGAGTGCTTTAAATGCACAACAGAGAACATTCCAATTCCCAAATATTTCAATGAGAGACATTTGAATGTTTATGTGCCAGGCATTGTGCTAGACATAAATATTACTTTTGTTTAATATTTACATAAAATAAGTGCTATTACAATCCCCAATATACATATGAGAAAACTAAGAGGTAAAATGCTTTGTCCGAGGTCTCCAACTAGAGGGGCAGAGCTAGAACTTCAGCCAGCTCTGCAAAACTCAAAGTGCCTGCTCTTAACTTTGAGGCGCAAGCATCATTTAATAAGACACTCTTCTTCCCATTTCCTAGGAAGGGGGAAGAGTTGATTTTGGGAAAAGGAAGTCATAAATAGTACGTGATAATTTTACATTGTGAACAACTGAAATTTGGAGGAATGATCTGCTGACTGCAAAAAGGATGCCTATGGCACTGGCAAATCATCCTTGCTCTGTGGTCTTTAGGAACAAAGTAGGCCAATTAACTGTAAGCTATAAATACCAACCCTGGATTAGCACCTTATCTGCAGTGACTGTTGGCAAGTAAATAAAATCTAACTTGTTACTGCCACTATTATTTTTTAATTAGGTAGGCTTATATTTTCTTCATTAATCAATTGTAAGGACTGGGGGTGGTAATGACAGTGTTCACAAGTGAGAAGTGAAGAAGGCACCTTCTTTAGGTCTGAATGAGACATGACTGTTGTTAGTAAGCAAACTTTAAACATTCATTATTTATAGAGAGAAATTCAAAATAATTGGAAATTGCTTAACTTCCCACCTTGAACAATATAATTTTCTTAGACCCAGAGTGAAGTAAGCTCTCCATGGCTAGTTCCTAAGATCTTGGCTAGAATCAGACAGAAGAAATTCTGTTAACCACAGCAGGGCTCCGACAAGAGAGTGTTTGTGACAACTCTTAGTGCCCTAAGAGCAGAGAGCTGTTACTACAGCAATGTGGTCAATGGATATAAATTTAACTGATGAACAAAAACAGACCCAGAGAAAGAGAAGCAGCGATCAGACTCTCAAACCTCAGAGGGAAGGTTGGGGATGAGGGGAAGAGATCAACCAAAGGACTTGTGTGCATGCATATATGCCTAACCAGTGGCCATGGACAACAGGGGGTTGAGGACATATGTGGGGAGGGGTTTGAGATGGGAATGAGGGGATGAGGACAATTATGTGATACCATAATCAATAAATAAAAATAAATAAATAAATAAATAAATATAAAGTTAAAGGCCCTAAGATGCTTCATTGAACTCATTTTTATAGTGTGTGTTCTCTATGCCTCGTACTGTGTACATTATATATCCATGTATCATACCAGTGTAATAAATATGGGTCAAGGAAGCAATGGAAATGATTGTCCATTCTACCTCATCCCATCTAATAAAGCTCACCCATCTGCCCTTCCACAGAGGACAGAATAGAATTGGATATGAACACATGGAATAGGCATATGATACTTCATCTTCAAAGATTATTGGGTTGTGTAAATCCCCTTCCTATGTATGCTTTGAGGATTTTTCCCAAAGAGAGAGATGATGGGCACTGATGAATTATCCTATTGCATTCTTTCTTGTTTCTAAACCCTTCAGATGATGACCCTGACTGTAAAGCTGTTGTAGATGGCCTTATATGTCCTCTGCCCGGCACAAGGAAGGTACTCACTACATGTTCACTATATGAATATTGGTATGCACTGGCAACATGGCAGATATTATCTTAATAGAATGACTTTTAACTGTGAATACTTTCCTTGATATAAAGTCAGCTGATCATTAGAGAATTAAACCTAACTCTTGGTGTCCTACAAACTTCCATCTGAAAGAACCTGCCCAAATGTAAAAGTTACATAAAAGGTATGAACAATGATTTATCCCAAGATCTTTTAGCTCAGTATCAAATAGTTATATTGGCAGCAAGTGGAGGTTATGCTCTAAGATCTGATATTTACTTTTTTGTTCTTATTCTTGTTTATCCCAGGTATATATTATGAACTGCAATGTTTACCCACATAACAATGATAACAAAAAAAATAAAGATATATTTGTGACATGCACAACTCTAAGCAAATCCTACTTATACACTGTTGACTTTTAAAAGTAATATATAGAATTATTATTATAATGGACTTTTTCCTTCCCTCAAAAGCATGCTGTTATGCATTGCTCTTTCCCAAATGGGTTTCTCCATATGCAAGTGTCCTTCAAAGACTTGTCAAGAGAAGTTATGTGAAAATTAAACCACTAGATGGAGTGGCTTTTATAAGCCCTCAGGAATAAATTTCTTATTCTGTTCAGGACATACTTCTTGCTTTGGTTGAGCAATTTCTCCTTCTGCTACAACATTTTATGCATTTTATAATTAAGTTAAAACATAAATAAGAAAATATGTTATTGAGGGTTAAAATGGGTTATTACTACTGCCTAGAAAAAAGTAAATTCCAAATTGCTTTTGTGAGGCAAAAGGACATTGAGAAAACTTAATACATTAATAAAAATTAATTGTGAATATTTGGAATTCTGCCTCAAGTAAGTAATTAAGAATGAGTAAAGGAAAGTAGTTCTACTGAAAACAAATGGTATGTTTATGCCAAGATAAGGTTAAAAGTAAGAAGAGAATGTCTCAGAAGCCCAAAATCAATTCTAATAACAATTTGAACTCATTTCTACTTTATGAAACATTTAGCTTTCCAATTTTCAAATATGAAATCACCAACAAAGGTTATAACTCTGTGATAAAAAAATAATGGAAAATTATCCTCTATTATTACAAAGTCTAAATTGGAATCTTTCACAAAAGAAGTGAATATTTGTTCAAATACTCATACAAATAGAGGACATAGTAGCTTTCTAAACAATTCCATTTCCTTCCTATCTTTTCTCACTGGAATAATTTTCAACAAGTTTTTATTGTTGTGTAAATTCAGAGTTCTATTGAAACATGCTTTTTAAAAGTAGGTCTTTATGTATCACCTTCTTAAGTTGAAATGTTAAATTAAAAATTTTTAGTGTGTACTAACAACGAAAGATATAAACAGAGAAATATGCTTTCAAGATGCAAATAATTATGTAAAATAGAACTTGAAGAAATAGGCTTCAGTAAAGATATGCTTTGGAAATACAGTTATGACTAAGAAGGAAGTATTCTAACTGGATGCAAGTACAGAATTTTTATGCTACTGAAACCATGAGGTAGTTCTATTGTACTTACTCAAGGTCAAATCTTTCCTAGGTTTGCATGATGCAATTATGCAATTTTGTATGGAGCTAAGTAACTGAAAGGATTCAGAAACAAACAAACAAACATGAAGATAAAGAATTAGGAAACAAGACAGGTGAGAACAGGCTGGGAAATTCCACTGTACAAAAACAATCTGAGAAGTCCCACAGTGGTTGATCGTGCATAGGAAGTTATTTTATAGTCAGTGACTCTCAAGGGTCATCTGTCTCTAGCAGCTTGAGCATTACTTAGGAACTTAAGAGAAATGCAAATTCTCAGGTTATGCCTCAGACCTACAGAAACTATAGGGCATTTGTGTTTTAGCAAGGCCTCCAGCAGATTCTAACACACTCTAAAGTTTAAGAACCATTGTTAAAGATTACAGCTATGAAAAAGACTGAGGGGAGAGGGGTAAGGAAGAACTGAGGTTAGACAGCAAGAAAGACTGATCTATGAGTGGTGTTTAGATCACTGGAATGGATTGATAAGAGAGCCTTCTTTCATGACAAACTTCACAGATTTTTTAATAAAATTATGTAGGTTTCAGGTGTACAGTTCTATAGTACATCATCCTGTGCCTTGTATTGTGTGTTCACCTTCCGAAGTTAAGCTCCTCCCAACATCATTTATCTCCTCGACTATTTCCCCCGACCCCTTTCCCTCTGATAATCACCATATTGTTGTCTGTGTGTCTATGAGTTTATTTATTGTGTTCTGTTTTGCTTAATACCTTCACCTCTTTCACCCACTCCCCAGCCCCCCCTTCCCTCTGACAGCTGTCAGTCTGTTATATCTATGAGTCTGCTTCTATTTTGTTAGTTTATTTTATTAGATTCCACAGATAAGTGAAATCATATGGTAGTTGTCTTTCTCTGACTTACTTCGTTTAGCATAATACTCTCCAGATCCATCCATATTGTCCTGAAAGGTAAGATTTCCTGTTTTTCTTTTTTTATAGCTGAGTAGTATCCCACTGCATAAATGTACCACAGTTTATTTATCCACTCATCTACTGATGGGCACTTAGGCTATTTATAAATCTTGGCTATTGTAAATAGCACTGCAATGAAACACAAGTGTGCATATATTCTTTCTGATTGGTGTTTCTGGATTCTTAGGATATAGTATTTACAGAAGTGGGATTGTTGGGTCATAAGGCAGTTCCATTTTTTTTTTTTTTAAATTTTAAGGAAGCTCCATACTATTTTCTACAGTGGCTGCACCAATCTGCATTCCACTAACAGTGCATGAGGGTTCCTCTTTCTTCACATTTTTACTATTTGTTTGTTGATTTATTGATGAAAGCCATTTTGATAGATATCTCATGGTGGTTTTAATGTGCATTTTTCTGATGATGAGTGATGCTTAGCATTTTTTCAAGTTTATTGACTCTCTGTATGTTCTCTTTGGAAAAGTGTATTCAGGTCCTTTACCCATTTTTTAATTGAATTGTGTGGGGGTTTTTTTGATGCCGAGTTTTATAAGTTTTTGTTGTTTTTTTTTATATAAATTTCAGAAATTAACCACTTATCAGATGTATCATTGGCAAATATGTTCTTTCATTCAGTGGGCTGTCTTTACATTTTGTTGATGGTTTCCTTTGCTGTGCAAACCTTTGTAGTTTGTTGATTCCCTTGCCCAAGGAAATATATCAGAAAAAATATTACTACAAGAAATGTATGAGATTTTACTGCCTATGTTTTCTTTAAGGATTTCTATGGTTTCAAGTCTACCATTTAAGTCTTTAATCCATTTTGAGTTTATTCTTATGTGCGGTGTAAGAAGGTGGTCTACTTTCATTTTTTGCAGGTATCTGTCCAGGTTTTCCAACAGTATTTATTGAATAGGATGCCTTTACCCCATTGTATGTTCTAGCTTCCTTCGCCAAATATTAATTGACCATAAAGGTGTGGGTTTATTTCTGGATTCTCTATTCTGTTCTACAGATCGAATATGTCTGTTTTAATGCCAGTACCATGCTGTTTTAGGAAACCACAAAAGACCCCAAATAGCCACAGCCATCTTGAAAAAGAAGAATCAAGTTGGAGGAATCAGGCTACCTGATATCAAACTATACTACAAGGCTACAGTAATCTCACTGATCTTTAAAACCAAGGCCTTTCTGTTTGGTGGGAATAGAATAATGCAGTCTATCCTGAAAATAAGCACAAGTAGGGGACCTCTCAGCCTGCAAGTCAGGGCTTCTCTGTGCTGTTTCCGGAAACTTACTGTTGCATATCTTGTCCAGCAGAGAAAAGTAGCTTCAAGATGTAATATGTAAGTACCCAGTATGCAGACATAAATTACAAACTCAACACCATTTTCTCCTAATTCTATTGGCAAAGCCTATGTAGTTTTATAGCACTGTTGGCCTTTTCTTTCAACACCATTGGGAGGGAACCCATGGTTCCCGCGCGTAAAAGAACAGGGGAAAAGCAAAAGTAGTTAGCATTCCAGCTGGGATTTTTTTTAAAAAGATGGAAATATCTCTGCTTCTGTTCTTTCTCCAGAACCATAAAATAATGTATCACAGGAGATGAACCCAGAAAACGACAAACTGAAATGGAAATTTTGCAGGAGGCTCAAGTAATGCAAATTATCTTACAGAATTATCCTGGTAATTATGCAATTTACACTGCTTATAGATGGCAAGTATCTTACAAAAATATCTACCGGTTATAATTATATGGAAATGTATCCCAAAGCACTAAAATATATGACTCTGGGTAGACTGTTCTCTCTCTGATTATTTTATCAATAAGAAATGGACCATTGATTACTCAAAGTTAATTTCCATAGATGAGGACTGAAATCATTCAAAGATTTCCTTTTTTTTTTTTTAAATTTGTAAGAACGTAGAAATAATTTCCAAAAGCAGCTGTACATTTTCCAAAGTCAAATTCTCACACATGCAAAAGATACAGCATTCTCTGGATGATCTCTTGCTTACTTTGGTTATGTGTTGTTTAGTTTCGCTCTTTCTTCACATGCATAGTGCTTGCTCACCACAACTTCTATCAAAACGGAAGAAAACATTTACAAATTCTGGTAGCAATGCACTAAAATGAGTTGAAAATCTTATCCATTTATCAACCCACACTGGAATAAACCAAAATACACAGATCACGGTGGCATTACATTAAGTCTCTTTTGTAAAGAATACATAAAATTGATATATTTTTAAATATAGCTGAGTTAAAAGCAAGCAAGAGTGACAAAGGTATACTATCTATAATGGTGGTTCACTTGCTATATTAAAAACATCGTTTTTAGCCCTTTGACCAACAGAAATCCATGTTCTAAGATTTCCTAGTACAAATACCCACATGTGAAAGTAGAATTTTGTTTTTGGAAAAACATAATGGAAATTATCACCAATTTCAATGTGAAACTCCTTATAACTTAATTCATAGAAATCATATTGATTCCAATTTTCTTCTCTAAATATATGGTCTAAAAGAACAAGTGAAGAAATGATGAAGGAGAGAGGGGAACCCTCCCATTTACACTTAAACTTTGACAAACATTATTTCCTAATTATATGTTATTTTAATTATATTTAAATATACTACTGACATACACAGTTTGTGAAAGCACTTGCCAGTATATTCAACTATCACAACAGATTGCCTGGCACATCTTTGAAAAATGCCTCTGCTTTTCTTTAAAAAGCAATAGCATGGAATTTGCTAGTTGGAATAAAAAATAGCTATTACACTGTCAAATTTAGGTAACTACACTGCACTTTATCGTCTGAAATTAAGAAACAATTTAAAATGCTATTCAGAATTGATAATGGTGGTAAGGAATCAAGCCAAAGAGATCAAATTTCTATTCAATGAAATCCAAATGCCAAACAATTAAGAATCTAAATTAGAGGAGAAAAATAAGACATTAGATAATAAAAGATTGTACTCTTAGGGAAACATGATTTGCCATCTGTGTTAGGAAAAGGGGAAACTTACATCCCTTGTTGCATTTAAAAAATACAAAATTGACTTTAGGAATCTTATTAAAAAATACAGAATATAATGTAGTAGCACAGTGGGTTGAAAAGAGTTAGCTAAAACACACAGAGTCCCACCTGACTAATCTCAACTCATATATTCAAAAACAAAAGAACACAAAACAAACAAAGAACAACTTTGAAAGCTTTCCTGAAGTGCAGGTGTGAGAATGATACCAGCTGGGGCTAAAACAGAATTCATAGTATTCTGGGACAACTACTATGACTGTGCCAGGCCCATTTGCTCAGGTTTGGTGAGTAAAATCCTTCCCTTAAAAGCCTATACAAAAACAACTCAAGAAATCCATGGTCACTAAGTTATGCAATTAACTTGTTCAAATGAAACTTTTAAATTGGAGGACTTACCAAAATTACACATCAGTAATATATATGGAAAATCTCAATGAAAACTAGATAAAAATATTAATAATTGCAACTAGCCTATAAAACCTATTATAATGAAATCTAATGCTTCATTTTTTTTTTATGAGGTGTCCTGTTCATCGAAAAAATATGACCTAGGAAAACTTTTGACAAATATTTTACATTATGAACTAAACATTCACAGCGATTACTTTATATAATAGTTTGGACCTATTATTCCTGATATGTCCTAACTTAACTACTACCCATGAAGGCCTGACTGAGATAGAAGATCATCTAACATCAAACCCTTTGAATAGTACCAAGAGATAGACATTGGAAAACCACTGAACATAATCCTCCCTTTCTCAGATCTCACAAATTTCCTATAGCTATAACTTACTTGTGATAGTATTATAATTTGTTATATTACCAACTTAATGTGCATTTTGTGATATAGTAATAACTTTGTATATTTTCTTCAAACTTTCCTTCAACTTTCTTTCCCCCCGCCCCATACCCCTCCAAAAAAAAAAAACACACAAAAAAACAAAAACAGGAAGACTGATAAAATGTGGTTATGCCCACCCTGGCATCTTTGCAAGATTCTTAGAACACATGGAACTAAAACACTCTTCCACTAGGGTGGAAAATAAGAACAGCCTTGTTTTGGTTCAAGGTGGATAGTTCCCTTTGCCTTGAGTGTTCAGAGCCAATCTGCACAGTTGTCCTAAAGGTGGACACTTCCCCAAATCTATAATATTTATTTAAAACCTAAATTATATGTTCAGATATAAAAAGAAAAGTGTCTAATTTTCTTTTGGTCTAGATCAGTGGTGGGCAAACTCATTAGTCAACGTCCAATATCAACGACTGAAATTTCTTTTGAGAGCCACATTTTTTAAACTTAAACTATATAGGTAGGTACATTGTTATTAACTTAATTAGGGTACTCCTAAGCTGGCCTTTGCTAAAAACTCAAGGGCCCAAAGAGCTGCCGCATGTGGCTCTTGAGCCGCAGTTTGCCCACCAGGGGTCTAGATATACATCTATGAAAAAGTTTGTTCATACCTAGGCAAAAAATGTGTGCTGATATGTCCAGTCATCTAAAATTATGCAGTATACATATTCTGGATGACATTTATCGTTTCTTTTAGTCTAGAATATATCTGAGAGAAATCTGAGTTGTTAAGTTCATCTGATCTAATTAATGGCTATCAAAACATTTAATAGCAATTCAGTGGCAAGTGTTGAATCCCTGCTCCCCTCAAAAACAGCATTCATGCAGTTACAACACAAATTTAACTTTATTAAAGAACAGGATTAGGACAGAATTGGAGATTCAGGAGGGAAATATGAAGTTAAGTACACAAATTGGTTTTGATTTCTTTAACTTCTCTACCAGTTTTCAGTCAAGAAAAGAAAAATCAGCCGAGCTTGCTATCCCTCACAACGTAGGTGCACACTACATAAGCCTGGTCCCAGCACAGTTTTTCAAACACTGGTGGGTTCAGGTTGTTTCAGAGTCAAAAACAGAATTATAACTATCTTAAACCCAAAAGTTGGTTTTATTCTACTTGGTTGGTTCAATCAGTCAATGATGACTACAGAAACAGAAAAGCCAGACTTACACGGGTGAAGACACAGCATCCTTTTTTGCAGGGATGTAAGTTCTCCTCTGTGTTCATCATGCAACTGAGATAACATGATTACCCCTAGAACAACAGGCAGCAAACCCACAGGACAGGCTCCATCTTCCCGACCAAATTCATGACGCTATAACCGAATCTCATTTTCCTCATCATGTGTTGTTAGGGATTTCCAAAATCAATATATCACTCTTTATTTTTTTTATTTTTCTCCCCAGCATTCCTGGAGAGCTAATTATGAGAAATAATCCCCTCCCTTATTAGGCCAACTGTTTTCTGGAAAGAAACATTTGGTAAGGGTGGTGAACTGTAACTGCTGTTATAAGTTCCATTTCATAATAGTTAATTCTTATACTTGCAAGTTTTTCAATTCTAAACCCAAGCACTAATATGCAAGACAACCCAGGAGCCTGTCTACATTTCCTGGTGGTTCATGTTAATTCGGAGTCCACGCAGAGAAGAGAATGTCACACCATTGTTTTGAAAGAGTTTTCCAGCCTTTGCCTTAGTAATTAATAAGCTGACGCTGCATACTAAACACTTATCAACACTAATCAATGGGGCTGCTGCTTTCTCCAGAAAACAGGTAAACCCATCCAGGGAGTTTTCTTTTGGACTAGTCTGAAATATGCCACCAATATAGTGGTTCTTCCGGAGAATTTTATTCCCAGCAGTTCCATCTTGGTAACATTTAACAATTTCACTATTTTAACATTTTGAAATGCCAAAAAGAACACATTGATCCGGCAGCTAGGCTTATTAGAGAAGAACAACCTCGCAGGCGAGACAGGGAGGCTCGCAGTCCACTGGGAAAAGGGTAACGGGGAAAAGACAGAAAACAGCGGATAACAAACAAAGCCCAGCGCCACTCCAGCGTGCGATCGCATTTTCACCAGAATGGAAAACTTCACACACCAAATTACACACCGTCACCTATGGTTGTGAAAGGGACTGGGCATCACATTCTTTTTGTATGCACATCTACGGCTGCTGTCTGTTACCACAGGGGGTGGAGGGCGGGGTGGGGGGTGGGGGTGAGATCTAATTTGCCTTCCTAACAAGGAGTGTGCAAGCATAGCCATTTCATCTTGGAAAGGTCAGACCTGAGCTCTTCCCCCTGTGGCATCATCTTACCCCCACGGAGACTTAGGAACACAATGAGACTTCTCCCCATCAGACACTTGATACATACCTTCACCAAGACTGCTCCTTGCCTGGAGTGAAGACATCTTTGGAATAAAAAGAGTCTCCTTTTACAGTAAGTTCTTTTGATAACCTAAAACGGATTAGTTTTTTTTTTTTTTTTTTAAATACCATGTCCATCCTCAAACCTCCTGCCCAACGATGGTGACTGCTGTTGTGCCTACAAATAACTGCCTGCAGTAGACAACGTTTGAAATTCTGGAGATGCCTGGATACTGTGCGTGTATGGATATAATCAGAAAATAACGTGTCTCACTTAGGAAACGATACGTGGCTTTTTATTGCGATAAAATGGCCATAACTGAGTTAGGAGAGTGGGGGAGGGGGACCGAGAGAGATCCATCAGTCTGTCTTCCCGGGAAACTGTCAGCAGGGTGGGATTGGAGCAGCAACACTTTACATCGGATACAGTCCTAGGGGAACCTTAAAGGTTGGTTGCTCTGAGCTTCTCAATATTCTGCAAAATAGATTGATGGCAGTGGGCATCCCACTGATATTCAACGTCCACTCCGTTTCTGCTAAGAAATTACATTTCCCCCATTGTTCAAAATATATTACTATCTGGGAAATAAAAATGAGAAGTTAGGGGACCCACAGAAATACCTTTCCACCCCTTTTAAGCCAGTATTATCTATTCTAATCTCTTATTGTTTTAAATGCCAGAGTATGCTTAATGTATCAAGAAAACAACAACAAAGGCAAGAATAACACTTTTTTTTAAAGAAAAAAAAAAGATGAGAGACAAAATGATTAATAGGTGACTAATTTTCCCCTCATCTGTTCAATGTAACACTAAAATTAGATACATGCATGTTGCTTCTAAACTTTCAAATGACCAAATGACAGCTCCTCACGTCTCTCACAGCCAACACATTTGCTTCGGGGATCCTTTTATGGTTCTGAGCCTCAGCAAGAAATGTCTTTTAAAAGCACATCAACTTTTTCCCCCCCAGCTAATGGCCACTTCTGAGTTAAATGGTTCCATCAACATTCAAATTTAGATATTAGTTCCGTGCCCATTTATTCCCCCCTCAAAGAAGAGCGGTTCCTGCAGCTGTATATTTTTCCTGTATATAAAAAAAAGTTTATTATTTGACATCCATTTCTTTACATGACAGCTAAACATGCACTTCAGACAGTTTCTAGGCTTGATGCCGGGATGGATGGATGATTTCTCTGGGAAGACTTCGTTGCTGGTAGGGTTGACAGCCTCTGAGCATCAACTCAAGCGCCCGTTTTCCAAACATGCCCCACCACACCTTTCCCCTACACAGACATCGCTGCATCCGGAGAGCCAGGTGCACACACACCCAGCAACTAGTCCATGGTAGAAACCTCCAGAAGTAAGAGTAGCACCGGCCCCAGTTCACAGGCGGGGGCTGCCCAGCCAAGTAAACACTAACGCACGATCCGCTCGGGCGGAATAAGAACTCTAGGATGGACCTTGGGGACCACACAGGTCAGCACCCGGGGCGGGGAGGGAGGGAAGCGAGAAAAGTAATTTCCAAATGAAAGTCTGCCAGGTCTTACCCTTCACATCCCCCGGTCCTCCTCGGATGGGAAGCTCCCCGGGCACCTCTCGCCCGGCGCAGGGACGGCTTCTCCGGGAACCGAGCGTCCCCCCGCGGAGAGCTCTGCGGGGAGCGAGCGGAGGCGCCCCGCCCGGGCCGGGGGTGGCACTGGCGCCGCGGGAGCCTGGAGGAGGCGGAGGCGGAGAAGAAGTGGAGAAGGAGGATGGGGTGTAAGCGGGAGTAAGCGGGAGGGAGGGATGCACAGGGGTGGGTGGGGTGGAGCGGGAGGCGCCTCGGTCCGTCGGTCCGTAAGTCAGTCGGTCCGCGCTCCCCTACCCGCGCGCTGGGGTCCCCAGCCTGCAGCGCCCGCCAGTGACAGGGATCGGGACTGGAGCCCCCTCCGCCGGCGAGCCTCGCCCCTTCCCCGGGCTCTCCCCACTGGTCCTCCCGCTCGCTCCCCGCCTGGCGCGGCGCGGGGCCGCCCGTCCCCGCCCGCCGGTCCCGGTGCGCGGCGCCTCACCCGGTGCGCGCGGTCGGTCCCGCCTCTCCCTCCGCTCGCCTCGCGCGCCGTCTCCGGCTCCCTCCCGCTCCGGTCCCATTTATGAGGCGCGGTCCCATCACGTGTTAATGAGCCTTTGTCCTGCCCCGGCGGCGACGGCGGCACGGACCCCGCCGCCGAGGGAGCTGCGCGGGGAGGGACCGGGCACCGCGCGGCGCGGCGCCAGCGGCTCCAAACTTTGCAGCCGCCGCGCGGGGGGGACCGGCCCCGGAGCCCGCCCCGCGGCCAGAGGACCAGAGGGCGAGCCTCCCCGGCCCGCGTCACCTGCTCCTCTTCCTCCTCTTTCTCCTCCTCCTCCTCCGCGGCCCCAGGGTCCCCATCTCCGTGCCTTGGCTCTCCGCCCAGACACCCTCACCTCCCGGCCGAGCAGAGGAGAGGCTCGTGCCCGCGCCGCCCCCGACCCCGGGGCCATCCATCCATCCACCCATCACGCGCGCAGCGCCCACACCTCGCGCGGGGGTCACGTCTGGGGCGGCTGGAGGAGCCGGGAGGGAAAGGGGAGCGTGACGGGGAGAGGCCGAGGGCTCCCCGGACCCGGGGGGCTGCTTGGAGCCCCTCACCAACGACACCAGATCGCCCCCGCCGCCAGCAGAGCCAGCCGGGCCCCGTGCAAGCGAAAGCCAGCGTGAGCCCGGGCCGCGCAGCTCCGAGCCCCGGGCTACCTGGCGGCGGCCGCGCGGACACCTGTCCTTCGCCCTCGGGGCAGCGCCGGGCGCCCTCCAGCCCCCATCCCCGCCCTCCCGGGGGATCCCCCAGCCCGGGCTGCAAACGGTGGGGCTCCGCAGGCGGCTGGCTCCGAGCCTCCCCGCACGCAGGGCACGGCCTGGGGGCCCCACTCGCGCCTCGCACCTTCTCGCTGGCGGAGGACAGCCCTTCCCGAGCCCGGAGGGAGGGAGGAGGCCGGGCGCTCCCGGCCGACGCCGCGGGCGCCTGGGGATGCTCGGCGCGGCCGCGGCGGGAATGAGGGGACATGCTCGCTAATTGGTCCCACTGTCCGCCGCCGTCTGCCTCCCGTGCGCTCGGATCAAACCTTAATTGGTCTTTACATTTATCACCGTGAATTGCGAACCCACAAACAAGCCCCGGCCTCTGTGGGAGCAGAAAAAGCTCCTCCTTCCCTCTCCTCCTAGGCCTGGGCTTGGTGGTGGTGGTGGTGGCTGATGGTCCTGGCTGCTGCACGAGTTGGGTCCCGGAAAGCCGCAGGCTTTCCACCTGATGGAGCCACGTCACTCTGGCCCCCGAGAGTCCCAGGGAAGGCACTGGGTTCGGTTCCCAAATCTCTGCTCCTGTGGCCGCCTCGGCGTTCATTATGATGACACCTGGCCAAGGATCTAGCAAATTCTGCCCCAGTCTTCATGGGACATAACCTATCTCCTTCCCACCTCCACTCTCCTCCGGCCCAAGCACAGAGCCCAACAGCCGCTGTAACAGGTCTGATCCCCATCTTGGAACTACGTGCTGAGAATCCAGAGAAGCAAACCTCTTAAGGAAGAGAGGAAAATCGGTGGGGAGGAAGCCCAAGGTTGGTGGGTACAGAGCGAGGAGGGGAGCTTGTAAAGTGCTTTCTGGAACATCTGGCCAAATGTAGAAAGGCTTCCTGCAGAGTGCCACTTCCGTGTTTGACACCCCCCTAGACTGCTTTAGGTTAGAAGAAAGTATTTCCTATTTTCCTCATCAGGTAAATGGCCACAACCGAGATGATCCATTTTTTCTAGGCAGGCAGATGGAATAGGTTGTAAGTAAAGATCTGATGGACCCATTGATAGACGGAGGAATGATTGATAGGAGGGTGGAGGCGGGATGAGCACTGGCCACCACACCTAATACCTCAGCCTGGGGCGGATTCAGCCACTCCACTCTAGAGAAGGCTACAAGGCGGGGAAGAGAGGTTTCAGCATCTGTTGCCTCTTTTCCTTTAGAGGTCATGGTTGTTAGATTTCACCTGCACCTCACCCTGGGCAGGAGAAATATTCACAAAGTTTTGCTCTCCTCCTGATTTTCCAGACTTTCCAGTATTTTCCAATCTGGTGACTTGACAAGAAATACCTTCAAAGTCTTGCGACTTCTAGCGGAGCAGTTTCCAATGGTTGCCAGTAACCGAAAGCTAGGATCTAGGCAGCTCTTCTGGCTGCGGTGAGGACATCTTCGAGCAGCAGATAAAGCTAGGAAGCTGGGCTTCTGGAAGGCATTCAGGGGTTTCCCAGGGGTGCTGCCACTCTCCCCTGCAGCCAGGTGACCTGTGCTCTTCAGGTGGCCAACGGGCTTAGAACCTATTACATGCCCAGCACTGACACATTCTGGGGGTGCCCCTTACAGAGGTGGGAACCACTTACAACCTTGGCAGGAACTCCATGGAAATCTCCTATCTCAACCCAGACACACCAACTTTTACTTTTTTTGCTTTTTAAAATATATTTTATTGATTTTTCACAGAGAGGAAGAGAGAGGGATAGAGGGTTAGAAACATTGATGAGAGAGAATCATCGACCAGCTGCCTCTTGCACACCCCCTACTGGGGATGTGCCCACAACCAAGGCACATGATCTTGACCAGAATTGAACCTGGGACTCTTCAGTCCTCAAGCCCAGGCTCTATCCACTGAGCCAAACCGGTTTTGGCAATTTTTACTTTTTCATGAAGAAGATCAATCTGATTACCTTAAGTGTCTCCCCAAGTCTCTTTTGATGGATGGTGCATTTCTTCACTGGATTCCATGAAATTACAAGCAGAAGCCTAGGATCCAAATGGTTTGAAATTTATTTGTTGAGCCACTGGCCGAAGTGACCTGTGGACGGAGCCCGTCATTCAGAATCTAATCAAGTAGTGACTATAGCCGCTATCATTGTTTAGCCTGTTATTCTGTTGTTGCTCGGGGGTGGGGTAAGGCTGGAGCCCGACAGCTCGTGAATTGTTCTGCCTTTCCATTTAGAACTCAAGGATAATGCTCAGTAATGGAGTCAAAATTTGGCTTGTGACCTGGCATTTTATTACCACAAGTGAATGCTTTGTGGAAGCAGAGAGAGTTATTATGTTGTATGGGAAACTGTCTTCTTGTGGACATGCTTGTAGGTCTTTAAAATTTAAAGTCTGTCCTGGGCTCGTCAGCGTGTTAGATTGCCAAAGAGCTGCTACACTTTTTTTATTTTTTTATTTTTATTTATTTATTTTTTTTATCAGAGGTGGAAGAGGGGCAGAGAATGGACAGCAGGAAAGCAGGATGCCCGTTAGTGCCCCAGAGTTTACATTTTGAAAGGATCACCTTCATATGGCAGAGAGTGATTTAGTCTCCACATGTGGTTGGCCTGCCACTGTACTCCCTAAGAGAGTCAGCAAGAATGACAAATGCAAGCTGTCAACATCCCTGCATAGGAACATTATGCTGGAGACACACGTACATTGAACACAAGACATTAAATGGTCCTTAGACCTCAAACCTAGGTTGAATTTGAACTCATGACCTTCTGAGGAAAGAGTGTGGCAACCCCTTAAGGGACTTTATTAGTTCCTGAACTGTTACATGTGAGGCTGTCTGGTTTTTGTTGTTGTTGTTGTTGTTGTTTTTCTTTTCTTTTCTTTATCCTTTTAGAATTAAGACAGATCTGTCTATGATGAGCCAGTTTACTGCTGTTCCGTGTAATTGAGGTATTCACTCAGTGACATGGAGAGGATGAGAGCACAACGAAGGCTGCACATTCCAACTTCAAAGGAAGATCTCCGTTCCTGCCTTCCTGTTAACAGTTACACTGGACGCAGGCACTGGAGAAGCTTGTCCCGCCTCCCTGAGATAGCTGTTGATCCCAAAGGAGCTGTACTTTAAGCTTCCTTTTTCTTCTTGTTATGGCTGACGAACCAAAACGTTACTCTTAGAGTTTTGGGAGTTCTTTCTGAGTTTGGCTCTCATGGTTTGTTGTTTTTGTTTGTTTGTTTGTTTGTTATTTTAGATGTGATGCTCATACCCCAGGGCTAGAACGCTCACTGATTAAAGACATTTTCAGAATGATATTATAACTGCACGGTTTCATTCTAATTCAGAGCATTGCTTCAGCATCCTGACAGCTATTATCAACTCTCCATCGAAGCATTAAAGCATTTTGTTTTCCAGTGGCTCTGTACTGCTCGATGGGAATTTGCTTCTTCCTTCCCAGGCGAAAGGGTAAGTGTGAGCAAGCCTACAGACCATGCTGGGGCTCTGTCATCTTGAGCATCGGGTCAGACATGCTTGCTCAGGAGATGCTCTACCAGTGATGCAAGCAGCCTAAAGACCCTCCCGCACCACTTCTGCATGTGTCTCAAGAGCTATAAGCTAGTGACGGGGAATGTCATTGTTTCTCACTCCACCGTCAGAAATTAGACTTCACGAGATTCGTTCTAGGTGGAGAAGCTAGTTGCTAGGGTAGGGGAAGAATGGGTGAAGGAGGCAGGACGATGGGCTTCTTTGACCTAAGGGGACACTGTGCTATGCTAGGCACAAAGAAAATCACAGCCGCTTCTCGGTGATCTTTCCACAACTAAACACATGCTCATTAGGACGCTTTTTTCACCTTCTCACCTTCTTTCATTAAACCCCACTCTTTAGCGTCCCAGCTGAGCAGCAGCAAGGAAGGCTGAGAAATGACAGGAAGGCATTTTCCCTTTGTTCCTATGTTTTGTTTTGTTTCTCATCACCAAGCAGAGGACTGGTAATGAGGAGATGGATCATCCTTTCATTTCAAACCATATGAGGAGCATGTTCTCACAGATAATAAACAAGTACATAGAGCAAATAAGGAGAGTGAGAAAACAGGTTAATAAAGCTTTTGTTCCCTCTTGATTAAACTCTTGCAAAATGGTCATCAAAAGCCTATAGTTTAAAGAGGCTACAAAATTACATGTCTAAATATCTCATTTTTTAAAGAAAGTTGGGCAAGCAGCACTGGTATTATGATGTGAAAATGTGGCAAATCATCGGAAAATAGCACTAAGAGAGTATTTCTTAAATAGTCACTTGGCTCTCTTCCTACTTTACTTCCTAGTTTTTTTTTTGTTTGTTTGTTTTTTAACTGCAGGTAGGAACTTATAAAAGAAAAAGAAATAACCATCTACCTTGGATTATAAGGACAAAATAAAATAATAAACACAAAACTCCCAACCTGGTGCCTAGAACTTGGTCTCAGTGAATGATTGCTGTTTTTAGTCCTCCCACCACTATTGCTATACTGTGGCTGCATTTGTATTACATGTCTGGAAAGGACCACAGTATGGCTCGGGGCTTTTTAATTCTCAAACCAGAGGGTGGGCAGCTGATTCATACATAAAGTGCTCACATGTTGAGGGTTTCTTGGGGCTCAGCTGTGACTTCTTTGCTGTCGCTCCCATTCCGAACAGATGCCGTCGATTATCTGCTTTCACCGTGTTCTGGATGTCCTGATACCTTGAGAAGTCCCCATTATCTACTCCCTGCAGTTCACTGGCTTTTCCTAAAAATGCAGCTGCCAGTAAAAAGAAAAAATAAATAAATAAAATAGAACTGGAAAAAGCCAATGTGGGTTTCTTTGTTTTGTCTGTCTGTTTTATCCAAAACATGTTCAAGAAAGTAGGTATAGTTCAGACTTTATTCTTTTGACAGCATTGAAGAATTGAAAGCATATTGTTCTCCATTTTTTGTTTAAAGAATTATTGATTTAGATAGGATGGATGAGGGAGATTTGGAAGCAGAACATCTGGGGATGTGGATCTAACCCCCAGCTACGGCACTGATGAGCTAGGTGATCACTGAACATTCCTAGACCTCACTTTCCCATTCTGTGAGATGGGAACCACACAAACCTGTCTGACTTCTTTTATATAGTCTTTGGAAATGTCTAGTAAGCTAATAAAGGTAGAAGCACATTGAAAAAAGCTTCAAGAAAATTTCAGTGAAAGATTTCATTACCACTTATCATTGAGCTGATGTAATGGCCCACTGATTTCTCGGTTGCATCAAATTACATAGGATATTTTAATTATTCTGCTTGTTCCAAGGAAAAACAATAAACAAATTATGAATCTGAGAGCTTTGGAGGATGTACCTAATGCCCAGAGAAGGATGTAATGCACTGATAACCAAATGGGAGACTCTTTAAGTAAGAATCCGGGATGTATGTAATGGATGACTATGTATATTGAAAGGAATTTCAGTTGGAGGAATGACATGTCTCTTTAAGCTGATAAATTGTCTGACCCACCTGTGGTTATTGCTACCAGGCTACAAATTGTTACCCAGTGGGGGTTACTCTTTCAACGAAAGGAGACATAGTTTCCCTATACTTGAAAATCAGGAAAATGTGTGATTTATTATGCCTTTAAAAATACCATTCTCCTCTACACTGGATGCTGAATGTTTTTTAACAGAGAGGAAGGGAGAGGAAGAGAATCAGAAACATTGATGAGAGAGAAACAGCAATCAGCTGCCTCCTTCACACCCCCTATTGGGGATGTGCCCACAACCAAAGTACATGCCCTTGACCAGAATCGAACCTGGGACCTTTGAGTCCACAGGCTGACACTCCATCCATGAGCCAAACTGGTCAGGGCTTCCCTTAAATTTTCAAACAAAAAAGTCCAACAGCCTATATAGCCACCTAGTGTGAAATAATCAAAATTATACCTATTTTTTTGGTCAGGTCAGAAAAAAAAATTTTTTTTTAGTGTTCTGTGAGATTTTAATAATGAATGTGTGCCATGAGATGAAAATAGCTGAAAATTGCTGTCCTAAAGGAAGGCTTTCTTTCACCTTCCCCAGTTCTTTCTCTCTTCAATGGGTGTTTTTATTAATAAGGAGCCTGTTGGGTGGGTGAGTGGGTAGATGGGGGGCAGATATAGAAAAGGAAAAATCACTGAAGGAAAAAGGAAACAGGAAGAAAATAGAAAATATTTATATTTATAAGAATCTCTTAACTACTAACATTTAGAAACTTGAGATGGTATGTGAAATTTGTGATCTGACACTGCCTAATATGAAATACTAAGAGTGCTCCAAGGGTTTGACTTTGGAGAACTACTGGAGTCTTTTGCTAGGCAGCCCCTGACTAATTCACTTCTGCTCTGAAAGACCTCAGAGAAGCAAACAGATCTAAGAATAACCCTGAAAGTTAAAGCACACTAAGAAAAATTGTGTATATTTAATTTTATTTGATTAAAAAAGATTCAAAGATAATATAATGTCAAGGCAACATTTTGTTGGTACTAATATGCTCAATTGATTAGGTCAGTGAAGCAAACCATGGGTTCAATACTGAAGGCAATCATTGCATTCTCAGTCTTTATAATTATTCTTGAGTAAAACTAGAATTTAAAAGTTAATCCTATATAATAAAAGGTTAATATGCAAATTGTCCCCTCAGGAATTCGACTGACCAGGAATTCGACCACTTGCTATAACGTGTGCTGGCCACCAGGGGTCAGTAAAGAATGAAGGAAGGAAGACTCCAGCCAGCAGCAGGGGGAAGAAAGGCCTCAGGACCGTACCTGAGCATGAATTTCATGCATCAGGCTTTTAGTATTTTATTTTATTTATTATTTTTTAATACTTTATTGAGTTTTTACAAAGAGGAAGAGAGAGGGATAGAGAGTTAGAAACATTGATGAGACAGAAACATCGATCAGCTGCCTCCTGCACACTCCCTACTGTACCCACAACCAAGTTACATGCCCTTGACCAGAATCAAACCTGGGACCTTTCATTCTGCAGGCCTACGTTCTATCCACTGAACCAAACCCGTTTCAGAAAGGCCTTTAGTATTTTAATAAAAGTTAAACCTGTTTATTATAATGAAGAGCTATATGTTAGAAAGTAAAAAGTCAATCCCCACTTCATACCCTCACCTCCCAACTTTTTACCCAGAAGTATTTGCTATTAAGTGTGATATTATTCTTTAATACATGGTTTGCATATATAATTACTTGAGTGAATTAAAGGAGAAATTCCTAGAAATGGAATTTTGGAGTACAAGTCTTACGTATTTAAAATGTTGAAAGACAATGCCCATTGCATGCTGAGCCCTTTAAATGGACTCTATCAACCCATATAAACACCTGCCGGGAGCACAGTGAAGGCCCAATCTGGTGCCACCTGTAAGATAGCACTGGGGCTCGCTTAAAGGTAGCAGACCAGTGCTGCCCAGGGGCTTTGGAACTGTGTAGGAGAAGGGGCATTCTGTTATTTTAACGATTGGGAGGGTGGACTAAGGGACTGGGAGACATTAGACAAGCTGCAATGCAAGGGGCAATCACACACAATTAAAAGTTGACCTGTGTCCCATACAATTTACAAATGTTTTGGTGGGCAATCATGTTAGTGAAGAACCTTTATTACTCTGAGCCTAAAGCCTAACTACATTTCACATGTAAATCCAACCAAAGTTTTTTGTTGTTTTTTTCTTTGTCATGTTTTTAATATCATTGAATTTTCCAGGAATACAACCACCATGTAAATTGAGAGTTAAATACTTTGAAAAATTGCATCACTGTGGCATTTAAGCCTTAAAGCTACATGTCTTTATTGGTCTCTATTTATAACTAGTGTATTCACAGTGGTTCTATGTGTAATTTGACTACGCCATCACTATGCCCAAGCTTACACATAACGATATATATGGATATTATATACATTACTTTCTTTGGTTCCTTTTATATTTTACGTAGGACAAGATGCTGACCCTTTTAAAGCATGTGCGTAGTAACTTATCTAGACATTTCATTTCACTTTACTAAAATTGCACAGCAGTCAGTCACCCCTTATCCTGGTATTGCTTTCTGTGGTTTCAGTTACTTACAGTCCCCACTTCAGTTTGAAAATAATAAATGGAAAATCCCAGAAATAAGCAATTCATTTGTTTTAACCTGAGTAGGATGATGAGATCTCAAGAGGCCCACCCTGCCTGGCACCCCCCCGCCCACCCCCCCTGCCCCAGGATGTGAATTACCCTGCATCTCCACTTTGATCATACTCCCACACGGACCCGTCAGTCACTGTGTAGTATCCCAGAAGCAGTATCCCAGTGCTTGTGTTCCAGTGATCCTTATAGTCGCCTACTGCTAGGTCACAATGCCTACCTCCTTCAACTCACTTCATCTCATCACACCAGCATCATCTCACCTCCTCAGAAGAAGAATGGTAAGTACCGTATAAAGATATATGCTGTGTGTGAGAGAGAAAGAGACCACATTCACTTTTATCACAGAACAGGCACACCTCAGTTTATTACACTTTGCTTTATTGTGCTTTGTAGGTGTTACGTTTTTGACAGATGGAAGGCAAGACCCTCCAGTAAGAAAAAGACTACAGTCACTTCATTGTGATACTGGCTTTACTGCAGTGCAATATCTCCTGGGTGTGCCTCTCTATTGTTCCCCTGTTCAGAGGGGAAGTGCTGACTTGTGTGTCTTCTGGTTTTCAAGCTTCTCTTGGCTTGCTCAGACTCTGGAACCCTTTCTGCACCCTCCAGGCCCAAGAACCCACAGGTAGAGTGCTATTGCAATCTTAAAAGCCACTCCAGAAAACCAGTCCAGTCAGGGCAGGTCTACCCAGTGCTTCCCAAAGGTACATAAGAAAATATTTTTCCTTTATCTCACATAAGAAAAAAACTTTTTTTTTTTTTTTTTTTTTGGTCATGGACAAGTTCACATTGTATGGAAATTTTAGGATTCCATCTGAGAAAGGTAAAAAAACATGATGTATAAGGAGACTGGATAGTGAGGATGGCAGCACAGTGGCTACTGATCAGACCCTGCTTCTCTCTTCAGGCCTCTCTCCAGACCTGATTTGCAGCCCCATCAGCAGTCAGTGATGGGTCACCATGTCTGCCACCATAGCAATCTGCAGGACTGACTTTCTTTTTTTCTTTTTTCTTTTTTTAAAAATATATTTTATTGATTTTGTACAGAGAGGAAGGGAGAGAGATAGAGAGTTAGAAACATCGATGAGAGAGAGAGTCATCGATCAGCTGCCTCTTGCACACCCCCTACGGGGGATGTGCCCGCAACCAAGGTACATGCCCTTGACCGGAATCGAACCCGGGACCTTTCAGTCCCCAAGCCGACGCTCTATCCATTGAGCCAAACCGGTTTCGGCAGGACTGACTTTCTGATGGTTGAGCCTCCGGTCATTGTGGATGTAACAGACCCAGGGTTTTTATATATTAGGATTGCACATTCAGTCACTTTGCTAAACCATATTTAGTCTAGTAATATGTCTTTAACTTCTTTTAGATTTTCTATGTAGATAGTCATATCATCAGCAAGGTTGATTTGTTTTTATTTTTTCATTCCCATCATTCCGCTTATATTTCTTTTTTCTGTCTAGAAATTTCTAATTCAGTGTTGAACAGAATGTTGAAAATGTCTCTGATTTTATGGGGAATGTTTCTAACTTTTCACCATTAATGGTGGTTACCATATTTTTGGTAGATACCCTTTATTACGTTAAATTTATCAAATGCCTCTTCTCTATTAATTGAGAGGGTTATATGATTTTTATTTTTACCCATATAATTTAAACTCCATTCAAATATTTTCTAGTGTTAAACTTCCTTTGCATTTTTTACTCAGCTTGATCATCATATATTTACTCACATACTGCCAGTTTAATTTGCTAATATTTTCTTTAGATTTTTTGCAACTTATGTTTATAAGTAACATTGTCGTATAATTTTCTTTCCTTAGCTGTCTTTATCTTGCTCTAGTAGTCAAGATTTACTACCTTTATAGGATGAGTAGAGAAGAGTTTCCTCTTCTCTCCTCTGAATGACTATATAAGATAGAAATAAACTAGTTTTTTGTTTTTGTTTTTTTAAAGTTCCTTAAATTGTCTGTAAAACCATCTGGGCTTGATGTAGGGAGATTTTAAACTACTGATTCAATTTCTTTCATGGTTACAGATATTTCTGGCTTTCCATTTCTTCTTGATTTAGTTGGTTATGTTCCTATAAGAATTTAATATCATATACTTTTCAAAATGTAGTGGCATGAAGTTTCTTTATGCTTTTTATCTTTTTAATATGTAGTATATTTGTATAATAAATCTGCTCATTATTTCCTAGTGCTGTTTATCTATGTCATATTTCTTTTTTCCTTGATCATTCCTGCAAGAGGTTTGATTTGAGAGATATTTAGGGGCCATGAATTTTTAGAAATTCCACAAAAAGCATCAATGTGCTGAATAATTGACATTTCCTTTGGTGCACTTATTTTTCTCCACAAATTTTTAACAGGTCAACCAAATTATTATTGTAAAACATGCCTATGCTATGACTATAACAACCTGCCAAGCTTTTGTATGTTTGTTCTTTTTCTCCTATTTTTTTTTTCTTTCTTCTTCCTCCGAGTCCTTTTCTTCTTCATTTTTTTTATGTAAATATAATCTTTATTTACTGGATTAAAATAATTTTTGGATTTTTTTAATTAGGAAAGAAATACTGGACATAGAAAAATTTCTGGAGTATAAGATAAAAATCAAGAGTCTTTCTCCTTGTCTTATACCAATCTCTAAAAGAAAACCATGTCTATTTTTAAAGACATTTTATACATTTGTATAGATGCATAATCTTACTTCTTACACAATTTTGATCATATTATTTATGTGACTCTTCACCATACTTTTGTAGTAATTTAATAATAGGCCTTAGAGATTTTCCTTTATTAGAAATTATAACTTTATTTTATTTGTATGTCTTCATATACAATTTCTATTTTGATTACCATTTACATGGAGTATCTTTCTCCATCCCTTTACTTTGAGTCTATGTGTGTCCTTATATCTAAAGTGAGTCTCTTTTAGACAGGATACACTTGGACCTTATTATTATTTTTATTTATTCTTATTGTTGACCCTATTACAGATGCCCCATTTTCCTACTCTTTGCTCACCTCACCTAGTAGGCCCCACCCCCCTTCTCTATGGCCATCACCACACTGTTGTCTGTGTCTATGGTTTATGCATATATGCTCTTTAGCTAATCCCTTCACCTTCTTTCATCCAGTCATAATTGTTATGTTTACACTTGTTTCTAACATATTTGTGGTTTCTGTTTGTTTCTTCTCATGATCCCGCTCCTTTTATTTTTATTATGTTTTGATTTTATTTTTCCCTACCCTTTTCCAAAAGGTATTTATTTTGTATCTCTTCTTCTAATGGAAGGGATGCCTACAAAATGTCATGAGCCATTTAGTATAATGCACTCCTTGCGAACAGACAGATTAGAAAAGGTTGTTTTTTTATTGTGTGTGATACTCCATTAATTGGTGAGTAAGAAGACCTTTGTGAATGAAAAGGCTCACCTTTCTCCTGATTGACACAGCATCAGATATCAGCTCTCAATTGCCAACTTGATGTCACTTGTGTGCAGAACCAAAGTTCACAGTCATAAGCAGCAGCTTTTTCTTTTCCAGAAATTATGCACACAACTTTAACACCTATTCTTAAGTCAACAAAATCTAAAGTTAATTAATGTCTTATTATCATCTTGACAAACATACAGACCTTAGAACCATGTTAACTCTAGTCCCACTGAATTTATATGCATTTTAAAATAAATTGTTATGTGATTTTTAACCCCCACAGATTAGATAGCATAATATTAGCATTATTTTATACAGACAATATTAATTTACCAGTAGCTCTGTGCACAAATCCGTGCAGCAGTAGCTTGCCAGTAGCTTGCTGTTGCCTTCCAGTATCTCTCCGCCTGCTGCCCTGCCCTCCTGTAGTTCCCCCTAGACCCTTCTCATAGCTTGGTGCCCTGCCACCTCCTGTAGTTCTCCGCCACCCACTTGTAGCTCGCTGCCCCACCCTCCTGCTGATCCATGATCTGGTCGTTATGCAGTTGGTCGTTATGCTTCATGGCATATATCAGTTGAGAAAGTGCTTTGTCTAGTTGTCATTCTCTTGTAAATTATTTATCTGATTTATCTCTTCTATTTTTCCTTGCTATTTCTATAAGCCAGTGTTCTCCAGAGAAACAGACCAATAGG
The DNA here is from genome assembly GCF_964339955.1 of Pipistrellus hanaki. Taxonomy (NCBI): domain Eukaryota; kingdom Metazoa; phylum Chordata; class Mammalia; order Chiroptera; family Vespertilionidae; genus Pipistrellus; species Pipistrellus hanaki. The sequence goes on from NC_140509.1 coordinate 41,067,894, forward strand.
ATGGAGATTATATATATATATATATATATATATATATATATAATGTATATATCAGATAATTATTATGGAGGCCCAGATTCTGACTATAATCTGGAGTTCTAAGGCCTGAGAACTGGAGGGTTGGGAGTGGTGATGGTATAAATCCTGGTCCAGATTTGAAGGCCTGGGAACCAAGAACACTAATGTCTGAGGCAGAAGAAGATGGCTCAGGTCAGAGAAAAGTATCTGCCCTTCATCCACCTTTTTGATCCATTCAGGTCAACAGATTGAATGATGCCCAACCACATTGGGTAAGGCCATGCCTTCGTCAGTTTAAGAACTCAAATGATAATCTCTTTAGGAAATATCCTTACAAACATACTCAGAAATAAAGTTTTATGATGTATCTGGGCATCCCCTCACCCAGTCAAGTTGACACATAAAATTAGCCATCATAATCCTACCTAATAAAAAAGTAATATGCAAATTAACCATCACTCAGCTCAAGCCACACCCACCAGCCACGCCCAACAGCCAATCAGAGCAAGTGTGCAAATTAACCCAACCAAGAAGGCTGCAGCCACAGAGAGCAGTTGAGAGGCTTGGGTTTTCCCAGCAATGGAAGCCATGCTTTCCACACACCCTGGTGGGTCTAAGCCTCCAGGCTACAAAGTTTCAATTACAGAAGGTACATAAGCCCCAATAGAAATGGCAGCAGCCATGGAGTGAGCAGGAGGCTTGGATCCACTCCAGGCTACAAAGTTTCAATTGTAGAAGGTAAATAAATTTCAGATACCAGGACTTCAGCTTGGGTCGCCGGGGGGCGTGGCCCGCCTGCAAACCACCACAGGCCTCTCACTCAGACCGCCCCATGCCCCAAGACCCCCCCCCCCACCACCACCACCACCACCCCGGTCTGGGACACCCTTCAGGGCAAATCAGCAGGCCCCCACCCATGCACCAGGCCTCTATCTATTTAATAAAAGAGTAATATGCAGATCGATTATCACTCCAACACACAATAGCTGCCTCCATGAGGTCAAAGATCCTGCCCCCATGTAGACACAAGATGGCCACCACAATATGGCCAGCAGGGGAGGGCAGTTGGGAGGCACCAGGCCTATAAGGGAAGGCAGTTGAGAGGGACCAGGTCTGCAAGGGAGGGCAGTTGGAAGCCATCAACCCTGCAGGGGAGGGCAGTTAGGGGTGACCAGGCCAACAGAGGAGGGAGGTTGGGGGTAAATGGGCTGGCAGGGGAGCAGTTAGACATCAATCAGGCTGGCATGGGAGTGGTTAGGGTGATCATGCTGGCAGGCAAAAGTGGTTAGGGGCAATCAGGAAGGCAAGCAGGCGAGCAATTGGGAGCCAGCAGTCCTGGATTGTGAGAGGGATGTCCGACCCAGTGGGATCGGGTCTAAATGGGCAGTTTAACATCCCTTGAAGGGTCCCAGATTGGAGAGGGTGCAGGCTAGGCTGAGGGACACCTCCCCCACCCTGTGCACAAATTTAGTGCACTGGGCCTCTAGTATTTCACTATAATGCTTCTCGGTATAGATTTACTTACTTACTTACTTATTTACTTATTTACTAGAGGCCTGATGCACGAAATTTGTGTAAGGGTCTCAGCCCTCACAGCCTCGTCTGGCCCTGACAGCCCTGGCTTTGTCTGGAAGGTTGTCCAGATGGTTGTTCTGCTGTTCAGTCTAATAAGCATATTAACTCTTTATTATATAAAATTTATTCTGTTAAGTCATGTTTTCTATTTCTGTGGATTCATGTCTTCCATCAAATCTGGAATTTTCTCCAACATTATCACTTCAAATATTGCTTGTCTGCTACAACTCAGTTCTCCCCCTCTCTGACACAAGTTAGACCTTATTCTATCTTTCAGACATCTTAACATCCCTTTGGAATTTTCCAGCTCCTGTTTTTCAGTGTTGCATTCTGGGTAATCTGCACAGATCTATACTTACATTAACTCATTTCCTCTTTAGCTGTGTCTAATTGAATGTTGGGCTCATTCACACTGTGTTTGTAGTTACCATCTGTATTTATATATATTGAATTTAGTTCTTCATGAGTACCTGGTTTTTTAGGACAATCTTGTGGGTATTTTTCTCATTTTTTATTTCACTTGCATTACTTAAATTGCTGTAAAATGATTTTTAATCATAATTACTTTACATCCATTATCTAAGTCTTTGATGGTTGATCATCTTTTATGTGTTGGTCTTGCTCACTTTCACTTATTGTACTTTGTTTCCCATGGTTTGGTAATTTTTATTTATTTGTTTTTAAAGTATATTTTTATTATTTCAGAGAGGAAGGGAAAGGGAGAAATGCAAACATTAATGATGAGAGAGAATCATTGATTGGCTGCCTCCTGCACACCTGCTCCCTAGTAGGGATCTATCCCAAAACTCAGGCATGTGCCCTTGAACCCAAGACCCTTTAGTCAATAGGCCAATGCTCTATCCATTGAGCCAAATTGTCAAGGCTGTAGAGTAGCACTGAATCTAAGGGAATATTGAGGACCTGAATGGCATGTACTTTCCTTCACAGAGCATTTACTTTTGTTTTTGCTTTTACTGGAAACGAGGTGATACTACTGATTTATGTCTACTTTAATCCTCTCCTAAGGTCCTGGCTTCACATACAAATTTTGGGTCCTGCCTTCTCACCTAGCAGGATGCCTAAGGCTTAGTCTTCAGATCTAAAGGTTAATATCCTCATATATATATGAGGATATATATATGAGGATATTAACCTCATATATATATATATATATATATATATATATATATATATGTATTTTTATTCAACCTATGATAGGTAACTGGTGATTTGTAGTTTCAGGGATAGAAGGAGAATGCAAGGACAAGAGATATAATTTACTACACAGTATGCTAATCATTGCCCAGACTCCCATATTTTCAGAATGAACTTAACTATTATGTTGAATTAAATAATTAAAATACTATTCAATTGCACTTTCAATATTTTTAGTCTCTTTCTTATTCTTCTAAGATGATCTATTACTGTTTACTGACTTTCATTTTGCATAATGTGAAAATCCTTTGTCCAAAATGATGAGGATCTATAATAATTCCACAAGATCCTGAAATTAAAAAAAAATAAATATGCAATCATCATTAAAATATCAGCTCTATCCACAAGAATTCAAGTTCCATGAGTAGAGGGTTCTGTATGTTTTGCTCATCATTTTAATTCCAGCACCGAGAATAGTGTTTAACTGGTACTTAAGAACATGTATTGAATTGACAAATTAATGCATTTTATAAAGAATAACTTTATTATTATTTTTTTTTGAGATTATAGAAAGACTAGAGCCTCAGTGAATGAAATTCATGCACAGGTAGGTCCTTAGACCTGGCTGGCAATCAGGGCCAATCTGTGGGGTGACTGGTGGAGCAGTTGGGAGGTCCCACTCGCACCCACCTTGGCTGGCCTGGGGCCTGCAGGCTGGGGGAGCTCCTGCATTGGGCATCTGCCTCCTGGTGGTCAGTATGCATCATAGCAATTGGTTGTTCTGCCCATCATTCCACCTTTTGGTCGATTTGCATATTAGGTTTTTGTTATATAGGATGTGACAGATGTTACTCTTATTTTACCATGCAATTATCCCTAAGTTTCAAAGGTCAGAAACCTTATTGTACAAACTTATTTAAATCACATATATCTTCCTGACTACTCTGGTAGATATATGGTCACAGAGAACCAGTGTTGTACTGGATCACTCTTACACAAGAATATTTTACAGAATTATGCATGTTTTTCTAACTGAGCATATTGTCTATACTAATAATAGCCTACTGAACTGGGTCTGGCAGCATCAGTGGTGGGAGTCAGGCCTGGGTCCATCACCAGTTAGAAGGAATCTCAGGGTGAGGACCATCACCTCAGCCAGAACTCAAGATGGTCACCTGGCCTGGCCCCTCTTCAGAGGCAGCCTCCATGTACACTTCAGGCGACAGACATGGATGCCTAAGAGGCTCGGGCAATGGTGCCCCATCCCTACTCTACTCCCCTTGTCTCCTTCACCTGTGGCCCCCACAGAAGGATATGTATGAGAGCCCTTCCCCTGCTACCTTTCACCACTGTCCCTGGCCATCCTTTAGTACACAGGCAAATCCGCTCTCACCTGCTTCCAGGGCCTCTGCTCTGGATGGGGCCTTTGGAATCCAGGGCTCACAGAGAACTATTGCTCTTGAAGGTGTCTTTGCCACAATGTGAATAAACTGTCACTTTTTGGAATAGGGACTCATGCAAAAGTTTTTCTTGAAACAGATCTATGTTCTGCAGCTGTGGCCACTGTCCTGAGACCAGGTCCTGTCTCTGGGAATCGGGGCACTGGAGTGGAAGTCCCCACCTCACCCTCATGCCCTTTTACATTCAGGGATTGAGCTTAATTCACTTTGGGGGAGGCCTGGCAAGGGTGACAGGTATCACAGATGGAAGGATGGAGAATGGAGAGGCGGACACCCTGCTCGGCCCCTCCCTGAGTGGAGTCAGTCAGATGAAGGCCAGCCAGCCCGCCCCACAATTGGGTGAGATAGCATCCTCTGTGTCTACCTCTCACCCCGTGGGCTTGGCCACTCCCTCAGCTCCGGCAGCCCTCTGCATTCCACAATAGTGCACTCTGCCCTCACATGCTGCTCGCCCTAAATTAGAAGGAAGAGAGCAGTAGGCCCACAGACAACTACACAGAAAGATAAGGCTCATGGCTGGCAAGTGCAGTGGCAATAGCAAGAGCCCCTCCTGCCTCCGTGGCAGCGTTAAGGAGCAGTGAGCAGGCAGGCAGTGAGGAGCAAGAGGTCCCGGACTATGAGAGGGATTTCTACCTGTTGGCTTAGGCCCATTCCCCATGACATCCCCTGAGGAGTCCCAGAATGCGAGCAGATGCAGGCTGGGCTGAGGAACAGCCCCCCCCCCCCCCATTCACAAATTTTATGCACCGGGCCTCTAGTAGGAGTCATGACATTTCTCTTATGATATTTCATTCTTGATGGTTTTTTCTCAGTCTTTCTATTGCAAATAGAATCTCTTACTTTTGTATCTCTTCTAAAGCAATGTAAAAAACTGGATGTCACTCTGCTTTTGACATTGATAAGGTGGTTTTACAGTGTTTTGGGGGTTTTGGTCCATCAGCTTTGTCACTTGAGTTTATGATTGGTGTGCCCTGGAGTGTGTCAGCCAATTTTCTTTCAGTCTATGCTATAACGAGTACTTTTTGAAGTTTTATGTTTGGAAGGAGAGTGCAAGTATTAGTAGATGGATGATGGCAATGTTTCCAGCCTGCTGCCTTTCTCAAAGCACATGTTTGAAAGGCTGGTTCTGGATCCCAGTGGTAGGTAACATTTCCCACAGAATATCACTTATTAATCAATAAGGTCTATATAAGAGTATTGATTGATTCTAAAAGAAATAGAAAAATAGGCATTCTTCCTGGATTTCTTCATTTACTTATCCATTCTTTGAGGAATGTTCACTGAAAATTACATATTCCCTAAACTTTTTACTCAGTTACAATCTTGAAATAACTATCATTTTAAGAACTGAGGTAGATGAATAATAAGTACCAGTAAGATAGGGTCTTGGCCTCAGAGATTTTATTTAGAGTGTGGTAGGGAAGGTAGATAGGAATGCAGAAAGTTACATGTACTAGAAGTCTTTGAGTTGGATACAGAGTGCTATAGAAACACAGAAGTAGCCGAAACTGGTTTGGCTCAGTGGATAGAACGTCGGCTTGTGAACTGAAAGGTCCCGGGTTCGATTCCGGTCAAGGGCATGTACCTTGGTTGCGGGCACATCCCCAGTAGGGGGTGTGCAAGAGGCAGCTGATCAATGACTCTCTCTCATCGATGTTTCTAACTCTCTATCCCTCTCTCTTCCAATCTGTAAAAAATCAACTATATATATATATATATATATATATATATATATATATATATATATTTTTTAGTAGTACAGTGAGCTTTAAAAAAAAAAAAAAAAGGAAACATAGAAGTAAAAGATAACTAATTGTGCCTGGACTGAGAGTTGAAATAATGGGAGAAAATTAGGAAAATCCTCACAGGAATGAGATTTAGCCATGGCTTAGAAGAATAAAAGGCAGTTCATCAGACATTTTCATCATAGAAAACTCCATGTATATTCTCTTATTTTTATGCTCATTTAGAAGAACCTCCCGGATCTTCTCAGATAAACTATGCTGGTGTTCAATCATTCTGAAAGTCAAGGACTGAGTACTTTCTTAATTTCCGCTTTTTATTTAAATTCACTTACTTTTGTTCCATCTTCAGTGCAGCCAGAGATCATTTGGGTTTATTTTTCTCCCATTTTAAAGTCTTTTGTATTTTTTACCTTCCAAAAATGTGCATTATTTACTTCAAAAGAGGGAACAAAAATACTTTTTAACTATGAAGTGCTATGTAAATCTTAGTTGGTGTTATTATTATAATTTGATGTACTATATTTATTTTTTTCAGATAAGAAAACTGAGACTTTGCTTAAATGGCATATCCAAGTCATATGGATAGAATGGTGGAAATGGAACTTTGATATCATCTCATAAATCAGTTTCCTCCTTTCTTGACACCATGTTTCCCATGATATATTTGCAAATCAAATAATTCATCTACATATTTGTTATCTCCAAGTACAGAAAGAAAGGATATTGCTCAGGACTTAGTAAACAATAACATTTTAATAAAAATGACACTTTAGGGCTTAAAAACATTAATCTTTTCTTTAAACCCACAATTTTGTTGAATTGACAGTGTGTTAAGAAAATGATATTTAAAAGTTTAATTTTTTTAATATGGAAATTTCTTTCAGTAACAACTTTAAAAACTCTTGAACTTTGAACTCCTTAATTCATTTATCTACCCATCAAACTTTTTTTTACTTGGTACTGTGATAGGAATGTAAAGGGGAAGAAAACTTGGTTTCAGACAGCAACTCAGGCTCCAGGTCATTTCTGAATTTTTCCCTACTAAATTGGGTTGATGTCTTCTGAAGTCTCTCTCTCTCTCTCTCTCTCTCTCTCTCTCTCTCTCTCTCTCTCTCTCTCTCTCTTTCTCTCTCTCTCTTTCTCTCTCTCTCTCTTGAGATCCTGTTACCCTCTGAAAGAAGGATTTGAACAGAAACTCACACCAATCTCTGATAGAACCTAACTCTACTTTTACCTAATTGTAAGCAAAAACTGGGAAGCATATAGTACCCTCTGAATGATGGGTAATAGAGTAATACCATATTGCTTACAAATAAACAAAAGAAAAGTAGTGGGGAGAAGGGTAAGCCAATTCAGAGAATTGCCTATTTCAGTAAACTGATTTAAAAAAATACCTAGTTTGTCTTCTCATTAAGATTCAAGAAGATTGAATTTATACAATTTTAATAAACAATTTCGAAAATCTCAAGCAATAAAGGATTGCTTGAATTTGAAGAACATGACTGCAAACTTAAAAGAGACTGAAGCAGACAATAGAAGGGGAATACTGCACAAAAAATCAACTAGTGAAGTAGAAAAGAATTTTCAAAACTCTTCCAGAGCACAGAGAAATGGATAAAAGATTGAAGTGATGAAGGAAATAATTATAAAATATGGGAAAAGATCACGGAGATCCAACCAAGGAATGTAGTATTGCCAAAGGAGAGAACTGAATATGTGAATGAGAAACAATGGAAGAAAATTGGTTGATACAAAGAAATCCAGTCTAAACATCTAAACATCAAAAGTATGGATAGTAATCTTCGGCAAATGCCATAACGAAAACAGTTTAGTATTAAGAGTGTGCAAAAATCCTTTACATTTTCAACATTCCCCGCCACCCCACCCCCTCGGCCCCCAGCTTCCCCGACACACCCAAAATAAAACCAGCAACCACCCATCAAGTTATCTACTGCCTCAGTTGTAATCCCTTCAGGAACATCTGATGGTTCAGTGAAGAGACTTCACATAACTGAAGGTGCAAACCAGGAAGGTGAGGCACCCAGAGATTAGCAACAATGAGAAGCTGTCCGTACCTTTTGAACAGAAGGAGAGAAAATTGAGTTACCTGAGTTTAATGAGCTGGAATTCTGGAGGAGGGACTTTGTGAGGGCTCTAAACTTGCAAAGGGATGCAGCTACTATTAGCACTGAGCAAAGGTAGGGAAGAGGAAAGTGGTAATTTTGACCTCACTCTCTGCTTTCCTGCCCTCTGCTCTCCTGCTGGTACCTCTCATTGGCTGAAGGAACCCAGAGACAGCCAGCAATTTTGTCAACAGAGGCAAAAAACAACAACAGCTGGTTAGGGTAGAGAAACATGAAATAGATTTAGAGGGTGGGATGGGATAGGATGTGGATAAGGAGAATAATTGGTATATCCAGCAAGGATAAAAACAAAACAAAAAAACAACTAGATCAATTGAGAAATATCCAGTTAGCTTGGGAGGGGTGGAAGCCACTACAGAACATGGATATGGATTCTGTATCCAATTACTTGGTTGTTCATGTGTGAATGAAGTGAAAAATAGTCAAGCAGAAGCATGGGCTTAAGAAACCTCCTGGGGGATTCAATGAGTACCAGAGAGACTCAATCTCTGCTTTCAGTGAGCTTGTAGTTAAAACTCAGTTTGTAATAACTAGTGCCATGTGTTAGGAGGAAAACTTTTCTACCAACTTAGATCATACTGGTCAGGGACCTGCAAATTAAGTGAGAACAGAAGGGTTAACAAGAGATGTTATTATGGATGCAAGAGTACCTTATATCAATAGCAGTACTCTATATAAATAGAAGTTCCCAGAACAGCTCAGAGTAAAGGTTTATATCCTAGCTTAATAAAGGCTGGAGTGGGGGACTGGGGAGCTAATTTAAGGGCTTCAAAACTGTAAGGCTTTGCTGAGGCTTGTTTACCAAAATTTTTTTGGAATGTCCTGGTGCCTAAGATCAGTGCCTCCTGGACTGGAGACCTCCCTGGAGTGGGGGAGACTGTGGCAACTGGCTCTCATAAAGATCTGTTCTAGTCGGATAAGGAAAGTTCAGATAAGCATTCTTTCTGTACCTTCTGTAGCTCAGATGTCTTCACTTTTAAGTAATCTCAATACAGGTTTGGTGGTTGTTGGTCTTTTCACTTGGCTATGGAAGCAGAAGCACAGGGAACTGTAGGGAAATCTTGGAGGGGAGCCTACTCCAGGATGATCAGGAAGGGCCTCCTGATCTTAGTTAAGACTGAAAGATGAGTAGTTGTTAATAAGACAAAGCAGCTTAGAAGAAATCTAGGCAAAGGGATCAGCTTGGCATAATCAGGTGGACACTCAAGTTAATTAAAATAGCCTAATTGAAAAATTTCAGGGAGAACTTTCTTAGTCCATGTGGGCTACTATTATCAAAATACCAAAGACTAGGTGGCTTATAAACAACAAAGATTTATTTCTCATCGTTCTGGAGTCTGGGAAATACAAGATCTAGGGGCTATCAGACTCAGTGTCTGGTGTGAGCCCTAGATGGCCACCTTTTTGCTGTAACCTCACCTGCAGAGGGTGAGGTAGCTTTTGGGGTCTCTTTTTACAAAGACACTATTTCCAACCATGAAGGCCCTGCCCTTTGACTTAATCACCTACCAAAGGCCCCATCACCTAATATCTTCACACTGGGCATTAGCGTTTTTGTTTGTTTTGTTTTAAATATGTTTTCATTGATTTCAGAAAGGAATGGAGAGAGTGAGAGAGATAGAAACATCAATGATCACCTGCCTCCTGCACATCCCTACTGGGGATAGAGCTCACAACCTGGCATGTGTCCTTGACTGGAATCAAACCTGAGATCCTTCAATCCACAGGCCGATGCTCTATCCACTGAACCAAACCAGCTAGTGCTGGGCATTAGGTTTTAACATATGAATTTAGGGGAGAGGGAATACAAACATTCAGACCATATTAGGAAGTGATATCATATCTATATTTAAGAAGCATTTACTGATCACCCATTAAGGAGCTGGCACTGGTGAAATAAAAACACATAAACTACATTCAATTCCATGTGTTTGAGTAGTCACAGAGGGAAGCAGATAAATGAAGAATTAGAGCAGCTTTTATTCCCAATTATATCGAGAAATAATTGATATACATTACTATATAAGTTTAAGGTGTGCAACATGATGTTGCACACCTTAAACTTATATAGTAATGCACATGATGGTTTGATTTACATATGTTGTGAAATGATTACCATAATAGGTTTAGTTAACATTCAACATTTCATACTGATGCAGTAAGAAGAAAAAATATTTTATCCTCGTGATGAGAACTCTTAGGGTCTACCTCTTAATAACTTCCCTATAATTCATACAGCAGTGTGAGGTATAGTCATGTTATACATTACAACCATGTTTATCGTATAACTGGAAGGTTGTATGTTTTGACCATCTTTCTCTAATTCCCTTCCCCCATGCTTTTCCTCTGGTAACCACAAATCTAATCTCTTTTTCTAAGATTTTTTAAAAAATTAGATTTCACCTATAAATGAGATCATGCAGTATTTGTCTTCCTTTGTTTGACTTACTTCCCTCAGCATAAGGCCTTCAAGTTCCATGAATACTGTTGCAAATATTAGGATTTCCTCATTGTTTATGATCGAATAATATTGGTGTATGCATGTGTGTATGTCTCTCTGTGTGTGTACACATCTTCATCCATTCATCCCTCGATGGACACTTAGGTTGTTTTCATGTTTAGGCTACTGTAAATAATATAGAGCAGCTTCAGACGACAGCTGTGTTCAAAGCACCATGAGAGAACATAGGTGCTGGGAGGTACCCCATCTTCTCTGTGCCAGCCAGAGGTTTGACTTTGTGTATTGTACTTGGCCCCCTGACCATCTTGTCCTTAGAAGGACTCCAAATAAAGTAGCACTAGTAAATTTCATGTTAATATTACCTTTGTCAATGAGAATAATATATTGAAAGGCATGTCAACAAGTTGGAAATACTGCTCTATTATCTCCATCTTTTTCATCTATTTTCACTGCTAAGAGAAATAGAGTAGCTAACACTATTAAGTTTTCTAGAAATTAAATAAGTAAAATTACTCAGAGAATGTCTTGTCAAAATCTTTGCTTTTCTTACTGTTTATTCAAATGAAGAAGACATTGGGAGTTCTTTAAATACTCCTACATAAAAAAAGTGTATCTTGTATTGGCATGCATTTTAGTAGACATTATTTCTCACATTGTTTAAGAGACATACAAATTTTAAAAAGCATAAAGGAAGCAAATAATAATAATAATAAATTTACTTGGTAATAAACTACAGCTAGCCTGAAATTCAGATCAGTAATTAATTAGAACTGTTCAAAATTACTTCATGCCTGGAAAAATAAGACTTCTATAATTAAATTTACAATTAAATGCTATACATGTCATGTACAAAGGCAGGTTTATATAGTATAATTCTATATTATTTCTCAATAAAATAAGAAAAATGCAAGAGGGATTTAATTTTCAATATACAGGATTTTAACTCTCATATAATGCATCTTTGTGGGAAAACAGAAACAAGTCAGATAAGAAATATGCTGATTTGGCTTATTTTTAAGTTATGAAAATAGTGTGTTTTTTTGGTAGCCCTGGAAATAGAGTAATCTCTAATAAAATATATGCATGAAGAAAGCCATTAAGACACACTTTATCTTCTTTGTCTAGGCTTGTGATGAAATGTTTCCTACTTTGAAAAGAAAAAGAAAAAACAGTGCTGTGAATTAAAGAGCTGAACTCTCTATCAAGGGACTAATGAGTATTGTATTAAAATGTAAATGGAGTGGTCTTGAGTGCTTTAGAATTTGTGAGAAAAGACTTGAAATTGTCTTTATCCTGTCATTCTTGGGGCTCCCCTCAGGAGCAATTGTAAAGGTGAAGGGTGGAGGGTGGTGAACTGAACCTCTAGTGCCAGGATGCTTCCTGCAGAGTTGAGCGGGTATGGACAGCCTGGCAGCACTGCCCACACTCCAGGACTCCAGGATTTGGAGATGTCCAGTTAGGATGCCTGATCAGGGAAGTTCAGAAAGTCAGGTTAGAGAGGAAGATCTAGCCTATGGGGCGGGGGGTGGGGGGGGGGGGGCATGGACACTGGCTGGTAGGTGAGGGAGAGACTGAAAAGACTGATTTTTTTTTTTTTTTAAGCTGAACTGGATCAATCTAGAGCTAGGCTCAATTCGGGAAGGACTTTATTCCCTTCGGGAAGGACTTTATTCTTCCAGAAGCAGAAAGGAGCACTAAAGCAATAAATTATCGTTGGGTTGCAAAATAAAAATGGAACGAAACAAACTAGAGGTCCCATGGTCCTCTAAAACTGTGTGTAGAAATGTATATCTCTGCATTTTTTCCCCTGGGAGATCCGATTCTTAGCAGGCATCAAATTCTCAAAGGGATAAAAGACTCCTATCTTTTCTCAGTTCTCATCTCCCTTCCTCCCCCAAAAATGAAAAGAAAAGCCACTTATCTGGAAATGACACTTTGTATTTACATTTAGGGAGTTCTTCTGAATGTAACATGTCCACAGTGACCACCTGAAAACATGAATTGTTTTAGATCTGTGATTAAATATAAGAGTTATATTTGTGATTAACCCAAGATTATATTTGTGATATTGCCCTCAATTATGTTTATTCCTAAATTCCTTCAAACTGTAGTGAATTTTAATTGTGCATCTGAGATACATATGTGTTAAACTAATGGGTAAGATGTAACAAGGCATGCCTTCTGGAAAGAAATGTCAATCCAGAGATCAAAGATTAGACTTTTAGTCTGTCCCTGGTCCTTTTCTCGTCCCCTCTCCCCTCAGTTCCCTAGCCCAGGTGTGGTGCCAGCAAAAGCCAGATTTTTCCTGCCAAAGAGTACTGCCCATATTTTTAAGTCTTTACTTGTGAGATTCTTTTTCCCTTTTGATATATGTTCTTAGGCCTTTCTCCTTCTATCCACATCCTATGTATTGTGGCGTGACAAAACCTTGGTCCCACACATGAACAGGATGGCACTCCCAGCGTGGATCTGCTGTCCGTGTCAGGTTGCGTTTTCGAGGTGGCCGGCAGTCCAGGCATCTGACAACTGCTCTTTGTGCAATTGTAGATTCGTTGCAGTTCTAAGCTGGCTTCTCAGGAGGCAGGTAGCATCAGAGGCCACACAGAAATGGAAATGGCGGGTACTGAACTTTGTGACTGGGCACCTATTAAATCAGTTAAGGACTTATTCATCATCTAGCTGGAGGGGAAATTGGTACGTGTTCCCAATAATTATAAGTTAAATGCGAAAATACAGGCACACATTGCTGGCAGTCCTTTTAATGATAGGATGAAAAGCTTTCAGAGATGAGAAGGTAATGGTGGAGAGCAAAAGACTGTGACAGAAATAGAGACTTCATAATTTGTCTCTCCTCTACACTCCTGAATTAGAATGTATGGGAAATTGACTCTGGGGTAAAGCTATTTCTGCTTTTCTCTGCTCTCATCTATTTGCAAATGGATGAAAATGCTTGTGCAGATGAAAATGCTGGAAAACTATGAACCATGATGTAACAGAATATAAATGAACAAGGATGTCTAAAAAGTATTTTACTTGAAACAAATCTGATATAACCAGGAAATTTGATAAGGTTGGAAATTAATCAGCCCATTATTCTAGAAACAAAGCTGGTTAGGCTAAGGATGCAGTGGATAATGTAAAAGGAAGCTTCTTTTCCCTCTCTAGGAATACTGGTTGCTCAAAATAGGTTTTCAAATTTTTAAAGATGAATTATATATATTTATTTTCAGTGTATGCACTCTCTCTATATATTTTATATTTATATAAAATAAAATAAAATATAATTGCATATTTTTTTGTCTTCAAGATGGTTTTAAAATAATTTTTGTTATGGGTAGTTCTACTCTTCATAAGTTTATTTGTAAGATTTTGAATATGCCTACAACTAAACTGTATTTTAGTGATTATTTTTAAAAATTGTTTTAATATCTTATCTTCCTATGTATGTGAAGTATGAAAAAAAAATGACCAAGTAAGAAGATCTCAAATAGAGATAACTCAGAAATCTTACATTTAATTAGTAAACTGAAATCCAAGGTCTTTTTTTTTTTTTTTTTATTCTGCCAAGACTTCTGTCAATCATTGTCAACCTGAACAGTTAGAGAAGGTATGCACTTTTGCATTTCTCCAAAGAAATGTAAATTCTCTTGTATTAGCAAGTTATGCTGTTGCAACATAAAGCATACTCTTACTCTTGGGTTCTTTCTCAGGAAGTGCTGACAAGTAGATCTAATAATTTAATAATGTAGGTGGACTAAAATGCCCATTTACTTAAAAGTCTTCAGAAGAAAGTTTTCAGAAAGAACTGTAAATATGCAAACTTGATTCAAAATTTTTAAATGTCATAAAAGAAAGCTTTGTTTATGTATCTATTTATTTATACTGTGTATCTAACCACAACCTTTTCTTGAGTACCTATCATATTAGGTAAACAAGATAAAATCTCTGTTATCAAACATTTCTTAAAATAAAAAAAAGTCAATGATTGCAACTTACGGTTATAAATATTATAATAGTGTCTGGCTTTTTCACCATTTTGCCTTAGCACCTAGCAATATCTGTCATGTAAAGAATCAAAATAAATATTTTATAGATGGATGGGTGGATGAAGGGTGGATGTGATAGAAGATAAAGTAAGAGCAATAGATGAAGGGAATCAGGGAGAACCAGGAATACCATACTAGCAGAATAATCTTTATCCTGAAGACTAGAGTTTCTTGGTTTCCAATACACTTAGTTTATTTTTTAGAGTGGTTTTAGGTTCACGACAAAATTGAGCAGAAGGTACAGAGATTTCCCGTATAGTTCTTGCCCCTCCCCATTGTCATCATCCTGCACCTCAGTGGTGCATTTATTACAATGAATGAACCTACATCATTACAAACTCTATCACCCCAAGTTTCCACTGTTTACATTGAGGCTCATTGGTGGTGTTGTACATTCTATGGTTTGTTTTCTAATTAATTAATTATTTTTAATCCTCACTTGAGGATATGCTTTTCATCAATTCCAGAGAGAGAGGAAGGGAGAGAGAAAGAAACATTGACTGGTTGCCTCCCATCTGTGCCACCAACCGAAGATCAAACCCTCAATCTGGGAATGTGTGCCCCAACTGGGAATCGAACGCATAATCCTTCAGTGCACAGCATGACACACTAACCAAATGAGCCACACTGGCCAGCACCATTCTGTGGGTTTTGGTGGACATGTAATGATTTGTATCTACCATTATAGTTCATACAGAATAGTTTCACTGTCCTAAAAAAATATTCTGTGCTCTGCCTATTCAGCCTTCCTTCCCCAGATCCCTAGCAATAACTGATTCTTTTACTGTCTTGCCTTTTCTGGAATGTTGTCATACAGTTGGAATCATACGGTATGTAGCCTTTTTCAGATTGGCTTATTTAACTTAGTAATATGCATATAAGTTTTTTCCATGTCTTTTCATGGCTTTTAGCTCATTTCTTCCTAGTGCTGAATAATATTCTATTGTCTGGATATATCACAGTTTTTTCATTCATCCAAAAGGACTTGGCTGCCTCCAAGGTTTGGCAATTTTGAGTAAAACAGTTATAAACAGTTACATGTGCAGGTTTTTGTGCAGGGCATACATTTTCAACTGATTTGAGTGAATGTCAAGGAGTTGCTGGATTATATGGTAAGGGATGTTTATCTTTGTAAGAAACCACCAAACTGTCTTCCAAAATGGCTGTCCCATTTTCCATTCCCATCAGCAACGAATGAGAATTCCTGTTCTTCTACACCCCTGTCATAGCATTTGGTGGTGTCAGCATTTTGGATTTTGGCCATCCTGATAGGTGTGTAGAGTATCTCATTGTTGTTTAAATTTTTTAAAAAATATATTTTATTGATTTTACACAGAGAGGAATTGAGAGGGATAGAGAATTAGAAACATCGATGAGAGAGAAACATCGACCAGCTGCCTCTTACACACCTCTTACTGGGGATGTGCCCGCAACCAAGGTACATACCCTTGACCGGAATTGAACCTGGGACCTCTCAGTCTGCAGGCAGACGCTCCATCCACTGAGCCAAACCAGTCCCGGCAAAATTTTTATTTCTTAATGACATAAGATGTTAAGCATCTTTTCATACTCTTATTCACCATCTGTATATCTTCTTTGGTGAGGTGTTTGTTCCAATTTTTAACCAACATTTTAATTAGATTGTTAGTATTCTTATTGTTGAGTTGTAAGAATTCATTGTATATTTTGGATAACAGTCCTTTATCACAATATGTTTTTCCCCAACCTGTCTTCTCATTCATTTGGCATTGTCCTTCACAGAACAGTTTTTTTTTTAATTTAATAAAGCCCAGCTTATAAATTATTTCATCCATGAATTGTGCCTTTGGTGATGTATCTAGAAAGTTATCTCTGTACACAAAGTCATCTAGATTTTCTTCTATGTTAATCTTCCAGGAGTTTTTATAGCTTTTCATTTTACATTTAGGTCTATGATCTAATTTGAGTTAATGTTTGTGAAGGGTATAATATCTGTGTCTAGAGCCATTCTTTTCACAGGTAGATGTCTATTTTTTCCAGTACCATTTGTTTAAAAGATTTAGGGGGGATTTTTTTAATTTTAGTAAAAATTATATTTCTTAAGAAATTAAAGGAGACACTTTTCAGTGGTCTTCCATTTAATGTTCCAGGATAAAAATATATCTGAAATAATCAAATAAGGGACTAATTTACCAACATTGAGCTTAAAACAATTAGGTTCTCTATCCCAGGCTTCTCAAAATATATATTCTATTGTCCTCAAAACAGAGATCAACCTTACAGTTTTCAGTTGTTATACTGGGCTGAGCATATTATCATGAATTTAAATGATAAAATTGAATTAATAAAGAAACAATCACATATGTTTGGAATGTCCTGGTTCAGTTTTCTAACTCAAAACAATAAAAAATGTTTTTAAAAACTAAATAATGGAAAACTGGATCACTAATCTAGTTGTTGTTTATAATAACTTTTGAATAACAAACTGGAAATTTTATTTTATTGTTTAAATAAAAATACAAACTGTAAAATATAATTCTAATAAAGTTATTGAAATTAATAGCATGGAATTATTGGTGCTACTCAAAAACTACAAATAGAAGAGATAACTCCATTATGCTAAGAAGAGACAAAGACAGACATTACCATTAAATATAATTCATGTGATGCCTTGTCCCCAGATTGTAAAATCTGAAGCTCACATTTCCAGTAATTCTAGATGCAATATAGACAGAGCTAGTCCACAGATATATCTTCCCAATGACATCTTAAACATATTTAATGCTAATTTTCTAAATTTGTAATTATATGTTTATTTACTTGCTTATGCCTTGTATTTTCATTATCTTCATCCTCTCACTAGACTTAAGATCCATAAGGTCATATATCGATTTCACATACCATGTGTCTTTAGGGCCTAGCATTGTGCCTCACTTATAATAAGCACCAGTCACTGCTTGTTAAATGAGTGGAGAAAATTTAAAATGAGACAGGCCGAGGAGAGCATTCCGGGCAGAGCTAAGCATGAACAAAGGCCCAGCAGGGAGAGAGACTTGGAACATGCTAATGTGATGGCATCACGTGGTTTTGACATGACCGAGTTTCCCATCCTTTACCCTGGCATTGATGAGGTACACAGGGCTAAAGAATTGACAGATACCAGGTAAAACTAAACATTGGAAGGCATTCTATCTTCCAGGGATGAGGACCAGTTGTGAGATCACTCTCATTGCTGAGGATGATGAGGTCAGCTCACTCCACCCTGCGTTGTGGGCTAATGTGGCATCAGTGGCATCCTTCCGTTCCACACGTGGGTTTCTGTTCAGACTCCAGGGCACCACCCAGCAAATAAGGACAGAGCAATCAGATCCCCACAGAGGCAACTTCTGTAGAGCAGACAGGGAGTATGAGATGGATAAGATGGGCAAGATAAGTAAGCTTCAATAGGATAAGATTTTTATTACATTTGATCAAAAGTCACCTCAACACACTTAACACAGCAAAGGGCAGGTGCATGTAATCTTTAAAATAACTTTAACATATCAAAATGAAACAGAGCTGAAGTGAAATTCTGAGTGTACAGGGAGGTAATTTCAGCAGCATTGGTTTTATGAGGGGAAACTTCAAGGCAATAATATATCACTGGGCCATCTTAACTGCAGTGTCTAACATAGCTTCAACTCTAAATTTTGAAGTAGCAAGTGTGAAAAGAGAGTCTCTAAAAGTTATGTACACATTTATGTGCTACAGTAAGTTACTTATCTTTTCTGACCTTATTTAAGAGTTAGTACAATTTTACAATGTCTTCAAGGAACCTCCAGCTTGATGACACATATGTAGGGCCAAATAAAAGTTGTGAAGAAGTGTAGGTTTCATAGGGTAAGGAAATTTAGACTTAAACTTGGGTTATAACCAACATTAAGGCAGAGAAGACAGCAGGACGTGTCTCACAATTAATTAAACCAGAGTCTTCCACACACATTCTGCACAGAGCCTCAACTTCCACCATGGAATATAGAGTTCGAGATGGCTACTAATTATATCTTCTGTGATAATGAGCTCCACAGGATCCTAATTTGCCTTGGTTCTCAGGAGGTGTTTATGAAGGAGAATAAGAAGGTTCCGAGTCCAGGAAAACTGGCTCAGGTCTGCCCATCCATCCACTGCTGCCGCTGAACACCATGGAAGGTAGACAGCTGCTCCTGAATGCTTCCCAGGGTCACAGTATCCCCGGGAATTATGCCTGGAGCACAGAAGATCCCATTGTGTCTGACCACAGATCCATGAGGTCCTTTCCTTTAAGCACCTGCAACTCTCAGTCATAGGAGTGTGTGCGGCCCATGCAGGGCAGGCCAAAGTGCTGGGGAGCAAATGCTCTCAGAAGCAGCCCTCAGGTAATAACAGCTGGAAGTTGGTAGTTAATGCATCTTCCCGGGACAATGCTGAGATGTGTTCTAAACCTTCAGAATAGAGCTGCTTGAGCCCTTGGCAGTCCCCTCTCATTCATTTAGTGAGTTATAATTCGCATACCTCATGATTCACATTTTGAGTGCAAATCTCAGTGGTTTTTAGTATATTCACAGAGTTGTGCATCCATCACTATAATATAATTTTAGACCATTTTTGTCAGTCCAAATGAACTTTGTTTTGGCAATAATAAAAAAAAAAACAAATACTGCCCTGGCTGAGTGGTTCAGTTGGTTGGAGCATAGTCCTATACTCAAAAGGTTGCAGGTTTGATTTATGATCAGGGCACATACCTAGGTTTCGGGTTCAAGCCCAGGTAGGCACGTATGGAAAGCAATTCATCAATGTTTCTCTCACACATAGATATTTCTCTCTCTCTTTCCCTCTCTCTAAAATACTCAATAAACATATCTTTGGGATTATGTTAATACTAAAAATATATATAATTTAAAAATATATATACTGGTATAACCTATGTATGAGGTCCTGTGTCAAGATCTGTGTCATGCACTGGACCATGTGGGTGAACAAAAAAAGGCATGTTCCAATCCTTGAGCAGCTTAAGTACAAGTGGGACAGACATACACAAATACAGTAACAAGGGGATTGTAGGCTGTGAAATAAACAGGATGAAGAGGGAAAAAATGAGGATTTAATTTGTATAGTAGGGTCAATGACAACCTCTCTGAGGAAATAACATGCAAGCGAGATTTTTAATAATATTGAAGAAGCATCAGGTAGGTACAGATGGAAATAAGAATGTACCAGATTTAGGCAATATTCAGAGCAGAGGCTCTGAACATTGAGTGGAGTGTGGTCTGAGTTGACTTTGGCGAAATAGGAAGAAGGCAGGTCTGGGAGAGTGTTATACACCAGAGGAAAGAGTTTAGATTTTATTCTAAAGGCATCGAGATGGCATTGAAATATTTTAATTGCCAGGTGTCATGGCCTAACTTATGCTTTTAAAACAGTTGACTAGACACTCGTTAGAGAGTGGATAGTCAGCAGACAAGAGTAGAAATAGGAAGCATAAGTTAGTCCTATACTCAAAAGGTTGATAGGAGGTCAGTTGTCTGGGCAAGAGACAATGTTGGCTTGGACCAGTGGTGGCTGTAAAGATGCAGGGGGTAGATGCAGTCAAATATATTTCAGAAACAATAGGAGGTGAAAAAAAATCAACACAATATGTAGAGTTTTCTGTGAAAGGGAGCAGAGAAATAAAGTTGTTACCTGCAGTCAAGGGTGAGATGTTAGAAAGCGAGAGGTGCTTGAGCACACGTGTGATTTTGGTGAGACTACGACAGATGAGTGGGCAAAAGAGTGCTGATGACAAAAGCGATTGAGTGAGAGCTGGAATGGGTGAGGTCCCAGATAACATAACTGGTCAATGCAGAGCTAGAAAGGGATCCAATCACACACCTGATCAGTGCTCTGAGACTCCTCCGGGATCCTCAAACCAACCTAGAGGGAGGCTGAGTAAGTAAGACTTTTCAGACCCCACTCCCACTTTAACTGGGGCAGTGTTTGCTTTGTTTATTTTATAGTTTGGGCGTATGCTTGAACTTCCACTTGAAGAAAGTGATCTAGGCTCATTAAGCTTTGAGAACTATATCATTATACTACACTACTTGCCAAGTAGTAGTTTGGCAAATATTTCTCTAACTTTGAAAGTATTCAAAGTCTTCCCATTTTTGTTTTATTATCTAGAATGTCAGATTAGCTAGGGGTGGTGAAATTCAAGTGTGTGACAAAGAACTCTTAAAGATCCATGAGACCAGACTCCAGCCAGTTGGGTCTGTTGGATGGACTCAGGCTAACAAGGTTCCTAGTGCCTCTGACCAAGGGTATGGGCAGGATGGGGCAGTTGGAATAAGCTCCACTTGTAGGCCATGCAATCCACTTTGGAGACCCACAGTCCCCTCCAGGAAATTTTGGATTCCCTGACAACTCCTTCAGTAGGGAGCAGCTCCTTCCCAAGGCATCATTCTCAGACATTAATGAAGTGGCTTTGCACAAGTTTTTCTGTGGAGATGAGTCCAACATGTGCAGATCAATGGGAATAGCACTGTCACCTCCTGGGATATCCTGACATTGACTTGGGTGGGCCCTGGTGCCGACTCTGCTCTGCCCTAGCTCTAATGCTCTTCTCACCCTTGTTCTTCAAAAGAATCTGACCTGCCTGCAGGTGTTATCAGAATATCCTGCTTGTTCTTCTACTCAATGCTATGAGGCGGCAGGGAAATGACACAAGTCATCTGTACACATGCACATATATTCCAGTGTGGTAGAAACAAACACAAAGTATATCCCCTTGAAATAACTTATAAATAAACATGTTTTTAAACTCTCATGAATTGTATTATTTAGCAAAGAAATGTTTAATAACCTACTTGGTAAATATTAAGGAGTATACCATTTGCCAAACACGTTAAGGAAATTACATAATAAAAAGAACATGATTCCCACCATCTTCAGAAAGAGACAAATAATTATGGGTGCATGCTGTAGGTAATACATGCTGTAATGGAATCAATTATAGAGAGTTATAGATGCAGAAAAGCAAGTGGATAACTTTCACAGAAACAGGGTGATGGCTTCATAGAAGAGGGTTGACTGAGCATAGCAGTTTACGAGGTAGAGAAGTGGCAGAAGGATTTTCTGGATTTATGAGGAAGTGTACAAAGCCATGGATACCTTAATGGAGTTGGAGTGTCTGAGACATAAGTACTTCAGGGTGCTTT
The DNA here is from genome assembly GCF_964339955.1 of Pipistrellus hanaki. Taxonomy (NCBI): domain Eukaryota; kingdom Metazoa; phylum Chordata; class Mammalia; order Chiroptera; family Vespertilionidae; genus Pipistrellus; species Pipistrellus hanaki. The sequence goes on from NC_140509.1 coordinate 41,089,685, forward strand.
GGGTATGAGGTATGTCCAGAGACAGATAGTCATGAAGCTGGGAAGGGAGTTTGTGTCTAGATCATTGCTTCCTATGCTAGGGGTACCACTGAAGATTTCTAAGCAGAGAAGCATGATCAGGCTAGCAAAAGAGACATAAAGTAAAACTTGGAAACCTAAAGGAAAACTGTCATGGTAGCCTAAAGGTGCTAAGTAAGGCCATGGCAGGGTAACAAGAGAAGGGTAGATAGAGTTTGAGATCTGTAGAAGTTGTAATTGAAAGATCTAAAGGAATTGGATATGGAGGGTGAAGAAAAAATTAATATTGACTAGTATTTTGCTTTGGTGATGCCATTAAGTTAAATGACATTAACTTAGAAAGATGATAAGGGAACAGGAGCTAGTTAAAAGGTAGAGAGGAATAAGCTTAGGATTTAATAATTATGTGTGCAAACACAAGGGCACAAGTGTGTAATTTAATATCTACATATAGATATTAACAAGACATTAACATTTATTTTGACAGTCCTTTTGGTCACCATTAATTTTGAGTTCTTTTTCTAGTAGATGGATTTGCATTGACTCTTCCACACTCACCTGTACTCAAAAAATGTGGGACCAAGATGAGGGTTATAATTCACAGAGGGGGAAAAGCACTCATGAGGAAGGGAACCCCAGCCTTTGGACACTTTAGCAATATTGTCTTACCAGGAGTTAATTGACTACGGAAAATATCATAAATGATGCATTACTATTGCCACTGGATTTTTAAAAATATCCATTCTGCTCTTTCCACATCAAAGCTTATAAGAAATAAGCTGTAAGTGGGTCTCATACCATTTAAGAAGCTCCTGACATTTTCAAAGTTCCCCTGGGGTTTACAATGAGAGTCTATCAAGGAATACTGATCTCTATGACATGAAAGGAAAATTCCTTGCAAATTTTTGCCTAAATGAAATAACAAAAGGAGTGCTTGATATTAAAACTATCCACAGGAATTGCATTAAAAAATAATAAAAAAAATAGTGGTGGCAGGTTGCTACTTGCTATTGCTTTTGCTTTTGTGGCAATGTATGCTGAGTGGGGAATTTGATCAAGAGGATTTGAACACAATGAGCAGAAAATTGTGAGTGATCGATCTGTTGTATATATTATCTTGGTGCCTAAGTGAAGAAGAAGGTGATGAAATTATCCTTTCAATTCAAAGCCATGCTAATCATCATTTGAGATAATTTTTTTCAGTGTTTTGTCTGCTTAATATCCAAACTGGCCGTCCAGTGGCTTCATATCCATTATGAACCATACAGCCCCTTGTGATGTTCTTGTTGGGTTAGACAACTGTTTTATCTTTTCTTTTAGACAATAATGTGCTTTTGATATGCTAACTTAATATTTATCTGTCAGTGTATGATTGAGTAGGCAGAGAGTTTACAATGTTTTAGCAGGCTCTTAAACTAAAAAAATTTTGAGAGATCACATAATTCATCTTTACTTTGTATCTGACAAATAGATTTGTTAGCTTGCTAATCATTTTTCAAGTAAAAGTCCCTGAGTCTGTCTGTGCTGTTCATCACTGTATATCCAGCACTTAGCACAGTGCCTGGGGCATGGTAGAACCTCAGTTAACCTTTGATAATGAATGAATGAATGAATGAATGAATAAATGAATGAATGAATGATTACTTGCCGCTCTTACTTTCTATACCCCCCCCAACTATTCCAAGTATTATCATCAAGAGATAATCATTCATTGATTTTCTTCAAATAATGTCTTAATAAGGTGATCCTATCATTTATAGTTCAAACTAGGACACTTTGAAAGTGAAAGAGATGCTGTTATTAATTATACCAGGACACATGGCATAAACCAGGACATTCCCAGGCAAATTGAGACATATGGCCCCCCTATACACAGAGGATTTTGAAACACTACAGGACCAGAGAATATTTTTTTTGCCTGTATTTCACAATTTGTTTCTATTTTCTTCATACCTTACTGAGCTTGATATAATTGATCTGACCTTACGAGCTAATTATTGAGTATAAGCTAAGGTTAATAGTTTTTCTTTTTTTGCAGTCCAATTTGAATTAGCATTAAAGCGGCAGGAAAAAAGCAGCTCTATAAGAAGAGGTAAAGAGCACTTAGGGGCACTGCTCTAACTCCCATGCCTAGCTGTGTCTGACACATACTTGGCTCACTAAATGCTTGCTTTAAAAAAGAGGCATTCTGGTTTCAAAATAGTAGAATGTAGAACTGTTAAACACTGCTCCCACATAAAATCCATACAAATTATTAAAATCTATGTGGAATCATAAAAATTGAGGGAAATTCTTGCTTGACAAGAAAACTAATGAAATCTTGAAAACTGGAAGGTACACGATTGAACATGAATTGCAAAAACACTTGTCAGAACATGTACAGGAGTAGCACCAAAAGAACACCATTGCTAGAGGGGGTTACAGGTAGGAAACAGAGATCAGAGGCAATTAGCAAGGGCACTACACTGGCATCAGACAGAATGACCACACACAAACACACACACACACACACACACACACACACACACACACAACCCACGCATATCCATCTAGGAGCTTAGGCTAGAGGGACAAGGCAGTTTCCCCAGGTGTCCTCAATGCTCCAGAGGCCTCAGGTGTAGTCTACCTCACCTCAGCTCTGGCTCCTTCCTCCATCCCTGATAACAACAGCTCCCTCTTCCCCACCAGGCTGTAAAAAGAGAGTTAACTGAAAAATCTAATAGGGACGTTCAGCTACCAAAACAAACTCATTAGAAAGATAAAAACATTCTCAAAGTGTAAAGAACACCAACACCATAAAAGGGACACTTTTATCTTCTCAAGAAAAACTAGAATTTATACAAATGAAATAGTTCATACTGTGGAAATAGTGTAGGACTGTAACATAACTTATTTTTATATCATTTGGGAGATACGGAAAAACACCACATTCAAAAACTAGGATAAGTGATTATGAGAAAGAACCAATTAGAGATTGTGGAAATGAAATAAATAAACCTTTTAAAATCAGAAAAACTCAAAAATGGGCCGACTAGCAGAATAAACACAATTAAAGAGCACATTAGTAATGTGAGATACTGCACCAGGAAATTATCCCAGAATGTAGCACAAATGGAAAAAGTACAAGAATGGTACAAAATAAAAGTTAAGAAAACAAATAAACATGAAAAACAGTGCTAGAAATCAATATCAATGCATTAGGGGTCCAAATTGAAAGAATATGGAGAATGCAGAAAGACCAATACTTAGTGACATAAAAGAAAAAAAAAAAATCCCAAAAAACTAGACCTAAAAAAAGACATAAGTGTTAAAATTGAAAGGGACTGTCATAGAACAAATGCAGCAATGGCAACAATAGTGACAAAAACTAATTCTAGTTACTTCACAGTTATGTCAAGACTAATTGGAAAATTCTAAAATACAGGAGAGATAGAAAAATATTAGAATGCTTACCAAAAAATTAGAATCTTATTGCCCTGGCCAGTTTGGCTCAGTGGATAGAGCATTTGCCAGAGGACTGAAGGGTCCCTGGTTCTGTTCTGGTCAGGGGCACATACTTGGATTGCAGGCTTGATCCCCAGGCTTGGTCAGGCCCATGCAGGAGGCAACCAACCAATGTGTTTCTCTCACATCAATGTTTCTCTCTCTCTCTCTTCCCCTCCTTTTCACTCTCTCTAAAAAATCAATGAAAAAATATTTTCAGCTGAGGATTAACAACAAAATATCGGATCATATTGACACCATATTTAGCAGCAGCAGCATTGGCTATAACATAGTATCAGAGCATCATCTTCAAAAAGCTGAGAGTAAAGAGCTTTGAGTCTCTAATTTTATACAGAGTGAACACTCAAACATGAGTGTAGAGAACATTTCAGACATATAAGATTTCAGAAAGCTTATTACTCAGAAATCTTTTTTATAAGAATGACTAGGGAATATACCCCAGGAAAAGAAAATAATTCCAGGAGGAAGCAACTGGATGTGCTGTGTAATTTAAAACTGACAATAAAATGAAATTTATTTCTAGAGGGAAATAGTCTTAATTTTTTAATTTTAAACATGAAATTAGACAAAATTAGAAGTGTTAATTTGCTTTAATTATACAATATGCCATGAAGGTACAAACTGAGGAGTAATCAGATGCCTGGAATCCTCTGATTAACCAGACTGTCACCCGTAGGGGAGGCCCCACTTGTCCTGATGCCAGAGGCGGGGGAGGCTAGAGGCCAGGGCCAAAGCAAGACCTGAACGCTCCACAAAGATGTTCTGAGAGCCAACACAGAACCTTTAGTGTAGCTCCTACAGATCTATATTTCCAATTACTGTCAACAGCTCTTTCTTCTCTATGTCATTTTCAAGAACTTTTCAAAGGTTAGCAGGGACTTTACAAGGGGGAAATTTGATAAGTCTAATAAAACTGAGCATTAGCAGAATATTGAGATCCCAGAAATCCTCTAACTTGCATTATAGCTCTTTAACTTTCCTCTTATAAGGAGTTCTGAGTGATAGACTTACCCCCCTTGCTCCATGGGCATCTCCCTCACCCCCCAATTCAGATGGCCAATAGCCTCAAGGAGAGAGTTCTTTCTCTTGGCAGCTCCGTGTAAGAGTGGACGTCTGTTAAAAGAAGTATCTTGCAGTTGCTACCAGAGTCAGGCGAATGCTCTGATTCCCTTCCACGAATGTCTTACTTGGCATCGTGTCTTTGGGGGACACCTGTTGTTGAGAATCCCCAGCTCACCTCCATCTTCCCGGAAGCATTTCACGTCTTCTCTCTTTCCCACAGCAGGAGCTGCTGTCCTGGTCCTGCCCACCTGATCCCAGTAACTGGCCCAGGAACTCATACAGTGTCAGCCAAAATCCTTCTCCAAAACTTTCTGTTTACCCCTAAAATTGGGAGTGATGGGGGCCCTTTCTCTCTGGAAATCTGTGAGGATATTATCTTGATCATGACCATCTCCTTAGTACCTGAAAGAGAAAAGTTTGCAGAGAGGGAGAATGAAGCCAGAGAGCCAGGAAGAGGGGGAAAGGGATGGAGACCTGGTGGAACAGGTCCCTGGCTCTTGTGGCATTGGTTATACCCCTACCCATCCTGGATTCTGGGCCAATATAGTTACCCTTTTGCCTAGCTCGCTCAAAATGACTTTCTATCATTTGCAACCAGAATAGTCCTGTTCAGTTAAGTGCCTTCCCCCGAACAGGTGCACAATACAGGTCACTGGATACAGAGGAGCAGGCCAAGAATTAATTCAGCATGAGAGGCAGCTCCGGAAGAAGGAGGTGAGTAGTCCAGGCCAGAGCACCATTGTGGGGGCAGAGCACATTTGTGGGGGTAGGGGTACACCATGAGGAAGCAATTCTGCTAATAGGAGACAAATAGCCAAGCACCTGGCAGCAGCTCATGCCAACTGGGCACAGCAGAGGTGACAGCAGGTCCCAGTAGGAAAATGTCCTTTATCTAGAAATTGAAAAGAATACTTGAGGAATTCTGTTTTGAGCATTGTAGGATTTGAGACTGCTATTATCTTTCTGTGGTCTAATACTTCATTTGCATTGCTTTTTACTTCCTCTTAATAATGCTCTTTCGTTGCTTTGTGCTAACATACTCAGATGTGACTTTGTGTCTATAATTCCTTAGGGGAAGGAGAGAATTGATGTGTCAGCCTGTTGGTTTCCTAATGAAGAATCACGCTAAGAAGAGTGTAACTATACAAAAGGCAATCCCACTTCAGGGCATAAGAATCTATGACCAAGATTCACCTTGAACCATTAGAGTCGCTTTCTTTAGAGCTACAGTTTTCATTCGTGACAACTAATACTTTCTTTTTGCCAGTTTCACGGATTCTTTGACTTATCACTCATTTCTTATGCATTTTGTTTGGCCTCAGTTTCTTCATTTGTTTATGGGTGGTAATAACTGTGATTTAAACCAGAAGCATGGTATAGAAATGATTAACAGCGGGCTAGAGAAGGATTCATCCTATCTCAGTTTTGACTGAAGTGCCAAAAGAAAGCCAGAGAGTATGAGACAAACTCTCATCTGAGAATTTACCAAAGAGATGATGGAGAACTACTTCTAGGACCTGTAGATATATTGATAAATGGAGAAAAGCGATTTAAAAGGGGAGAAAATTTGGTGGTAACGTTTCTTTGAGAGAGCTGTGGCCACTCGGCGAACAGAGGAGGGTGGGTTTTAGCTCTAGCACCTCAAGTTCCTGGGAGAGGTTTTTTTGGGATGATGTGGAAATATATCGGAGTAGGGAGACACAAAGACTGGTGCCTGAGGAAGTGAAACTATTCTTGTGTCAACAGGGCTAGAGGTGGCTGTATTGGGGGTAGGTCTGAACTTCCAAAGTTTCTAAGCCAACAAATATGTGAGTGTTCCCTGTGTACCAGATATGAGTCCCATAGGAGACAAATTACTAAGGGGTTATGTTACATCCTGTCCTAAAAGGCCACACAAAAGGGTGGGGGATTCCTAGTAACAAGAAGTTGGTGGTAAATTTAAAATTCTTAGGAGATATAAGAGGAGTTGCAAGTGACAACTTGGAAATGAGATGCATCAACCCACATCCCAGAGTGCCATCAGAGGAGCTGACCAGGGAACCTCTGATGAGACCATTAAAACATCTCTTAGGAGAAAGAGTTGGGTATTCTCATTAGCCAGGCCCAGAGAGTATGAAGCCAGCTTACAATAGTACCAATGTGGATAAGACCTTTTATGTTCTCCAATGACTCATCCTCTTCATACCCTCTGCATGTGTCCCCATACAATGTTCAAAAACTGGCTAATAGGTGGGGATAAGGGACGGAGAAGCCCAATGTGGGAAAATGAAGAAAACTCTGCTCCACTTCCCCACTGCATACTTCCAGCCTGAAGAAACTTCAAGCTAAAGAAAGAAGAAGGATTTTAATTTAAATGCTAGAGTTTAGTGATTTGAATAATATTTTAGACTGGATATTTGATTATCAAAATAAGATTGCTTCAAGTGTCTATAGGGCTTTCTGTTACTTAAAAGTGAGTACAAAAGCCAGGATTCCTGACCTAGTTTCCATATTTAAGCAGGCTAAAATTCACTCATGTAATGCTTTTAAGTCATAAAGTTGTATTTTTAATGCATCAAACTTAGATTTGTGCAACATAGTAGTTGAAGTAACAAGTATAAAAATCAAACAAATGTAATAATGCCTGAAATATGTGAGCAGTCTTGTCAACAAGCATAAAGAGGTCATGTTAATTATTCTCAGAACTAGTCAGGAATTCTTCCAGATGTTGTATTTATTCCTGGGCTTTAGGACTTAATCACAGTTTACCTTTAGAAGCATGATGAAAGGACAGACAGTTAAGGCCAGGAAGAACTGCTGGAGGACCTGGTTTATTTAACAGAGAGAGAAATGCTAATGGCACCAAGTCTTAAAACTTTGTGTCACTGAGCGTTAGAAACATCAAAGCCATGAACTCATTATGTCATAGATATACTTTTATTAAGTACCTACTAATATACTGCTGTATATTAGTATTACTCTTTCAAGTAAAACTAAATGATCCGAAGTGCTCGAAGGATGACAATAGTAAGGAAGAAAATAGTACCCAAAATCATAATCAACAGCCTGTGACTGGTTAGTCCTTAACATCCATTAGTTGACATTTATTGAACAACTATTATATGCCAGGTTCTGTAGATAAGGAGGCAGAAAGATACAAAGTGAACAAAGGGTCAAAAAGAAATAAAAGTAGATAGAGAGTGATGAGAGTCATATGGGCACTGGGACAGCAGTACAGAGGAACCTGTTGTAATTCACCTCTATATAACTGAGGGGCTAAACTTACAAACCCTCTTATTCCCTCTACAAAACATATCAATGGAGGCCGTAAGTATTCTAAGATGCTTTTAGCTGCTCTCCAGCATCCTTGTGCACTTTTCCTCTCATTCACTGAGTGTTTTGGTGTTGTTGTTGCTCTTGACCAGGAGTTAGTTGTGTTTATTTCCCAAATTTACTTATGCTAATCATATTTATTATTTTAATTAAGTACTTTAATAAATAATTATGACACAATGAATAGGAAAATAAACATTGATGATGCTTTTGAAAATTAAGTTGAATGCTTTGGGAAGAAACAATCTAGTCATTTTTAAAAAAATCGCTATCTAATAATCCAGATTCTGTAATAGTGTTTGAAAGTTTATGGCTAAATAGCAGAATGTACCCGCCATTCTCTTACCTTTTCTACCCAAAATGCTATTAAGTGAGCCAATTCTGTAGTTCTATTCAATACCAAAACAGAATTGACATTGGCAGAAAACATACCGTCATTTTCTCACATAGATGAGCACTGTCAATTGCAAATCCATTGTCTTGGCCACCAGCTAGGAAAAGTAATAACCTCCAGAAATTCTATTATTTGTGTGCCAGTAAGGCCATATGACCACTGCAGGACAAGTCTTTTAGCATCACCCACCACATACTTCATGTCAGTTCATTCATTCATTCAATTAATATTGATTGCACTCCCATCAGGAGACTGGCAGAGAAACAACGCCTCCTGTTGAAGAAGCAGGAGAGAAAATTACGTGACTCACCTGACTCTGTCAGTATGTGTCCAAGGAGGAATCTTGAAACAGGATATAGCTTGCCATGGCCTCTCTCTTCTGATGAAGCTCATTGTGCTGGAAGGGTTTCTAGCCCAAGACTGCTCCCAGGGGTTAATGTTTAATTATTTGTAACCAGTCTGGCCTGTTCCTTGCAGAAGGACAGGCTCCACTGCCACACAATGGAGTGTTGATTACAAATGGGCTTACAGAACCCTGAAAGCCGCCCCCCACCCTGGCCGGGATAGTAATGTAGAGCTAAGAAGCCAGCCCAGGTAGTAGAGAATGCTACCTTGGTGACTCCCAGTGGGTAGGGAGACAGCTGGTTATTGTGCATAAGGCAAGTTTTATCATCAATTTCTAGAGCATTGATTAATTTCTATTAATATGCTTATTTCCAACATGATTCAAAAAAATCGAATGCTCATTTTCCATAACACTCAATGTTTATGAAGTGTTGAAAAATTCTGATAAATATTTATGATAGAAGCTATATAAGATTATTGACTTTCAAGTAATTCTATTTCTATTTCTAAGATGATTTCGACACTGCATAAAATTATAGGTCAAACCTTTTTCTATCTCAAAAGGGTATTTTAAAGACGGAGACCTTATTCACAGAGCTCTTATTACTTCTTTAGGGAAGGAATTAAGTAAATGAAAGAAATTTATATAAAAATTTATATATATTCTTGATAAATTTGGGAATTTAAAAAAGACAATGTTCCCTTTGTGTGCCATAAATTTCTAACTATGTGAAATGCAATGTCTTAAAAAGGCATTGAGAATACATCCTATTTATCTCACATCATGTGGCTATGAGATTTTATTTTGAGCAAACATGATTAGGATAGACGAAATTAGAATGGATATTCCAACAACTCTGTGATTTGTCTCAAGTTAGCTATTAGAAAAGAGTAAATTGAATTGTCCTAATGTTTCTTACTATTAATATTAATTTAAAATTCTCTTAGTGTTTTTTCTCAGTTTGGTAAATGCCATTCTATACAGGATTAAACTTTATTTGTAAGAACCCTGAATTCTTACCAAACGTGTATTTGGTATTGGGAAGGAGGACAGAGTGGGGATATCCAGATACTAAATACTCTTTGTGATTGGTAATGCACACCGACCCTCTCATCTGCTTAACTCGCTTGTTCTATGTATGTAAGTTATTGCTCAGGGAAGAGAAATAGAGGAGTGGATAAATTCTTCTAGAAATTCATTCCTGACTCAGTACCTTCAAAAGAGGGATCAAGAGGAAGAGCATGCATGTATGAGCCTGGAAAATTAGGCTACCCTTTGTGCTGATGGGGTCTTGCACCTCTCCTTGTTTTAACCCTCTCTGCTGGGTTAGCAACAAAGCTACTATGCAAATCTAAGAGTTTTTATAATCCTCCCCATTCCCTCTCCTAGGTTCTTCCCTCTTCTGGGGTGAACTCGGAGGTATCTTCTGTGGTAGAAAGGCTATAAAGGAGCCCAGGAAGGCATGTTTATGCCTGGACTCTCCTTGGATGAAGCAGATCATTCCCATAAGAGCAAGTGCCCCTGCACTACATACACAGAGGACAAGGGACAGCTGACCAGGAAAAGTATTGCTAGGCAGAATCTGGTTATAGGCAGCTGGCTTTTTAATGTGGCTGTAGCAGTCAGCAGTATTTGCAAGTGAGAAGAAATAATGTACAAAACTACCATATGGGAGAATGTGATAGATGCCAAGGACAGTGGAGGTATGTTACATACACAATTATTCACACAACAAACCCATGAGGTTGGTATTATTTCTATGGTCACAAGAAACTGAAGGCCAGAGAGTCTACATAAGGCTGTGTGGGTAAGAAAAGGAAAATCTTGGTGGAAGGACAGGACTATTCGAATTCAAAATACACACTATAAAGCCAAGGATTATAACTAAATGGGAGGGACTCTAAAAACAATATTCATCCTTGAAAAGATTTTTCTTATCTAAAGACATGAAGGTATTTATTATGTCGAAACATATGTAGTTGACAATATTCAACTGCTTAACCTACAAAAATGGTAATTTCATATGGTTCAATCATATCTATTTATAACTTCTGCAGAAAATATTCACAGATGGGGGACACACTACAGAACATATTCATATTGCAGAGCCCCCAACATTTCCTATGACTCACAGATTTTTATTGTGTAAAATTAAAGGAAAGTAACCAGAGTGATAAAAAAAAAAACCAACAAAAAAACACCTCAGTTAATAAAGTTGTATAGTTAAGACAGAAAATTTATTTCACTAAACATTAAAGTTTTACATTTGGAAGTAAAAACTGGGAAGTGTGTAATGAATACATCAGCTGATAAAAGCAGAGTTCGACTTGGAGTAGCCAGGGTAACAAGGCAGAACAACAAAATAAGATGATCTAAACCAGGCCTAGAAGAGAGATGCTTCCCTGGCCACTATTGCTTAGAGTTATTTATAATTTGCTATGCATTTATTGGTGACTAACAAGCATTTAGTACCTTGAATACTATAGTTCTTTCATTATACACATCTAGTTAATTTCAGCTAGTGCTTTGTTCTCATCAATTTCAGGTACTGTGGTTGTCATTCATGATGTTGGCCAAATATGTCCAGTTTTTCTCTTTCTAACATGAGAAAATGAGAATGGAATTTCCGAGGTCCTGTGCCTGGGCGAGCCCTGTGATTAGTTCCAGCCAATGAGTTGTGAGCAGAAGTAACATATGTCACTTCTGAGCTAAGCATGGAATTGCTGCTGTGAGGCCTTCCACAGCTCTTTTCCTCTGGCATGATGCTTTAATGCAAGGGCTGCTCTCAACCTAGATGCTGAGAGGGGGAGATTTAGAATACAACTCCTTGCCCATCCATGATGGATATATATAGAAGAAATAAATAAGCATTATAATAACAAGTCACTAAGATTTGGGGGCTGCTTATTACAGAAGCATGTCTTAGCCTATCCTGATTGATACAGATGCTTTTGAATGGCCCAACAAGAGTTTTGATCCCCATTCTGAAAATTAGGGTTAGGTCTCTCTGGTTCAGATAGTTTTAGTGGTCCTGATGGACAGACCAGGTACCTGACTTACAAAATGGTACCTGAACAGGGCATACATGAATATATTAGCAAGAATTGTATATTAACTAGAAATTCATACATCATAGAGAGAATAGGATAGTTTCTAGAGAAATCTAAAGTCAAGAGAGAGTAACCAAAGGTCAGAAGCACCAGGGGGTGCGCAAATGAACTGACACCTCACTGTGAACAATAACACAGAGAGTGCGGGAGCAGGAAAATCTGATTTTGCCAACTTCATGATTTCATCCTGGAGAAGAGCCAGTTTTAACACTGATTTCAAATGAAGTTTTTCTTGGGGGGAAAAAATCCCCACAATTGGAGATGTTTATCAATAAGGGGGGAACAGTTTTCTGTTAAGATCTCTGAGTCTCTGTAAATAAGTTTATACCTTTCCAGTCTCGTAGGTAAAATTTGTCTATTTACCAACTGCTGCCAACTCTGTAGCATTTATTCAAATTTATAGAAAATTTCTGTTAAAATGTATAGCTTCATGCTTGCCTATGAGGCATCCTCACATTTCAGCAAAAACAGTGAGTCTTAGTATAATGTCTTGATATCTGCAAGATTTAAAGGTACTATTACAGATTAGGCCATGCCTAGCAATCATGCAATGAATAGAGCATACTACAAAAAAACCCCAAAATATATATGAAGACAACATTCATAGCAGGAAAAAAGTATGGGATAAAACATATTTTATTGACAAGAATAATAGAGAGACTCCCTCTCCTCACCACACTCAATGCTCACCATATCTGCCAGCAGGGATCTAAGAGCTGGCCATTGCAACAAGTAATTTATGCAGTTCTTGTTACACCCTGACACTCTAATGCAAATTCCCTGCTTAATGCTGACCTTCACAGCACCAAATAAGCACTCCGCAGCCAGAAATTCCCTTCAATCTTGCATGGAGGAGTCACATTTTAAAGCCTGTCATCCTACTTAGGGAACTACAATTTAACTGTCATTAATATGGCTTTTAGAATTTAAATTGAATAGCCTATCAAATACTCCTTAGTAGCAGGTAATTGTAGTTTATAATTGGTTTCCTCTTTTGAATGTTCCACTACAAGGTTCTGAGCCTTCACATTGGTTCCAATTGTGAATTCTCAGTTTTGAGGGAATTGGTCAAGAAATTAAGTTTTATAAATTAAAAAAAGAACACATAAATAAAAGTTCAACTGAGGTTGAAACTTTTGACCTGAATCACATTTAATTTTGAAAAATGTATTGCATTTGTATTGAACTGCTTTTAAATATATTTTATTGATTTTTTATATATAGAGAGAGAGGAAGGGAGAGGGATAGAGAGTTAGAAACATTGATCAGCTGCCTCCTGCACACCCCCTACTGGGGATGTGCCCACAACCAAGGTACATGGTCTTGACCGGAATCGAACCCTGGACCTTTCAGTTCACAGTCTGATGCTCTACTGAGCCAAACCAGTTTCGGCTTTAACTGCTTTTAGTATATTGGTTTGCGAGAGCTGGCATAACAAAATACCACAGACTGGGTGGCTTCAAAAACATAAATTTATTTTTGCAGTTTCAGCAGCTAGAAGTCCAAGATCAAGGTGTTAGCAGGTTTCGTTTCTTTTGAGGCCCCTCTCTTTGGCTTGCAGATGGACACCTTCCCACTGAGGTCTTACATGGCCTTATCCTTATGCACACACACCCCTAGTGGCTCTTTGTGTATTCTAGTTTCCTCTTTTTGTCAGGAAACCAGTCAGTTTGGATTTAGGCCAAACCCAACAGTCTTAACTTAATCACCTCTTTAAAGGCTCATCTCCAAATCCAGTCACATGCTGAGGTACCGGGATTAGGGCTTCAACATGTGATTTCCAAAGGACACAATTCAGCCTGAAACACTTAGAAAATAAAATATATTTTTTGTTGATTACTCAGATATTCCTATATTTTTGTGTGCCATCAATATCTCTAGAGAGTGAGGGGGTTTTGGAATGTGCTTTTCAGAGAAGTCCCTAGAATCCCTTTGTCAACTGAAAGCCCTAGAGTTTTGCTATCCAACCGAGCAATCACTACCCCACGAGACCCCGGAGAAAGCACAGCACAGCTGGGGTCCTCAAGAACTGCATTGGGTTAGCTGCCACTTTCTCCTTCTCCTCGTCACATTCATCTCAGTTGCTCATTGTCATTGTTATTGGTCACTGCCTTTATACTCCATCATATTTTCTCCAAATTCTACTCACTCTCTTGCCTTTTAATTTCCTGCATTTTCCCCTCTTCACCCCTCTTTTCTTTGGCTTCATCTTCTCCTATCTTTTTCTTCTTGGGAGGGTGAATTTTGCTCTGGAACATTTTGCCAAACAAAAATCTTTTTTCCCCCCCGCCCCGCCCCTAATAAGCAAATGCCATTAATCTTCATGTCTCTGGCCACTCAACATTTCTCTTGGTGATTCGTTCACATACATTTTAGTGTAATGGAGCCTGATGCCTGAACAGTGGATAAGATGGAGTCTGGAAAACATAGCAATCACAGGAAGTTCGTTTTCTGTTATTCCTCTAGTATCACCTCTTGGGAGATGAGTTAGCCTAGCAGTTAATGACTTTGAATTCAGTCTGCCTGAGTTCAAAGTGTGGTGTCATCACCTATTAGCTATTTGGCCCTGATCGAATTTCCTAACTTCACTTTCTCCATCTGTGCATATAAGTTTTACGACTTCATATGTTCCTGCTGCCTTGAAATTCCCACATACAGATTATGAGCATCCATCTAGTTGACTGGCTGCACCTGTGTTAGAGGCTAGCCCAGTGGTTGGCAAACTCTGACTCACGAGCCAAAATGCGGCTCAGGAGCTTTGGTTTGCTGCTCTGTTGACTAATGAGTTTGCCGACCACTGGGCTAGACCCTGCCACAAGTTCTCCTTCTTGACATTCTCTGACTGTAATCTATGACATTCAAATGCACCAATGAGGTCCCCTCATCCCTTTTGCTCATGTACCCCATACAGGTCCTCACTCTCTCTCAGCTTCCCACCTGCGTGTCTGAGCCTGCTCTCTGGGTGGTCTCTTCATATGGATCCTTCCTAGTGTGCAGTGACTGTGTCTTTCTAGGACCTGTGAGTGTAAGAAAGTTTGTTTTCCTTTGCCTCTCCTGTGCCTCCTTGGTGGTTGCACCTGACTGACCATCTCATGAAAACATATAAAACAAACTATAAGATGGAGTGTAAAAACAAGACTCACCTTATGAAGTTGTTAGGATTGAATAAATTGACCTAAGGAAATGGTGCATCTAGTATAGATCAATAGGTAAATTTTTCTCAGGAAAAAATTAGCTCTTTTCAAATTAGCTCGCAAACCAAAAATTAGCTCTTTACAAGATTTTTGTTTGTCTGCTGACTACTTGTAGTGATCTTGGGCAGACGAACACTTATTTGCCATAGGAACTCTTTATTGTGCATGTACTTCATATTCAAGTTTTCTTAGAAAGTCCCTCCACTCAATCAACTTATCATCTACCTATTAAGACAAGACTTACGCAGAGAAAACAGATATTAGTAAAAGTCTGGGCATAATCAAGTGCTAAACAAATTGGAGAATATATTCTATAAGCTTTTGGAAGAAGTACTGACTTCTGGCTTCTGGTTGCAAATGAAAGAAACTTCGCTGCCACCATTCTATCCTAACAACAAGTAAAAGAAATGCCAACAGCTCTTCTAGGATTCATAAGAGAGGTTAGGACACAGGGCAAACTGCGGACTTGAAGATTGAAGAGACAAAAAGGTAACTACAGGAAATAATGACTTACCAGAGCAGAGACTCACAAGTGAAACCACCCCAGAAACCAGTGCGGGGCAGAAAAACCTGAGCTGTAATTGATGAGTTGCTAGAAGCTCAGTGTGGGCAAGTCTGAGAGTTAACAACTCCAGAAGACCTAATTCTTAGGGGAGGGGGCACAATATTGTGAGATTCACCTCTAGGAGCTCAACCAGATCCCACAGTAAATATTAAAGAAAAACCCCTGGGTGCTTCCTGCAGGGGAACAAAGCCATTTTGAAATATGTCAGAGCACTCGGGAAAACTAGTAATGGAGAGCTTAATCTGCTGGAATGTTATCAGAACCTAACTGTTCTGGGGAAGGGAAATATCCAACTCCAACCCACGCTAGCTAATCTCTCCCAAACTAATAGAAAAATATAGTGAGAATCACTAGTGAAGTTCACTGTCCATAGGCCAGGCTCACTAAATGACTGAGACCTAATCACAGGACTAAAGAATGCTTTACTTGCCTTGGCCAGTTTGGTTCAGTGGATGGGACATTGGCCTGTGAACTCAAGGGTCCTGTGTTCGATCCCCATCAAGGGCACATGCCCAGGTTGCAGGTTCAATCCCCAGTGGGTTGTGTGCAGGAGGCAGCCAATCAATGATTCTCTCTCATCATTGATGTCTCTATCTCCTTCTCATGTCCTTTCTGAAATCAATAAAAAATTTCTTTTTTAAAAGAATGCTTTTCCTCTCTTCTTTACCACCACATTACTAAAAATCTATTATTAGCAGTTTGTGTGTGTTATTTAACCCAGTACATAATGTCCAGCTAAAAGAGAAAAATTACAGGGCATATCAAAATATAAAAATCACAATTTGAAGAGACAAAGCAAGCATCAGAACCAGTGGTGGCAGGAATGCTGGAATTATCAAACTGGGGATTTAAAACAACTATGAGCGATATGCAAGGGCTTTAATGGGTAAAGTAGAAAGCATGTAAGAACAGAAGGCAATGTAAGCAGAGAGCTGAAAACCGAAAAGACCATAAGAATGCTAAAAATGAAAACACTGTAACAGAAATTCCAAGTGCCTTTGATGGGCTTACCAGTAGACAGGACATGATTCAGGAAAGAATCTCTGAGCTTGAGTGTATCTTCAAAGAAAGCTCCAAAACTAAAAAGCAAAGAAAACGAAGATTAAAAAACAAAATCAGAATAAAATATCCAAGGACTGTGGGGCAACTGCAAAAGGTGTGACATGAATGGAATGGGAATACCAGACAGAGAAGAAAGAGAGAAAGGAACAGGAGAAACATTTGAAATAATAATGACTGAGAATTTCTCCATATTACTGTCAGATACCAAACCACTAAACCAGGAATCTCAGAGAATACCAACTAAGATAAATGCCAAAATAATAATAATAATAATAATAATAATAATAATAATGGTAACCCCCAAATTACATCTAAACATATCATTTTCTAGTTATAAAAAAAAAGAAAATTTTTTTAAAGAAGTAAGAGGGAAAGCACTTTACCAACATAAAGGAATAAAGAAAAGAATTATGTCTGACTTCTTTTCAGAAACTGTGTAAGCAAGAAGTGAGGGGAGTGAAATATTTAAAATATTCAGAGGAAATAACCCCACCAACTTAGAATTCTACAACCTGTGAAATTATCCTTAAAAAGTGAAGGAAAAAATATTTTCTCAGGCAAACAAAAATTAAGGGAATTTGGCAAGTAGTCCTGCCTTATATGAAATTTCAAACAAAATTTTTGAGAGAGAAGGAAAATAATACATATCAGAAATTCAGATCTACATAAAGAGAGAAAGAGCACCAAAGAAGAAACAAGATAAGTTGTTAACATAAGAAATTTTGTGAGTTTATTTGAGCCAAACTGTCAACAATTGCTGGGAAGCAGAAACTCAATGAATTAAGATAATGCTCTGGAGAATGGTGCTTTGTCAACTATTTTTATAAATTGCCATCAAAGGTGGAGACATAAGTGTGTTATATGAAATCCATTAGTGATAGATTAGGGAGGTGGGAGAAAGCAAAGCAGGGAAACCTCTGGGATTGGATAAAAAGTGAAATGATAGACACATACTTCTTTTACATAGATGGGTACAGGATAGTTAACTAATAGTGAATAATTAACACAACAACAATAACAATGAGGAAATTTGTGGTCTCCACCCTGGTGCCTTGGCAAACTGGTTGTGCCCTGAGGGAAGTTACCAATATCTCTGACATTCCACAGGTATGTTATTTTAGATGCAAAAAGACAACAGACTCAGTAAAGATTGAAAATTGATCTTTGTCAGGAAAGACACTGGCCTAGGATGTGACTACCTACTATATATTGCTTTTTAATTAAAAGGTTTTAACTTCTTCAGACCATCCTTTGTGGTTACTTTATGTCTATGAATTTGCAAGGCTGCCACGGCAGGCCTTCCCTGAATTAGTCAGGTTAACATGTGGCCCTTTTCATCCACAAAGTTAAAATAAGTTTTTATTCTTAATTGATTTCACACAACAGTTTGTTCAAAATAATGAGAGCCGAAATGTATCTAATTATGTGTACTTATGTATGTGCTTGTATATATATATATGTATGTGTGTGTGTGTGTGTGTGTGTGTGTGTGTGTGTGTGTGTAAAATAAATGACAGCAATGATACAAGGGATTAGAGGGAAGAATTAGGATTATTTTATTGGTATAAGGTACTTACACTAAATAATAATAAAATAATAATGATGATGCTTTGTGTGACTTGAACTCATTAATACAATTAGTGAAGAGGGAGTTTTCTCCTGGAGAAGAAAAGAAGGAGAAATCAGAGTCAGTTGAGGAAGGTGCTGAGCAAAGATAGAGAGATAAGAGTAAACATGGAGGAAGTGAATGAGGGTAGGAAAGGGTGCCTTTGGTGGAGAGAAAGCTCTGGGTTTAGGAGCAGGGTAGAGAAACGGGGTGAGAGTGGGAAGACTGGCAGGTTTGGAATTAAAATCCATGTGAGTATCAGAGGCAGGCATTTTAGTTCTTTCAATGTGTTTCAAAGTAATCTTCTTTAGAATTTACTTTTATGAAATATACTATATTGTACTGACAAGTATTTGACTTACTAAGTTCACTTTCAATAACTACCTCCAAGTTAGGCCCTTTGAAATTCTCATCTTCCTTTAGGTTATTACTAAGAATGATTCCATCTTAGCATCATCTATATACTTCAGGAAAATTCACTTTGTAACTTTGTCAAATGTGCCATTAATAAAATATTAAATTACAATAAACCCCCAACTAACTAGAAGAACATAAAATAACCCCTGTGTAGAGGAAGACAATTTTTCATGGTTTTTAAGGTGAATGTACATGAAGAGGAATTCAAGCAGTTAGTTTATTTTAAGTCTGTATTTATTTTGTACCTATACTAAAGAAAATGTGTACTTGGTATTTTGAGTCTATAATAGAAATATAAGATAAATCTTTATCTTCAAATGGTAATAGCATACTTATGCACAGGAAAGTAACTAAACAACATGAACAGTTTATGTTTAATAACAAAATGAAGAGCACAGTATTATTAATATAAATATTTACTCATAGGAGTGATTAATGGAATAAGGGGTAGTCATAAATATTGTCATAACAATTGCTGATATTTTATTGTACTTTTAAAATGTATAGCATTTGATAAGATGCAAAGAAAAAGACTACTTTTTTTTTATAGGGAAAAATATTATGAGCAGAGTATAGAGGCAAAAATACGCCAGAGCTGTCCTGGACAGTGTCAAAAAAGTAGAGGGTAGGGCCACACTGAGAAATACCAGAAGATAAAGTGTTTGGATAGAAAGTTGAAGGAAGGCCTTCAAAGCCAGAATAACATTTTTTTTTTTTCCTGAAACACAAATCCTCAAGTATTTACCCCAGGTGACTAATCATGACTCCATAACAAAAGTTACAGCAACATTCCAAATCATTCAAAGTGCCTGTTGTGATGCAGAATGAAAGTCTAGGAACTACATTTTTTTAAAGATGTGCCCCTTCTCAAAATTAGTGAGTTGGGATGGAGATTTGTACCTCCTAGAATATAGTTTCTCAAGTAGCACCTCAGATACCAGTTAGTTTCACCCAATTTCTCTTTAAATTAAATGCTCCTTTCCATTTTTATTTTTTAACTTAACTGCCTTTTCACCATTGTAGTTCCTAGACTCTAGAAATATTGAAGACATTTTTACTTCCAAACTAAAGAAACTTATTCTCCATGATTCATGTATTCAGCAAATATTTACTGAACACTTACTATGCTCAGAGAAACTAGTCTAAGAGCTTGGATAGGTCTGTGAACAAAATTAATAAAATTCATACCCTCAGAGAGCTTTAATTTAAATAAGTAGAGAGAGAAAATAAAAATAAACCATGAGGGATACTTATTGCTATCCCATTTCACAGGTTAAAATAAAAACACATTCAGAGAGACAGGTAAACTTCCCAAATTTATACAGTTATTGAGTGGTAAATTAAAACCCAAACTCTTCTGTATCCAACAACAGCTACTTATTGTAAAATAATTGATTACTAAAATGCAGAAATGCATTTTATTTCTTCAGTTGGTTTTTGGCATTTCTGAAATGCACATCTTACCCCCACTCTCCCAATTCTACTGATTCTCTATGTCTTGGCTTTGAAGGATTGAAGCTAGTGTGTGTTAAAGGTTCGAAGGGAAGAAGCATGAGAATCTTGAGGGTTAATCTGTTACTAATCCTTATCTCCTGGTATTGTACACATTGAGAATAGGTGGAATTTTTATCTCTGATCTTAAACTCATTGCCCATTTAGCTCCATATTGTCATATTGTCAGTTCCAGGGTTTTTAGCACCATGGACAGCTGCTTTCCATCTAGGTTCTTTCAAAAGATTCTATAGTTAAATATTGCACGCTGTCTTCTGTCCCTCTGCATTTTAAGTATCATATGGCTATTGCAACAACTATTTAACCATTTTCATATAATTAATCATCCAGAATATTTGTTGCCTCTATATGCTCAATTAGGAAGCAGCAAAAAGTGCATAAGAATAGCATTTGAATTTAACATTCTAAACAAAGCATCCTCTCAAGGTTTTGGTTTGTTTGTTTGTTATTATACAGATGTTTAAGCCAAGTAGCAAAATTTACACATTCTATAGAACTTTATATTATTTTTTTCATAAGTACACTATTTCAACTTACTGACCATGTTTGCCCTAAATGAATGATCAAAATATTAAAATTAGAATATTTGGATATAGAATTCATATGCCAAAGAAATCCATGATCCAAGTAAATCCTATAAATATAAATGATCTCAGCATCATCTCATTGATTGACAGAGAGACTTAAGAATCCACTATTCCTGCTGGAAAAAGGGTAATATTCAGCCCCTTCATGGTGTACTTCATATAGTAAGATCTTAATAATTGCTTTTTTATTATACTGATTGAAATGTTAATCAATGCCTCCATTGTATCTCTCCTTCCACTACCATTATGTTGTGATCTGGTAACTTCTGCAACAGACCATAGAGAAGCCAGAATGACTTGGTATCATGGTGAGGCACCAGTTTAGTATTTGAAAGCAAGAGCTTCAAGTATGTAAAAATAATTTTATATTAGTAGCAGAAAACAGCTGTTATGATTGACATTCAAATCACACCAAATATAAGGCCCCAATATACAAAATAGCACATAAAGTAATAATTAAGAAAATGTCAAAATTTGTAGCTTATTTTCACTTGGGCTTGACATTTTGAGAATATCACCTATATTTTATAATAGTTAACATTCTGCCACAAAGCTTCAACATTTTTGCTGAAATATTAAAGCAAATTAGAAATGTAAAGATATTTCAATATAAACATTTCAATATACATTTCTAAAAAGTAAGAATATTTTTCTATAGAACCACAATACTATTATGACATCTAACAAAATTTATAATAATTCCCTTATAATATCTAATCTCTATTCAAATTTTCCTTACTTATCCAAAAAACATCTTTGTCAGTTGGTTTACTTAAGCCAGGATTTACTCTAGGACCACACATTTCATTACATTATTATGTTTCTGAAATTTCTTAC
Source organism: Pipistrellus hanaki (assembly GCF_964339955.1). Taxonomy (NCBI): domain Eukaryota; kingdom Metazoa; phylum Chordata; class Mammalia; order Chiroptera; family Vespertilionidae; genus Pipistrellus; species Pipistrellus hanaki. Next base: position 41,111,211 of record NC_140509.1, read on the forward strand.
ACTGAGTCCATATCCCACCCCTCTTTTAACATGACAATGACTTGTTGAATAAACAAGGCCATCTGTCCTGTAGGATATCCAAACTGCTGGATGTACCTGACTGTTTCCTCCAGTTATTTAACTTGTTATCCTATCCCATGCATTTCTTGTAAACTGAAAGTCAGAACAAGAATGCTTCGTGGAGGATCAGTGACCTTCACTTGCATCACTCCAAGAGGGAGACACCATCTGGTCTCTGACCATTAGTGATGTTAAGATGGTTAAGATGGTGTGACCCTAGATATTTTCATTGTAAAATGACATATTTAGCCTTCCAATATCCAATTAATATGGACAATGACTTCCATCATTTTTATAGTAACAACAAAAAACGTATCTTTAAGGAATATTAAGATATAAAGCGTGCCCTGGCAAAATTGTCAGGGTAGATTTATTAACAGCAAAAAGTTCTCCAACTTCTATCTCTTTGACCCTTTCTTCTTCCTCAAGACATCCTGTGCCCCCTAGGTATACAGTGATGCTAGATAGAAGATGACAACTGAGCAGGAAAAGTATATTGGAAGAATTCTGGCTCTAACTTCTACATACAACCTCTATAGGTTAAAAAGGACGTGAACATCCTTTTTCATTTATTACAGGCTCAGTGGCCTTCATTCTCAAGATGATTTACAAACAGTGGCTATTGCAGAAGCCCTTTCTTCACCTGCGACAATATTTTCTAAAAACAGTTTATTTTACAAATGTGGAATAAGCTGTTAACTATTAAAAATAGTTGTTATTGCCAAAACCGGTTTGGCTCAGTGGATAGAGCATCGGCCTGGGTTCTGGAGGGTCCCGGGTTTGATTCTGGTCAAGGGCGTGTACGTTAGTTGCAGGCACATCCCCGGTGGGGGGTGTGCAGGAGGCAGCTGATCGATGTTTCTCTCTGATTGATGTTTCTAACTGTCTATCCCTCTCTCTTCTTCTCTGTAAAAAATCAATAAAATATATATTTTTAAAAATAGTGTTAATTGTTTTTGGTTTTTTTTTGTTTGTTTGTTTGTTTTTTAAGTGTTTCGATAGTTTGGAAAAAGCCACAATAAGGAGGCAATATTCAGATTCTGCCAATATACATGAGGTGCACAATTACTCAGTGAACATTTGTCTCTTCAATGTACCATATCAATTCCTGATGTTGTTTTATTGTCCCATGAGGCATATTACTAGGTCTCAAGGGTAGAAAGATGCTAGAAGAATGTTAAGCCCAGAATATGAAGGATGGACATTCATCGTGCTCTGAGCAGCCTGGAAATTATTGCTTAATATTAATTTATTAGATGATTGCTGAGCCAAAAGGACATAATATCCATTATGCAAATGTTCAGTCATGGACACTGTGCCCCAACACTTATTAACGCCAAGCTGAATATTGAATGGCATACATCCAACACTAAACATGTTCAAATAGACAAGTAGTTTGTCATGAAAAAGCAAGATCATTCAGTAAGTAGTACATTTTGTCCTACAAATGAGAGAGTATTTTTTTTTCTTAAACAACATTAAAGGCTCACGCCAGGAAAATTGGGCCCCGGGAGAAGAAGCAAATAATGTAGTGGGAAAGGGAGAGCATTTCCTTGCTACACATGTTTGTCGGGTCTTTATCTGAACAAATGTCCTAAAGGTGCAGTGCAATTTTATGTGCAGAGCTGGTGGTTATGCTTTGAAAGTATTTCAAGGTTTTGGAAAAAGAATTGATCACTTTGTAATGCTATGCATGGCAGTATAATTCAGTTTTCTCTGCTTACCTTAGCATTTTCAAAAATGGATTTGTGACTTAGTGATGCCATTTTGTTTGTGGAGCCTTGAGTTTTGTATAGTTAACCTGAGAACCTTTTATATATAGTAGCCAACAGAGAAAATAATATTTTTTTTCTATTTTATGAGTCTTCCTGTGGCTCTGAGAAAATCCCTGTCACATAGAATTGTCTTCATTGCTTCAAAAACCAATATACCCTTTAATTAACTAGTGCAGGAAGGAGTTTTTGCCTCCATTTTTCCATCGCTGAAGCTTATATTTCTTTCCAGATCCTAGCCTAGAGTTTAGCTTGGAACAGATGCCCATGAAATGATTGTTAAATGAATACATGAGAAAATGAATAGTTATATCATGTCAATGAGGGTATGTGCTCTGGACAAGGCATGAAGCCTAGGTGATAAGACTATAAATAGTTTGGCCAACTTAATAATTTCCTGATCAATTGAAACAAATCCTTTCAATGATGGCTGTCTGCAGTAGTGGAGGCAGGGTATATAAGTAGAGTGCCTTAAAGGAACTGCCTTTATAAATATGTTCTTTTCCTCTTATGAAAACAGTGCTGCATATCTGTGAATCTTATGTGTGCAGCATATGATTTCATAAGATATTTAGCAACATGTGACCTTCCTGAAAGAGCAGGCATGAGGGTTTTTATTGGTGGAGGAGTTGGTTAACAGACATAGCAGCTAGCTATGTGAACTTTTCCTTATTTCACACATAATTTCTGGGAGGAGTCACCCGCCCTTACACTGTTGTTTTGTCCCTTGAAGTCAATGGACTTCTTTTAGTCTGTAGTCAAACTCCTGTTTGGCTGTAGGCATCATGTCCTACGTCCTGGAAATGACTGTTCCGTGGCTTTCAGTAGGAACTCTCCAGGACGAGCTGCCTCCTTCTGGTTTTGCTGGGAGTTATTCCAATTATCGGTCACAGTCCAGCTAGCTCCTGTCTTTCTGGATGGTGAGTTGGCCAGGATGAGAGATAATGACCATTTTAGGAAGAAGCTATGATGTCACTATCTACCTTATGTGAGATATAATTTTACTTGCCATGCGTAAGTCGCAGCACCCCACTTCCTGTGCTGTATCTCCTGGCTGTTCACTTGACCATGGCATCCTGTTGGGCTTGTCATCCATCCTCAGTCAGTGACTCACCAAGAGTTCCACAGTGAAAGCCTTCAGGCCCATTTGGATCCTACTAGTCATTTAGCATAGCGTGGGGGAAGGGTTACTATGTGTTAAGTCTTGCCTTCAACTCTTGGATTTCATTATAATGAAACCACCATTTTCTGGAGACCAGCCTTCCAAAAGCACTCAGGAGCAGAGGAGAGAATGCAAAGAGAATAGCTCCTGAACACCATAAATAAATGACAAGTTCAATAACCAAAGGCTTAAATATTATAAAAACACTGTATCATCAAAGAGCCTGTGTTCTGGCCAGTGGCCAATGACTCTAAAAAGTGAAACTTTTTATGTGAGCCCAGAAAGGAGAGAAGCAGGCGGGGAGAAAATGGCAACAAATCATTGGAAATGGGAAGTAAAGGCAGTAGCAACATGAATTAAAAGTGGCGATGAAGGCAGTAAGAATTGACCTTCAGACTATTGGAAGCAAGAGAGTTGATGAGCAAATGAAGAGAGTTAGGGACAATCAAGCTGCAACCTGAGGAGAGGGTTAGGGCAATCTGCTAATCACAACGGAAAGGGTAAAAATAGATCTACTTTACAACATACAGAAAATAAAGTCCACATGGGTCAAGGGCTTTAATGTGAGTGACAAAAAATTAAATTTTTTAGAATAAAATGTAAGATAAAATTTTTATTATTTCAGTGCAAGAAAAGATTTCTTAATCAAGTTCTAAGAATTGTACAACTCCTATAGGAAAAGATTGATAAGTTTGACTCCGTTAAAGTTAAGAATTTCTGTTCCTCAAAAGAGATGAAAAAAGGATGTGGAAAGATAATCCACTAACTGGAAGGAGGTATTTACAACACATACAAAAATAAAGTATTGTATTTATTCAAATATTTAACAAGTATAGCATAGATACCAATTAGAATGGATGCCAACCTCAAATTATTATTACAATGGTATGAGAACATTTCAGCTTGACATGACTAAATATCACACAGGATTAGTATCCAGAATATATGAAGAGCATATACTAATATATAAAAGATATACATCCAAATAGCAAAATGGGCAAAAGATCTAAACAGGCATTTTACAGGGAGCACCAAAATAATTTTATATGAAAAGACAACAAACCTCATTAGTAATCATGAAAATATAAATAATAACCCACAATAAAATCCTACTTCTTATACACTAGACTGGCAAAAAAGTAAAAAAAAGTTTAGTCAATTGATGGCATAAATGTGGAATAAAAACTCTTTTTTTCTGTTGATAGAAATGTAAACTAGTACAATTAGTTTAAAAAATAACTTGGCATTACCTAGGACATTTGAACATACACAGCATTTCCACTCCTATGTATAAACCCTGGAAAAATTTGTGCCCACTTGTACAAAGTTGTCCTTTAAATCAGTCATTGTAGTAAAAAAAATGGAAACAATCAAATGTCTAGTGATATTAAAATAGATAAGTAAATCATGAAATTATAGTTTATATAGTAGAAACTTTACATACAACAATGAAAATAAATGAACTATAGCTATGTGAGTGAGTTTCAACAAACGTATCATTGAATAAAAAAGTCATAAGGAAATATATACATTCATTTCTATAAATTCAAAAACAAGGAAACCCAAATAATAACTAATTAAGGATATGTACAAAAAAATTTTAGGTCAAGAAGCACAATTTTAGATAGTGACTAACTCTGGGGATAGTCAGGTAGGGAGGGAACACTGAGTTCTGGGAGGGGCACACAAGATCTCATAGATTGTGTGGTGAGACAGGGTGTTTATTTCTATTCAAATATACATATGTGATATTATTCAAATATAAATATATATGTACTTTAGAGTATTCATTTTTCAAATTGTTCACATTTGAAAAGTAAAATAGAAAGCACAACAACAACAAAATAAAAGGGAGATTGTAGAAATGTAGATACAGTGCAAAATTTAGTTGCCAAATAAGTGGATCAACGTAAAAACGTGAATGGTAATATGTGCTCATAAATTTCACAATAATTAACTACTTCTGAGAACGAAGAGTGGGAGAATAATGGGATAGAGGTAGGTACAAAATGGACTTTGCCAGTATCTGTAAGGTTTTATTTTTTAAATAGATTCTGGAGGAAATATAGAAAAATGTTAAGATGTTTAAATCTAGATGTTTGACTAGATTAATGCTTATTACATATACCGTACTTTTCTTTATATTTTAGTAAAAAAAATATAAAGTCCCATTAAATAAAAGCCAAGGTGTTGATGTTTTTGGAAATTGATAATTAAGTCTCAAGGATTTTGAAAACTCACATATCAAGAATGACTTGATCAAGAGATTAAGAAGACAATGGGGAGGTAAAGAATAGTTCTGCAGGAAATCAATTAATTTTAAAATTTAATAAATATTTTATTAGTTTTTACTTAGAGTCCTGAATTTAAATAAAATTTCAATTGGTTGAATTTAATAATTTTGTTTCTTTTACACATATTCTCTTGATCTAAACAAGTAAGCATGAACATCACATTAAAAATTTGATTTGCATTATTAGTTAAAATATATCTTCTTCATCTATAGTTTGCCTTATAACTAATCTTTTTTATTATAATTTTGATTATAATTTAAGACTAAAATTTGTAAAATTTTATCTTACATTGTTCTTTTTACATTTTAAATAGGGAAATAATTTTTAGTTTTGTGCATTGGGTGATTAATGCATACAATTACATAACAATTTTTTCTCATTTTTTTAATTAAGGTATTATATGTGTACATACCTTACCAATCCCCCCCCACAACATAACAATTTTTTAATGGATAAAGTTTCTCAGTTTAAAACTAACATTGACAATTATATATAAAAATTTAACACGTTTGTTCACAACTAACAATTATTTTTAACTTAATTTAATTTAATTTTTGGTTTAAATATTTTATTTCTTTTGTGAGATATTTTAAAGGTTAAATTACTTTCAATTACTTTGGTAAGTCTATTAAATTTTTAAAATTAGTTTTAGTACATGTTCAAGTTCATTTTTCAACAGATGACATTTTAAATCTTTTTGTATTCAAACATGAAGTAAACTGGTTTAATATAAAATGCTCAAATTTCACATTAATTTGTTAAGTATGAAATTAACATTCATTACATACAAAGGTAAGCATAAAAACCTGTAAGGCAATTATTTTTTAATTACTATAAGTTAAATAGACTCATGCCTAAAAACATATCCTTGTAATAATGTTTTCTCCACCTCACAAAAAATATAGGATATTTATATTGCTCTAATAAAGGAATATATTTAAATTTTAGTTTTGATCTAGGAGGTGGGAAGTTTGAAGTGCTCTGAAGATTTGAACACATTTATTTTACGTTCTGTAAAATGCTAATTTAATACTTTATAACTGATTTCTAATTTTCAATATGCTGAACGCATAGTATGCCATGAAATGCCCCCATTTTACTTTCCGTATGGTTTGTCTTTTTGTATTTATGAGATGAAGACCATTTGCAATGCAACGGCATTGTTGTATTTTACTTTTTAATGTTTCCATGATGAAAAGGCAATGATCACTGTGCTCTCCACTTCTCACTATCAGACAGGTAATTTTATTCCTGTGCTCAGCGTCATGCATCTTCAGGAGGGTTGAAAACCCGTCATGTTGTACATGCATTCATTCTTGTGAAGTCTGGCTTTTGGAAATTCTGGAATCTATTGTAAGTGAAGCCATTCTCCAACACAGAATCGATTCTTTACAGAAACAGATTGAGTCTGGGACAAGTGAAAGAAAGAAGACCTACTGTATGGAAATTAAAATAGCTGCTGAAATACTCAACAATGAGACTGCTCAAATTACACTGCCAGGCAGGAGCAGCACAAATGGCTCCTGGCTCACAGAGAAAATCAATCGGAGAGAAGATGTGCTGATTTACATAGCTGATAGGGCTGAAAAATGGACACGGGCAGAAAACAGCTTTCAAGATGCAGAAAGGCAGGTGAAGAATGAGATTTGCAGGAGGAGGTGCATAAGGGAGAAAGAGCTCTTGAAGAGCCAGCACCCTACAAAAGGGATGTGGTTCTGGAGCCAGGAGGGCAAGGGCAGCTCTGCCCGTCCCGGTCTGGGAGCTGCTCCAAGGAGCCTCTGGCGAAAACGATGTTTTAAGAGGGATTCATTAAGTCCCCTAATGGGCACCCAGAGGTGATCATAAACTTGCAAAGAAAGTCTGTCACTTGCTGCTGTCTTATTACAGTCTCTACGCGAGGTGTTATAAAATGTCCCTCTTCTCTAAGAGATTGAAAAAAGCGCACTTTGATGTACGTTTTATTAATTTTGCTGGCTTTTAAATTGTCTGAACTGTGGAGGCCCATGGTAATGCATCAGCCTGTTCATTAGAGTTCTTGTCTAATCACAGTGCCTGGAGAATGGACAAAATGGCCTAGGGATTGAAATATGTACGATTGTTAAATGACCCATGAGGACAGTTTGCCTACGTCAGTAAATGTGCGGGGATCGATCCCAGGGAAAGTGAAGCAGGGTAGGTTCCCTGCGGTTTTTGAAGGCACACGTCCATCCCCATATTTCTAGCAAAGCCGTACAGCTTATAACGGGATCTATCACACTCTTTACGTCACTCATTTTTTAGTTTCCTTTTTCCTTCTCTTCGTGATGACGGTAAAAGGGGGAGAGGTGGTGGTGTTATGCCCAGACTTTGTGATCCCCAAGGACCACCAGGTAGCAGAGTCCGATGCAATAAACAAAAGAGCCTTTTCCATGCTAGCATGGGCTCTGTCCCACTCACACCGGCAGCATGGTGGAAGAGAGAGCAAATTTCGCCCAGTCCAGGGGTTTTACTCCAGTTGGTGGTGATGTCACTGCCTCGGCTAACCCTGATTGGTTGGGTGAGGGCTAGGGTTCAGTTACAGCACATGTGTCAAACACAAGGCCCGCGGGCCAAATCCAGCCCGCCAGGCCTTGCAATGTGGCCCGCACCGCGCTGTCATCACTGCACTCCGCTGTCAGTTTATGACATTGTCAGTTTATGACTGTTCAGTAAACCATTCGGCCCGCGATTTAGGCTGGATTTTAGATTTTGGCCCCTTCTCTGATTAAGTTCGACACCCCTAAGTTACAGAATGGAGGATAACTCCGCCCTGCCCCACAGTGGAGTCAGGAGCCCATCCTCGCCCCGCCCTGCCCTCTCAGTCCATCCCCATATTTCTAGCAAAGCCATACAGCATATAATGGGATCTATCACACTCTTTACGTCACTCATTTTTTAGTTTCCTTTTTCCTTCTCTTTGTGATGACGGTAAAAGGGGGAGAGGTGGTGGTAAGCAGAGCTGGTGAAGACTGCCCACATCCCCAACATAGCACCTCTCTCACACACAGTCATCAGAAGGCCAAATGCCACAGGCCCCAAGTTCGTCTTAAATATAGAGATGAGGTGAAGAACTTTAGAAATGAAGCCACGTCCCACATCCATAGACTCCATTCTCACAGCATACATAATAAAACTATCTCTGCCTTACCCCGGCCTGTTTTGCTCAGTGGATAGAGTGTCAGCCTGGGGACTGAAGGGTCCTGAGTTCGATTCCAGTCAAAGCCATATGCCCAGGTGTAGGCTTGATCCCCAATAGGGGGTATGCAGGAGACAGCCAATCAATGGTCCTCTCTCATCATTAATGTTTCTATCTCTCTCTCCCTCTCCCTTCCTCTCTGAAATTAATAAAAATATATATTAAAAATATATCTGCCTTTTTTACTTGGGTTCAAGTCCACGTTCCACCATTTACCACCTGTATACCCTTAGATAAATTGCTCAACTCTCTAAGGCCTACTTTCCCCATCTCTAAATGGTGAGTAACCAACATCCACTGCCGGGGTTCTCAACCTCAGCACTGTTGATACTGGGGCCACATAACACTTTGTTGTGAGGGGCTGTCCCGTGCACTGTAGGTTGTATAGCAGCATCCATGACCTCTAATCGCTAGATGCCAGTAGCATCCCCTCTGTTCTCCACTGTGACAACCAACGTATCTCCAGACATGAACAAATGTTCCCTTGCCAGGGATGGAGGGTGTCACCATTACCCCTGGTTGAGAATCACTGTTCTATTGAGTATGTTGATGAGTGCCAGGTGCTTTTCTGAAAGCTCTCCAAGGATCCACCTCTATATTCTTCCCAGAATAGAGGCGGGTACAATTTTTATGCCACAGGAGCAGAAACTGAAGCACAGAGAAGCTAGGTGCCATCTGAAGGTTACACGTCTTTAAAGGGATGCACTTGGACAGAAAACAGGTGTTGGGCACCACGTGTGTACTCTTCACCTGTACTTTCTATGCCTGGGATCATCCAAGCACCCACCCTGTTGAGCTGTTGTGGACATTCAGTGACTTAATGACTATACAGGCAATCGCTGTTGGTCTTGCTGTTGTCATTATCAAGAGCATGGCTTGTACATTTTGCACAGCAGGTAGAGTCCCAGTTACTGCCTCACCCCCAGGCTGTGCTTCAGGGGAAGGAAGGAGACAAGAAACCTGTTGGTTTTCTGTCTTTCCCTTTCCCTTTCCCTCTGCTAATTCCACTTCAGGTCAGTTCGACCACCCCATCTCTGTCATTGTTTAACTTAAAGATTCAGAGAAATCAAAGGAAACTTTATATTAAAAAACAGAGAGTGACTTGATATAGAATCAGTGGTTCCCAAATTTGGTTGCACATGGTGATTGCCTAGCCAACTTGATAATACCAACTGGTGCCCCAGGATCTCACCCAGAGATTCTGGTTTAATTGAACTGAGCTGAGGCCTGTGTATTCAGAGTTTTCAAAGTCCCCCAGGTGCTTCTGATGAGTAGCCAAGGTTTGGAACCACTGACCTGAGACTTCTTTTGTGTAATAATGTGTTAGTTTATATAGTTTTTAATATGATATAATTTATCAATTTAGTGTTATACTTGCTGATTAAATAATTTGTTGCCATTTTTTATATTATTATGAGGTAACTAACCCAAAATTTACTTGATAAAAATAAAAACTCTACATACTTGGTAATTGAAAGTGTGTGGGAAGGAATGAATGCAAGAGAGAAGAGCTATAGTGTAGGTTTGCTGTTTTTATGAATGCCGCTGGGAGAGTGCTCCAGTCCCAGGTGGAGGGCCCTGTTCTCTGGACAGAAACTCAGCATCAGTGGACCAGGGGAGTTCACCAAGTAAAAAAAAATCACAATGGAGTCTGCAATGTCTAAAAATAAGGATTGATTAAATAAAGGTCATATTATGATATTCCCTGCTTCCATTGAGGTGATTGTTTTGAAATAAATATAGTGACAGAAAAATGCTTACTGTATGCTATTTGATGAAAAAAAAGAGTTACAAAATAGTGTATACAAAAACACCTTTTTTCCTTCTAAAATAATAGCAGAGCCCTGGCCAATATGGCTCAGTTGTTGCACATCATCCCAAGCATTGAAAGGTTGCCAGTTCGATTCCTGGTCAGGACACATCCCCTGTAGCAAAGCAACCAATTGATGTTTCTCTCTCACATCGATGTTTCTCTCTCTCTCTCTCTCTCTCTCTCTCTCTCCTCTTTAAAAATCAATAAAAACATATTTTAAAAAAATCAAATATATCCACAGAAAAACATCTAGAAGGAAGTATTCCAAAATGGTCAGAGTGGTCATTACTGAATGGTGGGGTTGAAAGTAATTTTTCTTGCCAAAACCTGTTTAGCTCAGTGGATAGAGCATTGGCCTGCAGACTGAAGGGTCCCAGGTTCAATTCCGGTTAAGGGCATGTACCTTGATTGTGGGGTGTGCAGGAGGCAGCTGATCGATGTTTCTCTTTCATCCATGTTTCTGGCTCTCTGTCTCTCTCCTTTCCTCTCTGTAAAAAAGAAAAAAACAATCAATAGAATGTATTTTTAAAAAAATAAAAAAAGTAATTTTTCTTCTTTCTGCCTCTTTATCGTATAGGTACCTTCTCTATGATAGTTATATATGACTTGGTAACAAATACATAATTAAATACAGAAACCCAGCTCTCTTATCCTAATCCTATGCTCATGGAAGCATTTGTTTGGTCTATAATCTGGCAGATTTAGTGGATCTGTTCCCAAACAACAAGACTATCCTAGCTGGCTTCCAGCATCCAGTCTCAGGTCAGTTAAAACTGCCAGTATCATTGTTAAAGTGGCTTTCTGCTTCCCTGAAGATTAGACCTGCACATGTCAGTCAGCCAGAGTCTAATCCCTCATCCTCCAAGGCGGGGCCTCTGGGAAGCTGCTCTCTGACAGGCAGGTGGCCTCACACCGTCTCCTCACACCCCTGGCCGTGTGCATGCAGCTCTGTGTATGCTTTCAGTTGGAGACCTTGCCTAAGCAATTGTTCCCCTGCTTGGGCCTTTTGCAGATTCAGGACACTTCAGCATGTGGTTGAGTTAGAGCTATAGCTGGGCTTTGCTTTCCCATTAAAGGAAATATCAGAAGCAGCGAAAGAAATGTTGCTGGAAGAATAGAGACACAGCTGAAATATAGAAAGCCAGCTTTTGCAGTAACAGTCCTTTCTTTTGCAAACGAGTGCCTCATAAAACCATATCACTGACACAGAACTTTGCATGCTATAAATACTTGATGAGTAAATAAATGAATGAACAAATGAACAAACACAATCTAATGTCATCCATGTAGAATGAAAATGAATCTTACCTAATGTGGGGCAGGCCCCTGAGTGAGCCGGGCTTATCCCTTTTTTTGCACTTTTAGATTCAGACTTTTTCACAGATGAGTGACATGTGGCTCCTGCGGTTACAGGCAATTCACAGATTCTTTGTGCCAGAGTTCATACAATAAGCCATGTGAAAATGCCTCCTGAATGAAATGAAATGTGAAGAAAAACCATTTCCCTACAGTATGTGGAATTTGTGGAATTGTGACATCCTTTTCAGAAGCCATTTTCGTGGTCTGATACATTTATATGCATTATTCTGCAGTACTGGCTTAGTTACCACATCCAGGAATTAGAAATATCTTTAGGAAATCATTTGTTTTATCCAACCCCTGTCCTCCCCCTGCCCCCATCTCTGTGAAGAAAAATACCTAACCTTTATACACATGTCTAATTGAATCTCAAAGACCTTCAAGGAAAAAGATCCTATCATTTTTCTTAGTAACCTTTCCAAAGTCTTATTTATCAAAGTGAAATTAAGGGATTATTAATTTCTCCAGGTAGCAGGATTTGTAATGATTACAATATGTTATCATCATCTTATTAAAAAAACACACTAAAAATAACTTTCTTAATATAGTCTTTCTAATCTGAGTCAAATCTGAAATTAATCATCTATAATTATCAAAGCTAATTTAATTAAAACTAACTGTTCACCATCTGGTCTTATTTGTACAAATTTAAGAATCTACCATTTCATAAGAAATTCTTCTATTTAACCAATTATGTTAAACATAATTATTATGTAATTAATCTCAGTTTAAATTACATTTGTTGTCACTTGACAGAAAACTAATTTATGTGATAAAAAGCAGTTGACCAACTAATTACTTTGCCATTTGGGGTCTTTTATCTCAATGTCTCACCATTTTTTTAAAGAAAGGTATTTTATAGGAAAAAATTTCTTTTGAAATATAAAACAAGCTATTGTTAGTGTAAAGTAAACATCAGAAATAATATTGGTAATGAACATCTTTGTTTTGTAGTTTTAAGATCTTTATCTAGATAAATTAATAAGCGAGGGAATAAAATTAATGGTAGAAACAGAACACAAATTATAAATCTAAATGCAGTGAACCAAGAAAATGCATAAGGAAATAGGAACTAGGTAAGGATGTGATTTCCCAAAAGCAGGATTTCTGCAGGATCCTGATTGCCACTACTTTCAGATGCCTGATTGATAAACCTGCTAATAGAAGAAATGAATAGTTACTGATTATGAAGAAGATACCTATATAAATAATGCTTATTCCTATGTATTTCCTTTTGAAGATTTCTGGAAAAATCAGTGGTACTGTCCTAAGGAATCTACTGAGTACAAGTTACTCACCTAAAATCCTATCATATAGAAGAAGGTTTGGTCCTTGAAACAGCTGGTGAATTTCTAAATAAGAAGAAACAATTTTAATGACTAGGCTGACTTATCTGGGAAAAGAAACCAGAGAGTAAGCAAAAAAAAAAAAATGAAAATGTTTTCATGTAGGATTCTTGCTGTAGAGGCAACCTTGCACTAGATAAGTGGGCCAAAGGGAAGAAAAGAAGTAAGAAATTGACAGGTGTTCAAATCTGAGAAACACTTTGTAGGACAAAGAAAGAACATCTTTCTATAAGCTCAGTGAGAGGTAAAATGTACTGTGTTCTTCTATTACTTCTCTACTTATTCTGTGCTACAAGTTGGGCTAAGTGTACTAGACATTCAAAATTGTCAAGTTTCCACAAAGAAGTGGTTAAATGACAAGAGGGACTATAGAACCTTTTACCAATCTGACTAAAGGCAGAAACACAGTGGGTAATGATGTAACTTTAACATTGGTTTTAAATCTTCAGATTATGAACTGCTTATTAAATAATAGTTTTATATCCATGCTAAACCTCCTGAACTTGAAAACTGCATGGTGGTTATGTGAATGAATGACTTGCAATTGGGAATTATACACTGAACTATTTAGGAGCAAATGGTACATAAATTTTAAAAATTAACTCTGACATTGTTCAGGATAAATATATATATTTAAAGTGAATGTGCCAAAGTGTAAGCCCTTAATGAGTCTGGGTGAAGGATATATGGGAGTTCTTTGTACAATTACTGTAATTATGTAATTTGAAATTATTTCTGAATAAAACTTTAGATGATAACCTCAAAGTTTTGTCTGCATCTAAAAAAAACTAAAAACTTGTGATCAGTGTATTGAGCTAAATCGTGTAAGGTCTTTAGGTTCTGTAGGAGCAGTTTGCTTTCACCCCCTGCTTCTCCTACCAACCACATCCCAGCTCATTCCACAGAGTGAAGAAGGCTTCTTAACATTTCCTTCTGATAAAAGTAAATAAATAAAAAATAAAAACAAAAGCAAAACCCCACCACTAACAACAAAGGTTTAAGCTTTGAGAAAAATTGTTACAAAGAACACAACAGCTGATGCTCTTTCCCTCATGGGGGTGAGAAATGTTCAGGTTTTTTTTTTTGTTTTTTTTTCTGAACACGCATCTCAGTGGTAAAACATAGACCCCCCACTTTCCACAGGCTTCCGTGAAAACCAGATGGCATCTCTCAGATAGAATACTCATGACTACAAAGGTGGCATATGGGTCAGTGCCAAGATGATCACTTACACGGCATCTGCAGATGGTGGTCCACCACATCCTGAGGCAGGAATAATGAGAACAACATCCACTTCATCATCATCTGAATATCCAAACAAACACCAGGGGGAAGTTAATGAAAACAGCACCGGGGCATGTCCCGGGAGGGAGCGGGGTCTGCTGGCTTACCTGAGATGAAATGAGCACTGCAGGAGAACATATGCAAAATATTGAGTTTGGCTTTTAATTGAGAATCAAAGACAATGGATGAAAAAAAAGAGAGAAAGAGAGAGAGAGAGAGAGAGAGAGAGAGAGAGAGAGAGAGAGAGAGAGAGTGTGTTTTAAACTGTAAAGCACTATTCAAAAAGAAGAAATTATTTCTGTCTACAAAGCCTGAACAATGAAAACAAATATGCATCTCAAATGTTGTAGAAGTGAGTGGAACATCTCTAAAATTAACCATAGAAGTATTTCACCAGATACGGTGGATTTCATTTACTTTCAGAAACTGAAATGGCAGTTTCCATAATATATTTAGGTAGTGCAGATGGTAAACAGAAAATGTTAATTCAATTAAGTTTGGTAATCATAGATGATTATCTTTAGTTCTGAACTGCAATGTGAATAACTAGATGGTTACCAGGACAATAATAAATGATGTAATTATATATCCCCTTATATCCCTGAATTATATGCACCTAAATGCATCCTTGATTTCCAATGCTATTTATTCATACCTTCTCATTATTAATAAGCAATTAACTTTTTCTGGGGAGAAAGCATAAAGAGGTTATTGTGTGGGTGGATTGATGGATAGATGGATGGATATAAAGATAAATGAATGGATGAAGAAATGGGTAGAAGGATGAGTGAACTGAGGATAGGTTCTAGAGTGGATGGATGGATCAATGGATAAATGGAAGGGGAACAGGGTAGAAGGATAAGTTGAAAGAGGCTGTATTTTACTAACCAGCACAATGAAAAATCTTTGGATTTTTAACAAGGTTCATTGATGAAATACAATTCTCAAATAACCCATTGTTTCTATAATAATAAAATTGGATTGGCAGCCAACTCACTCAAGAGGAATGGTTATTGGTTTATTGCTTCTATCTCAATGCTATTTCTATTTCCACTTTCCTTGGTTTACCTTCAATTACCCAAATAATGTGTCTAATGCAACAATAATATACAATTTTTGTGAAAGTTTGATACCTATATCTTAATTTTTTTTTACTTAAAATTATCGACCCATTTGTTTATTTGCTATTTTAATTCAATCCATATTGAGTGCCTATTCTGTGCTAGGCCTGGAGATGTGAGAGTAAGCATGCAAAATCATTCCTTATTCTCACGGAGCTCAGTTCCAGTGTGGGGGAACAGGTACTATCGATAATAAAATAATCATATAAATCAATGTTTAGTTACAAATTGTGATAAATGTTATAAAATGCATATTAGAATTTAATAATATAATAGGTTTCTGAGAAATATGGTTGAGACATTCAAATAATAATTAATCAAAAACTGTGTTTTTAACGAAGCCTGCCATTGGTGAGCTGACTTTACACACTAGCTGAAATGTAGATTGCTTTCTGCTTCCCTGAGTGCTGTTACTGGGTTGTCTTCCATGATTTCATAATGGGTTGGGCATATACTATAGTCCTTATCATGAAGCCATCTGAAGTGTTTTAGTATATGAAAACAAATACGTTTCAAAATCAGCTAGAACAAGTCAATATTATTATTTCTGGTAATTGTACTGAAAAGAGAATCCAATTGTCAAGTGCTCATATTGCTTTTTAATGCCTGGGCCTCCTTTCCCCCTTGAGACTGAACTTGTGTCTATTTTTTTCTTTTCCTACCTTACCTTGACAGAACTTCCTTTTTAAGATACTTGCTACACAGAAAGTTCCGAGAGCTCTCTATTCTCTCACTGGGCTTAAAGAACATTTCTGGCTGTTTTCCTTTTTTTTTTTTTTACATGTATTGTTTTCAGGTCCAAGATATAGTTAGCATTTGTTCCTGTTACTTATTTTTTTCCCAAAGATTAATATATTTCCAGTATCAGCCTCTCCCCCACCAACCCTAAATACCACTCCTCCTCCAGGACTCAGCCTACAGAAGGCCATTCCTTAAATCTGCCTTTTAATGGTGTGAAGTAAAGAATTAAAGAACTGAAGTCTTGGCTTAAGTCTATTAGTAAATTTTTATTAGTAACTTAACCTTTCTATAATTGACCTGCCAGCTGAAGACAATATAGGTTCTTTCATAGAGCTATTGTGATAAATAAGAGAGAGTATATTCCAATTCTATGAAAAGTAATGTGCTAATTTAAAGCATTTTAAAATGTGTTACCTGCATGGATTTTTTTTTACACTGCCTTTGCCCATTTTTATGAAAGCTATTCAGTGACTTTCAAAAGAGTAGCACAAGCACTCAACAAGTGTTCACGTCCCTCCTTCTTCCCTCACAAAAACTTTAAGTGTCCACTTTAATGAAGAATAAACAGAGACTAATGGAGTTGATTGTAGTAATTCCCTCAGGATATTTTCCATCTGCAGCTCTCTACCAGGAACATTGATAGGTTTGCAAAGACAAGTGCGTTTGTCCCATCATCGAACTGTATCTTTTAGGAAATTTCTCTCCTCATTTTATACATTATAGCCATCCAAATGGTATCTTATTATAAGACCGGATTAACTTACATTAACAAATGTGCCTTTCTCTTGACTGTTCTTTCAAAAAGTGAAAACATTCTATTAAAATAACGTAAGAATTTGTAGCGAAGGAACAGTACATGGAGACCTCTAACAAATTCTCACTGAACACATTAACTTGTGAGTCTCTTTGATCTGTGCCTGGAGAAGGGTTTCCTACCCCTGAGTTTTTAAGAGGGAACAAGCATCTCAAGCCCTCTGCTCCTCTGGCCCCTGGCCCGCAGTTTCCTGGAGCCATAACAGAGACATCCCCTCATGGCCATATCTCCCCATGGAAAATGAGAGCCTCCATCAGAGCCATAGGAAGTGCATGGGATTTTACCACAAGGCTTACCCTTTTCAATAATTTGTTTTCAAGGACTCACCACAACCCAAGCCAGTTGAATAGAGAGCAGGCAAAGATCTTGGTGCAATCTGTGTTGGGTGCAGGGCAGACAGAAGGAAGGATACTTCAAGCAGCGCCCTTCCCCTCTATCGTGCCCTGGGGACATGGAGAGCACACAGCCACGTTCTGAGGCTCCACAAGTCCTTCCTTGGTTCCAAGGAATTGCAGCAAAAGCACAAATGATTCCCAAGCATTTGCAGCTTCTCTTTTTGCTACACAGAGACCTAGAAAGTGGAGAGGGACCCGAACCAGTCTAAGGTATTTCAGTTACTTTTGGGTAAAGTAGCCCTTACAGAAGGTGCTGGGGACTCAAGCACCATCAGCATTGATTCTAAGGGAAAATGTGCCATGCATTCCAAAAACTGATTTCCAAGTGAATTCCAGAGCATAGCATATGAGTAAATTGGAATTTACTCTTAAAAATAATCCTTATTCAGGGTGAAAATAAATAAACACTTTATTACAGTTATGAACCTATTTGCTATTCCTTACACATTATGTCTGTCATACTTGTTTTCAGCTGTAAATTTAATGAAAAAAATGCTAACTTCTCATTCTCAGGACCTTCCTCTCAGTTAATCCTTGCATAGATAATTCAAGGTATTTTTAGTTCATGGTGCCATTTGACATAGCTGAAGTTTTCACCATATCCGTGTGAACTGGGTGCCTGTGTTATACCCATTTTGAAAGTGAGG
This sequence comes from Pipistrellus hanaki, assembly GCF_964339955.1. Taxonomy (NCBI): domain Eukaryota; kingdom Metazoa; phylum Chordata; class Mammalia; order Chiroptera; family Vespertilionidae; genus Pipistrellus; species Pipistrellus hanaki. Next base: position 41,129,233 of record NC_140509.1, read on the forward strand.
ACACTGCTGAAACCAGTTTGGCTCAGTGAATAGAGGGTCGGCCTCCAGACTGAAAGGTCCCAGGTTTGATTCCGGTCAAGGGCATGTACCTTGGTTGCAGGCACATCCCCAGTGTAGGAGGCAGCTGATCAATATTTCTAACTCTCTATCTCTCTATTTCTATCTCCTCTCTGTAAAAAATCGATAAAATATATTTAAAAAAGAAAAAGAAAGTGAGGACACTGAGACTCAGCAAGTTTGACATAAGCATTAAGTAAGTAGAACTAAGATTCAGTTTAATGGCAAATCCCACCCAGGCTCTTTCTACAACATCCCACTGAATTGCACAGACTTCCTGAGGATAAAATAACAAGAGAAGTCAAATGATGCTGTTTTTTTCAAAGGAAAAGCCTTGATCACTTTTTCAACCAGAAAACTGTTAGCAGGTTGCTTCATTAACTAGCTGGAAGCCTGCGCCTTTCCTTATAATCAACACTTGGCTCACTCGTACACCACGTCCTTCACTTAGCAATCAGCAGCTTGCCTTTGATGCAGAGCTTGGGCATTTTCTGAAAGCAGAAGTATATTTTCAATAATGAACTATTCAAAAAGCACTTAAACCAAAAGTGTAGATGTTTTTGTTTGTGTGGGGTTTTTTTTTAAACAGAGTTTTAAAGCCACTTACTTCCCTTTGAGCAATATCCACATCCTTCTCCGGTTCCCAGTAGGCAAGAAAATAGAAGTCTCTGCCTCTAGTGAGTGTACTCAGAGGTTGCCCACAGATATGGATCCCAATATGCAAAGTAATTGAAACAAGACAAGCTGAAGTAAATGGATCAGTAGGTATACGAAGTCTTATTAGCATGATTTTGTTTTGGTCATAACCTAATGCTTATTTCATGAATAATAATGCTCTTCTTAAAAATGTTCCAGAGAGGCCCTGGCTGGTGTTGTTCAGTTGGTTGTGCACCAAAAACTGGTTTGATTCCAGGTCAGGCAGGGCTCATGCCTGGGGTTTGCAGGCTTTATCCCCAGCAGGGGGCAGGCAGGAGGCAACCAATCAATGTTTCTGTCTCTCCCTCTCCCTTCCTCTTGCTCTAAAAATCAGATATATATATATATATATATATATATATATATATATATATATATATATATATATATATTTTTTTTTTTTAAGGAGGGAGGGCCAGAGAAGGATCACTCTGAGAGGAAGTGGGAGAAGCAGCACAGGCAAGGGCCTTAGAAACAGGGGAGACAACCATGCCCAGGAGTTGCTTTTTCTAATCATTGTATTTTCCTTTTAGACTTTGAAGAACTAGCATGATAAATATTCACTAGGAATAAAATTTAGGCAAATACAACTTCACAAATGCATCAGTGGTAAACTTTGTGACATTCATCATTTTCTGAACCACCTGACTTATATCTCAAGAATTGTTTGTAGAAAAAAAATTTATTAGTGGAACAAAAACACCGCATGGTAATATCTCTAGACTTTAGTGTAATTTTTATCCATTTACCAAAAGAATAACTAGTAGGCTTACTATTTGAGTGAATAGAAACTTAACTATTTGTATTTAACTTTGTGCATAGTTTTCCTCCTTTAAAAATATGCATGGACCAATAAGATTGGGGTCAAATTTCTACAATTCAAGAAGTTAGTACTTTTGCCGAAACCAGATTGGCTCAGTGGATAGAGCATCGACCTGCGGACTGAAGGGTCCCAGGTTCAATTCCGGTCAGGGGCATGTACCTTGGTTGCGGGCACATCCCCAGTAGGGGGTGTGCAAGAGGCAGCTGATTGTTGATTCTTTCTCATCGATGTTTCTAACTCTCTATCTCTCTCTTCTTCTCTGTAAAAAAAAATCAATAAAATATATATTAAAAAAAAAGAAGTTAGTACTTTTAATTTTCCCTTCTTTTAAAAAACATTTCAATTTTGCTTTTAAATGATAACTTAGTTTATTATTTTTATTTAGTTTCCAATAGGTTTTAGTCCAAGATGTGGATAATGGTGAGTAGACATAAACTATCTTAGAATATTAAAAGGATGTAGTCGTTATAGTGAATGCAGTGTGTTAATGAGCAGAAAGACTGGCTGAACTGTATCTATCTTATGCAAATCCAGAGTCTTTTGTAAATTTTATCTCTGGTAAAAATTTCACAAACAATCCTCTTCATACTTTGAGTTAGCATTTAATAATTATAAAAGTTGATTTATTCTCCCCTTGTAAATGAATCAAGAACCTTTACTTTTTGCATCCCTGGAGAAAGAAAAATGTTTTATTAAAAATTCTGTTCTACAAAGAAAATTCAGTTGTAGAATTTACTCCAGGCTAATTATGACTGCAAGATTTTCTGAAGAGTGACTTGCAGCCAAGGTTATCTTCGGCTTCTAGTTTACTCTTAGAATAAGCTAATGAATTTGAAATAAACCTGGCCCAAACATATTAGACAAAGCTCCATTATTACCCAGCTCTAAGCTATCATTCATTCACTGGGGGGGGGGGGAAAAAGGGAAAAAAAAAAACTCAGGAAGAAGCTTGCCAACAAACCAGATGTCACCATCAGTAGACAATTATGTTCCACAGTTTGGCACCTGGGGCCCACAATCTCCATCCAAGGAGGAGGAGAAATAAAAAGTAGAACGTTCTGGCAGACTACAGATGAAAAAATTCCAAATGGCTCACAGTGAATACGGAGACTGAAGGGCTACTTCTTTAATTGTGAGAGAGAGAGAGAGAGAGAGAGAGAGAGAGAGAGAGAGAGAGAGAGAGAGAGAGAGACCCAAAACTGCTCATGTTCTACTTGTTGAGGATGTAACCATCCTGATACATACATCAGAGTTTAAAATGCTCAGGTGCTCACAGGGGCTGGCGCTGGTTTGGCAGGTTTTTTCCACTGGAAGGTGTGCCCCTGGGAAGGAAGACAGACATCTTGGGGGTAGATTATCAGTGAACTCTAAAGCATTTCTTTCTTGGATAAATTTCAAGGAATAAAATGGAAAGAGTTATAACTTGGACCTGATTTCAGTGAAGTACTGACCAAAATGTACAGACAGCACTGCATAAAATACCTTTTCAAATCTCCAAGTAAGAAACTGGAGAATTATATGAAGAATTTCATTGAGGCCTTTTACAGGTTCAGCTGTGAAAAAGAAAATGTACTTCCTCTTTCAGAATGTGTTTTGATCTAGAATAGACACTACAATCCCAACTTGGCTCCAAATGAAATACCTAGCGGCCTATCAAATCTTTTTTACTTTTATGTAATTAAGAATTAATTCATTTTTCTTAAATTTTTACTATACATTTCTTTATTTATAGGGTGTCCCCCGCCAATATATATATATATATATACATATATATATATATATGTGTATATATATATATATATATATATATATAAACACACTCATCCATTTTCTGACAGCTCAATTGACATTTCTTTCTTTTCAGATTTGACACATTGGAATTAATAATTATTCAAATTGTATATACATTTTTGAGACACCCTGTATATATTTATCCTGCCCATCTGCCCATAGTCAGATACATATTAAGGGTAGACATTGGATTTATTAGTTCCATCTGTTAGTAAACACAACAAACAGAATCCTGGTCAAGTGGAAACTACTTTTACTATCTTTCCCTGCCTTTATCAGTCAGCACATGCTGGATAGCACAAAATAAAGTATTTAATTTATAAAATAGTTTAAAGGATTTGCTTATAGTGCTTATTATATATTTCCATGATCAAACCCAGATTTTTATAAAATTTAGGCAATATTTTTACTAGTGCTGAAAACTTCTTAATGTTTTGTTTGAATAGAGCTAACTGGCCCACTTAAATTAATCTATCAATCCACAAATAAAGGCTAACTAGAAAGATAGCAAAAGTAGTTTCCACATGACTAGAATGCTGCTTGTTATGATTACTTTCAGGTGGAGCTAATACCGTATTTTTCGGACCATAAGACGCACTTTTTTCCCCCCAGAAGTGGGGGGGAAAAGTCCCTGCGTCTTATGGTCCAAATATAGCCTACACATATACTGTAAAAAAAAAAAAGGTTTTTTACCTGCCCGGCTCTGTGTGGTCTCTGTGTGCTTGCCTGGCTCTAAAATGGTTCTAAATGCTGCTGTTTACTTTACAGGGTTGATTACATGTGTTTATGACTGTGATGTTGGGTTTTAATGCACATAAAATATTTTAGGACACTATTTGTTTCAGAATCTTTTTTTCTTCATTTCCCTTCTCTAAAAACTGGTGCGTCTTATGGTCCGAAAAATACGGTAAATCTAATGTTTACCCTTTGTATTTATCCGACTATGGGCAAATAGTTCTTTTCCACAAATAAACTTATCCTATTTCTTAAATTATTCTATGCTTTGGCAAGAGGCAAGATTTTTCTTTATGAATAATGTATATAGTGCTAAGCATCTGCTTAATTAATATGTGTCAATTAATGTAAATATTATATGTAAATATATATTGCGTAATTTGTATAAATAATATAATTGATTATACATTTATGTATATCTAAATGTTGTGGTTTCAGAGTATATCTTTCAGGGTTTCAAGAATTATCTCTGTTATTTAATTATGAGGTAGCTGATTAGTTTGTTCCTGGAAATGCCATGCTCTTAATGCAGTGGTTTGCAGGTGTTTTGGTTTGTGAATCGTTTTATCCTGGGTTAAAAACAAAACAATGGGCCACAAGTCCCACTAATATCCCTCTCTTACTCCCTTTGCATTCCGCCCTCCCACTAAAACCTTCATGGGCATTACTAGAAAGAACATCGCTGTGTGGTTAAATGATACACACAAATTATATCATAAATAATTTTCTAGTTTGCCTCTGATGTGAATAAACATGATGATTCCCTGATGGCTATAAACATTAATGCTACCAGCCTGTGTGTCATTCTTGATCGATGGAAAATTGTTTTTCTAAGTGACTGGAAACAACAAGCTGAGAATTAGAAGTCACCAGTTCTGTTGCAGCATTTGCACTATCAGGTACAGAGACAGTGCATGTGAGTTTCCTCAATTTACATAGAGAATTGTTATCCTTGCCCTTAATTCACAGCACAAAAATAAGAAACTCTAATCTCAGTGGAGAGCAATGGCCTTCCCAAGACCTGTGTAAATTGAAAGAGCAGTAACAATAAGCTACTATCAGTCCTGTGGTCTTGCTGCTGAAGCCTCATCCTCCCCCCCCCCGCCCCCCCCCCCCCCCCACACACACACACACGTCCTCTAACACTTGTCTATTCCATTTCTAAAGTGGCAGGGGAAATGTATGGAGTATGGAGTTAATGGTCGCACTCATCACCAGCTCCAGCTCTGGAATGGATGAAAAAATACAGAAGGAACGCTTTTTCTCCTCCTCAGTTCTAGTGGGAAGTCTGTGGCACCCTCTCAAGGTCAAGGAGAGTACTCATGTGGGTGGAGAATTTCTGCAAAACACTCAAGTTGAAAGGACATACTTTTATAGTAGTACTTTGGGTATTGTAAACTTTTCTGCAAAGTTTCTATACAGAAATGATGACTTTAATTGCTATATCTCTGATATATAGCAAAAAAATAGTTAGAAAAGAGATAAAGTAAAAGAGAAAAATATTTAGTCATTGATGTTGGCTATTTAAAAATTGTTATATGTAATCTTTGATGTAAAGAATTTCTACTCTTAGTTTGAGGCCTCCATGGTGATTTTTCTCCCCATGTAATTTACAATCCAAAATGCTACTTTAAGTTCTGCTTTCATATAGCCCAATATTTTTCCATAGAAGAGGAAATCCAAAGGAAAGTTTGAGAGCCTACATAGAACTATATGGTACAGCCGAAACCAGTTTGGCTCAGTGGATAGAGCATCAGCCTGAGGACTGAAAGATCCCAGGTTCGATTCAGGTCAAGGGCATGTACCTTGGTTGGGGGGCACATCCCCAGTAGGGGGTGTGCAAGCGGCAGCTGATCGATGATTCTTTCTCATTGATGTTTCTAACTCTCGATCCCTCTCTCTTCCTCTCTGTAAAAAAAATCAATAAAATGTGTGTGGTTTTTTTTTTGGTTTTGTTTTTTTGTTTTGTTTTGTTTTAAAGAATTATATGGCCAAAACCGGTTTGGCTCAGTGGTAGAGCATCGGTCTGCGGATTGAAAGGTCCCAGGTTCGATTCCAGTCAAGGGCATGTACATTGTTGCAGGCACATCCTCAGTAGGGGGTGTGCAAGAGGCAGCTGGCTGATGTTTCTCTCTCATCGTCGACGTTTCTAGCTCTCTATCTCTCTCCCTTCTTCTCTGTAAAAAAATCAATAAAATATATTTAAAAAAAAAAGAACTATATGGTACAATGTTTCCTGACATTAGGAAAAAGTCATTCTTGGTTTCTCAGGTTTTTACCCTAGTAATTTATTTGGGTAAGTGTCAGCGAATCCTTCACAGAGTAGTGGAAAGTGGCAGAAATTTCAAGAGACCTAGATTTTGCTTCCAGCATTATTGGCTATCTTGATGTCATTGGAAAAGCCATAAACCTCTCCAGACCCTAGTTTATTACTCTGCAAAGTAAGTGGCTCACTCATTCATTTACTTGAAAGCATTTGTTCGGTACTCACTACATTGAGACACTGTGCTAGGCTCTAAGAATAGAAAGTCAAATAAGATTCTTTCCTGGTCTTCAAAGAGCATGCAGCCAAGCAGGAGGTGACAGAAGCATAATCAAGTACAGGAAATGGATAAAGCTCTCATGGAAAAGTTGTTTGGGTACCAAAGAAACCAAGGAGACACATTGGTTAACGTGGGCATTGAAACATTTCTAGGGTTGGTGTGTCTCAAGTCAAGGTTTTAAAATAAATAAGATTAGTCAGGACTTCAATAGAACAGCGAGTTGGAGGATGCCAAAGAACTTTGCAAGCACAAGAAGCAATAAGAGGAAAAGCACGAGGTATGAAACAGTGTGGCCCGCCAGGAAAATCACAGGGGTCCAGTGTGGCCAGAGAGGAAGTTAGGAGCCAGATGGCAGAGCATACTAAGAGTTTTGGTTTTAGTCTAAGCAGGGTCACTGGGCATGTTTTGCCTTGCCCACAAACCCTTCTAGATAGAAGAAGCTGCCCACCCACGGCCTCTGCTAAAAGCAGATCAGTATTATCTACCAGGTGACTCCACCCTTCACTAGCTACTCACAGACACCTGATACAAAAGTGGCCAATCTTGGATCTGGATGAACGAGCTTGAACAGAGCTACATTGCAGGTCTATTTTGGCAAAATTTAGTAAGCACTAACGTAAGTATTCATGAGCATGTAGAGAAATGGAAACCCTCAGGCACTGCAAGTAGAAATGTAAATTTGATAGGCCAATCTGGAGAGTAAGTTGGAACTATTTGATAAAATTAATTAATCATATATCCAGCAATTTTATACACACACACACACACACACACACACACACACACACACACACACACTGAGTGGCCAAATTATTATGCATTCAGTGTATATACTATATAATAAAAGGCTAATATGCCAATTTTCCCCCTGACCCGAAGTTCAACCAGCAGGCAGGCCAGCCAACTGCCCATGTCCCCTCCCCTGGCCAGGCTGAAGACTCAACCCATGCACGAATTCATGCACTGGGCTTCTAATATATACTGAGTTATCAGATTATTATACATTCAGAGATAATAATAATCTGGTGACTCAGTGTATGTATATATATCAGAAGATTAATGTTATAGATCAATAAGTGGACAGATAGATAAAGGTTGTTTGTTTCAGCACTGTTTTAGAAGTAGGGAGTTGGAGGCAATCCAGATGTCTATCATGAAAATAGAGAAGTAAAATATGAAGGATATATATGCTGAAAAAGCCTACAGCAGTCAGAACTAGATGTATATACAGAAACATGAATTTTAAAAAATGTTGAGTGAAAGAGCAATAATGTAACATTATATATACAGATTCTAAATGGGGATCTACACACAGCAACACTACCTTTCCAAGACACATACCAGCCAAGAACAGACATTACACATATTAGAATCACTGCTTTTGAAAGAGGGACAATGAGAAATAAGAGAGAGAAAAATTAAAACAATGAATCTAGCCTTGCATAAACAAGCAATTGTGTGTATAGATATGATTAACTCAATTCTATACACTTGAGTTTAGGGGAAAAGGTAAATATAAGTTTAATGAGTAATATGCTCTCTCAAGAAACTAAAAAATAAGGCTAAATATGTGTTTCTGTGAGTTTCAAAAAGGAAAGAGACTAAATCATACTTATGAAAGAACATCAGAATGAAGATCTTTTCAAGTCTTCACTCTTAACAAAGCCTTTGTTAATACAGAAACACCCTCCAGCTCCTGTCTCCTTGGGGTCTAACCTGTTGTAGCTTCTGTTTCCTGAACTATTTTGAGTAGTTCTCTGTTCCTACCCTCAAAAAAGCCAAAATAAATTTTAAAATGTGTACAACTTGGCCACAGTCAGGGATACCTGTCAGGACATTGATCCAGGGAAAAAATTATGAATAACTAAGAAGAGGAGTCAGCACTAGAGATACAGATTTAGGGAACAAAAGACTACAAAAGATTACTTAAGTTATATAGGAATGAGTAAAATCATGGCTATAAATGTAGAGAGGAGAAGATCTTTCAAGAACTATGGAAAAGAGAGAGAGAGAGAGAGAGAGAGAGAGAGAGAGAGAGAGAGAGAGAGAGAGACCAAAAAATAAAGAGAGAGAGAGAGAGAGAGAGCCCAGCAAAAGAAACTGAAAGAGAATATCTGGAAAGAGGGAGAAAACATGAGAGAATGCCATATGAAAACTGAAAAAGGGAAAACAAGGGGCCAATTTTGTTAAGTACTTCTAAGCTGTCAAGTATGTTGAGACAAGGTCATAGTGACTTTTCCAAAGCAGTTATTGTGCTGTGGAGTGGCCTGAGTCCACTACCCATAGTCCAGGAGGTCAAGAGTAAATGGAGTGCCACTCTGACCAACACCCAGGTTGATGTTGGGTTATCTGACCCCAAACAGCATAATTCAGCCCTCTGATTTTCCCAGGATGACACAAGAAAAGAGAGAGAGAGAGAGAGAGAGAGAGAGAGAGAGAGAGAGAGAGAGAGAGAGACCCAAGTTTCCTCCACTTCTAATAGTCAGTGATTATAGCTCATAAACTATAATTCATAAGCATGAACATGGCCTTAGATATGTTCAGAAAATAAAACAATAATTTGCTTCCTTTATTTCAGGATGCTTTTATAAAAGGGATTACATGCTCTTTTGAATGCAAGCAGCAGTATTTTAAAATTAAGAAATATACGAAGTCCAAATTAACTTCTTATTTTTACCTCTACCCCATCTCACTCTCTAGAGAAACCACATTTTCTAGGCTTATATAAACATATGTGTATATGTACACAATATTTTATGGAATGGACTCATTCACATAAAAATATACCTATAGGCATGACATTAAAATATCTTAAAAATCAGTGTGAAGGGGCACCAACTACTTGGAATAAATGTCTGTGGTAAGCAGCTGGGGGGCTGTCCCTGTGTTTACAGTGGTGTTCTCTCTGCTAGAGCTGCCCTGCCCAATGACTGGGTCATGATCCTGGCTGCACAGACTCCAAGTTTCATTCTTTGGTTCTCTCAGATGTTTCTATGAGGTTCAGGAATGCTTTAGTAAATTCCCTTTCTATGTAAACTGGAGCAGTTTGGTTTTTTGCAAGCCAAAACGAAGCTATATCAAGAGAATTAAGTCAGATGCTCATCTCATTTAAACCAAGAGTTTTGAAGACTGTGTGATCTGTGACCATCTGCAAGGCAGTGACCAAATCCCTGACAGTTGTGCCTCTCTTTTCTCTCTTCTCCTCATAAACCGTTGGCATATGGCAGCTGTGGATTGCTAGACCCTAGGTGGAGACGGAGCTGTGGTCAGGATAACTATTTTGAACAAAACAGCTTTAAAAGCTTTAAAAATACATATAACTTTATGTTGGATTTTTCTTTTGTAATTTAAAAAGAAAAAAATCAAGAGACAAATAAGATCTTCTTTGCATATGTCTGCTGTGAAGGAAAAACAGACTCTCATGTTTCCTTGATTACATCAGCAAGAGGCATTCCGAGCAGTGTTTTAAAATTACTGCTTCAGGTCCTAATTATTTTTGTAGTTTCCCATGAAACAATAGTTATAAAAAAAAAAATGGAGAAGAAAAATGTCCAAATTTTCTCAAATAGACCAACTATGCATATGTTTATGTTAGGAAAACAAATTTTTAATTTTGGATGTAATATAATACTATGAAGAAAAGGGAAAGGAAACAGTCCAAGTGCAGCAATGTAATTCATATGTTCGTTGTCTTCGGCTTTGATATATGCTTAGCTATATTGCCTTCTAGGAGCAGCTAATTTCCATATAAAGTGTAGCTACTTTCAATTCTGCAGTGGAGGCTTTGATTTGTGTGCCCTAGGCTAGAGCAGAGCAATGCATAATTTTCTTTAAGTTCCTTCTGTCATGCACAATCGTTGAGTTTTAGCACCAATTATAACATGGATGTTTAGAAAGACATTACCCCCCCCCCCAAAAAAAGGGGGGGTAAGATAAATGGCATAAAAAACAGTTAGCAAATCAAAGAAAAATTATCAGAGGGAACCTGATGGCAATCGTCCTGAATTGTATGCATTTAGGCATAGGCCGACATGAACCTGGGTCTGTTTTGGTGATTGCAACAGCTATTTCCAGCCTGATAGCAGAAGGGAGATTCTTCGGAGTCATACCAAAGCATCTGCCATCATTCGGCCCTTGTGTGATGGTTATGACAAGCTGGTAAGAGTCTTTGTAGAACTGAAGGCTCCATGCAAGCGGGAGAGTCGGGTTCATGTGAGGTGTGACTTTGAACAATAGCATAAGAGCTCACTCCAGATACTTCCTGGTGGCATTCTTTCATTCAATTTGCTCCTTCAGTGCCCTTTAGAAGATGTATGCTTTAGAAATATATTGAGGAATTCTATTACCTGGGGGAATTAAATCAGCTAGTCATAAGATATCAGCTTATGCTATAGCTACTGACTTTTTCTGATTACCATTCAATGGAAGGAGCTTCAAACCAGGAATCAGGAGGCCTGAGTTCTGTTCCCAGACCTGTGGTTATGCACCTCTGAGCAATCACTTATCACCTTTGGGCTTGTTTCTTCACCTCTAAAATGTCGAGATGACCGTGAAGATATCCTGTAGTTTGGAAATTCTGATTCTGTCCAGATTATGGCCTTTGTCATTTAACACCCTGAAGGAATGGAAGTCAGAGGAGTTCAATTCTGATGCACTTGGGGGTGAGAGAAGAAAGGTGAGGCGAGTTATTCCCATACAGCGATGAGAAGGGATTTGTGAGGGAAGAGACACAAACAGTGAAAGAATTAAAATGGGGGAAGAAAACAAACTTCCCATTTCTCTACCTTGAATTGTCATATATTTTTGAAGTATCTTTTTCTTTTTCATAACATTAAAAACATTGATTTAAAAAAAATCTTTTGGTTACCTTTATTTGTATTATGAAAATAATATTTTTTTTTAAAAAAAAACAAAACAACTCCCATCCCAATTATTATACATCCTACAGGATAAATCATCATCATTAACAATTCAGTGTTCCTGAAAAGTCTTGCTGACTTTTTTATGTATATACTAGAGGCCCAGGGCACGAAATTCGTGTGGGGGTGGAGGGTGTCCCTCAGCCCAGCCTGCACCCTCTCCAATTGGGGATTGGGCCTAAACCGGCAGTCAGACATCCTTCTCACAATCTGGGACAACTCGCTCCTAACCACTCCCCTGCCTGCCTGATTGACACCTAACTGCTCCCCTGCCAGCCTGATCATCTCCAACTGCCTTCCTCTGCCAGCCTGATTGCTCACAACTGCCTGCCCCTGTCACAACCCACCTCCTCCACTGGGACCCACCTCCTCCGTGCTGTGCAGAGCAGTGGGACCCCTCAGGTCTCACTGTGTGGAGTGGCCACCAGGCCCCACCTCCACTGTGTACATGGCCATCTTGTGGTGGCCATCTTTGTGGTGGCATTTTGTAGCAGCCAGCTTGTGACGATGTCATGTACAAGGGTGCCAGGGTGCAAGGACCATCTAGGCTTTTATTAGTATAGATGTTTATACACACCCCCTCCCATTACTTGCTCCTTTCATTTAATAGTATGATGGTATGACCCTCTCTGCCTATTATAAGAAACTAGAGGCCTGGTCCACAAAATTTGCGCATGGATGGGCGTTCCTTAGCCTAGCCTGCACCCTCTCCAATCTGAGATCCCTCAGGGGATGTCCAACTGTTGGTTTAGCCTGATCCCTCTTGCAATTTGGAATGACTGTCTCCTAACCCCTCTGCCTACCTGCCTGATCACCCCTACCTTGCCCCTCTGCCTGCCTGATCACCCCAACTGCCCTCCTCTGCTGGCCTGATCTTGCCCCCAACTGCCCTCCCCTGCCAGCCTGATTGACCCTAACTGCCTCTGCCTTGGCCCCCACCACCATGGCTTTGTCTGGAAGGAAGTCAGATGTCTGGAAGATGGCCAGTCAACCCAACCTAATTATCATATTACCCTTTTATTAGTGTAGATACTGCTGGTGAGCAATATATATATATGACACCTTTTGAAGAATTTTACAAGGGAGAAATTCCAAAAAGTAAGTAAGATTGGCAGACTAGTCACAAGCACTCTAACTTATGCTGGCTATTACCTACGTTAGCCCAATTTCCACACAGCGTGAGACAAAGGACTGCAGGTTAGAACTTTCTTAAGAATGTGATCTCAGGGAATAGGAATGAGTAAAGGGAGTAAAACAGGGAAGGAGGGAGAGCAGATACTAAAATGGTTTATTGAGTTCGTAATTGCTACAGGTGGCTGGATGCTTAAGTGCACAGGAATTTCTGAGAAGCCATATGAAATGTATTTCCGGAGCATCCATTTGGGTGGGAGTGGGAGGGAGTGGGAAAAGAAGAAGCATTTATCCATTAGTTCTGTCCCACTGCTCAGAGATTTACCTCATGGTATTTTGACTTCCTAGCACATCAGGTTTGCCCATATAGTGATCCTTTGCACATTTCTATAGAGTCCTGAGTTGTGGGTCATTTGAGAAGCCCTAGGGTAGGTCAACTATCACCTATGTGAAGCCCACCTGAGCCCACACTGAGTCCTTACAGATTGGGATAAGACACAAGTGAGGTCAATATCTGAAGTGACACATAAAACGTCACACAAAAATGTACTGATTGATACTTCCACCAGTCATGCAAGTGTCCTTCCCTTTAACAACAATGGGACTTGTCAGTAACTTTTGCCAATACGATCAGTGAACATCGGTGTTACTTCCTTTTATGTTGCACTAGAGGCCTGGTGCACGAAATTCGTGCAATTGGGGGAGGGGGGTGGGTCCATCAACCCAGCCTGTGCCCTCTCACATTCCTAGACCCCTTGGAGGTTGTCCCCCAGAGATCAGGCCTAAGCTGGCCGTCAGACATCTCTCTTGCAGTCCGGGACCCCTCACTCCTTACTGCCTGCCTGCAGCTGAGGTGGGAGAGAATAGCGCCACTGCCACTGCACTCACCAATTGTGAGCCCGGCTTCTGGCTGAGTGGCATTCCCCTTATGGAAGCTCACTGACCACCAGGGAGCAGCCCCTGCATTGAGTGTCTGCCACCTGATGGTCAGTGCACATCATAGCAAGCAGTCGTTCGTTCTACCGTTCAGTTGATTTTGCATATTAGGGTTTTATTATATAGGATTTCTGTATTGTTGAGATTTAATATATTTGCAAATATTTATTAGCCTTTGTATTTTGTCTATTTTGTTCATTGTGCACCCTATTCTTTGCCTTTTCTTCTTTTGGTTTGGTCTTCAAGACCTCATTTTTTTTAAACCAAAAAACTACTTTATGAAGTAAATTTTAATAGAGCTTCAGCTATTCGCCTTTAAAATCTATAATATGAATATGCTGCATCCCACTTGCCTAATTTCTAGGATTTAGTGTGCACTGACAGTACTTAATAGCACATACATTCTTAGTATCAGCAAAGTTACTGTAATATTTTTTTCAGTATTAGAATGAGAACACGTATTTCATATGTAATAGCAGATATGGATTTTATTTAAGGATGAATGCATTCTATTTTCAAATGCTTTTTGGAACAAAGTCCAGTTTTAAGCTTGCTCTTTTCTTTCTTTTTTTCTTTCTTCTTCTTCTTTTTTTTTTTTTTTTTTTTTCAGAGAAATCTATTAGGCTGTCATAGTCCAACTCCACTCTAATTTGCTACTTGTTAAATGACTTCTGAAAGAATACAAGGACTTTTCTATAACCTGCTCATGATTTCACTTCAGTTCTAATAGTTCAACTGCCACTCATGATCTTGTCATTCAGTTATCAACCAACCAAGCAAGTAGTTTTATCCCTTGTTCTAAAACCCTAACTTTTGTTCTCTTCTGCTATTTTCATTGTCTAGTAATTCATTAAATGCACACTTATTGTGGCAATATTATAAAAGATAAAAACAGAAGCTTCCATATGCTTTTATAGATTGTGTGTAATTATAGGGATATTATAATAGGAACCTAGTTGTTTAACATGTGTTAGAACAAAACACTAGAGTGGATAATTGAGTGGGTGCAATTTTTAAAAGTTAAGTACATCCTAAAAGCATACTTCCTAGGTAAATTTTTCTTTGACAAATAGGACTATGTATTATTCCTTTTCCTGGTCGAAAGAGGTTGGTTGTGACTCAAGGGACAATGACCCTACCTCCAACCATAGGTGTCACCTTATTGGGATAAGGGTGATTCCATCTTTCTTGTTTGTTAGTAATTTAAGAATAAGTTTGTTTCTTAACTCTGGCTACTGGGACAAAAGAAAAATGCTCAGAAACTTGTGGGAAAATTTTTATTTTTCCTGAGAGAGAACCATGAGAAGGTACTTTCTTCTTTCTTCTCTGTGTTAGGTCATGTCTAGATATTTTGCCGGGTGTGGCTGTAGTTGGCTTGAGGATGAAGCCAATACTGAGAATAGCAGAGTGGCAGCAATGGTATCGTTGATTTCCTCAAATTTTCCAACTTTGGCTACAAAAAGCTCCTTTAGATTGGGTCCAGAGTTCTTTAGACAAGTCTTTAGACCCATCTTTAAAATTATTAAGTACTGTATGTTCACAAAACTATTAAGAATAGACATAATATATGAAATGAATAAAAATATAATGAAAATATGTATACCCAACTCCTAGATTTTTAACCTTTATCATTGAGTGAGATATAGGAAAATGGGAGATGAGTAGGATGAGGAGGAAATGGCTAGTTTGTTTTCAGATATTCTAAGTTTGAGTGTAGGATGCTGAAGAGGGAGTTTGGAGCTCAAGGCAGTAGACAAAGATAGTCATAACAATGAGGTGCCTAACCTGATATATTGGTTTCAGAAGAAGAAAAAATATATAGCACACAATCCCATCATTCAGGTAAATGCTTTTAATTAACCATTTGAATTAATCACTTCCAATTAGCGTGTTCATATAATTAGGAGATATTGTGCATGCAATTTTGCATTTATTTTTTCTCATTTAACATTGTATTGTAAATATTTTCATTATCTTTAGAATGTGTATATATGTGGCATAATATTCAAACATTTTCACACTCTAATTTATTCATAAAATTCAAAAAAATTACCCTTACATGTCTTGGTTTTAGATTCTTTTCTCTAAAATTTCCTGTTGTCTTGTGGTCCTTTTCAGCTGCAAGCCTCAAGGCTTTTTTACACCTAAAAATGTCCTTCTTTGAGGCCTTGATTATTGGTTAGTTTCATTTTCTCTGTTTTCTTCTTTGAAAATATGTATGGTTTGTAGGTTTCATATCTCTTATTTATCCTCAGGGTCATTATCTTTGTTTTCTTTTTTTAGGTGTGTGTGTGTGTGTGTGTGTGTGTGTGTGTGTTTGTTTTTGTTTTTAATTAGCTCTTCTCTTTAGCTCATCTTCTTTTCTTCAAGCCTTTCTAAAAGTTTATGAGTGATAATTATCAGATATAATTGGTATGGACACAAAAGGGGCCACATAGTAAACCTGACAAGCTCAAGGGAAGCCTGTATAGTGGGCCTTACAAACCCAGAGCCTGAAAGTAACCACTTAGGATGGTCTGAACAATAAAAATTCCTAACTACAATATAAGGGAGTCATTGTGGGTAATCATATTGACGAAGGTCATGTTTACTTTCAGTAAGCCTGTCAGTAATTTTTTTGCATCTAGTAAGATAATGTATCTTTGAACATCAGACTAATTTTCTTTTCTAGACCCTTGAAGCCACAACCTCAGGCATGAGAGCACACACCACAGAACGCTCATCATTATCTTGTTCCATGCATACCATCTCTATAGTTAATTACTCACTATTCTGTACCCACCAAAGTAAAAGAGGTATGTGCTTCTCTATTTTGCCTTTATTATCCAGTCCCAGAAATCTCCCTGTTTTGCTTTCTCCTGCCTCCTAAATCTACTATCAATGAATTATGTACCCTCCTGAAGTCTCTTCCTTTTATTTTAATGTATAAAATAACCTGCAAAACTGCCATTCTCAGAAGCATTTTCTCAGAGTGTTGAAACTTTTATTCCTGACAATTGTCATCAATTTGGCTCAAATAACTTCATAAAAATCCTCTACAGATTTGGATGTTTCTTAACATTGACCCTGTAACATAAGGAAGATATTTTCTAAGATATTCTTTATCTTATGAAGTAGGAATGGGTAGTAATTTTGATTCTATCATTGCATTTTTAGAATCCTAAACATATATATACCTCATCTCAAAACCAACAACTAAGCCTGTTAGCTTTGTATCAAACCCAGCCATCTTTTCATTTCAACTCTTCATGTATTTTGTATTTATCTTTTAGCCAAGAAGAAATATGTGAAAAAAGTTTGTTTGTTTCTTGTGGCAAATCGTTTTCAGAGATGTGTGTTCTTTTTCTCTATGTTTAGATAATGCTAGCTTTCTTAGAAGCCAAATGTTCCTCATTGTTGCTTTCTTTTTTCCTAATATCAGTAACTTATCATTTTAAATGGATGGGAAATCTCTATATAAAGATAACTTTATCAGCAGACATAACCTGCAAATTATCCTTCGTGCCACTAACTACTCTCTCAGACACAGGATGATTGCTCTCTGAGACATGTGCACAGCCTCCTTCCCAGTTCTGTTGATTTGCAGGCTGGGAGGGCTGGAAAAACCTGCCCCATTAGAATAATTCATATGCTAAAAAAGCTGAGATTATCTGTATTTTTTTAAAAAATCGTTTGAACATGCATTATATAATTAAAACTATAAATGCATATATAAATATCCATAAATAGAACATGTGCCTTTATTATTTAAAAGTATAAATAAAAATCTAATTTTTGGCCATTGTTTTATGTGTGTAGTTATTAATAATAAAATTTTAAATAAATATCTCACCACCCTCATTTTTATGATGTCTTGTGAGATACTTTATATGAAACTGCAAGTTCTTAAATAATATTCTAATAATTAGTACTACCATTATTAGTAAATATCACAAGTTTTTAAGATATTAAAGCAAAAATGTACATGACAAATGATATTGGAAGGCAGAAGCCATTCTGCTTTTTGCATTAGAGTATCAACACACAAATGGATCAACCTGAATCCTGAGATGCTACGCCCTTCTTATGCAAGACACATATTGGGTTCTTTTACTCTATTTAGTGTTGACTAAGGGTTTTCTATGAGTTCCTTAGAAAAGCAGAAATTAAAATTGATATTGAAACATAACTCTTTATGTAAGTTATAATCTGTGATATATAATTACACTATAACAAACCAGATTAATGTAGGTTCACTCATTCCTGGGCATTTTTTCTGTCTCCTTTTTATGTACTCATTTGAGGAATCTCTTCAGGTGTTGTTATGGAGAGACATCTCAGCTGAGAGAAGCCTTCCTGATTTCTAAGGCAGCTATAAGTTGCAACTGCCCACTTTAATACCTCAGAAGACTAGTTTTTAAAAAGGAATACCAGTTCCTAAGAAGCATTTAGCAGCATAATCATGCTGCTTACATCATGCTGCTTACAGAAAGATACAATGAAAGAAAACCAGGCATTCATCCTGATTGGGGGGTAGAGGGGAGAGGAATTATATATCAGAGTACTCTTTTTCCTTTAAATCTTAAATTTTTGTCCTGGTGGCCCTAAATCATACATTTCAAAAATCAAACAGTTACAATCAAGTGATGACAACTGTTAGGAGGTGCACATGAGACCAAAAGTGGTAAAGAATTATAAATTTGTTAGGTCATCTGGAACCCAGATGGGCTGAGCCCAAAAATGGCACCAACAACCAGGGACTGGGGAGTCAGAGTTTTTAAAGGACTTTTTTGGTGGGGAATTCTCTGGGCATGTCTGGATCCTGGACAAGTTTGGAGGGGAAAGTTACTGGTCTTAGCAAATGGAATGTGAAAGGGAATGGTCAGGATAGCAATTCAATGATTTAATCAGATCTAACACAAAATCTAAAATCACTCAACCAGAAATGCAGAGTAGAAGATAAAATGACTTCCTGGGAAAGCAATTGCTTTTATCCAAGAGTTCTGACAGCTGAGAAACAAGACCAATCAATAACATACAGAAGAGTAGCAATGGCTCATACTGTTTAATTAAGCACCTCTTGAATCTCTGCGCAAACTGAGGAAAGATGAGCCAGTTCACTGTTAATAATATATGTATTATTTAAGGACTCCTAAAGATCTCTTGACCCATATACCTCTGTCTCTGTATCAACTCCATTCCTTAAGTATTCTCCATATCAATGCTTCTGCTTAAAGACTTAAAGCTTCTTATTTAATGCAACTATAGTACCAGTAGATAAAAATTAAGAAAAAAATGTTGTAACTCCTTCCTTCCTTTCCCAGTTGTTGCCTAGAGGGAGTAACAAATTTAAAATTATCTTTCTTTAATTTTTGGGTTTATCAAGTTTGCTAGTCAGGCAACTATTAAGGACTTAAAAAACAGAGCCCTAAAGAGAAAACTTTACATGTAAAAATAATTTTTACCAAATTAATACATGATGTCGTAAGAAAATATCAACCGTACAGAAAGCCTTGTAATAAGAAGAGCAGCTAAATTTTGATGAAGCTAGTTAGAGAAAAGAAAAAATTGTTTGGAGTATCCTGAAGGCAGCCTTAGTGGCTTATAGCAGCAATTTTTAACCTGTGTGCCACAAGAATTTTTAAAACATGCAATACCTAACTCTTTAGTCAGGGGAACTGACCTCTTTTCTCTTAGATTGTCAAATAAAAAGGTGACAATAGCCAATGCAACAATAGCTGTCCAATGTGAATAAATAAAAATTGGAAAGACTTCATAGAGTGCCAAACAAGATCAATATATATCCATCACTGGACTTATTATGATGAGATTTTATAATTTCACTTTAAAGTAACACCTAAGCGCTTTCAGAAAGAGCATATCACTTCTAAAAAACCAAGAAACAGTGAGATGAACATCTCACTTTTCAACATCAGCACAGAATGTAAAATGACAATGAACTATACATTTACAATGTCGATGAGAAAGAACTTTGAACCTAGAATATATCCAGTTTTTCATTTAAATGAAAGGATATGTTTAAAGAGAAACATGCTTGATCTTATACATATATAAGAATCTATTTCTATTTAATCTGGAGTTTTAAAAACTTGGGGATGCATTTATAATAATTCCAAAATACATTTGAGATGACATTTTTATTTTTGCATCATTACTAATGAATAGATGTTTAATTGTTGCCAGTTAAATGCAGATACCATGTTACTAATTACTGTGATCACCTACATTCCAAACTCATTGTCTTTGAATGGCAAATGCAGAATTAATAAACAAAGAGAAAAGAATGAGTTTAAAATTGGTAACCTCCATAAGATATTTTTCTATATTGTTATTCATACTATCTAATCTGACCACATTGGGCCTTCCACAAAATTAAATGGGGAAATACTTATATACATACATACACACATACTTAAATACAAGTAAGATTAAATATCAGACTTATAGAGATTTAAAAGTTGCTACTGACTGACCTTTTTTCAATATTCTCTTTGAAGAAGTATTTCAATGAGAAGGAAAAAAATACCTAGAAATATACTACAAGAGATATAGGGACTTAAAGGGATTAAGTAATGTAAAAAATATATATTATCTAAAAAAGCAAGGATCAAAACAGAAAATTAAAAATAAGACAAACAAATACATAGAAAAAGAAAAGGCCATCCATAATAACCCAGATCTTCTAAAGATAACATTTAGGAAGAGGGTTTCATAGAGACATAAAAGGAAATGGCAGTAAGTTAAAACACTTGCCCTGCTAGAGAAAGAGATAGGATAAATTAATTAGTTAACTGATAGATTAAAGAAATTAATTTTTTATAACTTGCATAATTATAAATATTAAGCAGTTAGTCACAAACATCCGGATGACAAAAATAGAATCCATATATATAAAAGCCTAAGTTACCATTATGACTGAACGACCAGAATGACCAGTCCACCAGTCGCTATAATGCATATTGACAACCAGGGGACAGATGCTCAATGCAGGAGCTGCCCCCTGGTGGTCAGTATGCTCCCACAGCTAACCTGCCTCGGCTAGCCAACCTCCCCCAGTCCCTCCTCCCCGTCCCTCTCCCTGGCTGGCAGGCCCTGATTGACTGGGTCTTGATTGGCCCAGCCCCAATCAGGACTGAGTGAGATGGCCCTGATCACCAACCAGAACTAGGGACCCCACCTGTGCAGGAATTCATGCACCCAGCCTCTAGTGTATAATATAATGTCTAAAACTAATAAAATAAAAGATGATCTAGGCAATGAAAGGCTTCATGAAAGGAGGAAAAAATATAGTAAATGTAAAATATGAAGAAAGGTCATAGAAATAAATCATAATATAATAACAATTAAAGTAAATACAACTGTGTTAAACTCGTTCTGAAGACATACTCTCAGAATGGATTTAAAAATAAGATAGAATAATAAACTGTCTACAAGTGACATATAAAAAGTAAAAAAAAAATCAAAGAATATGAAAAAAATATACCATGTATATCAAGTAATGATGAAAGGTAGCAACTTTAATATGTGACAAAAGAATTCAAGACAGCCGAAACCGGTTTGGCTCAGTGGATAGAGTGTTGGCCTGCGGACTGAAAGATCCCAGGTTCAATTCCGGTCAAGGGCATGTACCTAGGTTTGTAGGCAGATGAAACTGCGGAGGTCCAGAATAAGTCATCCCAAGATGTGCCCCTGTGGTATGCAAACTGTTTTGAGCTAAAGGCAACTTTAGATCCAGGCTCAAGAGAAACTTCTCCCTCGCTTGCTTAACTATCTATATAGAAGAATTTGAACTGGAGGCCTTGCTGCTAAGAGATTATCAGCGATAACTTTTGGCTTATGTATAAGGCAGGGCAAACTTTTGTTTACTAAAATTCTGCTCTTCTTATCATCCTGCTCACAGCATAACTATTCGGGAGGAACATACTTTCTTCTGTACTCCAGATTCTTCTGGCTGGTCTAATAATCAAACTAACAAGAGAGAGATTAGCGAAAGAAAATAGCCAAATTTATTATGTACATGTGAATGGGAACCCCACATGTATGAGAGTCAGAGACCCCACATGCAAGAGAGATTCCCATACATATGTATGTATTAAATTTGATTTTTTTTCCTGCTGTCTCATGTCTATTTGATTATTGGACCAGCCAGAAGAACCTTGAGGGTAGAGGAAAGTATGTAATTCTCCCCTTCTCGCCCCCCTCAAACATCTATATGTCACCTCCCATATACCTAAGATGTTCTGGGAGGAGCTCGGGGAGTCTAAACGACTCCTACCTCAAACTACAAGCACAACAAAGAGGAAGTTTTATGTCCCACAACCCAAATGTTTATCACATGTCAATAAACCACAAAGCTTGTTTTGTTAACCTCTTATTTGTAAATATATCTCCCCCATAGCTCTGGTCTCTCTGATTGATATGTTTAAAGATAGAAAAGTGGAGTGTATAAATGCAGGCTAAGTCAAGAAAGGTAAAATATATAACTCAGATTCTCAAATCCCAGAAATGCTTTGAAAGCTTGGATATACAGGCGAACTAAGCCTTTGAAGCTTCTAATGTTTGCCTCAGGAATGTGCCTTTATTACGCAGAGAATGAAAACCATCCGTTACAGTAAGTGGCCTGATGTCTTCAAGAGGGACTTTCAGATACACGAAAGAAATTGTGCCAGTGAGTCTCCCTTACAGGGTACCTAGTGCTGGCGCACAGAAACAGCCAGACACACATAAGGTGTGGGTTCCTCATTTAAAAAAAAAAAAATGGAGATTTTTTTTTTTTTCTCCTGGAAACAAAACCCAGTGCAACATGAGGAGAGAACAGAGGTTGCTATTTTTCCTTAATGACAGCCCTGGGTCCTGAAATTGAGCACAGCAGATAGAAAGAGTGCGTATAGATTTCAGACGATATGTAAATGTTACACAGACACTTTCCTTAAGAAGGAGCCGCACCAAACACGACAGCAGTTCTCTTTATTTTTGCAAACAAACATAAGACAGCCTGAGAAAAAGAAGCCCTATTCTTGACTCTCCCTCTGCCTTGATTTACTGTCAGGAACAAAAGACTTGGCTCTAATGGTAGAGGGGGGGGGGGGGGGGGGGGCAAGGAAGGGCTGACCTGTCCTGGTGACATCCCACCTTCCATTAATTTCCAGCCTCGGGGGATGCCTCTCCCAGCTTCTCTCTGTTTCTATAATTGTCATTATTGTTTGCTAAATGTATCCCCCTGGCTCTCTCCTGCAATACCCTGCTTCAGGATCTTAATGGATTCCTCTACTCCGCACATTTCACAGATAAATCATGGAGATTGAGAAGTTCTTCTCCCAGGCCTAACCCTATTGGATGCATTTATATGAGACCCTAAGAAAAGAGGCTTAAAAAAAAGTATTGATTAAATGGTCAAAGTGTAACAAAATTAGACAAATACATAAGATTTCTAAAGGACGTTTGTGACAAGACGATTTAATCTGCATAAATGAGAGATTAAGCTGAAAAGAGAGAGTGAAATTTGTAAAAGGAGGTGCAGAGTCATTCAAGGAGGACATGAAAGTTCCAGGCCCTGCTGGACATAGGAAACCAGAGGCCATACCCCAGCAGCGCATCAAAAGACTGTACAGAGAGATACTTTGAAAAAGTAAAGATGAATATTCAATGCTGTGTCCTGATTAAAAATGTAAATGTGTGGCTCTAAGAGGCATAATTTCAGATGTCAGATATGTTAATGAACAAAAAAAAATTCAACAGGGTAAATTTAAAGATCTAATTGGCTTTATTGAAGGATTCATGAGTCAGTTGGGAGGCATCTCCTCTAGTGAAGGAAGAGGTACCCTGAGGAGCTGTACAAAATGAAGGTTTTCATAGGCAGAAACTGGGAGGGATAGAAAGTGAGCAAAAGAAAAGAAAGAACTGTTTCAGGCAAGCTCATCTTTCTTTGGGGAAGGGCAGTAGGTGACTTATCAGGCAGTTTACCAATATTATTGATAGAAAATTACAAATTAATTTAAGGTCACACTTCTGGGAGAGGCTGAAACTGCTATTACCTCCAGGTTTTCTATCCTGGGGTAAACAACTATACTTGGGGCTTGTCATTTCTTAACAGACTAGTGGCCCAGTGCACGAAATTCCCTCAGCCCAGCCTGCACCCTCTCCAATCAGGCAACCCTCTCGCAATCTGTGACCACTGGCTCCTAAATACTTATTTGCCTGCCTGATCGCCCCTAACTGTCTCTGCCTGCCTGCCTGATTGCCCCTAACTGCCCTCCCCTGCCAGCCTGATCTTTCCTAATGGCCTCTGCCTTGTCCCTCACGACCATGGCTTTGTCCGAAAGGATGTCAAACATCAGGAGATGGCAAGTAGACCCAGTCTAATTAGCATATTATCCTTTTAGCAGTATAGATAATTAAGAAAAGATTATTTCATTTACTTATTTGGGGCTCAATTCACGGACAGATGAGTTTTGTAGGAGGAAAGAAGCATGTCAAAGGCTTTGCCAAAAGGAATGGTGGAAAGGGGGTGTGAATGATAAAGGAATGAAAACCATCATGGTTAGGATAATAGAGCAATCATTCTGTTGAATGTATACACAAACGGAAGTTTCCAAGTTAGGATACATGAATTTCACCATAGTCAGATGAAATTAAATCACACACACACACACACACACACACACACACACACACACACAAAGTGTACTGAATAGCAATGAAAATATGAGGACGGAGAAACAGGTGCATGAAGCAGGGACCAAGATCACCAAAGTGTAGGAATTGAAATGACTGGAGGTTGGTACCACAGCCCAACAGTTGCATCTGTATGATTGCTGATCTAGTGTTCTGGTGGCAGGCTTAACTCTTCTCCCACACCCCAGAGAGAGTGACTTGTGTGTGAAAAAGAATTACTTATTCTTCTGTGCATTCTAGTGAGAAATTCAAGTCTTGTTGAGTTTCTAACCTGAAGTTAGGTCTCGGAATTGTGGAGGTCATTATTCTAGGCTGGTTGATTCTGGCTGTGTGGGAATCAATTACCTCTGTGAACTAAACTGGGGCAAAGGGGTATGTCAGGGGAATGTTTAAAGAGGTGTGCGGCGGCAAAGGGATAGGATGAAGGATAGTGAAACCAACGATCCTTATAACTTTGATTCAATTTCGCTTTAAATCCTGGCTCTAGAAATCATCTCTCTGTCTCTCTCTCTCTCCCTGTGTGTCTATACCCCTCAGAGACTCAGCTTTTCCCCTTGGTAATCAGCAACCCCTGCAGCAGCAGAAGCCAGGACCTGCCTCATGTTCACAAATCTGAACATCTGGCCTTCATGATAACATCATGAACTAAGTCTTGTCTCAGCTCCAGAACCCTAAGGTGGAATGACCCCCTGGCTACCTTCCCCTGAAGTCACACAAAGGGTCACTGGAACAGGCCTGAGAACTCAAGACCTGAAGAAATGACCCATTACCCTTACCTCAACCTCCAACCAATCAGCTCTGGCTGGACCCTGAACCCCTAAACACCATGTCTCATGATTTTTGCCCCCTATATATAATCGGTAACCCACATACCGTCAGGAGTTCAGGCTTTTGAGAATTCCTTTCTCATTCTCCTGGGTGGTGCCATGCATAATAAATACGTCTCCACTGCAAACCTGGTGTTTAGCATTAGTCTCTGCCAGTGCCAGGTGGATGAACTCCTTCTGTTCTGTAACAGTATCTGATCTCTATTGTAACTCTTAAGCATCATTTGGCTTCCTTTCTGTTACCTTCTTTCTTCTTTGTCTGTGAGCTTTCTCAGATGAGAAGGACAGATGGTACACTGGGGACAGGCTGGAATGAACAGGGGGGAAGTGGGCAGCACTTCAGTAGAAGGTGAAAAGGTGAGAGAGCCTAGAGTGGCCCAGACTCCCAGTCTCCTAGACAGTACATCAGCAGCATCTCTTCGTTTTGTTTTAAAATCAATTTCCTTCTGATTTCTTCCTCAATGAGTCTGTGTTGACTGCTTTCACTTTAGTGTTTAAGTGTGTGTATGTGTGTGTGTGTGTGTGTGTGTGTGTGTGTGTGGTGTGTGGGGGGAGGGAGTAAT
This sequence comes from Pipistrellus hanaki, assembly GCF_964339955.1. Taxonomy (NCBI): domain Eukaryota; kingdom Metazoa; phylum Chordata; class Mammalia; order Chiroptera; family Vespertilionidae; genus Pipistrellus; species Pipistrellus hanaki. The sequence goes on from NC_140509.1 coordinate 41,154,928, forward strand.
AGCATGAGAATTATCTAGTGTCTTACATTAATGAAAAAATATTGCCTTTAATATTTCCTCTGTGTTAACTGACTGGCTTAGCTCTGGATGTGATGAAAACAGATTATTCAAAGAATCGGCTCACTAAAAGCGGATACCATTGGAGAAAGTGTCCATTCTAATAATTCAGCTGCTCAGTTTGCCTGCAGCAGATTAGAACACTCAAAACAACAACAAAACAAACAAACAAACAAACAAAAAATGGGGAGGGAAGGGGAGGAGAGACCATGGTAGCTCCTGCCCAATGGTTGAAATTTCTCATAACACTATCACAGGAAAATAGCTTACTAAAGGTTATGACCGTAAGATCAAGATTTAGCTTAAGACTGAAAATTGCAATAATTTCTCTTCTTTTCTTCCAACCCAGGAAGCCAGCGAGGTAAATGCTGTCCTCCTCAGAGCAGATGTAACCTTTTAAAGGAGAGAAAAGCTCTGGAGATGAGTAAAGGACAGAGGGGCAGGCACTATGCATGTTCAGCAGAGGGAACACTGATTATATCCAGATGCCTCAAAGCTGGCTTTGGTGTCCTATGTGAATATGGTGCAATGACTGTGGTGAGGACCCTGAAAATGGCTTAAAGTACTACCTTCCCAACGCCCCCCATCAATTGTATGGAATAGAAATATCTCCAGCCACAGGTGATAAACTGAACAAGAATTGAATTATCCTATATAATAAAAGGCTAATATGCAAATTGACCAAACAGTGGAATGACTGGTCACTATGACACACACTGACCACCAGGGGCAGACGCTCAATGCAGGAGCTGCCCCATGGTGGTCAGTGCACTCCCACAGGGGGAGCACCACTCAGCCAGAAGCCAGGTTTATGACTGGCAAGCGCAGCAGCAGTGGTGGGAGAGGCTCAGTGCTAAGGATGTCTGACTGCCAGGTTAGGCTGGTTCCCAATGGGCCGGGCTCCCATGCTCTTGCAGGCTGGTTGATTAACTGCACTCCCTGCCCCCTGAATGCACAGATGTTGTGCTCTGGGCCTCTAGTTTTTCTATAATTTACCACCTGTATTAGTTTCCTATGGCTGCAGTAACAAAGTACCACAAACTGGGTGGCTTTAACAACAGAAATTTCTTGTCTCATAGTTCTGGCAACTAGAAGTTCAAGACCAAGGTGTCAGCAGGGCTGGTTCCTTTTCAGGACTGGGAAGGAGAATCTGTTCCATGCCTCTCTGCTACCTTCTGGTGGTCTGCTGGCAGCCTTCAGCATACCTTGGCTTGTAGATACACCACTCTAATCTCTGCCTTCATCTTCACATGCTGTTCTCCCTGCTGTGTGTGTCTCAGTGTTCAAATCTCCACCCTCTTTTTTGTTAATCCTCATCCAAGGATATTTTTCCATTTATTTTAGGTAGAGTGGAAGAGAGGGATGGAGAATGGGAGAAAGAAACATTTATGTGAGAGAGACACATCTATTGGTTGCTTCCTGTGCACACCCTGACCTGGGCCAAGGATCAAACTTACAACCCAGGTACATACCCTTTATTAGAGAATCTAATCTGTGACCTTTTGGTGCATAGATGATGCCCTAACCACTTAGCAACACTGGCTAAGGGCAAACATCCCCTTTTTATTTCCTTTATTATTATTATTTTTAATCTGAAGGTATTTTTTTCATTTGTTTTTAGAGAGAGTGAATGGAGAGGGAGAGACAGAGAGAAACGCTGATGTGAGAGAAACACATTGATTGGTTGCCTTCAACATGCCCCCAACCAGGGCCAGGAGCAACTGAGATATGTTCCCTTGACTGGAATCAAACCCTGGACCCTTCAGTCTGTAGGCCCATGCTTTATCCAAAGAGCCAAAATGGCTAGAGCCAAATATCCCATTTTTATAAGGACACCAGTCATATTGGATTAGGGCCCACCTATTCACCTTATCTTAATTTGATTGCCACTATGAAGACCCTATTTCCACATATGGTCACATTCTGAGGTACTGAGGATTAGGACATTGTTTTTTGGAGGACACAGTTTAACTCGCCTATCCTTAACTGAGAATAACCACCTGCCTTTGAAAATGAGTCTGCCTACCAAGCCTTCTAACGGAAAGCTGATCTCTCAAATTACTGGTTCCAAATCCTTCCAGAGTGGAGCTGTGCCTCTTCTGAACTGAAGGAGCAAAAGTGATGCTTACAGTGGTATTTTATCCAGTGCCTACTCTGGAGGTTGCTGCCAAGACTCCAAGTTTCCCTCCAGTGACCTGCCTTTGCTGACAATCAGAGGGGCGGGCGATGGCCCCCAAAGTGTGTGATATCAGCCACAGAACACCTGCTTCTCCCACCAACAATGTCATCTCCACTATTAGGGTGATATTTCACCCTTTTTCTTGAGGTTGGACAGGACCTCAATGTAGAGGATATTTGCCCCAATAGTATCAGCTCTTAGAGATCTTAAAAAGCAACCCCCCTTTTCAGCCGGCCATCCCCTCTACTGAGAATACTAGGATTGGGGATGCCAACTCACTGAGGATAGCATTTACGATCTCTCCTCACCTAATATTACAAATCAATAGAATTTACACCATGAGCCTCTGGAAAGCATACCCATTACAAGTAGCCTGATGAGCCACATCTGAGAACTTGGAGTTACAAGGGAGAAAAATGACATCACAGAGATTCAAAGATAATTGCATGATAGCACAATGGAAAAAAAAAAAAAAAGGTGGTATGACAACACAAAGTAACTAGCATCTGATTGATTATCCCTTTATTCTTATATTCTGTCCTTGGACCTCATTCAGAAACCAGAATGCTCACGAATTTGAAAACTGTGTGAGATCTTTGGCTTCCACATGTGTGCCTCATCTGAGAAATACACTCTCATATGTGTTGCAAGGCCCTGATTGAAGGTTTTTTGTGTGTGTTTTTCCAAGTTGGGGAGAAGCCAGATTCCTTCCCTTTGGTTGCAGTTTTTCCTCTGGCTTTTTAAAAAAAAAATGTTTTTATTTATTTTTTTAGAGAGAGAGGAAGGGAATGGGATAGAGAGATAGAAACATAGCCTGGTGGGTATGGTTCAGTGGTTGAGCATCGACCTATGAACCAGGAGGTTACAGTTCGATTCCCAGTCAGGGCACTTGCCCACGTTGCAGGCTCAATCCCCTGTAAGGGGCATGCAGGAGGCAGCCAATCAATGATTCTCTCTTATCATTGATGTTTCTCCCTCTCCCTTCCTCTCTGAAATCCATACAACTATATATAAAAAGCAAAAAGAGATAGAAATATCAATGAGAGGAGTGTCATTGATTGGCTGCCTCCTGCATGGCCCCCACCAGGGATCAAGCCCACAACCAGGACATGTGTCCTGACTAGGAATTGAACCAGCAACCTCTTGTTTTCTGGGTTGACTGATGATCAACCACTGAGCCACACCAGCCGGCGTCTTTTAGCTCTTTATCCACACAAACACTAAAAACACCATTTTTGGAAACCACAGCCAACAATACAGAGGTTTAGGAAAAAAGGAAATCATGATGAAAACCTCCCCCTCCTGGAGGGATTATTTGTGAGGTCACAAATGTTGACTTCATCGACCACCCGAAGGTGGGAAGGGAGCTCTGCAGGCAGGCAGGAGGTGTGCACAGGGGGTTGGAGACCTTAGTAATAAAAGTCAAATGGTCTTTATGATTGTGGGAAGGTGATAGTTATTGAGAAAAATGGCAGTTTTCTACTTCTATTATTCTTTTCATGAGTCAGTTGGCTATACATGTGGGTTTCTAAAAAATAGGGAGGTAACAAAAAGCAATATTACCAAGAGAAGAAAGCATTCTTCAGCTTCGGCTTTTACAATCTGTATTGCAAAGCATGCATTTTTGTGCTCATTATAAACACAAGGCCATTATTTCAGGCTTATTGTTTGTGATGCAAAAAAGCAAATAAAAAGGGCTGAACTGATTATCATTCAGTGGAAACTAGTTGCTTCCAAAGGACTTTTCCTACAGTCTGTTAGAACGCAACTGGAAACTGGTAAAACATGAGCCAGGTTTATAGTGATAAAGCCAAATAACGCAGGTGAGGAAATAAAAGAGAAAAGGCTATGCTGAGGAGAGTACAGGAGAGATGCTCTGGAACCAGGGTTTTAAAATATACTCGTTATGATCCTTCCCTGAGGCTGCTGAAAACTACCCACTGTCCATGTCACCCCTCAACTCAGAAACCAAAAAAAAAAAAATAGTTACTGAAATTCTCCGCTTTGGGAAAGAGTAGCTTTAATCTCTGTTCTGGTCCCAGGTGAGAAGGGATGATGCATGGTGAGGGAGTGATGACAGAAAATCTGCACACACAGGAGGGGCTCTTCCCTTTGCTTATTATTAACAAGGGAGAATAGCCAACGTGGACCGAGGCTCAAGAAACTGCTGGAAAGCCGGTGTGGTGACTAAAATACAGAAACCCTGAGAACTTTTAGGTCAATCTGTATTATTACCAGTCATGTGACCTTGGGCAAATCACAGCTGATTCTGAGTCTCAGTCTCCTTCTCTGTAATATGAGCACGAATCACTACTCTCAGAAGCACTGGCGTGATGAAGATTTGCAGAGACAACACGCACAAAAATAACAGTGGCAAATGGGAGCAGAGACCATTTTATTGCTAACTGGGCTGGTGCCTGTGCCCTGCAGTAATCTGCACTGCAGTGTGTTGCTTAAGCTCAATTAGGCTTCAAAGATCTTTTTTTCTCCGCTAGAAGGCCAGATCTTCCTGCTAAGCAGCCCTTGGAGACCAGAACACTCAGTGTTTACACATGAAGAAGAAAAGAAAGCTAGAAAGAATGGCCAGCCTACTAACAAAATCCGGATGCTAGGCAAGCTTGTCACACAAGGCTGGATGCTAAAGGTCAGAGAGAAGATTCTCCTAAAACAGGTGTCTCAAAACATACCTACCCTGACCACCAGAAAGTGTGGCCCAGTTAGTATGGAATTTGGAGTTAAGGGAAACGTGAACTAGAGGGGGCACCTCCATCTACCTGCCTATTTATCTCAAAGGACTAAGATGGCAATCAAATCAAATAGTAAGGGGAAATCTCTTTGTAAACTGTAAAGTACTAGAAATATCAAGGGTTATGATATTTAGCATTAGAGAGAGGGAATGAGAGAGACTTCGCTAATGAACCACCACAATCAACCACCATGGCAGAAACAGGCCTTGAAACATCTTTGAGCCTCTCTCTTCAGGGAATGCCCATCTAGTCCTGAGGCAGGAAAGTATCAGAATAAGGAACAAAGGCCTCAAGCTCTACTTTTTTTAAGGCCTCCCCCTTTTCTGTCTTGGCTGGAACATTGCAGGTATGACTTTTACTGACCACCTGTTCCCCTGATGCCTCCTCCCCAATTTCCTGCAGTTAAGACAAACAAAAACCAGTCTCAACTGGTTTCTGCAGCCATATTGACCTAAAAGTGACCAACAGGGAGGGCCATTACAATATCATTACAGTAAATTTGCATTGTGGTTTGGAACTACTCCGCCCCCCAAATCATTATGACAGTTTCAGGATGATTAAAAAAGAAATGCCATCTGGAGAGGAGGGACAAGGGCCAGCCATCTTGGCAGTAACCCCACCAACTTCAGAAGCAGAAGACCACCCCACCCCCACCTTGCCTACGTTTAATAAAAACCTTCCATTCATTCACACCCCATCTGGGTGTCTCTTTCTCCATGGGAAGCCATCTTGCTCTCGAGTTCTTTCTTGTGTGGTGACAAGGACCCATACCTTGTTATTGGTTGAGGCCTCCCTTGGTCTCCCCCGATGCCCCCTGGCATGAGTCTTCGTGGTGAGCCTCTAGAAAACATTGGTTTTTCAATCCTATTGAACAAACTGGAAGTAGGGGGTGATTACTGGAAAGCCCTGCTTCTCACAGTGACATTGACACTGGTATTGACTTTGATGTATAAAATTAGAGTGCTGAGTCCCGGGACCTGCCTCTGGGTCCTGCCTGCTTGCTGTCAATGGGAGGCTGTTGTGATACACTGATAGACAAACACAGTGTATAGAGAAATTGAGTTATTGGCTCCTTAGGTACTTTACTCTGAGAAGCAATTCCAATTTTCTATTCAAATTTAACATTTGAATACTACATTCCCTCTTTTATTCCCTTAGATTTCTCTTTGCTTTGTTATCAAAGAGACTTTAGGAATCAGAACCAATCTAAATGTTGAGCAGCAAGAAGTGGGTAAATATATTGTTACATCCATACAATGGGACATTATGGAACCAGATGTGAGATAATGGTGATGTAATGAACTAGCGACAAAAACATCTTAAAATGTAGTAGATAAGCTTGGATTTCATTTTAGTAAGACAAACAAATCCCATAATTGTACTGGGGGGAAAAAACTATATTTATTTTCTTCACATTTCATATTTTCTATAAATATATAGAACCACTTTATTATCAAAAAGAAATAAATGTTCCTTTACAAATAATAAATTTTAAAGGACTTATTAATCATTTTTAACTCACTAAAGTTTAGATTCAATTCTAAAGTGAATCTTAGAAAATGTGATACTTCAAAATCATCATGTTTTTCAGATCCATTCATATTGGTTTGAAAATATATAGCCCCACACCCTGGAGCCTGATGCCTGGGACCAAAGAGTGGCAATGGAGTGTGAGGTACCTTCTGGAGAAATCTGGAAGCAGCCTGAAAACGTAGAACAAATGGGCTTCTTTGAAATAAGATCCTCCCTGTGTCTGAATAAGTTCTGGGTATGCCTCCTCAAGATATGCCATGCTGGCATAAGGATTATTTTGAGCTGAAGACAACTGAGAAAACTAGAGGTTGAGCTCTCTGCCTCTACCCCTCCTCACCTCACTTGCCTGAAAGCAGAACACACATTCCCCTTGTGAAGGTGTCCTCCTCCTAACTCCCATTCTAGGAAGGGGATAACAACCTTATCATTGAAAAGTAGATGCTACTGAGAAAGAATCTACACAAACAAACCTTACTGACTAGCCCACTAGTCTCCCCATATACTTATCTTCCCACAATTAGCCAACCTTTCTCTACAAATTAATTGTTCTTTGTTAAGATACTCTATGAGTCCAAGTTCTAATCATCATTGAGTTCTCCCATCTATATGTACATTGCACATGTCAATAAATTTATTCTGAAAATCTCTTTTTTAATTTATGTATTTTTACCATTTACATGTAATGTAATTATTTATATATTTGTATTTAGGTCTAGCATTCTATTATTTGCTTTCTGTATGTTTCTTAAGTAGTTCAGCCACCTATTTCTCCTCTTCCACTTTTCTTTGGGTTATTTGAAAAATTTAATTTATCTATTGTGCTTTTACTACATATTCTAACAGTTTTTTTAGTGGCTACACTTAACTTTTCACTATTTAGAATAAATATTTTACCATTTCAAATAGGTTATAAAAACTTTACCAGCATGTAAGTCCCTCCCTCCCTTTATGTTGTAGTTGTATCATATATTACATCAACATATATGGAAAATGATATCTTTCAACAAATGTTTAAACTATTCTTATGCACAGTCACTTTCTTATCAACTTTATAATGAACTTGTTAGTGTCCTTAAAACATTCATCTTGGGTTTTTATTAAAATTACAATACAATTATAAATAGTTGGGGGAGAATTGCTATTGCTTAATCAAGTGTTTGACACATAAGAATTCTTAGTAAATATTTGTTGAGTGAGTGAGCAATTTGAATTACTGAGGATTCCCATGTAGGGGTGTGGAACTCAATCAGAGAAGGGGCCAAAATCTAAAATCCAGCCTAAATCGCGGGCCGAATGGTTTACTGAACAGTCATAAACTGACAATGTCATAAACTGACAGCGGAGTGCAGTGATGACAGCGCGGTGCGGGCCACATTGCAAGGCCTGGAGGGCTGGATTTGGCCCGCGGGCCTTGTGTTTGACACATGATAGAGGAACACGGGGCACCTTTCATTTACTTACATATTTAAGGTGTGTTTTTGTTAATAAGTTTATTTTTATAGTAGAGTAGTTAATCTACACACGAGTGGTTAAGTTGACCCAACCATAACACTGACTCCCTTGGCCATACTGATTTGTCCAGGGATGGACATCTGACCCAAGTTGTGACAAACTACTAACCCTTACCAGAATTTTAAATTTTGGAACAGAGAGAAATAGTTGTAGTTTCTCCCAGTGGTGGGTGGAATGGAATGGAGTCCTGCCACTAAGGGTGGCCATAGCACTGTTCCATATAAGAAAAGCCTGCCAAAGGCAGGAGAGGGATTTATTCCTTTCCTGGTTCCAGTTATTCCTGGAGCCCAGCTGAAATGGTGTTCTCCTTGCAATTAACAAAGTGACAAGTCATCCTTTTAGCCTAAGCTTGCTCAATTGAGTTTCTGTTTACTTAAAATTGAAAGCATCCAAACAATCATAATTACCCATAATGATTCAGAGAGAGTTATCTCTAAGGTGCCAAGTAAAAACCAATAAAGAAACTACTTTCATGAATAGATAATGATTATTACTATTTAATTATTAATTAAGCATTGATATATAAATGGTAGCTATCCAAGTATTTAAGAATACTTGGAAACTACTTTTAAAAGTCATTTAAGCATTCTCCTTGTTATCTGTCCCAACTTAATTAGCCTAGTAAATGGAAGTTAATACAAATCAATCAAAAATAAACTTATGGCTAGCCTCTGTTAAATTGTCTAAAATTATGAATTAATTGAATATTACAGTGCTAATTTTTTTCAAGTAATAAAATAATATAAAATAATGTGCTATAATTAGCAACCTTTTATATTTTAAGAATATTAAAAAATCCTACTTGCTATATTTTTCTTCCTATATCCATCAGAAGATAGTTTAAGGATGTCAAAACTCCTGACACTGTGCAGGGGCCAAAGAGCCCTAGATAATTAATGTGTAATTGTGCAGAATCCACTTCTCCTTTATCTTTAATATGTAGTAAAAGCCATTGAAATATATGTCCAGAGACTTGGATTCAATAGCCTTGATGTCCCTTATAAGGAATCAGATTTAATTATCCTATCCCTATATCCTCCCTTTCCTGGTCTGTAGGTGGAAGTAGGATCCATAGAGAAGAGCTAGTTTCCTATACCCTAGAGAAGAATGAAGCTTCTGGACAGGGGACAGTAGAGAGAAGTTCTTCATGCCCTTAGAGATGCAGAACAAGGATGATTATTTTAGTTGATACCAAGGTTCTGAAATCAGTGCTGGGTTTCTATAGAGTCAGAGTTTATAGATGATCGTGTGGCCAGTTTGGAGGATGTAAGGCCAATCCTACATTCACCTTCAAATGTCAGGTCCTCAAATTACACCATTCAACATTTATTCTAGAGTCTTCTTACCACCTCTTTGTGGCCCTCATTTTAAACACAAATACTTCTGAAAGAGGCAAAACATTGCTGCAATATTGTTATGCTTTAGCAAAAATTGGTTTGTCAATATCCCTTTAATCATCTTCATGTCATCCTCATGATCACAGACATCATTTATCAGGTGCTGATTTTATTCCAGACATGCCATATCTGGGTCAGAAATGGTGCATATACAGACACTTGAACACAATTTAAAACATTTATAGCAGTTATAGATGAAACAGTCAATTATAAATTACTAATCAAAATCCTTCGAGCTAAATAAATTGCTTTTTCCCCCATCAATTTATAAACATCCAGTTTCATAAAACAGCATAAAATAATTTATATTAGGGCTTGAAATGCACTTTGTGCATTTGTTTTAATGTACTAGTAAATGTAAAATTCTAGGAATGCTTTTTTCATAGTTTAAGTGTTTTTGCTTTCCCCCTAGAAAATGTTTTTGCATTATCTGTTAAAATCCTAATACCCAATATGATGGCATTAAAATGTGGAGCTTTTGGGTGCTTAGGTAATGAGGGTGAGACCCTTATGAATGGGATTAGTGCCCTCCTAGCCTCTTCTTGTGAGGATATAAGGAGAAGTTGGCAGTCTGCAACCTATAAGAGTCTGCAACTCACCTAACCATACTAACACTCTGATTTTGGTCTTCCAGCAACCAGAACTGTAAAAAACAAGTGTTTGTAGTTTGTAAGCCATCCAGTATTTTGTTATAGCAGCCCCAGAGGGCAAAGCCAACTTCTAAGCAAAATTAACATGGTATAATATGAAAGTCTCTATCAGAAGAGCAGGGGAAATTTTTAGGTCTCCAAAAAACCTTCTTGATGCCAACTGGCTCACCATTCCACCCAGGAAGGGAAAAGTACACAGCTTTCTAGACCGGCACAACCTCCATGCAGGCTTTGAGGTCCATGCTGCACGTTTCCGGACGCCTGGCTGGGTGGGGCCAAGCTGGGAGAGAGGAAGAAGGACACCTTCACTTTCCCAGGGAAAGCAGTATTGTGAATGGGTGACTAATCCATTCCAGTTTGTCTATGTATCTATCTTCTATCTGTCTATCTATCTGTCAGTGTATCTCTATGTCTATCATCTATCTATCTAATTTCTTCCTCCCCTACCTTATTGCTAGGGAGGAAGAAATTTTACTCTACCCTTTTAGATCCTTTAGCTGGTCTAAGAATTAAATGACATAAGGCAGATTAACAGGAGAAAATTAAATTTTAATATGTGCTTTTGGGAGAATTCACATAAAACATAAAAATTCCAAATATAGTAAGGCACCATGAGGTATATCTGTCATTCAGGAGTAAAGAGAAGGAAGTAGGAACCTGAGACTTCAAAGGTAAATAAGGCAATTTATAAGGATATGAAAATGATTAATATTTAGTAAAAACAAATGTTTTCTGGGCCATCTAGAGATAATGGGTTACAGAGAGGACTTTGATCTTGCTAGGTTCCTCCCTGTTTATCACACTAATCAGACTACACTATGCTTGTCTATGACCATAATTCTTCCTGGAACAGGTCTTCTATCTTAAATTCTCATAGGCATTAAAGGTTGGAGGAAGGCCAAAGGTTGTTCATCAGCCTTTTGTTTCTTAAAAATAAAATAACCTTCAAGCTAAAGCGATACTTTTTAAGGTGGCAAAATTTGCTACTCTACATTATCAAGATATATGCTGAGATGCACTTTTCTACTTTGTCACAAATGCTTGTGCAAAGATTTTAATTAGAATCATCCTATATAATAATCCTATATAATAAAAGGGTAATATGCAAATTGACTGTAAATGTGGAACAACCAGGAAAGACTGATCACTATGATGTGCACTGACCACCAGGGAGCAGATGATCAGTGCAGAAGCTGCCCCCTGGTGGCCAGTGCACTTCCACAGGGGGAGCGCTGCTCAACCAGAAACTAGGCTCATGGCTGACAAGCACAGTGGTGATGGCAGGAGCCCTTCCAGCCTCTGCAACAGTGCTAAGAATGTCTGACTAATGGCTTAAGCCAACTTGGGCCTAAGCCATTAGTCAGACATCCCCCAAGGGCTCCTGGGCTGCCAGCTTAGGCCCAATCCCCTCCATGGAGCAGGCCTAAGCCAGCAGGTGGACATCTCTCGAGGGCTTCTGGCTGCTAGAGGGCACACACCAGGCTGAGGGACCTCCCTGAGTGCATGAATTTTCATGCACTGGGCCTCTAGTACACTATATAGTTACAGTTGGACAACCCAGATTGATTACTGGATTTCAGCGAGTGCTGTTGGCTCTCCACACTTAGGTCACCATCTAGGCCACTTCCCCTGTGCACCAGGCATGCTGCCTTTTCTATGATTATATGATTATATGATGACACCTGCATTATTCTGGGCCTAATAATTATTTACTTCTTGAAACCACCAGCAAGGACTTGAAATTCAAAAGCACTCAGTTGAAATTTATATACTTTCCCAACATATAGCCTTCCTTCTCTTCCAGTCCCCAGCACACCTATCTCCCTTCCCTAATTTTCTTTTCTTTTTCTCTTTCCCAAAATGTGAAAATCATCTGACATACTATGCATTTCATTTGTTTATTGGTTTGTCTTCCGTGCCCTCACCCTACTACAATTAAGCTCTGTGGGTTGAGAAATGTTTGTCTTGTGTTGACTATTGTGTCCCTAGCATTAGAATATCTGGCACATGATAGGCACTCAGTAATAATTATTGAGTAAATAAATAACATTTTTATAGGCATGAAATTCCCATCCATTTTAATACAAGATGGATGGGAGTATTTAAAACTACAGAAAAGCACCAAGAAGAAAATGAAAACCACCACCCATAATACCACCGAACAAAGTTGTTAATATTGTGGTTGTCAGACTGTGGGGCAAAGGTGTAATGGCTACTGTAATGAGAAGGTATTGTCCAACTGAGAAACAAAGCAGGCAACTCCGTAGACTATAACAGACTTTATTAGAGGATAATTTACTTACCGAGAGATAGGGTCAGCGCAGACAGATGACCCGGCAGTTCTGCACACATTATTCTCCACTGCCAGGCTCCTGTTACGGAACTTTTTAACGTTATAACTCAGGTACTAATGGTTGACAAGACAAAGGGACAAACAATGCAGTGGCACTAGGGGTCTTGGGGTAAATGATGGCTCGTGACGGATACTCACACCAGTTTTATATTTATCTTGGTTGTCATGCCATTCCTTACAGAAATATTTAAGGCTCCATTTGAAGGAACATAGATAATCAGCAACTGGAAGGCTTTAAATATGCTTGCTAAGGACAGTGAGGTTGGCCAAAGGTCACAGCATAAAAGTCAAAAATGAAATCCGGACACAGAGATGGAGCTGATTTTGTTCACAGCTACCTCCATAGAGAATATGAATATATTCCGTGTGCCCTTTTTCTCAATTTGTAATGAACAAGATTAGAATTGTGCCCTGGTCAGGTAGCTCAGTTGGTTAGATCGTTGTCCCCAAATGCCAAGGTTGTGGGTTCAGTCCCCAGGCAGGGCACATACATATTATGTGTAATTACTCCCTAATTAGAGGTAAAGGAAGTGCAGCTCAGCAAAGCTCAGGAAGCAGACCAGCCTTGAGGTGCTGACTGATGCCAGGGCTGATCTGGGGGATGGATGGCTGCCTGGCTCATCACCTCCATGTTTTTTCCATTCTGCCATTTGTGTCCTAAGTGACAGAAGAGAAGAAAGAAGGAAGCAGACGCTCCTGGTTATAAACAGTTTACAGTACTTAGTGTCATTTATGCCAAAAGCTCCCATTCAGGACATTTAGTACCTAAAGAAACATTTTTAAAATTAGCTGAAAGTCAAGAATTTAAATCACATGACTTTCATAGGTTTAATGTAACCTGATATAAAGTGCAATTACTTGTCTTTCAGATTCAATAATCTTTTTGGAGACAGGTACAATAAGAATATGAACTTGTTAATTATTATTCCACCTTGGTAAAGGAAAAGTATTTAAGGCCGATTTAGTAGACTGTACATTTTTTAGATTAATTGCAAATGGCACATCATCAGTCTGATAAACTTGCTATAGGCTGACTCTTGGCTTTTCCAGCACAGGACAGAAAGAAAAGCTGATTCAATCAGTTGGGCAAAGGTGTAGTGTGGGTAGCACCAACACTGCCCTATGAAAAGAGAGCCGCTCCAGTATGTGTCTGCTACAACCTATGTCATTTTTCAAAACAGAGCCTGAAAGTGCACTGATTTGGTTGTATGTGGGTGTATATGTAAGAACATTAGAGGAATATTTGGAAGAAGATACTTCAAAATGGTGGCATTGGCAAGTTTATCATATAAGTGACTTATTTTCTTTTATGCGTATACAGTAAAATTCTTCATGCAACAGTATGAGTTAGGCCACAATGTCATTAACAATTCGCCACACTCCTCAGCCAAGTCCCATTTTGCTAAAATGTTTATGTTCTAGGAGATGGACCATTGTAAGAAAATTGAAGAGAGGGAGAACCTGCCAAGGAAATGGTAGACAGTGCCTTCCTGTAAAACAGACAACTTGAAGTGTGTCATGTTGTCCCAGTATTCTCAAGCCTGACTTCTCTAGATTGGATTGATAAAATGGACACTAGCTCATTGGAAGGTCCCTGGGAAGTCCCTATTAGCTCAGGACCCAAACATCTTCATCCATCTTTATATCAGAGTGGGCATCTACCACCAGATGGCATCAAACCACATCTGGGATTTGGAGAACTGGGTTGGACTTCCAGTATGTCAGGCAAGCTAATTACCCATGCTTGCTCAGGCCATTCTACATGTTTGAATTTTTCATTTTTTTAAGAGTCCACTTATTACATTATGGTGGGATCTTACTGCATTACTTTCTTTTTCCGAACTAATAAATATTTTAAATTCATTTTTTGGTAGATGATTCATTCATTTACTTAGTTCAAATCTCCAGTGAAGTAATGGATTTATGCAACATTCAGCCATCTCTGCTAACATCACAGAAAAGAAAGGCAAGCAGACATGTTTCTATCTCCTGGTGAGAGAATGGAATGCTGTATATGAAATCTTGTCAAAACATCAAACCTGCATTGGCTCAAGCCTCTAGATATAACCTTCAGTTTACAGATACACTGGGAAGACTGGAACATTTAAAAGGACACTATGGAACCAATCAGCAAAATCTGAACTATAGGAAATAATCACACTCTTAAAAAATAAAATTTAATATGGTGATGGAAGGAGATTTGACTTTGAGTGCTAACATCATACAATTCAATATATAGATGCTACATTATAAATTTGTACACTTGAGATTTTATTAACCAATGTCACACCAATAAATTTAATAGTAAAAAGTACACATAAACAAAATTCAAGGGGAAAATTAAAAAAGAAAAGGGGGGGAAATAGGGGATTTAGTAATCAAATGTAATCTGGGTCATGACGTAAACAAAACAACTATGTGGAAAAAAACACTGACTTTAAACACTGACTCTTATAATATTTAAGTTATTGTTAAAATGTTAACATGTAATAATTCTAGTAGTGTGTTTATATTTTTAAATATGTTCTTATACTTTAAAGGTAAGTACTAAATATTTGTTGATAAAATTGTATAATGTTTGAAATTTGCTTGAAAATAATCCAGGAAAAGGGGTGGGAGATGGGAGTATAAATAAAACAAAATGGGCCATAATGAGATAAGTGTTAAAGTCGAGTAATGGATATGTGGGACTCACTTTATTCTCTGTGTTTAAAAATGTATGAAAAAAAAAAAAAAAAGCTAAAAGAGAAACTACAAAGTTTCCATTCCATTCTCTCTTCTTCCCAGCTCCCATTTCTCCCTAGGTAATAACTATTTGTAGTGTCTTATTAATCCCCTCAGAGTTTTATGCAATAAATTGTTTTTATGATTGGAAATGCATTAAAGTATTTATTTTTTTAAGAGACAGATTTCTTGGGAGCATATGACTTTCAACCTATCAGTTGACAGTTATTTAAATTCATTCCTTAAGACTGACGCTCATTTCCTTTCTGAGTCCCATGGATATGGCACCAGATCACTAGGACCAGGCTATGTGCTTGAAAATAATGACAGCGGAATCGTTCCTGGTGACTGTTTCCATGGGAATGAAAATGAATCAGCCGCAAAAAGAACTCTTAAATTTCAGCCTGAGGGTCGCAGAAGGCCATTCCATTTTCAAAGGGTTGTGGCTGTTTACAGCTTTTATGTTTAGGGGAGATGAAAAGATATCAAACATACATTTTATTTCATTGAAGAACATTACCTAATCGTATGTATGAAAACCCAGCCAGTATCCAGGGAGATCTGATGAGCTTTCTGCCTGTATACAACCCTGGTTGTGAGTGGCTGGTGAATGCCATCATCTTCAATTTGACTGGGATTGCTCTGAAATCCTGCCATTCCGTAGCGGTTTAGAATGAAAGGCAGATTTATGGGCGTCTTGAAGAGTACTGGTTTACAACCTTGACTAGTATTGAGGGCCCAATGGACTAATTGGAATGCAATGAATGTAAAGCTGAAAAATGGGATTAATTTTAATTAATCTTTGACAAGAAGCAATACACAAAGACCTTGAAAGGAAGACAGCAATGACATAAATTCTCAAATGGAAATAAGTTTTGAGAGAAGCTATTTAAGGATATTTCCAATAATTTAAATAATTATACTCAATTCAAAAGCTGTTTGTACATCTGTCTTCTTATTGTTTAATAATACTAGATTGTGGTTGCAGAACAATATGCAGTCTCTTCTTTATGCACATCCAGTAGCATGAATCTTGGCAATATACCATCTGGGAAAATTGTGGGTTTTTTTTTGGGCGGGGGGAGGGGTGATGAGCTGCCAGGTTAAGAGAATTATATGCCTGTTATCATGCCTTCATTATCAGAGCATTTTATAAAATATGTTTTTTATATGACAGAGGGTATTGTTGTGATAAGATAATATAGCACTTTAGCAAGCAGCTTAAGAAAGTCAAAGTGTGGTGATTTTAGATTTATATTCACAATATTATATAGGCAACGTAGATGACATTAATAGCATCCTTTTAAAAAAAACTATGCAATTAACATTTATTTCTATAAGTGAACCACAGACACAGGAATAATATGAAGCATATTTAGCTAACTCACTAAAATAGAAAAGGGGGAAATGAGTTTCATGTGTAGCACCAGAGAAAAAATTAATTCCACTTTCTGAGGTTTGGATTTTAGAGAGAGAAAGAGAGAGAATTGAGATGGGGACAAAGGGACCAATGCTGCACTGAAGAAAAATAAAAGACTCAAAACTTTCTCACTCAGGTTCAGAGCTGTAAGTAATGAAGTTATGCAGCGAACATTTACATAGGTACACTTCAGAATCTCCTCTGAGGCATGAGACATTTAAAACTAACTAACAGTTATTAATATTGGGAAATTCCCCAGGCTTCAAAAAACATTTTCTCATAGAAACATGTAGTGAAGACAGGTGTTTGAGAAGAGCACCGTTTCCTCTAGGTGAGAGGTGGAAGACAAAGCAATGAAAAAACACAACTAATGATGAACATAAAACAAGCTCACAAAACAGCAACTAACAGCTGACAGACTCTAGACAGAGGGACACTGGCGCTGGCATCATGAAGAATGGGAGTGTTTGAAACACGGCATAAACTCTCAGCAGTGTTCCTTAGATCATTGTGACATTTCTCTCTCTCTTTCTTTTTTCTTACAGTTCCATATTTCTCATTTAGAAAACACTATGCTAATATATACAAAAGCAATATTATCTTTTGCTTTTTTTATTTATCCCAAGATTGACTTATAATGTTGCATTTTCACAACTGCCAGCCAAATGGAGCTCCAACTGTTAATAGCCCAAAAGTCCAAAATTTACTTTCTGATTTTCAAGCTTTTCAGATGCATATTTAAACTTTTACACATAAATGTGTAAACTATTGTTTTTGAGTACTTTGCTAATAATCTTTAATACTTTTAAATTTTTAACAAAGAATTAATTTTAGGTACAACTTAAGTTATTCTTTACTAGAGGCCTGGTGCACGAATTTGTGCACAAGTTGGGTCCCTTGTGGTGGCCTGTGAGGATTGGGCCCCAGCTCTCATCCCCAGACTTACAGCCCCAGCTTGTGCCCCCAGCCTTGCAGCCCCAAAGCCCCTCCTGGCACCCCTCCATGGCCTGGCACCACCCCCTCACCTGTTCCACCAACCTGCCTATGGGGCGATCAGTCAGGGCTGAGCCCCCTACCTGGCTTCTTCATTTCATTGGGCCCCCACTCACACCTGCCTTGGTCTGGCACCACCTGCTCACCTGCACCACCATCCTGCCGCAGTCCTGTTCTCATTGGGACCCATTGGGGCAGGCAGTGCCTCCACTGCTGCCTGTTGCCATCACCACATTGCTGACACCTGCCATGTTCTGTGCCGTGCCCTGGTGGTCAGTGCACGTCATAGCAAGGGGTCGAACTTCCAGTTGAACAATTTGCATATTAGGCTTTTATTATATAAGATTAGAGGTCTGGTGCACAAAATTCATGCACGGGGGTGAGGTCCCTCAGCCCAGCCTGTGAGATCGGGCATAAACTGGCAATAGAACATCCCTCTCACAATCCAGGACTGCTGGCTCTTAACCGCTCACCTGCCTGCCGGCCTGATCCCTCTAACTGCTCTTCCCTGCCAGCCTGATCCCCTTAACTGCTCTCCCCTGCTGGCCTGATCACCCCTAACAGCCTCTGACTTGGCCCCACCACCATAGCTTTGTCCTGACGGACATCTGGAAGGTCATCCGGAAGATGTCTGGTCTAATTAGCATATTACCCTTTTATTAGTATAGATTAGTAAATAGTCATTTTTAGTCTTGCCATGTATGAAAAGAAAAACACCCCAAACTTTGAATGTTGAATGCTGTCTATGTTTTAGTAGGCACTGTCCGTCTCAACCTCTACAACAACCATTTCTACAGACATAATTCCATACCTACCCAAGGCTTGACACTGGGCTAGATAGACTATTAGTAGTGTTTGATAAATATTTTGTTGATCTGTTAAAGAAATTGAAGCTGAGGAATTACATAAATCATCTAAAATCATCTGCTTAGTAAGTGGCAGGCTTGAGATTCATAACTTGAATTTCTGATTCCAATCTCATCCACCCTCTAGAACTTTTTCTTTTAGAATAAAAATGTGTGCTGAGTATTGGGTAAGAATCCATTTAAAAACAATGGAGCCCCCTGAAGAATTATTTAAGAACCTACTATATCAGAAAGACAGCAACTTGTGTTTTTATTTTTTTTTATCTCTGGCTTTGGCTTTAGAATTTAGTAATCACAACTCCCCACCCCAGAAAATAAATCAATAACCTGCCAACTGGGTTATAATTTTGGGGTCTTTACATGAAAATCGGTTAGTGGAATTTTACAGGCATGTCTTGGAGTATGCTTTGGGATCAGAGGATGGACTGCAATAATAAAAATGGGCTGCAAACCTTCTACAGATCATAAAATGCAAAAGTTTATGTCAGGGTAACATATCAGGCTGGTGGCCTTCCTACAGAGAACCAAATTCAGAGAGATATTTCAGGATCTTATTCTTAGGGAGAGGACTGTGTAGTTGGGTAGTCATCCATTTTAAAATATTTCATTCAATAAATACTCTCCAAGTTCATTTAATTATAGTTTAAGTAGTATTTTCTCACCTGTAAAGTGTGTGTGGCTTGGGGGTGGGGGAGGGAAGATAAGGCATAGAACCTACCTAGTAGAGTTGTCAGAATTAAATGAGAGTGTAACTTCTAAAAAGTTGTGACTATTGGCTTTACAGTGCCCTTGGCACTGTGCTGAGTGCTGGAGATTCAAAAACAAATTTGACATTAGTACTTTCCTCAGGACTCACAGTTCAGTGGAGGGAGGTGGATAAATTAGTCATTCAGATAAGACTGTGTCCGGTTAAGTAGGATGCAGAGGGAATACAAAGGAGGGAGTAGCCAAGAGTATTTGGGTGTCAAACAAGCTCTAGGCAGGAGATAACAATCGGAGTCTTAAAGGACAAGTAGATACTCTGCAGGTGTGGCTAAAGAGAGTACCTTCCAGGCACAGGGGCCTGCAGGAGCAAGAATAGGCTCAGAGTCATGGGAAGCCTGTCTGAAGGAACTGCTTGTTTATCAGTATGGCCAACGATAGGTGCTTGTTGATGGGAGGAAAAAAGTGAGTCCAGGGATAGACCCATTGATGAAAGTCCGATTAGCAATGAAAAAACCATTGAAGTGCCTTCAACATGAGGGCATTACAGATAGGTGCTTTAGAAGAATCTTCAGGAAAAGTATGGTTGATAGATTGAGGTGGGTCGGAGAGAAGGGTATGAAACTGGCAGTTGGAAGAACAGTCAGGAGATTACTGAAGCAGATCAGGCAAGAAATGAAAATAGCTTGAACTAAGAGCAGTGACATTGGGCTCAGAACGAATGACAGATTCAGGAGACATTAAGAGGACAGAATAGATAAGACACCGGGATGGATTGGGTGGGACGACAGTGAAAGTAAAGATTGGGTAACAATATTTCTGACATTGGCACTTCAAAGTATGTTCAACAATGTGGGGAATGGAGGATCTGGTAAGATACATAATGAATTCTGCTTTGAACACAGGAAACTCAAGATGCTGGTAGAATATCCTGGTGAAATATGGAGTTAGCCATTAAACGTATGACTGCTGAATGTAGGAAGAGGTGAGGCTAAAATACAAATTTGGAGATCATCAGCATATCAGTGAACACGAAAACTATAGACATGATTCCTCAGAGAGACTATGTACTCAGAGAAGAGTGCTATCGACAAAACATTGAGAACCCAACATGAAAGTAATGGTGGAGAAAGAAAAGCCTGAACAAACAAGGCTAATGAAAATAATCAAGGAGATAGAGTTTGAAGCAAGAGAAAGTGGAGTCCCCAAATGGCAACAGGGGTCTAGAATCTCAAGAAGGTCATCAGTATCAAATAGCATAAAAAGTACATAAACCGGAAAGAAGCTTACTAGGTCTGAAGGTTGGGGGTTTGTTGTTATTGCAGTCTTTACTTGGTAGTTTCAATGGGAGACAAACTGGGCTAGGTTTCCTAAAATACTTAGTCATGTGTGTGCTGTTCTGTATGGTAGTGTGTGTGTGTGCGTGTGTGTGTGTGTGTGTGTGTGTGTGTGTATACATATGTATATTTCCTCTTAACTACATTGCTGCCTTCATAAGACTGCCTGAATATTTCTTATTATATGGGTCCCTTCTACTCATGTTTCTATTCTTATATATTTATGCTGATTTGATAGTTGAAATATTTATATATCAAGTTACAAATTTTAAGAGATTAAATGTCATAATTGTCAGTGTCTCTCAAAGTTTCAGCTGTAATAAGTATGGACAAGAAGTACTTTCCTCGGGGTTTTTCTTCCCAAATAAAATGCCTTTTGGCAAAGAGGAAAGGGTGACTCTTTATGATTTCAGTCACATCTACTCAGAAAATGCCCTGAAAGGATCCCATTTTAATAGAAAGTACTGGCAGACTTGCCAAGTATTCCTTAAGTAAATTGAATATGAAGCAGTGACTTGTAACTTCTACCACGGGGTGATTTTTTTTTAAAGTTCTAAGAAATTCTAAAGAGATGATTGTTACATAGATTACTCCATGGTGAGAGCAGAATCTCAACACTGCAGCACTCTATCCTTCAATTTTACTCAAAGTCAAAAATATATACAAAAAAAATCCATATTTAATTTTTAACTTTTTATTTTTAAATAATTATAGATTCACTGGAATTTGCAAAGGTAGAATAGAGTGGTTCCATAGTTCTTTCACCTAATTTCCCCTAGTGTTTATATCATGCATAACTATAGTACAATATCCAAAACCAGGAAGTTGGCATTGGTAAAATCTGTGTATATAATCCTATAGGACTTTATCACAGGTATAAATGTGATGACACTGTAACCACCATGGCAGTCAAAAATGTGAGGCTATTTCATCATCATAACAGATTCCCTCATATTACCCTTTTTGTCATTTTTTAAATGTCATATAAATGGAATAATACAGTATGTGATCTTTTTGAAGTTGGCTTTTTTCACTCAGAATATTGGCCTGGATCCATCCAAATTGTTGGAAGTAACAACTGTTTATTCCTTTCTTACTGATGAGTAGTATTTCCTGGAATGGATGTACCACAGTATGTTTAACCATTCACCTAGTGAAGAATAATTAGAATGTTCCAGTCTTTTAGCTTTTACAAATAAAGCTGCTACAATTTATACACAGATTTTTGTGTGGAGTACATTTTTATTTCTCTGAGATAAATGCCTAGGAGTGTAATTGCTAAGCCATATGGTGAGCATATATTTAGTTTTCATAAGAAACTGGAGAATTATTTTTCAGAGTGGCTATATACTGTTTTACAATCCCAGTAACAGTGTATGGGGAATCCAGTTTCTCTACATCCAAAGAAGCATTTGGTATCGTCATTATTTTTTTTAGCTGCTCTAATAAGTGTATTGATAGATCGTGATCTTAATTTGCATTGCTCTGAGGACTAGTAATGTTAACATCTCTTCATGTGCTTACTTACCATTTGTATATCCTCTTCAGTGAAATGTTGTTTATATCCTTTGTTTTCTTCAGAGTTTTTAAGTGTTGAGTTTTGAGAGTTCTTTATAATAGATGGGTAGGTAGATAGATAGATAGATAGATAGATAGAATAGCTATATGTAATTTGAAAATATTTTCTCCCTGTATGCAATTTTATCTTTTCATCTTCTTAACAGAATAATTCAGAGCAAAGTTTTTCATTTTAATAAAGTCCAATATATCTTTATTTTTCTGTTTAATTCTTTTGGTATTATGTCATATTTGGATTTTCTGGTTGAAAATTAATTTGAATTTCCCGAGGACAATAAGACAAATCGTATTTAGCCCCCAAAAATGATTATAACTGAGATGATAGATGTCTGAGATTTGCTTCAAAAGAATCCAATTTAGATAGAAGATGAGGTGGGGGCAAAAGTGAGAGGCTGACCATTGTTGAAGGAGGGAGGATAGGTACATCAAGTTCATGATATTATTTTCCACTTCCGTATATGTTTTAAAATTTCATAATAAAAAGTTTTAAAAAATACAGTGCATATATTTTGACTAAATAAATTAGTTTGGGGAACTTTGCCCTACTACAAAAAAGATTAAAATGATAAAAAAATAAAATAAAGCTACTTGTATGAAGATGTTTATAACAATGTTATTGCTAAAAGCAGAAGAAAAAAATCAAATACAAATAGCTAATGGTTAGGGAATAGTTATACAATCTATGATATATCATCTCAGGGATCATTATGGAGCCATTAAGTTGATAAACGTGAGGCTGAAGATACATGAAAAGTGTTTTACAAAATAATGTTAGACAGAAGAAACAACATGTAATTTCCAACTGCAATTTAGCTAGCCATAGTGTTAGAATAATGTGATTTTATATTTTGTAGAAAAAAATTAGTACATTTTGCTTAAACAGTTTAATAAAAATTTCAGTTGACTTAAATAAAAGAATATAGCAACAAGATTCAGTCCCTTCTAGATCTCACTGGCAGATCAAGGAAATAGGGCAGGAAAAGGGGTGTCCTTGGCTCCCTCATCTGCACATGAGAATAGATAGCAGCACATGCACCCCTAGCCCTCAAATATACACTCTTGAGCATTTTGACAATGTGCTAAAATTTATGGTAGTCACATAAGCATTTTACTAAAGTTTATAAAAATTAAATAAATAAAATGCAAGGGCATGAGACATGAAATGATAGCTAGTAATGGGCTACTTTGTTTAAAAAAAAATTGCTAATGAGATACAATTTCCTTGACTTATAAGTTGAGGGATAATCTGCTTTAGAGTACTGCAATGCTCACAAGTATTTCTAACTAAATGTGGTAAATCAGGTGATGAGCCCTCACTGAATCATGTTCTTAACAGCAACAAATTCAGTTTGTGTTGGAAATCATAACAGTTGTAAATGATGTCGACAAATTATTTTATATTTCTTTCTTCAAAAGTAGAGCATAAGTCCCCTTCCCTTAAGTGTGTGCTGTACTTAGTAACTCACATCTAAGGCATCGGAAGAAGAGGAAGCGGAGGTGTTGACTTTCAGAGTTAGGGCACAAAAAGTGCAGGGCGTCCCCCTTGCTCTCCCTCAGGTCACATGGTCTGGAGAACATTGCTATTGTTTTTGTGAGGACACACATGCAGGATATATGGAGAAGCTCATGTAGGGAGGAACGGAGGCCTCCTGCCAATAGCCATGAGAGTGACATAAAAGCAAGTCTGTAGACCCAATGAAGCTTTCAGATGACTGCAGCCCAGATGGCATCTTGACTGCAACCCCACAAGACACCTTGAACTGGAACCACCCAGCTAAGCTAAACCTGAATTCATGACCCACAGAAACTGTGAGGTAATAAATGGTTTTTGTTTAAACCACCATTTTGAAGTAATTTGCTATACCCCAATAGGTGATATAGACATTTTTAGAAGCCTTCCAGAAAATGTATGTAATGTGATTCTTAAGAATATATGTTTAGTGGTATTTTATTGATTTTGCCTAATCCCAGATAGTCTCTTGTGGAGCTATAATTTTGCCAGAGAAAGCTTTGCCAGCTAGAAAAATTTTCAGAAACATAATTCTACAAGTGCCACAAGACATTTATAGCTAAAATCTATGTCTATAAGACATATCAGTGGTATACACAAGCATTTTAAGGTGAAAATGATTTGTTTTTAAACATTAATAATTTAAGAAATCTTTTATACTTGGTGGGGAAAGATGGAGAAGGGTATGGGGGTAAGTGGTGATGGCAGAAGACTTGACTTGGGGTGCTATGATGTGTGGTGATTTTGCACCCAAAACCTAAATAGTTTTGTTAAGCAGTGTCACCCCAATACATTCAATAAAAAGGAAATAAAACATATATTTATATTAATATTAGTTCCAAAATATTTTTCTGTAAAATGTTTCATTGTTTGAAATTTGTTTTATTTGTATTTTTGTTTTTAATATTTATACTGAAGGTATGAATAGATTCTAAAGCCTGAGAAAATAAGACCCCGTCATTTGTGAAGAAATTTCTCATGTGATCAGTGTCATACCTTTTTAGATCTTTAGAACAATTCCCTTCCTTTTTTAGGAGACAATGTGTCATTGTTGAAAATAAACCAGTTTTAAAAAATTATTTATTTAAAAGAAAACAACACAATGTGACATGTCCTGGCTGTGATGTAAGAGTCCTTTTTAATGCTTCCTGTGAATATTGGTCAGATTTAATTCTTACCTTTCATCAAAGATGTCAATTAATAGCTGAAACACTGGAAATGTGTTCCCGTGTCTTGAAAGAAAGGCTGCCATTTGCTTTCAAAGTCCTCCCTTCCTCCATACACGTGTATGAACTGGCAGGCTAATTGGGCAATGACGCGGTCGGTGTGCTCCATCAGAGAGGCTTTGGATTTCATCTTAGCACGTAATTCAGTGAGAAAAGGATTCTCTGTCAAATGCTTCCACAGAGATAACCTAATGGAAAATCTTTCCCCCAAAGGTGTGAGGATAGTGGTCCTTATTGGTTGGGGAGAGAAAATGGAGTTTGGCGATCATGATTATGGACCTCACAAGCCAGGCTTAGTTACTCTCTCAGGACAAACAAAAGACTTCCTAATGCTGACCACCTGTGAAAATGATGCATCTTAATGATAAAAACCAAGCCCCAGTAATGTGTCTGGCTTACGAAGCAACTTAACAAATAGAACGGAAATATGATGGAATAAGAACATGTTTTCAGAAATAGCCTGTCCCGCTGGGGATACCAAAGTAACTTGTAGGAGCAAAGAGCATCTGCTTTTGATTCCAGGACTTCGGGGAATACATAGGCAGATACAGTCATGTGTTAATTTGACAGGATGGTGGGACATCTTGGTGAGCATCTTTTAGTGATGAAATTGTGCAGAATTCATGCCTATGCCTACAGATGTTTAACATACTCCTAAGTGGCTTCTAAGTCATTGAAATTGTACTCATTAAACTTACATCGAGGTGGCTTGTCATTCAAAGCCTAAGATTAAACCTCACAACGTGGGAGAATTAGAAGCCAATGCACAGATTGTCAATAAGAGTAATGTAAGCCTCCTTTGGAAACATAATTAAACACAATAGTATCAGATGGAATGTACAAAATGAGGTATGTCAAGGAAAAAATATAGGATTAATAATTAATCAACTATTAATCAAGTTGCCATGGTTTTTCAAGGAAGAACATTACAGTAAGATGCAAAATTAAAAATGTGGAATATGTGACACAGCCTTACAATTATACTATGTCATAGTCACACTCATTACTGTTGTTTGCTAATCAGTGCTGTGTCCGTTATAATCCACTATGTGCCATATTTAATAAAAACTGAAATACACAGCTAATCTTAAAAATTAAACATAGAAAAGTGTTCTATATCTATAGCTCCATAAATTTAGACACCCAGTACCTTACACAAAGTTCCGAGGAATAAAGCATGCTGCCATTGTTTCTGAAGATGATTCTATAACCCTTCTGTGGAGAGGCTTTGAACTCTGAGTTATTTCCAGGAGTGTTGTTGGCTTATTTGAGGTCTTCCTTTTGACCTATGTCATGTTTTTATTAGCTGACTGATAGGCTAGA
Organism: Pipistrellus hanaki; assembly: GCF_964339955.1. NCBI lineage: Eukaryota > Metazoa > Chordata > Mammalia > Chiroptera > Vespertilionidae > Pipistrellus > Pipistrellus hanaki. The sequence goes on from NC_140509.1 coordinate 41,181,035, forward strand.
GGTGCAGGTCAGGAGTGGAGAACAGATGGAGGTTAAATGGTCCTACCAGGGTCACATGCATACATGCCTCATGGAGGTCCAACTAAATTCTTTGACTTAAGGAAACTCTAAAGGAATTGAGTTTTTTTTAGTTTGGAGAAGAGAAGGCCATGAACTGTGCTGATGATGACAATCTTAACACTATGTTTGAAGCTGCTAAATAAACGTTGTCCAACTGTTCTTTATTCAACACAAGGTCATGACTTACACAGAGGGAATGGTCTTTAAAACTGTAGCTGAAGAAACCCATGATGTAACATAAATAATTGTTGCAATTTAAGAGAAAGAGACAGTGTGGTGTCTTTTTTGTCATGATTGAATTTTGGAGGTTACCTTCTTGAAAAGGAAGGAATGGATCTCTTTATTCTGTCATTTCAAAAAAACAAACAAAACACACAGAATTAAGCTTGTAAGAACAAGATGTAATAAAAAGCAATGTTACTATTGATTTTACACCCTACAGTATGAAGACACTGGGTTATTTAATAGTAGCCATAATGTTATATACAGTTTTCACAGTTCTTTTTCATCTGAAAAGGTAATTGTATATTTTGACCATATGGTTAACATTTTAAAAACTAGACTTTTCTTCCAAGATGTCCCCTAATAAATCCGGATTGGTGATCATCATTCAGAGGGAGTGGGTGGAGGGTTGGGCACATGTCTCAGAGGATAGAGACCTAGAAAAACACCCTGAGAATGAGAATGGCCTTTTCAAACTCCATCCCCACACCCACCCAAGTCTTGTTGAGAGTGTCTATTGTAGGATCCGTTGTTTTTGATAGGCGATGACACGTCCCTCTGTAGAACCAGTGGGGAAATGATTGAACACCACTGGCATAGATCAATGCAAAGTGAAATCTGATTGAGAGCTCAAGCTGTGAGAGTGGACCACCTGGGCCCAAATTTTACTTATTCTTTGCTATGTGACCTTGGGGGAGTTACTTTAACCTCTCTAACCTTTCTTTCCCCACCCCCCACATTTGTAAGATGGGATAACAGAAACTTGCTCACAATGAGGACTGGGAATTTAAATAAGCTAAGGCAATGAAGCACTCAGCACAGTAACTGGTACACAGTAATTAGCACTCAATAAATGTCAGAGAGTATGGTTATTGCTCCCAAAAAGATTCAAAAGTCTCAAATCTGAGAAAAGAGAAAGCTGTTTTTAAAATTGCATTAAACAAATGTCTAGGTAGGGACTGAATTGATGGCACTTTCTCTTAGAAATTGTAAAAGAACGCCTTCTATTTGAAAGTCTCTAAGTTTTCCTGTTACACTCTAGAAGTCTTTGAAATGCGTTTGAATACAGGAACTTTGGCCCCTTTGGCAATCTCTATAGAATGAGTACTGTGTGAGCAAATGACTATGCACTTAGTAATTTCAGTGTAATTCAGAGTTCACTGGTCAGGGTCACGCCTACATTCCTTATCTCACTTGTTCTCAGCCAGCCTGATTCTCATTATCTGTGAAGATTCACATGGCATGATTTATTAAACTTTCCCAAAAAACTCCTAAAGGACAGCCAGCTGGTCTAGGGAAAACATTATATGCTGAATTTTATTTGCCTGAAATAATGCCACCCTTTACGCCTTCTTGTTCTTGAAAGAGTTCAAAGTCCTTCCCAAGCTGGTCCTAAATTATGTGGCCAAGTTCGCTTTCCTGACTGTTCACTCAAGGCTCTGGAACGTGCCTTCCTGCTGGCTCTTGGCTCTTCCATGGGGAATGGAACCATTTCTTCAACACCTCTCTGCTCTTCCTTTCAAGGCCTTTCAAAGGGCAGTACAACGTCCTGCTCTGGCCCTGACGAAACATTCTCTCTCTCTCTCTCTCTCTCTCTCTCTCTCTCTCTCTCTCTCTCTCTCTCTCTCTCTCTCTCTCTCTCTCTCTCTCCTCAAACTGCCGTAACAAAATACCACAGGCTGGGTGTCTCACACAGCACACATTTATTGTCATAGTCCTGGAAGCCAGAAGTCCAAGATCAAGGTGCCAATATGTTCAGTTTCTAATGAGAGCTCTCTTCCTCATTTGTGGACAACTGCTTTCTTGCTGTGTGCTGTGCATCAGCCCTAGGAGACTAAAACCCCATCCTTATGAACTCATTTAACTTTTAGCACCTCCTCAGAGCCCCCATCTCCAAATACCTTGGGGATTGGGGTTTCAAGATGTGAATCTTGCTGGGTGGGGGTGGAGGTGGGATGGGGAAGGGGCACAATTCACTCAACAGAATCCTCTTCTCCTCCTTCCTCTCGCTCTGTTCTCTCCTTTTGAGTTTCCCTATTGCTTCAGACAACATGTTTTCCATTGTTGAGTGGTTTATTTTATGTCTATATCTTATCTTCTCAACTAGACTGCACATTGCCAAGAAAGGCACTACATTTTTTGGCATCCTCAGTCTGGGCACGTAGAACAAATTCAATATGGATGTTACTTAATTGACTCATTAAAAAATACCTTGAATTCAGTGAAACTATCTATGGCAGTATCCAAAAAAAGGTAAGAATTATTACTGCCAATCACTGACATTTTATTATGAGCCAGGCACTCTTCCAAAGGGCCTTAAAAATATTAATTTAGCAATATGGATGACTCATTTTCTTTAAATGTGAACTAAGTGCTTCTCTTAAGCCAGGTGCTTTGTATATGTGCTTTATATCTCATTTAATCTTCAATACTACCCTGTGAAAAGCTATCACAGTGACCATTTAAGTGAAAAGGAAGTAGGTTCAGAGAAAGCCAGCTCCCAAGGATATGTGGCTACTTAGAGGTGGAGCTGACCTTGAAGCAGATGGGTCTGTTCTAAAACCCATGTTGTCTTCACTATTCTGCACTACAGAGGAATCCACACTGCTGGGTAACACTAGCCAGCCGGTTTTCTTCTGGCTCCCTGAGAGCTTTGACAATGGCATCTTGGCTGCTCCTTGGAATGAACCACTGTTCAGACACTGTTGGAATTTTGCTACTGGCAAGGGCACCAGCAGAGATTTTTGTGCAGTATTAAATGTTTTAAGCAATTCAACAGTGGGTAAGAAATTCGTGCTATGCTTATGAGACAGCCTTCAGTGGCCACGTTGATTTTTTCTGTCATTCAGAGTAACTCAGTTCATCATTACCAGTGCTACACGGGGACAATTAGTACTCTGCTGGTCCGGGAACAACAAAACCCTAAGGTGTACAGAAAGAGCATGTGGAGTCTGGCCATGAGCAAGGATCATGCAGAGATGCCAATAGGCCACCAGGTTGTGAAAAATCCAGTCAGTGTCCAGATAAATTAATACCAAAACTCCAAACAAAAACAACCTACTTCTGAGTATTGCTCAGTAATTTCATCTTCTAATGATGTAATGGCATAAAATAAAAAGGAAATAGAAGGAAAATGAGTGACTTCAGTCCTTTGCTGGTGGCTGTATAAATTGAAGCCACCTTTCAGGAGACAATTTGGAAACACATATGATACTGATTTTTCCAGGTGACCTCTGAGTGAGTTACAGAAAAAGAAAATACACAGGCATGCATTTTCAGTTATTCCATAGCCCACCATGAACAATCAAATTGAGCACTTATCTACATGTTTATTGAATTGGGAGGGGGGAAGGGTTCGAGAAAGGGGATACATATTTTAGGTTATTTTTTGTATCTAATAAGCAACTCAAAAATATTTTTAAGGAAATACATGTGTATAGTCAAAAAATCTCTTTCTCAGGCCCCATAACCACCTAGTTCCTTGCCCCCAAATCAACAAGTTACTGGCTTATGAATCCTTCCAGATATCCTGGTATAATAAAAAGCTAATATTGTCCCCTTGACCAGGAGCTTGGAGGGCAGGGAGTGGGGCCAGTCAGCCAACTGCCCTTGGCCCCTTCCCCCAGCCAACCCCACCCCCTCTCCCACTTGTGCACAATTTCGTGCACCAGGCCTCTAGTATTCTATGTAAAAACATACACACAGCCCTGGCTGGTGTGGCTCAGTGGTTGAGTGTCGACCCATGAACCAAGAGGTCCCAAGTTTGATTCCCAGTCAGGGCACACACTCAGAGGCAGCTAATCAATGTGTCTCTCATCAGTGTTTCTATCTATCCCTCTCTCTTCCTCTTTCTCTAAAATCAATAAAAAATATATTTAAACACACACACACACACACACTCTCTTGTTATTCTGGTAATTTGTGTTTTTTTTGCTATATAGTCAGTAGGGATTACAAGGAAGGCACCGAGTTTCAGTGTAAAATTTTGTATTAGTAATGTAATTCATTGTCTAATCATAGATCTCATCAACCCACTGACTTTCCTTATGCCTACCTAGAGGGGAGGGGTGTGAGGAATACAGAGCTCTATACTGTTCTTGGCCACAAATATTTGAAATTCTGCCTGCAATTCAAATTCATTACCCCTCACTTCCTCAGAATTATTTTTGCCTATGTGTTTATACACTTTGTTTCCTATATTGCATTATTCCTCCCTCTTGATATGTTTCTCCTCTTGATACAGCACATCTTTTAGCAGTCTCTTAGGACATAAGAAAAAAAAACTTTTTCATGTCTGAAAATCTCTTCATTCCATCCCTTCCTTTGGTTGGTTGGCATTTTGGCTGAGTATAGAATTCTAGGTTGAAAATAATTTGTTCCCTGACTTTGAAAGTATTGCTTTAGTATTTTTTAGAATTGCTGTGGAATAATATGCAGCTATGCTAATTTCTGATCCTTCGCAATCCTCCATTGGCTGAAAGCAAGAACAAATAAATGAAGTTGTATTCACAGCCATGCTCACTCTTCCTCTTTTCCTCCCATCACAAGGCAAGATACTCATGTTTGCTCTTATGATGGACATGGCTGATGATCTGTGAGGTTTCTCCTGAACGTAGGGTTCAATTATAAAGATATAGACGAGAACATCCTAAAACCCCTGTGGGTATGAGAAGTGGTTCTTATCACCACTGGTTAATGATCATGGAAATCATGCTTTTACCCTGCCTTTCTCCAAAGCTCTTCTTGACTCTATCATCTGACTTGGGAAAAACTCATTAATTTGGGCTAATTGACCTGTCAGGATTAATGAAAAGTCTGTCTAAATTACAGAACATATTAAAAGTGTTACAAGCATCTGTGTTCCAGTGAAGTGAGCTTTGGGTAATGCATCATAAGTCTTGCATTTAATTAAGTCCCAGCTTTGCCAATTACTAGTCATGTGTCCTTGAGCTAATCTATTAACTCCTTTGAGCTACTGTTTTTTAATCTGTAAAATGGGTATAATACTTAGCTCACAGAATTGCTGTGTTAATTAAATGTATTGTTTAGTAAGTCATACAACGCTATACACATATAAGGCATTCTTAAAGTAATTTAAATTAGATAAATTATGTTGCCTAGTGGAGTTCTTTGGGAAACTGTTTTAATATATGAAAGGACTGTATTATTTGCATGTTAATTTGTGTTAATGCTTTTCCAGGTTGCTTAGTAACTGCTTTCCATAATTAAAAAATTTGCCATAGTACATGGCTTAACAAATCCTTTCTTCCAAGGTATGATAAAAATAAACTTTATCCCAGTTCCTTGTCCAAATTATTAGAAATTACAAATAGAAAAGTTTTATTGCAGTTTTACTTTTTTATTTAGAAAAACATAAAATTGTCACTCTGAAGCAGTAAGGCCTTTCTGAGAATAACATTGCTGAAATAACATTGGGGTTTGGGTGATTTGAAATAAATGGAATCCTGTTATTATTATTATTTGAAGGAGAATTGGATTTTTTCATAGAAAATAAAGTGGGACAGAAATGACTTTAAAGCATAAGTGGCAATTTTATTTTATTATTTTTAGATAGAATTGTACAGACATTTCTTACAAAAAGCCCTAACTGGGAAACAATGACTAAAGATCGGATTGAGACAGGTTTCACACACCAGCTACCTCTGACATTGTACCTCGAGGACTCTTGCCCTTTCTATGTCCTGCTGTTTAGGTAAAAGAAGCAAACAAGTAGCAGTGAGAGCTCTGTCATTCAGGAAGAAATACTGCTAAACACACAAAGAGGGCTTCCTCCAAAAGTAAAACTACATGAGAAGGGTATAGGAGTTTTCGTTATCCTATCATACATTTCTTCTGCGAAATGTCCTCATTTCTAATACTACCATACACTTTTTAAAGGAATTTGGCATACTTCAGTCTTTGATCAAATAATGGCATTCATTCATTCATTCCACAAATGTTTGCTGAGCACCTTCTATGTACCAAGTATAGCTCTAGATGCTGTGGATGCAGCCGTGAATGAAATAGACATTTCCTGCCCTCAAAGGTGAGTCAGGCGAAGAAAGCATGGGTGGTGGGCACTGCAAAACGTGAGAGGCAATGATCCTGCATTTCTTGAAAGTGCGGTCTTTTTCTTGGTGTGTGAGGGAACGGAAAGCCTTGGGAATCCTTCGGCTCCAGGTTCCAAAACGTATCCTGCATACATCAAAAGGCAAGGAAGAGACTCAAAGTCTGGCTGTCTAAAAAACTGAGTCAATACTTAAAGAAGTCAGGTCGTTTAATGTAAGAGCCATGGTCCTCTCACCAGACAAAGAATGGCAAGCTGCCAGATTGCTCTGGTGTACCAGGGGTATTCGGGGACAGCCATAACTTCTAATATTCCGTCCTACTCTCCCCATGAATACATTCATACTTGTCTCATCATATTTTCCTAAATGTTAGTTGAAAAAAAAATGTGGCTTCTGTCATCATAAAGCAAATGCTGGAGTAGCCACTGAGATACTGTAATTCTGCTCTGCCAACGCCATGCAGCAAGGGCAACGAGGGGAGGCTGACTGATTAACAGAGGCAGTAAAAGCCTGAGATCATGAGGAAAATATCTATAACTCTTAATATGTCAGGAAGCACAGTGGCATCTGGGGAGAAAGAATGACTCTGCTTTTGAAGGGAGAAGGATTTCAAAACATCCAAAGCCATTTAGAGAGTCATTAGAAACACAGGAGCACTACCTAAAAGGTAACCTTTTCTTCCTGCTTCCCGTAGTTTCCCAGATTGGATGAGAGAGAACTCTGACCTTCACACAGGGACTCTCCGGTGGAATGTCTGGCCCCATCCAGCCCTTTCTGCCCTGCTGTTTTCCTATTGCAAACTCACCACACGTGTTCTCCACCGGAGACCAAGGCCACGGAGGCAGGACCACCATCCACATCCATCCAGCCCAAGTCCCTGACATAAAGCAAAAGCTCGTAGCGTTGTCTCATTTGACTAACGGTTCCATTTTCCTTTAATAACAACAACAAATAACAAGTTATATGTAGATACATTTGTATATTTTGAAGTTTACTTTTGGTTTTGCAAAAATTGAGGTAGTTTTTTTTTTTTTTTTTTTTCCTTCTCCTTCCTATTCACACCTGGAGAGGTAAAGTCTCACTTGTTTAAGTCACCTGCTTCCATGAAACACAATGTCACAGGAGATTTAAGCAAATCAGACTGGACGGGTCAGCTAGCCCAAATCCTCATTTTACAGATAAAGAAACCGAGACCCAGGGAGGTTAAGTAACTCCCGCTGGTCACAAAGCACAATCAATAGCCACACCAGGGATCACTGGCAAGCCCCTGGCTATTCCACTAAATACAGGAGTGCCCTCCACATCTCCAGACTTCTTGCTCCCTGACATTGTATACTGCTTTGGAGGAAAAGTGGAATCTCTCTATGGAACACAGGGAGGCAGGAAAGGTACTCGGGCACACAAAAGAGCAAGGTTACCTGAGGGTCCCCCACTCCTCCCCATGGCACTGGAGGTGCTTCTGGCCACACCCAGACTGTTTCTCCAGCCTGCAGATGGCAGTCAGGCACACAGTGATGTAAGGTGACTGTGTCTGTCACCCTCTGTGTTTGAGGACTGTGGTTCATGGAAGATGCAATATTGATTACTCAAACCATAAAAATCGCCATGAAACTTGACCCAATATAGCTCCAGCCAATAGCAAGGGTATGCTATCGCATGTGGCTTAGGAAGCTTAATTTGACAAGTGCGAACAGATATCCCTTTTCATCACAGTGGATTTCTAAAACTGATTTTGTGTAAAGATGACTGCAGTAAAATGGGCTGTCGTTTCCATAGGAACACGATCCCTGGTGTTCGGTTGCAGTGTTATAAGTGTGTGTGCGTGGATGGGTGTGTGTGTGTGTGTGTTGGGGGTGGGGTTTATTCTTGACCAAAAAGGAGCCCCAGTAGATGGGCAGCATTTAAAATGGTCAAAACCGACTTGCTTGCACAACAGTCTTAGATCATCCATATGCCTTAGAGATAATTTATGAACTCCAATATGAATTAATTAAATACTTAATTTGCCATCATTTGATTTGCCTCCTTAAAATTTTAGGAGGATTTTGAGATGTTAATTTGAATAGTCCAGTTGTCTTTAATTAGGTACCCGCTAACTTTAAATCACTACCTTGTTTCCCCTTAGAAAATGTCTCCATAGCAAACAATTATTAAAAGTAATTCTGTTGCCCAGAGTTTCTTTTAAAGTGGTGGTTACTCCATAAATTTTTGCTGGCGATACTAGCTGAAAAGATTTCGGAAAAAAAAATTAAATAAAAAAATTACTTAATCCTGTGATTCTCCCCCATCTTCTCTTGCCTCCTCAATTTATTTAAAACTATGAGTAACTGTTTCCCCATCAGTCAAAAAGCACCGTGACCTGGGGACAGTGAAAACAGCTGCACATCCTTCATTGTCAGAGGACTAACCTGACACTTTGTGGTTGAACTTTTTGAGCACTTCACACTCCACTAAAAAGCCTCCAGCCGACTGTTAGAATAGATATTTTTTTTAAAGAGTTCACAGAATTATTAAGCAGGCATAAGTAACAGCCTGGCTGCAGTAGTACTTTCTTTCTTCTAAGAGTGGGTACATTGTCACCAGAAATGCTGAATAAAGGGAGCAAACACGAAAAATTTAATTATGGGTGTTGATTAGGCAGCTGGATAATTGCTACTGACTACAGGGTCTGTATAGTACAACAAGATAGAAATGAGCCTGGTTCTGTAAAATTGGTAACATTTGCTGGGATTTTATGTCTGCGAAGATCTAAATTTTGACTGAAATAGTCAAATGTGCCCCATTATTGTGTATTTTATCTGTAACGTATTTGGAAGGATTCTTTATTCAAGGACATAGGGATATCTCAAAATATAAATAGGTAGTAAACTTGAAAAGGGGTTACGGTGGCACTTAATAAAGAATACAGGCAAAAAAAAAATGATAATGCTCTAGATTTTTATCTATTATCCATCCTACTGTTGCCAAGGATGAGGTTAGCAGGCATGTTTATATGCTGAAAGTACAGTGTAAAAAATACTCCTTCACTGCAAAGGAGGAAGAAATGTATTACTTTTTAGCCAGTACTCACCCAAGTAAGAAACTTAATTATTAGTACTCAGTAATCTATATATCCATTATCCTGGGTTAAGAATTACCCTCCCCTCACTAGAGACTCAGAAGAACATACTATTCTAAAGCAAAGATTTTCCAGGTAAGTTCAACCTGTTGTTTGAACTAGCCATTGAGTCAAAAAGCATTCTTAGCTCTAATGAGTCCCGGGTGGCCCCTATGGACACTCACAGTGCATTTTTGACAGATTAAAACTCTTAAAACAGAACAAAACAAAAACACATGCCTAACATTATTAAACGTTTTCCAAAATTTACTTGGTCATGGAGTCCATTTGTCAGATTACAGCTATCAACTTCCTCAGGAACTTCATACAACCCTGTCTTAGAGCAGACAGTCGTGGAATCTTGTCATGGAGAACTTAGTCATCTGGTCAACACTGTCTCCAAGCTCAGAGAGCTTTGCTATTTTATCCTCAAGATGTAGTCACACAAGTCTAGTAAGTCTGATCTCTATTTCACATGGAAGCCATTACATTGCTACTAGAAACTTCTTCCTTACCTTTAGCCTAAACTTGTGTCCCAAGATTTTTTACCCAGTGCTACTAATTCTAGTCCCTGGAGCAACAGGAGGTGAAATTTTCTTCCATTAGGCAGCTTTACAAAAATCCAAAGATAATGATCATGTTTCTTTAAGTTAGTACTACTGGCTAATTAGCTCTATTTCTTAACAATGTGTCCTATGCCATGATTTTGGGTTCTTCTATATCCTATTTGTCCTCTTTGGTCATGCTTCACTTTGTCAATGTCCTTCTTGAAATGGAACCTCAAAACTGAACATAACACTGTGGGTCTGACATATTTTGAATAAAGTATAGAAGACAGTGGGATTCTTAACTCTCTTGATTTCAACATTTAATTCACAGTTTGAGTTTACAGGAAAGAGGCTCTTTGAGGAAAATTAATGAGTGGGAGGTTTATTAAAGAGTGCTCTTAGGGTCAGCACTCATTAAAGGATGCATAATAAGGCAGAAGTGGAGCTGCGAGACAGTATCAATAGAGATATATGCTTTGTCTGTGGTTCCTTTAGCGTTAGCCAAGTTGGAGTGGACCAGGTTGGGGTGAGAAGGTTGGGATTTTATATTATCCTCTCCCATTATCCATCAGTTATTGGATGAAGGCTGCTCCAGAAAGGGGGACTATCTCCTTGGAAAAGGTGTCTCCTTTCAGTTGAGGTAATCCCCAAAGGGAGTTGACAGCTGAAGGTTGGCAGCTGACCACACTGCCAGCCTGAGGGGGAAAAGCCCTTCATTCCTAAAGGGTATTCTGGACAGCACCCGATAGCATCTACTACAGTTCCTTCATGACTTCACAGACTTTGATTAGAATTTTATGTTAAATGCTACTGAAAACCATTGAAGAGTTTAAAATAGGAAAGTGACATGATTGGTTTTGCATTTTTAGCAGCTCACACTAGCTGGTATATAAAAAAAATGAAATGGAGCAAGGGGAGGACAGGCGAGGCAGTTAGGAGGCTACTGCAGAAGCCCAGATGAGAGATGGTTATGGCTTGGATGAGAATGATGACAATGACTATGAAGAGAAGTAAACACATTTGAGATCTACTTCAGAGACAGAAGCGTTAGGGCCTGGAAATAAATTGAAATTAATTGAGAGGAGAGGGATGGAGTTAGACATGACTTCACGGTTTCTACAATAGAAATCAAGATTCCAGCAGGGCCATGCTCCCTCTGGAGGTTCTCAGGGAGAATCCATTCCTTTCCTCTTCCAGCTTCTGCTGGCTGCCAACATTCCAAGTTTGTGTCTGCATCACGCCGCTGTCTGTCTCTGTGGTCACATTACCTCCTCATCTTCTGTGGGTGAGTCAAATCTCCCCAAACCACTCTTTTATTAGAACACTTAGGATGGCATTTAGGTCCTGCCTTGTTTTGAAATCTCCTTAGCTAAATAGTCAAGTTCATTATTTACAGGATCTGCTTTTTATACAACTGTAGGACACAATTTAGCCAAGTTTCTGCCTCTGCATAACAAAATTGTCTTTCTTCCAGTTTCCAATAAAATGTTGAGCCCTCACCAATGTTGAGGGCTCAACATTTTAATATTAATGTTAATATTAATATTTTATCAATATTTTGTTCAGGGCAATCTAGGTGTTTTGCTACCACGCACTTTAAAATTCTCCCAGCCTCTGCCTAATATTCAGTTCCAAAGCCAATTACAACATTTTTAATATTTGATTCTGCAGCATCTACTTCCTAGTGCCAAAATGTCTACTCTTTTCCAGTCTCAGGACCAGTTTGAGGTGAAGGCATATGACTCAGGATAGACTCACTAGAAGTCTTCTCTGAGATATTAAAAACTTTACCTCCAGAGAAAAAATCCTTATTACTTCTCTAGTTTAAGTCTATTAGACTATGTGTCTAGGGTTGTAAGTACCCAGGCTTCCTGTAATGTAGAGACTCCATCCTCACTAGAAAAGGATAAAGCCAACACACTAAAAACACAGATAAAGAACAGACATGGCGAGTGAAGGTCCATTCTGAACTCTAGTTTCTGCATCTTTTTGCTCTTAAGGGCAGGTCTAAGCCTGAGGAGCTCATTTTGAGTAGGATAAAGGATGGGAGGAGGGGGGCAACTTAGGGAATTGAAAATGAGTGGCTGTAAGGGCAGAAAGACACCTGGAGTGTGTGATCTTCCAGAAGCCGAGAGAGAAAGTGGCTCAAGAAGAAGGAGATGGTGGGTGAGTCGGGTATTGCAGAGAGATCTCTAGATGGGAGGATTGAAAAGCCTCCTCTAGGTTCAGCAATGAAAAGTAATCAGTTAGTGCTCAGGCAGTCCATTCTAGGGAACAATGGGGGTTGAAACAGGACTAGAAGTGGCTGAAGAGTGAGTGAGAGGTGACAAAGCACAGGAGGAATTGAGAGCAAGTGTGGAGAGATAAACTTTTGGTAAGAGAATGAAGAGCATGGAGCAGAGGTAAGATTGGCGATTCTTTAGTAGGATGATAAGGACTTCTATTTTCTCTCTAATGTATGATGCCAAGTAGACTGTGGGTAGAAAAGAGGAACACAGTAGTGTTTGATGGACAGGAAATGTTGGTGATACAGTGAGAAGTTCCTGGGGGTGGGGATTTTGAAGACAGTGGAGATGTTAAAGTTTTTGAGGATGATGGAAAGTATCTTATAATGATCCCAAGAAGTGGCATCATCAGCATAAAGGGCTTTGACATATCCCAAAGAAGACTTTTTAACTAGAGTTCAACTGGATAACTTGGAAGAGTAAAACAAAGAAGAAGGGCAATCAATCTAGGATATAGTATTGAGCTTTAATTTGTGAGTATTTTTATACTTTCTATTAAGCATAAGCATATATTAATTTCATAACTGAAATGTGATTTTTTGGCCTCATATACATAACCTCACTGAGGATTGTTCAGAAATCATATTGAGCATGTCTCAGGATTGTCACCCCAGAAATGGGAGAAGGGAATGTTTACCCATGAGGCCTACCCAATGGTCCAGGTATTGCCCTTAAGTGTTAACCTTCTTGAGAATGTACTGAATGACTGAATTGGGTTCCTGCTGGCTCTGGAGTGATGTGGCAGAAAAGCCCCAGAGCACAAAGTCGAAGGTATGCAGTGCAGATGAGGCAAGCAGCTGGCCAAAGAGGTGGGCCGAGAAGACGTGAAACACAGCACAGCCACCCTGCATTCACAGCAAGGAGCACACTGGAGTTTGTAAATCGAGTGCAGAATGTTTTCCAGAGCCCAGAATCAGAAAATAAAATAACAGCTCCTTAATAAATTTAGCTGAGAGTTAGTGAACATTGCCCTGGACTTGGTCAAGAGACTTCGTTTCTAGCACAACACATGCCTTCTTACCAGTTTGTGGTGTGTCCCAAGTGTCAGATTCCTTACTGAAAATGGAGAACAATGCTTGCTTCACCAGGCAGTATAAAAATTAAATTAGGTGATAGAGGCTTTTACATACATATATGCATACATACTCTGAGACATATAAAGAGAGGAAATGTTAATACGTAGAATTTTATAAACCATGACTCCTTATGTGCAACGCTCCTTTTCCTCCCCATTGCAGTGCTGAGCAGAGCTCAGGCAGGGTAAGATCCTGGGTGAGGCTTGGACAGGCTTGGACCTCTCACATCCAGCTTTCCACTTGCTGAAGAGCAGCAGAGTTGGAATTCGGGGCATTAGCTCTTCCCACTCCCTTGGTTCTCTTTCCTTCTTCCCAGCATGTACCCTTTCTGTTCCTGATTAGTCAATGTGTCCACCAGAGGACCCCAGAGTGGCCACTAAGATGCATCTTTCAACAAATGCAGTTTGGATTCTGCCTAGGATCTACTGACCTACACTTATTTTATCAGAGAGAATCAGTGACAATGCCCAGCCTCTTTAAGGTACAGGATTTTCTCTCTGTTCAATGAAATCCATAATCCACACCAACTGAGAATGCCAATTGTTAATAGTCCCTTAAAAATTTTACTTCTTTCCTTTAATGATCTCATTGCACTTGAGAAGAGCCAAAAGATTATAATCTCTGTTGTAAGTCTATTTTCTTAATTTGATTTTTATATATTTCAAGCTTATATATTGTGTTTGAAAGGAAAAGGGTTATAAAAGTATGTTTATACTTTTTTTAAAAAAGAACTGAGAAAAGCATCAAAAGGCAATGACCACTAATCTGTTCATATATTTTTTTCCAATTTGGTCATTTTTTTAATCTTTAGGATTTTCTTTTTTAAAAGGACAGTTTTGTACCCTATTTTTCTATATAACTTATAGTGATGTCATTTCCATATGTTAGAGCTGAAAATCAGAAGTTAGAGACAGGGAAACTTGGTCTGTTGAACTCAGCACCTTTGTCAGTACGTATAAGATGAATCCTGTAAGGCATGGCTACAGAATAGGGATTGTTTTGACTAAAGATGGGACACAGTAAATAAGAACTATAAGCTTCTAAAGTGGGCAGAAGGGATGCAAATACTTCCCCAGTTATCAATCGCACACAGCTCATTCCTAGCCAACCTCAGAGCAAAATCTCACATGCCCACTTGGGTAGTCTGCTGCTGTTTTTAAATAAAGCTGCTGTCCAACCTTTTTCACTTGGCTATCCAGATGAGGTTTTATTGTTTATTGCTATACAACCCTTCAGAAGTCAGATTTATGCTTTTGGCTTCACATAGTCCCTTATGGTGAAACTCAAAAAGAAAATGAAATGCTAGAGGTCGAACAGGGAAAGTGATAAGCTTGGAGATTTTCTATTCAAGGAACAATACCCTCATTTTCATTGACTTCAAGGTCATATTCACTTTTACAGATCAGGATGCTAGTCTTCACACTGGAATTTCAAGGAAGGCTGCACTTATAAATTAGTAAAATGTATGAGTCATTGCAAAGTTGTGTTTGATCCAAGATTCAGCTACCAGCCTAGCATAATACTGGCATCTGTCCTAAATTCAGTGGGCCCTTTCATTAAAGCCCCACTCCTGGAATCCAATCATTCTTGGGGTTACACTACAGATTTTTTTTATTGCTGTCCACATTAGCATTCAATTACTTAAAATCCAAGGCATTTGTTAGAGGTCAATTGCTATTTGAGAATGTGTGTTTATGTGAATGCATGGTTGGGTTCTAAGGCAGAGCTTCCTGAAGGGCCAGAGCAAGTGTAATTTTTAAAAATGAACTTTGGATAATAACCTTGACCCCCTGTGTCCCAAGGACGTTAGCAAGATGTGAACCACACCAATGTGTGGTTATGGCTTTTGAAACAGAGTCCATCTATTTGGGAAATATAAGGCTCGTGAGGGAAAATCAAGAAGAACCCGATGGTTCAGTGAAAAGCATTCAAAGATAGGCCCCATTAAACCAGTAGAATTTCTTTTGGTGACAAGTACCCTCAAAGATCATAGAAGTTATTAAGTTGACTTATTTCTTCAAAGGATAAAACTCTCAAAGAAAAAGAAAAAGATCATTAAATGGCACCGCCTTGCACAGATTTTAGGCAATGAACCAAGTTCCCAAATAATTTTAGTTATTAATGGTCTAAACTGTATTACATTATCAAATCAAGTAGAAGGCAGCACATTCCATGTCTGGGGCCCAGAAATATATGTGCATTATTGCATTCATGCGTGTCTCTGCTGGGTTAAAAAGTGCATGTTTCACAGGTAGAATAATTTTCCAGTTTTTAGTCTCAAACTGACACAATGCTGACACCAAGAAAATTGGTAGGCTATCACTGAAGCTTAGATCTTGTCATTGGGAATCCAAACAGTGTGTCCCTTTTACATCCTGTGCAAAACGAAGAGCTTCCCCTCAGAGAGTAGGGTCTGCAGCAGGGAAGAGCGACATTCGAGACTGGCAGTTTTGTGCTTTTGTGCAGTCAATATTGCTTATGGATTGCTCTGACATGGCTGCATCTATTTGGAGGAGGGGGGAAAAAAAGAAACTACAAAATACATACACTTGAGAATTTCAGGAAATTACCCACATGCTCCAATCCTTCTCAGGGGGCAATAGTTTTCAATAGGAGTTTACATGATAAATCCATGCGGTGAATACATTTAAAAAATAATAATCTGGCAGCCGCCTGGAACAATAGCGCACCCATATCGGCTGCCTGTTTGAAAAGAGGCCTCGGTCAGAAGGCGCGGGGAAATTAGACCATCAGAGGAGAAAGAAGACAAAGGAGGCCCAGAGTGACTGAAACAGGCGAGGCAGCTTATCCACTCGTCGCTGACAATGCCACGCACGCCGCGGAAACCACTCAGCGAGGCCTCACAGAGAGGTGCACAAAGCCGGCGTGGAAGTGGGTGATAAGCAGAAACCTGCAGCCATCAAGAGCAGGGGGAGAGGAGGCAGCTGCAAAGACTGGGGGCGGGAAGCCATAATCAGGTTGTAAATAAAGCACCTACATGGTAATGACCCTGTGAGGGCTTTGCTGGCCGGGCCTCCCTGCCATCGCTCTGCTTTTTGCCATCTCAACCCATTGACGAACAAGGTCAACTCCCCCATGGCCGCAGGTATGTTAGAGTTCGGATAAGGAAGAGAAGAGATACTGCAGATGCCAAGTGCGGTTTTTAAATTACCATGTCTAAAACTAGAGTAAACAGCACAGGCTAAATTTTCCCAAAAAAAAGAAAGAAAAAAACGAGGGCCAGCATTTGTGAGAAAGCCCATTCGCGCCCACCCTCTGGCTGGCGCAGGAGACGTGGGCACACCGTTCAGGGAAGTGGCTTCCCAAGTGCCAGCCCACTGACAGCCCTCATCACTCTCCCAGCATCATCCCGAGGCTCTGGCTTGGTCTCCCTGTGAGGGCAAGATCGCCACGTCTTTGAGGACATTTTCAACCCCTGAGTCACTTCTTTATCACACGTGTTCCTACAAGACAAGTGACATTTGAGGTACAAACCAAGAAGAGCTGTTAAAAAAAGAAAAATTAGGAATGTGCAGAAATCCCATGTCCAAAATATCCTCTCTGTATTGAAACTCCATTTTCTAAGAGTGGCTTGAATGCTCCCTTTAAAGAAATTTGCCAGCTAATCAGGTTTGGGGTTTTCTCCCTGATGAGGATGAACCAAAAAAAAAAAAAAGCAGGTATAAACCATCACCAAAGAATCCAAGGCACAAAGTCAGGACTTGTACAAACGAAATCATTCCTCTAGATTCTCAAATGGACATGCGAATTTCAAAAGTTGCTTTGTGTTTTTCGGCAGTGGAGGAATAACTTAACAAAATCACCGTGAGTAGCCCAGTTCATCAGCTGGTGAAAACGTCACGGCCAAGGTGGGAAGAACTTGCCCTTCAGAAAAGAGAAGTCGCCCTGATTCCAGCTTTATAAATCACTCCTCAGTCCCAGCACAATGGAGTGATGGGGGGGGGGGGAGAACCGGCAAAGAATAACATTGTTTGCTGCCCATTGTGTCTCACTCCTGGCTCCCTATTTCCTTGGGGGAAATTCCGTGTGTGGGTAGCTCTACTCCAGGTTAACGTCTGCAGAATCATGACTGTGCGACTGTGCTGAGCTTTCCCAGCTCAGAGGGTGCCCTGGGCATTTAGAAGGAGGCCAGCGTGCTAATTCAGCAAGGTGGCAGGGGTGTCTGGGGTGGGGTAGGGGGCTGGCGATCGTTGCTGCACCTGCACTGCCCTCTGAGGCTCAGACCTCCTTTCCAAGTGGAAGGCCGTCTCTGAGAAAAGCATTTGGGTAGGAGCCTCCTAATAACAGTAGGAAATTATTTCCACAGCATCAGGGGTTCTGCTCATTCCTGTGACCTCCCCTCCCAGTTCAGCAGCTCCATCCCTTGTTTGGATGACAAAAAAGGTGATTGCGGGTCCAGGCCTCATTATAACAGGACTCCAGGGGGTGGGCAGGAGCGCCTCTTCAGTCCACACTAATTGTGCCGGCAGTGAAAAAACGGCACCGACCCCCTTCTGCCCAAGCTCATATTGTGATGAAGAGGCACCTTTCTTTCCTCATTGTGGGTTTATTCCTGGTGCCGGAAGCAAAGGTTTCCTGGTGCTGTTACCTGGAGGGGTCCGCTGCTACTAATGACGAGGCAGTCCAGCCTGGATGCTAAGTGCTGATGGCCCGGTGAGGGCCTGGGCGGGGGGGAGTCGTTCGGGGTGGGGAAGCGGCTGGCAGAGGTCCATCTTGCCACAGTGACTCATGCCTGAATCACAGCCAGGCTGCCAGGATGTTGTTTTGGGGAAGTTCGCAGGCCTGTCAAAAACCTGCTGTTGCCATTGGCTGATATTATGCAAGATTCCAAATGATATTTATTTATATTCTCCTTTTGGGTTGGCGGTGGGGTGGTTTTTTTTCTCTTCCCTCCCCCAACCGCATAAGCAGTAGAGCTTCAAGTGACCACGTAAGAACATGTAAGGTAGTGCCCATTAAAAAGAAAGGGCACTTTGCCCCCGAGCTCCCATCGGCTCTCAGGTCAGAGCGATGCCAAGCAATTTGCTTAATTCGTTAAACCCCTCTCTGCACTCCCCGGATGGATGCAGTTGGGAAAAAGGCCTGGGGAACGAAGCAGGACCCCATTTAGAATTCCAGGGATGACAAAGGGCAGCGTGCGGTTAGGTCCAAGCATATTCCTTCCCACACTTGTAGCATCTCTTCCCCACTTGCTGGCCTGACAGTTTCTCGCATTAAACATGAAGCTTCCCTAATGAATTTGGCCTAGGACTAGAAGGATTTCCTTTGTTTCGTGTCTGACTAATGATGGGGGTAGGGGTGGGGGGACTGCGTAGCTCTTGGAAGATTCAAGGAGACGTAAGCTGTTCCATCTGAGCTTCTCCCACCCCCGGAGTCTGTAGGAGTTGGACTGTAGAGCTGAGGAAATTCTCCCAACTGTATCATGGAGCACTGATCAGTTCCTCTGCAGAAACTCGGTAGGCAGAGTGAGTGTGAGAGCATTCATTTGCGTGCCTAATTTAAGACACAATTGAGAGGCACACTGTTCTAATAGATGGAGTTCTGCCTGAGAAGTTAAGCAGCCTGAGTTCCCTTCTCAGCTCAGATGACGGCTCAGTGCAGTGAAATGATGATTGACACTTTTCAGAAGAATCAGAACTCTAGAGATAGTCAATTCGGGACAAAATTATATATAAATACTGCCATGATCCCCATAATCTTGAGCTTTTATTGTTCTGACAAAACCCAAATTTTGCTCTCTCTAAATTCTTTAAAAAAAAAAAGTAGTCCTAATAAAAAATGTTCTTTGAATTGAACCTCAAGGGGAAAGAGAATTGTTTATTATTCACTGTGCTAGGGGAGCTTTCTTTGGAACATTGTTCAAAGCAGACCTGTGGTGCTCCCTCTACCCTCCCGCCCCACCCCCACCCCCCACACACAGTGGCAATGGAGAGACAAAGTTCTTTCAAGTCCTGCCTAGGGCACTGGACACAGCTGCATCGCTGCCTTGCTGGAAAATGACCTTGGCCATTAGCTTGAGTGCTTGGTGGCTGTCTCCATCTGAATAGCACACTCTGGGAAGATTTTAGGTTTAGAAGACAAAACAATCAATGCCAATAGTTTCACTAATCTTACATCCTCTGCAATCTACTCACCAGCTCAAGTTTACTTTTTTCAGACCACCATAATTACATAAAAATAGATCTTAAGTACGGGCTTAACCAAATTACGTTTCCAACTCCCACACCCCCCATGATCATTTAATGAATTAACATAGGGCCCTGCTAGATATACTACAATAAAATGTGCCACTCAAAGTACCAGTAGTTATTGCCCCTTGACCCCTGGCAATAAGAACATTCTTTTACTTCTTTTTCTCAATGCATTTTAATTTGTCAACTATCAATAAATCTACATTTGTATGTTTGACTTTGTTAATGATAAACATTTTGTTTTTATTATATTTTATTAACTAAAACATTCAATACATATGTAATGGTACCAACCATGAGACATACACCTTTGTAGGTATTTGGGATACACAGATAAATGTCTGTCTGATCTTACAGAGCTGACAGTTTAGAGGGGAAGACAGAGCAGCCAGGACAGGCCTGGTGACAGGTGCAGGTTCCGTGGGGATGCAAAGGCAGGATGGGAAAGGGGTTAGCAAAGGGGAGTTAATAAATAGGTTTATTGTAGGTTGAGAAATGGGGTGTGTTTTCTGAGCAAATTTAAAGCACATAAAACTGTAAGGTGTTTAGAGAATCTCAGTGACAGGAGCCAAGACAGATTGGGGAGCCAGGTGAGGGGAGAAGCAGAAGATGAGAAGTAGGCAGAGGTCAGAATTTACAGCGCCACTCATGTTATTCTAATCTGTATCATGTAGGCAATGGGAAATGGTGGCAAGATTTTATCTGAGGAAGGATGTGATTCAATAGGCAGAAAAGGATCCCTCTGGTACCTGAGTAGAGCTTGGGTTAGAGAGAGTTTTAATGGATATTTACTACCAAGAACACCTTCTTTCTTTTGTTCTAGAAAACACTGCTCCGTGTGCCCATTTGATAGGGCTTGTGTAGGATGAGTTGACTCCCTTCCAAGCTCAGTTGAGCATATGACATGGGGAAGGCCAAGAGGAACTGAGTCTGGAGCGATGCTGCAGTCACTAAGAAAGAGGCTGTCTCTTTCAACTGAAATTGTTGGAAGAACAGACCTGAAACGAGTTTTCAGCATGATCCACATTGGAAGAGCCTACCTAGGATGAAACCACACAGAGAAAAGTAGAGTATAAGGATTGAGTATAAGGAGAGCATGGATTGAGCTGTTCCTGGACCTTCTGACTTCTAAGTTATAAGTGCATATTTAGTTGAGTTCTCTGTCACTTGCAACCAAAAGATTCAGTGAGACAAAAAGAACAGTTGGAAGATTAATCCAGTAGTCCTGGTGAAAGATGCAAAGAGGTTGAACTAAGGCAGTAGCAGCAGGAATAAAAAATTGGAAAAAGTTGGATTTAGTGAGGGGACACCGGGGACTTAGGGATGGTGAGGAGAGTAAGGCATAGAGGATGATCTCCAGGTCTTTAACTTGACCACCAGGGCCACACCATTCACCAATGCAGGGGATGTTTGAAATGAAAAGAAGTTTTGAGGGAGAAAAGGAAGAGTTTGGTTTGGATGTGATGCATTAGATCCTCTGGGATATCCAGATGGAGATGTATAATAATACACAGTTGGATAATGATTCTGGAAGTCAGAAGAGAAGTTTGAATGAGCTTGAGATCTTAAACATGAAATGTGGCATATAGATTCCTACAATTCATGACAACTATTAGAAACCCAAAGATCATGACATGGAAACAATCAATGCATCTGAACAACAACAAAAACAAACCCACTCAACTTTTCCTCAAAGACAAGATGAAACAATTTACAGTAGTCTTCCCTTCTCTGTGGGGGTTATGTTCCAAGACCCCCAATGGATGCCCAAACCATGAATAATACCAAACTCTATGCATACTATGTTTTTCCCTATACACACATACACTTTATGGCTTCTCTTTGGCGCATCCAAATTGCCAGCATCACTGCCCTTGTGCTTGGGGCCATTATTAAGAAAACAAACGTTACTTGGACACAAGTACTGTGATACTTTGGCAGTCGATCTGATAACTAAGTGACTAGTGGCAGGAAGCGTATACAATGTGGATCTGCTGGACAAATAAATGATTCACTTCCTGGGAGGACAGAGCAGGACCGTGTGAGATTTCATCATGCTACTCAGAGCAGCGTGCAATTTAAAACTTATGAATTGTTTATTTCTGGGATTTTTCATTTAACATTTTTGGACTGTGGTTAGCTGTGAGTAACTGAAACTTGGGAAAACAAAACTTCGGATAAGGGGGGGACTGCTGTTCATTTTTGGCATGACAATTTTTGTTTGTGCAGAACTGTTCGAGAAGTTGCTGAATTTTTAATGTCTCCTGAAGGCACACACTAGATGTGAGAGCAGCTCTCATCCTTCTGTCAGTGCACCCACTGGAGATGTCCCTGTGTAGTTCCAAACAACCCCCTGAAGAGGCAGTGTCATCCTCCAGACCCCAGGTGAGCCCCTCTGACTAGTGTGTGTGCCTGAATGCTAGCATGTGGGTAGTCCTCTACTGCTGAAGCCATTCACACAAATAAAAATGAAACAGTAAGGACAGTGGAAAAGCCATCAATGAATCTAATCCCAAAGAAAGTGGACGGCTTCCCCATCCTACCTGTCTGTTTTGCTCTTCCCAGGGCTTTAATCTTCTCAGACAACTTAGGAATTCTATCTCTAGCCACTCTCATTCCATATGCCACCTGGACTGCATCATTTTTAAATGTAAAAAATGACATGCATATAAATGTGCATGACACTATTACAGCATGCATCTGACTGTTTGCAGGTGAGCATCCATATATGACCAACTTGACACCATTTCTAAGTTTGGGGAAATGTTTAATATCATTCAAAGCAACCAATGTGCCAGCATGCTTTAAAAGTGAAATTCTAGTGGCCCTGGCTGGGTAGCTCAGTTGGACTCAGTTGGTTAGAGTGCTGCCCTAATGCGCCAAGGTTACGAGTTCTATCCCTGGTCAGGACACGTACAAGAAGCAATCAATAAATGCATAAATAAGTAGAACAACAAATTGATCTCTCTCTCTCATTAACCAACCAATAAAAATGAAATTCTAGTAATATAAGTCACTTTTGAACATTTATTTATCTGCAAATGAGCACATCCATGTATGAGTGGCAATGTACTCATGTGTAGAGAATGACTTGTAATGTGGAGTTTGTAAAAAACTTCGATGATGAAGAATATGTGAAAGTCTTTAATGAATGCTATTATTGGCTCCTTGATTCAAAGAATAATAGGTATCTCTCAGACAACTATAAAAGCCTTCATTTTTTTAACCAGCACTTTGTCTGAATAATGTCATGAACTAACTTGTATGCAAACATAGCAATTTGAGGAATTAAATGCATTGAATGCATGCCACTATATACACTTGCTCTTGGAGTAAAATTCTCAAGGAATCTTAAATCATCATCATTGTTGTCTTTTAAAGCAAAAGCTGCAAGAGGCTCGATTTTCCTCCAATTTCTATTGGGATAAGAAAGAGCCGAAGTCTGAGGTGGGCGTGGGGGGTGGGGGGAGATAGGAGAGGAAAAGAAAGAGAACAAGGAGCAGGGTGATAGAATCCTGCTAGTGTAGACTGCAGCTCTGGGCTGAGAGTCAGGGAAGTGTCATTTCTGTCAGGGCCCTGTCTACACAGGCTAAAGGACAGTTTTCAGGCCCAGAGCCTGAGCAAAACAAAGAATGTGAAGTAACAAGCCCTGACCCAATATGCTTGAAAACAACCTAACACCTGGCCAGTTCATAGCATCTTCACATAATCATCAAACTGAGTCACCGGTGTAAATGATTTCCCAAATTATAGCCACTAAAACAAAGACAATGGGAGGAAACAGAATGAACTAGAAAATGTTTCCCTCCCCCGTATTTGGTAGGGTGTGTTCAGACGATGTGCCGGAGAGGCTGGGACAAACACATTTCAAGGCAGAAAAAGGAATCAAGAAAGTCAGGGCATTTCTTCTGGTCAGAGATCGCACTGCACTTCGAGAACTGCTGGGCTGTTTTCTGTGTATAATTTTGTCATCCTTTGGTTCTTTGAAAGTGGGGTGCTCTTGTATCCAGAAAACAAAAGTACTGATTATACCTCGCATTACTTTCTCCAATGGAATGGAAGGAAATGGCCTTAATTTCATTTTTTAAAATCTGTAGTAAACATCACATATTGTAATGAAATACTCACAGCTTTCTTCTAAGTTCTGACATGAGTTAAGGATGCCTGTTATCATTACTTCTATTCAGTACTGTAATAGGAATCCTATCCAAGTGCAAAAAATCAAGGGAAAAGTGAGAATTGAATATGAAGAAATAAAATTTTTTAAATATTTAAAAAATTTGATTAAGAATATGTAGAAATTCTAAAGTAGTCTCTAGACCAACTATTAGAATTCATAAATAACTTTATTAACATTGTCAGATACAAGATCAATGTACATAAATCAATTCTATATTGAAGCATATTAAAATGTATAAAATGAAAATTAAGTAATAATACCATTTATCATTGTTTTAAAAAACAATGAATTCTTACAAATAAATTGACCAAAAGATGTGCAAAAATAATTGTGAAGTTTCTATAAAGAAGATCACAGACCATTATTAAGAGACATTAAAGAAAACCAAATTAAACTTGTTTTGTAATCTATAATAATAAAAGCATAATATGCTAATTAGACCAGATGACCTTCCAGACGAAGCCAAGGCTTGAGGGAAGTAGTGTTGGCAGCTGGGGGAAGGAAGGCCCACTATTGCATGAATTTCATGAATCAGGCCTCTAGTGTTAATATCATCTTGATACCAAAACCTAAGTTTATGAAAAAAATTGACCAAGTTTTACTAGGTTCTGGTATCAAGATGATATTAATACTAGAGGCCCATTGCACGAAGAGATTCATGCAATAGGCCTTCATTCCCTTGGCTTCCAGCACCAGTTTACTCTGGCACCTGGGACTCAGGCCTTCACTCCAGCCAGAGTCTGCCTTCTTCATCTTTGCTGCAGTCTCCAGAGTCTGCAGTCTTGTCTTTGCTGCAGCACTCCACTCTTATAGATCCCTTTGCAGAGGCCCCTCGCCCCCACATCTTCCCTCTCTCTCATAACAGGCATCTTGCCCTGCCTGGCCACTCAGCACCTGGAGCAACTGGGCAGCCACAATCTTTGGCCTTCTAATTTACATACTCACTCTGATTGGCTGTGGGTGTAGCAGAGGTACTGTCAATTTACATGTTTGTCTATTATTAGGTAAGATTTTAAAATACAGTAAGTATGAAATGTTTTCTCTTTCTGTTTTTTGAAAGAGTTATGTAAGATTAAAGTTGTTTCTTCCTTAAACATTTGGAAGAATCCACAAATGAAACATTTGTGGACTGAAGTTTTCTTTGTTAGTAAGTTGTTTTTTTGTTGTTGTTGTTGTTGTTTTGTTTTGTTTTTTTGTTAGTAAGTTTTTAAGTCCAGATTAACTAATATAATAAGCATAGGACTATTCAGATGTTTTGGTAAGATGTATGATTTTAGGAATTTGGCAATTTCATATGAATTTTCTAATTTTGTTTACATGAAGTTGCCTACAACATATTTTTATTCATGTAATATATGCAAGATTTATAATAGTATCTCATTTTTATTTTCATATTTGTTGGTTGTCCCTATTCTCTTTTTTATTGGAAGTTATCAATTATATCTGTCTTTTCAATGCTTCAACTTTTACCTTTCTCCAAAAAAATTGCTTTTATAAACTACCAGAAGCCCAGAGTGCGAAATTGCAGGGCCCCACCCACCCGCTCAGCTTCGCAGTGCTCGAAGCCCTGCCCACCCACATACTCCCTGCCCGCCCGTGCACTAAGCCTGGTGACCTGTCTTTGGTCATTCTGCCATAACATCGGGCGTCACGACCAGGGGATTTTATAATGGAGATTATATTATTAAATTAAAAATTCTGTAATCACGCCGAAACCAGTTTGGCTCAGTGGATAGAATGTCGGCCTGTGGATTGAAAGGTCCCAGGTTAGATTCTAGTCAAGGGCATGTACCTTGGTTGCGGGCACATCCCCAGTAGGGGGGTGCAAGAGGCAGCTGGTCGATGTTTCTCTCTCATCGACGTTTCTAACTCTCTACCCCTCTCAATTCCTTTCTGTGTAAAATCAATAATATATATATATATATATATATATTTTTTTAAATACTGTAATCACAGAGAAAAATGCAGAACAAGAGAACCCTCAAACTACAGGATTAAACAGCAAAGTTTACAGGACACCATGAAGTGTGTTACAGACAAGGTTCTAAAACATCATTACATTCCCGTTTAAGTAACTTTACTGTAAAATGGTGGTAATTCATTTATTTAAAATATCCAAGATTCACATTTATCATCACATTCAATTAGGCTTTCTGTTCATACTGATGTTAAATATCTCATAGATGCCAAATTTTAGTAATAGTTTTATGTCAATTCATCCAGAAAAAAAGAATTCTATGCAAGAGTTAGATGACTGTTATGCATTTGTTTTCCACTTCAGTAATTTCCAATCTTTCCTTTGGCACTTACTTCCTTTTATTTTCTTTGGGTTTAATTTGCAATTACTTTTCTAATTTTCTGAATTAGATACTTAATATTATTGATTTTAAGAAATACCTTTTTTTTTTTAAATTTGTATATGGGGCCATAAGTTTATCTTCAAAGCTTTAGCTTTAGACTGCAAGTTTTGATATGTGATATTTTACTATCATTAACTTCCAAATATTTTTCATCTCCATCTAATTTATTTTATTGATATATGGATTGTGTAGAAGTATACTGCTTAATTTCAAAACTTTGGGGGATTTTCTATTTGTTTTATTTTGTTATTGGTATTTATTTCTAGCTTAATTCCATGGTGGTCAGTGAGCATTTTTCAATCTTTTAAAATTATTACATCTTTCTTTATGCCATAGAGAATAACCAATTTTTGTTAAAAAAAAAAAAAAAAGAGTACTTTAAAAGAATGCAGATTCTGTTATACGACTGTATTTCATATATTTCATTTACATCAAGTTTGTAATCACATACTTCAGGTGTTTATATTCTTGCAATTTCTTTCTGTATTTTTTCATTAGTTATAAAGAAATTGTGCTAGTATGCTCTTTTCAGCATTTTCCATCCTTTTTTCCTCCCTCTGCTTTAATCTATGTGTTTTTTACTGTCCTCTCTTCCAATTTATTTATCCTCTCAACTGTATCCACCTGAAACTGATTGCTACATTATATCGTAGTTATTATACTTTTCCTTTCTTAAAATTCTACTTTATCCTCCTTTTTAAATAGATTCCAAATATCTATTGATAGTAAAATTTTCCATCGTATAACCTGTTTTATTTGACATATCAAATAATCTGTTTTATTTGACAATAAAGCAATCTGTTTTTAAATAATCTGTTTTATTTGACAATAATTAAGAGAAAAATGTAAGGCTGATCGATTGAATAGCTTGGATGCCTATAAGTGTATATCCATTGTTTATTTCTCTCGGTGTCCTGTTTCTTTATATGAGTGGTATTTCTTATTGAATGGAATTAAAGTATTGTCACGGTGCAATGTTATCTTGCTCCACAGTGCATTTCTACTACCCTTTGCCAGGGAGTGAGCACATCGCTTTTGCACTCTTTGGAGACTTAATCTACCTTAGCCCTATGGTGCAGTCAACCGAGAGCCTCGGGCATTGACCAGTGCCCACATTTTAGCAGGTCTTGGGCTCCAATTTTTATTTCCTTTGCACCATGAAACTGCTAAAAAAAAAAAAATTCTCTCTGCTTTCTGTTCAGCTTCATAGCCTCTAAGCATACCAGGACTATGAATCAGAAAATGCCTCCAGAAAAGGACTGTTACCAAATGTGAACTTACTTCTCTGCACCTCCTTTCTCTCCGGCCTCTTGGCCCTTCAAGACCTGGCTACTTTGGTGGATCCAAACTCCATGTGCCACCCAGCTCTGAGACTGCCTGTGGCTCTGCTTAGCAACTCAGTTTCTTCTGTGGTTCAAGATTTTAAAAATGCCTCAGGAGAGAAGCAGCATGCAGAATATGCGGCTCTCCACAGGAAACTCACCTTCTCTCTGGGATCTTGGTCCTTATATTCTTGGCTGTCTCAGCAGCCCTTGGTCCTTTCAAAGACCTGTTTGGGCTTTTTTTTCTCAGACTTTCCCAGTTTTTGTCAATGGAGTTATCCGTCTTTTATAAACCACGCCATTATAATTGGAAATGAAAGTCTTTAGTTTCATTAACTATTTTTCTTATACAACACCTGCTCTCGTCCCCATACCAACTCCTGGAGATGCCTGTAGTACAGAATCATGCTTTATATCATTCTTCTGACAACAGTGTTACTGCAGATTTATTATGAAATAATTCTTACAAAATAAATATAGTAAAGTTTAAGAGTGCAACTTGCTTAAGGAGCTGAGATTTCCTCTGGGGCAGCCACATAAGTGTATCTTCAGCATCCACTCTGCTAGTAGTGTTTGAATCAAGGACACATGCAATCCTTGTCAACAACTGAGCATGGCAGGGTACTGGATCCTGGCCATTTCTACCCAACATGGGATTCTTCTACTATCCTAGACCCTTAGAATAGCGCCTGCATTTTAGGCTTTTCCTATGCAAACTTCTTTTCCCTCCCATTTCACAGGTGTCAAGCCTGCCTTGCCATCTGCTAGCTTTCTTTGTCTACCCCTGATCCCTCTTCCTTCTTCTTTACAGGGGTTTCTCCAAAAAAGCTTCTGTACTCTAACTTCATCTTGGTGTCTGCTTCCCTGACACACACTCACGTAGATCCCCTTCTTCCAGATATGTCTCCTAAACTTACTCATGATTGCTGAAAAAGTAGAAGTCTTCTTGATTGGACTTTCCCAACCAGTTTTTATTGCAGGTAATATGGTGAGATGTATTTCACTTCCCTGGGGACTCAATAGTGAACACTTCTACACAATGGAATACTATGCTGCTATAAAAAAGAAGGAATTCTCATCATTTGCAGCAACCTGGATGGAATTGGAGAACATCATGCTGAGTGAAATAAGCCAGTCAATGAAAAGAAACACCACATGACCTCACTCATTTATGGATAATAAAGAACATTATAAACTGATGAACCAAAAGATAGATATAGAGACAGTAAAGCAACAAGAAGACTGTCAAATTATAGCTGGTAGGGTAGGGAGATCTGGGGGAGATAATAGATCAACCGAAGGACTTGTATACATGCATATAAGTACAACCAATGGACACAAAACTCTAGGAAGGGGGGGGTATGTATGGGAGGGGGGGCAATGTTAAATTATGTACACAGATAATAATTGAATTAAAAAATGGGGGGAAAAATACAAACAAAAAAAAAATAGTGAACACTTCTCAAACATTAACCTCTCTAGATAGTTTACTGTGTTTTTGTTGCTGCTGGTGCTGTTGTTGAAAATAAACAAATTTATTAATTTGTTTTTTTATTTTATTCTTTCATTAAAAAAGAAAACCTTATTGAGCATGTAATAACTGCTAGACACATTGTTAGATTTTTCTTCTTAGGAAAAAATTAAATTCTTAAGAGCACAAAACGAAGCTTAGATCCAGCAGATAGGATTCAGCCTCTGTATGGTGTCTCTCTTACCCATCAGACATGGGCTCCTTCCAGCTCTATTATAGCCTTTGTCATCCTGAGGTTTCAATCTGTGAGTAGGCTGTTTACTATTTACAGCACAATCGTAGTCATGTTTTGCAGCAAACACCTAATGCACTTTTGGTGAAGTTAGGTGAGTGACTCTCAAAGTTTGAATGTCACTTCTTCCTGCTCTCAACAAAATGTAGCCAGTTCCGTGTTTCTCTGCTCTTAAGATTCTGATGTGCACTGGATAGTCAGGGCAGTAGGGGGACATGGCTAACATGGAGATTACAGGACAACGGCACTAACAGAAAATCTGAGAAAGGAAAGAAGCCAAGAAGCAGGACTAACATAGAAGAAGGCATCTGCCAGCTACCACAAGGCTGATCCTTTCCCAAGAAGATCAGCGTTTTCCCTAGAGGTATGGCCAGAGAGATGGCTCTTGCTGGCCTGTGGGGAACTCATAATGACATCCTGGTTTCCTTCCATTACCCCTGCTAAAATGACTCTCATTCCAGAAAACACTTTTCTCGGTCGTTCCCTTAAAATCCACGGAAATCAGGCTGCACAGTTTCATTATCATTATGTGGTGAGAGGAAAAGTAGGTCTCTGACTAAAATGCCTGCTCTAAGGTAGTCATGAGCACAAATGGGTCAGTGGCAGAATGGGGAAAAAAGTGATATGATTCTAACACATCATACATCTCTAGGCTTGCCAAACCCTCCTGTGATCTCATAGCCAATTCCTCACTGCCGAACAAGTTTAAAGAAAAAGCAGGATGAGCTTTCACTCTAACACAGAGTCCAACACCAGGGTTCCAATTTTGATTGGCTTACGTGGATCACTAATTTCCTCCCTTCTTGAAAGGGAGCCATCACTAGAGTCTACTAAATTGTACGAGAAAGTGTGTCATACAATACAAGTACTACTACAATAAGCTCTGATAAGAAGATTAAGAATCTAGGCCGGCCGGTGTAGCTCAGTGGTTGGTCGTTGACCTATACACCAGGAGGCCACAATTTGATTACTGGTCAGGGCACATGCCTGGGTTGTGGGCTCATCCTTCAGTAGGGGACATACAGGAAGCAGCTGATTAATGATTTTCTCTCATCATTGATGTTTCTATCTCTCCCTCTCCCTTTCTCTCTGAAATTAATTAATAAATATATATATTAAAAGCATATAACTGATAAGCTGAAGGATCTCAAGGTTAGGAACCGAAATACCACAAAGAAAGGAGGATCACAGAAGGGCTATGTGTTGAGAAGACAAGCACAGTTGAAAGCTCCCCGATTCATTTTCCCACTCCTAAAAGGACAGCAAATCAGAAATACTCGAGCCACCAAACAGGAGATGATACCGAAGCAATTTTGCAATCTTAATTACAGCGAATTCTTTCCTTTTTTGCCTTACATCCCTCTGTGGATGAGTCAATGCTTCGTTTTCCTTTTAAATTCAGTAGGAAATTTATGGTTGAGCTAGATAAGAAAAATGTGCAGTTTTTGTCTGCACTGGTGCTTGCAGTGCTGGGGAGAGTGCGTATATGTCAGGAACTATTCCTGAGCAAATTGTGAGGTAACCCTTCGCAATGGCCTCTTTACTATCCCTTTTGAAGCTCCTCCTAATGGAATGCTCAGATGTCCCACCTCCCCCACCCTCATCCCCAGCTAGGGAACCAATTCTGAATCCTCACCTGCTGAGGTGTTAATTCTACCAAGCTGTCAGAGTGGAGCATGGCATTTTGGCCTCCAAACCTTGGCTCAACTCTCTCTCTATCTAGAATTCCCTCCCACCCTTCTCCATCTGTTTAATTTCACCTTTTGTTAAAACCACACATATTGGCCAGGGCTCTTGATTATAACTAACTAAATTCATTCTCAAGCCAGCTTAGGCCAAAAGGACATTTAAAAAAAAACAAAACAAAAAAAAAAAAACTTTATTTCTATTGTTGACACCTCCATCCAGCCCTCACCCTCCTCACCAGCCTCTGATCATCACTACAACAAAATGCTAATTCACACCCAGCATGATGGTTAAAATTACCAAGAGTTCATAAACATAAGGAGTGACTGAAAATCTCATACACTACTTCTGGGAATATAAGTTGGTGTCAACATTTGAGAACATTCCCAAGGCTGAACATATGAATATCCTATGACCCAGCAATTGCACACGTTAGAATACAGCCGGCCAAAATGCATACATATTTAATCCAAAAGACATGCGCAGAAATGTACCTGGCTACTCTATTTGTAATAGCCCCAGCTGGACATAAACCTAGTGTCCATTAATAATGGTGGTAGCCAGGCTGGTGTAGCTCAGTGGTTGAGCATTGATCTATGAACCAGGAAGCCATGATTTGATTTCTGATCTGGGCACATGTCAGGGCTACTGGCTCAATTCCCAGTAGGGGCCATGCAGAGGCAGCCTATCCATGATTCTCTCTCATCATTTCTATCTCTCCCTCTCCTTGAAATCAATAAAAATATATTTTAAAAATAATGGTGGTATAGTCATATAATGAGATATTGTATAATAATTAAAGCAAACAAACTGCTAAGAGTAACATGGATGAACTTCACGAACACAATACTGCATCTAAGAAGCGGAGAGGGAAGGGGTGGGGAATGGTGAGTGGGAAGAGATTTACCAAAGAATTCATATGCATTGTCCATGGACATAGACAGGGTGATGAAGGAAGGCCTGGGGCAGGGCAGGAATGGGTGGAGGCTGCAATAGGAGGAAAAAAAGGAAGACATCTGTGATACTTTTAACAATAAAGATTTATTTAAAAGAATCCTAAACAAAAGAATGCATGGTATGTGATTTATTCACATCAAGTTCAAATGTAGTCAAAGCTAATGGGTAGTCACCCCAATGAATTTGATTAATTTAAAAAAAATAAACTATTTAAAAAACACACTCAGACACAACTTAAGGGATCTTATAGAAGTCATGACAGTGATTATCCAGGGGAGGAAACTGGTAGTTCGGGGAGAGGGTACATGGGCTGCTGATATTTCTCCTTTCTGTCCTGCTTTGTGGTTACTCAAATGGGTCACTTCATGAAAAGTTAATTAAATTATACACTTATAATTGGTGTGCTTTGTTATATACAGCAATAAAAAATTACTTCAAATCAGCTCATGGAACATTATAATTATTGATTTTAAAGAGAAAATGGTGATGTATATGTAAAAAACGTCAAATCTTCCTGTGTATTAGAAATACTTAAGAATTACTTTAGAAATAATTGCTATAGAGTTAATTTAAATATTACTTTTTTTGTGTGTTGTTTTCTATTCTCGATGATCAAGAGTCCATTTCTTATTTTAAAAGGAAATTTAAAAGATTTTAAATACAAGAATGCCTCTTCAGGCTTGACCCATCAGGTGGTTGGGCCAGGAAGGCCGGAGGAACAGACGGATCCGGAAAAGAAGGTGCTTCTAAAAAAGTTACTGAAGTGAGCAGGAGTGCTTCATGGGCAAATAAAAAAATGAATCAGACTAGACAAGATTAAAACATTGTACCTCATGTTAAACTCAGTGAAAAATAGTAACATTTCATATTTCAGGGGCCCTTTATACCTTCAATGTACTTTCATGTCTATTTTCTGGCTTTAGCCTCACAAAATTCTATAAAATAACTGGAGCAATGGCTATTATCATCATTTTATGAATAAGGAGTGAGTGCTATAGAGAAAATAACATACTAAAACCCGGAACTTGGTAAGTGACTATTTGAGGGAAAATTCAGTGACCCAGAAATTCTCATCCCAGTTAGGTTGTCTTTTATGAAGAATGGCAATAGATACTTTTATATATGCAAAGACACCCAAAATATATCCATCCTTCAAGTAACCATTCCCCCAAATTACTCAAACACCAATTCTATACAAAAAAAGCAGTAAGTAATAATTAGAAAGCAATAAATAGTAACTGAGACTTTAGGAGTTAAAAAGTAAGCATGTGAAAAGATATGCATCAGCATTAAAACCAAATGAATGTGGAGTTAAATATAAGTAACTATCATAAATATTATCAAACTGACTCTAGAAAATAAAAAAATTCTGAAGTATTGTAGTTCTAAGTATATAATAGTCTGAGTCCATAGCCATTAATGTAGTTAATACTGGCCTTTGTTTGACATATCAAGAAATCAAAATGTATTCCTTAACTTTTTTAAAAATTTATGTTTATTGTTGAAAATATTACAGATGTCTCCCTTTCCCCTCACTTATTCTCTCCACCCCACTACCACGCCCCTTCCTCCCCACACCAGCCCCAGTCTGCACCACACTGTGGTCAGCATCCATGAGTTATGGATTAATAGGTTTTATCAGGCAAAGATAAAGGAATCATAGGGGCAAAATATAAATATCAAACAATAGATATCAAACCAAGAATATTAGATATGGTAAGATATTTATTCTATAACAAAATAACTCCATCATGAATATGCTGTAATTAAGAAATATATAAAATAAAGCCTTTAAAAAAAAAAAGATGGAGAGGCAATTCTAATGAAAGGTTTAATATAGCATTCTCAGTCTCTGACAGGATAAAGCAGAAAATTAAAAAGGACATAAAGCTTTAAATAATTTATGTGCACATATAAGTTCTTTGGTTAATCTCTTCCCCCACCCCCTTCCCTCTGAAATTTGTCAGTCTGTTCCATCCTTCCATGTCTATGAATCTATTTTGTTCATTAGTTTATTTTGTTCATTAGATTCCACATGTAAGTGAGATAATGTGATACTTGTCTTTCTCTGACTGGCTGATTTCACTTAGCATGATACTTTCCAGGTCCCTCCATGCTGTCTTAAAGGGTAAGAGATCTTTCTTTTTTAGAGCTGCATAGTATTCTATTGTTCTGTGTAGATGCACCACAGCTTGTTTATCCACTCATCTACTGATGGGCACTTTGAAAATTAAAGATATGCTTGAAGTGTTTTTTAAACATTTAAAAATGACCAACAGAATTTGAAGCAAGATGTTCTCTTTATTGTATTCTTTACAGAGTAAAGATAGAAAAGACAAATGCAAAAGCAAAAGACACAAGTAAACATAAAGCAAGATGACACGAATCAGAACTAGTGGGTCACATAGATAAATGTAAATGACAAACTTTAAATTAAAAAGAAAAGTTCTAAGATTGGATTAGAAAATAATTTCTAGCCAGATGGTTCTTACAACAACAACAACACTCAGAAATGATGCCGAAACTTAGAAAAAATTAATAGGTTTTATCGGGCAAAGATAAAGGAAACATAGGGGCAAAATATAAATATCAAACAGTAGATATCAAGCCAAGAACATTAGATATGATAAAAGAAAGTTATTCTATAACAAAGTAACTCCATCATGAATATGCTGTAATTAAGAAAATGTATAAAATGAATCAAAAAAATATATAACCGAAACCGGTTTGGCTCAATGGATAGAGCATTGGCCTGCGGACTGAAAGATCCTGGGTTCAATTCCGGTCAAGGGCATGTACCTTGGTTGCGGGCACATCCCCAGTAGGGGGTGTGCAAGAGGCAGCTGATCGGTGATTCTCTCTCATCGATGTTTCTAACTCTCTATCCCTCTCTCTTCCTCTCTGTAAAAATCAGTAAAATATATTTTAAAAATAAATTAAATTAAATTAAAATTAAAATAAGAAATATATAAAATAAAGCCTTAAAAAAAAAAAGATGGAGAGGCAATTCTAATGAAAGGTTTAATATAGCCTTCTCAGTCTCTGACAGGCTAAAGCAGAAAATTAAAAAGGACATGAAGCTTTAAATACTTTATACTAACCCTGAATGAATAGATATATAACACTTGTTCCCCTTCAGTGAATATACTTGTTTTAAATTGTGGCTGGATCATTTAGAAAAATTGAGTAGGACAACAACTTTTGAATTCAAAAAGTAGACATTCGGTGACCCACATACACAGGAAGTCAGGGCAGCACGTCACCAGCCGGTAACAAATGCTTAAGCCCCAAATCTCAAACAACTTGAACATTTAAAAAAAACAAAAACAAAAACAAAACTCTGACCTAAATAAGTATTGGGTCAATGAGGACATCAAATTAAAATCACAGACTCTTCTTAAAATAATGCAATTGAAAACATTACCTTTTAGAATTTAGGAGATAGGGACCAAAGCTCAATTTATTATTTTTAAAAATTAAATTAAAAGCAATTTTTGCTATATTCTTTATCTCTTAAAAAATCTGGGTCTCTCTGATTATGTTCTTCTAACTGATGAGTTTAAACTTAATCATCTAATTGTCGTTAATGAAAGATGAAAAAGGGAGACTACATGCTCTCCGTGTCTCTGGCCCAGAAACTGACCTGAGGAACCAACTGGAAGTCGGCAGTTGGGCTGTAAAATAGGGGTCCCTCCTGTAAAATTTCGGAGTGGCACCTACCTATCCAGAAATGATGCTCCTGAGAGCCATTGTCAGGGTGATGGCAGGTAGGATAGGAGAAGGAGAATATTGTCCAGCTGAGGTCTGTTTAATGCCATTGGTACCAGATTAACCTGAGAAGCAGGGCTGCCTGGGCAGCGATAGTGTACATGGGGAAGAGAGGAAAGATAGAGCGTCCAGCTGGATGGCTCTGATAACTGGGGGAATCAACTGTGGTGTGTGGCCACCCGTTGACAGACATAACAGTCCTGTAATGAAATTCACTAAGTACAATGATAAGCAAGTTTCATCCGCTCCATTTCAAAAGAAGAGTTAAGAAATCTGAATCCAAGGGGCTCTTTTACACTCCAGTGAAGGCAATAATGTCAGTATCAGGGCCAATTTTTCTCCGTACAATTTAGAATGTGAAAATGCTTCTGCTTCCAGAATAGCTAATATCTCCGGGCTAGCTTAAAGTCCACAAGCACAAGTCACTGGGTCCTATTTTCACAGTGATCACAGCAAGTGGGCCTCTCACTCCAAAAGTCTCCCAGCATCTCTCCAAGGGACAGCTCAGCATTATTTCCTGGTGTTACTGAAAAATATGCAGAGTAGAAAAGAGTCTGATGTTACCATTGGTAAATAGTGTGACATTATCCCTTTTTATCCTTGATTTTTATGGTTAATATAGGTTGTGAATTGTACCGTTTCATTATCTACCTTTAAGATAAGTGTTCTAAGACATTTATACTATTTTGCTAAGGCCACTGAGACTAAAAACCCACATTTTTTAAGTGATCAACTGGAATCAGGGGTTTGAGTTTGACCTTGGAGTAGTGTTTCTTCCAAGCAAAGTCAACTGGCTAGTGTAGAAACTAAATGACAACTTTGAGCCCATGGATTTCTACACTTGTCTACTGACTTGTAATTTTTTTCATTGCTTTTTCCATTACACTTGGAATCCTATAGAAAAATGATTTATGGCTCATTAAACTGGAAATTGTAAAATTATATTATAGCTAAGGTAGCTATGGCCCAGTCTAAGTTTTAAAATATCTTCATATAGTGCATGGCATTGTGAGAAAATATAATTGTCATGAAAAAGGAAGGAGTTCTTAAAGACAGCCACACTATCTAGTGAGAGCCATGTAGACCTCTGTAACTTACATGTATGAACTGTGCTAGACTCCTGGGATGTATTTGCAAAAGTGACTTTATTTTTATCTTCTGTTGTCACTTTAAACTTGCTCTCTAGAGAATTTTCCTTTCCATTTCCCTTGGTGATCATTGGGACTGGCCCCGTTATTTTTCTGTTCACATTTTTAGCAGTTTCATTAAAGTATAATAAAGTGTAAAAGGCCCATTGTGAGAGCACAATTCAGTGATACTG
Source organism: Pipistrellus hanaki (assembly GCF_964339955.1). NCBI lineage: Eukaryota > Metazoa > Chordata > Mammalia > Chiroptera > Vespertilionidae > Pipistrellus > Pipistrellus hanaki. The sequence goes on from NC_140509.1 coordinate 41,217,960, forward strand.
TCAGTAAATTTTAGTGAGCTGTACATCCATCAGCACAGCGCAGTTTTAGGATATTTCCATGACTCCCACTGAATCTCTTAAAGCCCATTTGGACTGAATTCCTGATCCTTCTTCATCCCAGGAACCATTGATCTACTTTCTGTCTCTATAGATGTTCCTTTTCTGGACACTTCCTATAAATGGAATCATACAATTTTGTTGTCTTTTGTGCCTGGTTTGTTTTACTTGCCACAAATGCTTGTGAAGTTCATTCATGTTGTACGTGTATACTTATTTCATTGCTTTTTATTACTAAACAGTATCCGATTCCATGGGTGGCCACAGTTTTGTTTATTCATTCACCAATCAATGGATATTTAGGTTGTTTCCACTTGGGACTATTGCAAATAATGATGTTATGAATATTCATGTATAAGTCTTTGTGCATCATTAATTGACCATAAATATAAAGGTTAGTTTTTGGATTCTCAATTTTATCTCTTTCATTTATATACCTATCCTTATACCCACACCAAACTTTCATGATTACTGTAGCTTTATATTAAGTTTAAAATTGGATAACATAAGTCCTATAACTTTATTCTGTTCTAAAATGGTTTTGTCTAATCTAATCCTTTATATTTCCATATAAACTATTGGATCAATATGTCAGTCAGAGTTCAACCAAGGAAGCAAAACTGGTAGGGGATATTTAAAGAGATTTATTACAATAAATTGGCTTATGGGATTGTAAGGGCTGACTAAGCAAATCTGAAAGCCATAGGTGGGCAGGCAGGAAGATCAGCCTAGAATAACTCATGGGCATGAGCTGAAGTTGCTGTTTGCAGATAGAACTTTTTTATTTTTCTCAGGGAAACCTCTGCCCTGATATTAAGACCTTCCAATCAATTAAATCAAAAGTATCCACCATGGCCTCTATTACTTACAGTCAAATGATTAAGACTTTCATTACATCTGCAAATTTCCTTCACAACAATATCTAAATTAGTGCTTTATGAAATAGCTGACAACTAAAGACTAGTCAAGTTGACACAGCAAAAAATGTTGCAATCAAGTTTTCAATTTCTACAATAAAAGCCTGATAGGATTTTGAAAGTGACTGTTTCCCGATAGATCGCCTTGGAAAGAACATCCATCTTAACAATATTGAGTCTTCCAAACACAAACCTGAAATATTTCTCCATGTATTTCTGTCTTTATACATTTATCTTAGCCATGTTTTGCAGTTTTCCATATGGGAAGATTTTTAATTACTAATTAACTTTCTATACTTGTCATAGAGCTATTCAGATTATCCACTTCTTGCATAAATTTAGATTATTTGTTTCTTTCTAGGAGCTTGTCTATTTCACCTAAGTTATCTAGTTTACTGACATTAAATATTTCATAATAATTATTTTAATTTAGGTAGCACCAGTCCTTTCTTTCATTCCTGATTTTGGTGATCTGTGACACTTTCTCTCTTATTTTCTCTGGCACTCTAGCTAAGGGTTTGTCAATAGTGTTCATTTTTAAAAAAAACAACTTTTCATTAAATGTCCTTATTTTTTTTGGTTTCATTTCTGTTTAAGTAATTTCCACTATTCTCTTTGTTATTTGTTTTCTTTTGTTTAGTTTAGCGTACTGTTTTTTTTTTCTTTCTAGTTTTTAAGGTGGATATTTAAAGTTATAAATTTTCTGCTCAGCATTACTTTAGATTATTTTTATACATTTTGTATGTTGTATTTTTGTTTCATTCAGTTAAAAGTATTTTTGCTTTCCTTTTGATTCATTCTTTGGCCCATAGATTATTCAGAAATCTGTTATTTAATTTCCAAAGAGATTGGCTTTTACCAGATATCTTTCTGTTGTGAATCTCAAATTCAATTCTGTTCTGGATCAGCATTTGATCTAATCTAGAGAATGTTGCCTGTGCACTTGAAAAGCATTTGTATTCTGAAGTCCTTGGAATGTTTTATAAATGTCAGGTGAAGTTTCCTGATAGTATTGTTAAAGACATATATTTTTGTTGATTTTCTACCCAGTTGTTCTATCATTTGTTAAGGCTGAGCCATTGAAAACTCCAACTGTTATTGTTAAATTGCCTATTTTTCCTTCCTTAAAATTGTCATTTTTACTTCATGTATTTAAGGCTCCATTGTGAGGTGTGTATATACATTTTTAACTTTTATATATTCTTGATATTATAAACCTCTTATTATTTTGGAATATAACCTTTTTCTTTAATGGTATTTCTTGTCTTAAAGTCAAGTGCTATTTATTATAGCACCTCCAGCTCTCTTATTGTTTTACTATGTATCTTTTTCATCCATTTACCTACAAACTATTTATGTCTTTAAGTCTAAGGTGTGTCTCTTGTAAATAACATGTAGTTAGATCTTGCATTTTGGTCTAGCCTGATAATGTTTGTCTTTTGAGAATGCTGTTCAGTGCATCCACGCTTACCTAATTATTGATATCATTGCATTTTGTAGATAACTTTTGCCATTTGAGTTCTGTTTGTCTCATGTTGTTTTGTTCCTATCCTCTTGGCTAAACTCTTTTGTATTAAATAAAATAAATATTTAAGAGTTCTAATTTAAGAGGAAGATCTTCTGAACATGAAGTTAAGAGTATTAGACATGAATCCAAAAACATAATTTCTAAGAGAAAAAGAATGATAAATTGGATTTCTTCAAAACTTAAATCTTTTGGTCTATAAAATATATTTTAAGAGGATGAAACGATAGGTTACAGACCTGGAGAAAATATTTTCAAACTACATATTTGACAAAGAACTTGTATCTGGAATACATAAAGATATCTCAAAATTCAACAGTGGAAAAAAAACAATCTGGAAAATGGGCAAAAGACATAAACAGATATTTCACACAAAAAAAGATATATAGAGTATAGAAGCACACAAAAATATTTTCTACATCATAAGCTAATAGGGAAATGCAAAGTAAAACCACATACGTGTGTGTGTGTGTGTGTGTGTGTGTGTGTGTACATAACTCAGCAACTCTTAGGCATTTATTTCAGAGAAATGAAAACTTATGTTTATTCAATAACTTGTATTAATGTGTACAGCATCCATGAATATTTATTTGTAATAGCACAATACTGGAAACAACCCAAATGTCTTTCAATGAGTGAATGGTAAAACAAATTCTGGAACAATCATACAATGGAAAATTATTCAGTAATAAAAAGGAACAAACTATTGATATATCCAACAACCTGGATGAATCTTAAGGGCTTAGTGAAAAAAAAGCAATTTCAAAAAGTAATATACTATATAATTCCATTTATATGATATTTCAAAATAGCAAAACTATAGAAATGGAAAACAGATGAATTATTTTTAGGGAGCAAAGGCAGGTGAGGATTGGGTATGACCAAAAAGGAGTGACCAGGCTAGCAGGGGAGGGCAGTTGGGAGCAACCAGGCCTTCAGTGGAGGACAGTTGGGGAGGCCCTGGGCCTTCAGGGGAGGGCAGTTGGGGAGGACTAGACCTATAGGGGTGGGCAATTGTGGGGGGAGATCAGGCCAGGAGGGGAGAGCAGTTAGGGGTGACCAGGCCTGCAGGGAAAGATAGGGGGTGAGCAGGCCTACAGGAGAGGGCAGTTATGGGCAACCAGGCCAGCTGGGGAGGGCAGTTAGAGGTGACCAAGCTGGCAGGGGAGGGCAGTTAGGGGCAATCAGGCTGGCAGGGGAGCAATTAGGCATTGATCAGGCTTGCAGAGGAGTGGTTAGATGGTGATTAGACTGGCAGGCAGAAGCAATTAGGAGCAATCAGGCAGGCAGGTAAGCGGTTGGGAGCCAACCATCCTGGATTGTGAGAGGGATGTCCAACTGCCTGTTTAGGCCCGATCTTACCAGGGCAGTCAGATATCCCTTGAGGGTGTCCTAGATTGGAGAGGGTGCAGGCTGGGCTGAGGGACACCCCCACACACACACTGTGCATGAATTTCATGCACCAGCCCTCTAGTTAAATATATTACTTCTGATATCATTGCATTTGGCCTTAGAAACAAAACCTATGGAGGGTTGAATTGATCTTAGTTGTAACTTTTCTGATTTCAGTTTTCATACCCAATAGAGAAACAAAGCAATATGTTGAATTAACTTTAGTGGACCATATTTTTTTGTTAATCCTTGCCTGAGAATATTTTTTCCATTGATTTTTTTTTTTTTTTTTTTTTTTTTTTAGAGAGAGAGATAGTGAAAGGAAGGGAGGACAGGGGAAGGGGAGAGGGAGAGAAACTTCCATGAGAGAGAGGCATATTGATTGATTGTCTCCCACATGCAGAATCGAACCGCAACCCAGGTACATGCACTTCTTTGGAAATCAAAATCCTGACCCTTCGATGTGTGGGCTGGCACTCTAACCATTGTGCAACACCAGTTGGTGCCAGTGGACCTTTTTTTTTTTTTTTTCACACTCTAAAACATGCTGCCAATCCTAAAATGCATTTCTGGATCATTATAACATCACAGTTTAGCAACCAATTAAATATGCACATACACACGCAAACAAATCAACTTTAACCAGACACACTGGTTACATAAGCATACTAGTAGATTTCTGCAGAGTCTCAAGACTGCATGGAAGCCTGCAGCCTGAGCAACGCTCTAAAATAACGCACTAATAAGCAAGAAAGAAAAGGAGTTACAGTAAATGTTCCCACAGAACTTGAGGAAACTGACAGACAGAATCCTAAATTGGATATGTCACATTTTGGCAATAGCAGCCACTTGTGATTAGTGTGAAACAAGGCGCTAACAGGCTAAAGGGCCCACGAGAAGCCAAAATAAGTGGAAAACAAATGAACCTCTAACAAAGGATGTTACTGAAGACAACTCAATCATTGCAGGCTTCCTTGTACTGTCAGCAATTCCACCACTCCCGGTTCACAGATACGATCTCGTTTTTCAGTCTTTTCCTCACCTTCCCACTGAGCAGTCATTGGGCCCTGCATTTACCCACTCAAGCCCGCCTTCTGCCCCCATCTTGAGGCTCATCTTCTCAAGCCTGGTGTCTCTATGTTCCATCTACTACATCTGATCTCTCCTGTGCAAATCACCAAACCTTCCTCAAATGCCATTTTTACCTCACCACACCTGGGGTCAAGAACTTGCTGCTTTCTCATTGGTTACTTAACTCTTACTCTCAATGTTAGGAGTAAACGCTTTAGCTCAGTTTTAGGAGCAAAAGCAGGAGTGGACCTTTACAATAAGACTTGTGTCAGCTGTGTGGCCACAGGCCACTTCAGCTTTCTCAGAAGGGACAAGCTCACCTCTGTGCGCTCCCCAACTCTGATAATTCCAGCACATTGGAATGTGTTCTGGTATTTCTGGAGACCCAATCAGGGAGAGAAGCAAGATCTCTAGCCAGAGAGAGGGTTCAGGGTCTCAGATTCTCACCACTCGAGGCAAGGTGCAGCTCATGGTGATAGCATAGAAAGGCACAGGCATGGCTCTGACCATCTGAATGAAGAGGGTTTCTCCCACCTCACCCTTGTACTTTAGCTCCAGCATTTAACATAGCAGCAACACAAGTAGTGGGTGTATGTTTTACTGTCTTGGGATGTCTTCAAAAGTGGGCCATCGTATCCTTCTCTATGGCTAGAGAAGCTCTGCATGCAGAAATGAATCCAGTACTGAATGTCTAAGTGTTAACCTTTATATACGACCAAAGCTCCTGTCACAGGTTGAATGGTGCCCAAGTCCTACTCCTCTGTACCTGTACCTATGATTTTATTTGAATATTAGAGGCCCGGTGCACAAATCCGTGCATGGGTGGAGTCTGGCTTGCCCTCCCTGATAAGGGCTGAAAGCTGGCTGGCCCTGCCCCTCGTCAAACTCCTGATGGAGAGGGAAATTTGCATATTAGGCTTTTATTATACAGAATAAGGTCTTTGAAGATGTAATTAAGTTAAGGATCTCCAGGAAGATCAACCTTGATTTAGGATAAATTCCAAATACAATAACTGGTATCTTTATGAGAAAAAATGAGAGGAATATTTGAAGCAACAGATAGAGAATTTGAAGAGAGATGGATTTTATTAGGACTCTCAACAAATCTTGATCTACAGAAGGGTGAACACAGTGTGTGTGGGAAGGGGGAAGGTTATTTCTATCTTTTTGTTTTTATTAAAACTTTTCATTTTACAAGTTACATTATTAGTATAATATCTAGAAGAAATAAAAATACTAATAAGCATAAAAAATGAAAGTAAAAAACACTGATAATCCTACAACCCAAACAACTATTGTCAATATTTTGATGTATAGTATTATTTTAGAAAGAGCTGGACCAATACTCCATATGTTATGTTACTTTATTTTTATAATTTTTAAAAATTCAGATATAATTTGTATACAAAGCACATTAATTATCTACTGCTACATTAAAAAGCACCCCCAAAACCTAAAAGCATAAAAAGCAAAAAGCACTTATTATCTCACACAGTCCCTAGGAGCCAGGAATCTGGGAGTGCTGAGCTCGGAGGGTCTGGCTCAGGGCTTCCCATGAGGCTGCAGTGAAGATGCCAGCCAAGCCACAATCATCTGAAGGCAGGAGCAGCCATTTCGAAGCTCCCTCTCGGGTCGTCAGCAGGCTCCAGCTACTCACTGGTTGTTGATTAGGGGGTTAGTTCCTCTTTACAGGGCTGCCTGAGTATCCTCAAGACTTGGCAGCTGGCTTCCCCAGAGCAAGAGATCCAAGACAGGAAAAACACGAAAGCAAGACTGAAATGGAAGCCACAGTGTTTCTACAACCCAGCCTTAGAAGTTACATATATATCACTTCCACTGTAGTCTAAGGGTCACAGCAACCAACCCAGGTACCACATGATATGTCAAGAAGCAGGAATTATTGGGGGTTTTCTTAGAAACTGACTTCTATAATAAATTGCATGGATTTTGTGTGTGTGTGTGTGTGTGTGTGTTTCATTGGAATTGGTTTCTTTTTTTGTTTGTTTGTTCTTATTTTTTATTTTTATTTTTTTATAAAAAAATTGCATGAACATTCTTATGCAAGTCTTTTTGTGGACATATGTTCTCATTTCAGGTAAAAACTAGAAAATTTAATTGCAGGGTCACAATTTGTTTGGTTTAATTTTATTTTAAAAATTGCCAAACAGTTTTCCAAAATTAGAGTATCATTTTCCACCAGCAACTTATGAGGGTTCGAATTATGCCTGTATTCACCAACATTTAACTTTTTGGTTTTAAACTTTAGCAATCTGATGGGGATGTAGTGATATCTCATTATGGTTTTAATTGGTCATTTTTCTATTGCTGATACTTCGTAATTAATTAATGATCAGAGCTAATGTAATCAGGATGTAGAAGTCCTTTCAAGACAAATACAGGATAATTAAATATATAATTTTCCTAGAAATAGTATAAATAAAATTAATTTACAGAAGAAATTCTTTAAATGTAGCTATTAAAATAATTTTACTCATTATAATTATATTGTGACCTTGTCCCAACTATAAGCTCATTTCTTTTTAATCTTTTGCATAAAACTCAGGTCCTGCTACTTCAGGGTTTGGCACCACATTCAATCTGTCCAGATGGCTTCCTCTTTTACCCTTGCTTTGCCCTGAAAACTTGTCGTTTCTGTACTCTTTTTTTTCTTCTTCATTTTTTATTGTTTGAAGGATTAAAAATAGTAGTACATATGTCTCCTTTTTTTCCCCCTTGACCTTCCCCCAACCTCCCTTACCCATATGCTTTCACCTCCCCCCCTCCCCCCCTCCACGTCTTATATCCATTGGTTATGTTTATATGCATGCATACAAGTCCTTCAGTTGATCTCTTACAGCCCCCCCCCTACCCCCCAACCTCCCTGTTCTTTTAAGTGTGTTTCTTTGCCACTCTCCAGTTGTTCCTTTCAAATTCCCCCTAAAAAATATTTTAACCCACCTAAGTTTGTGATCAGTATAGCTTTACTGGGAACTTTTTGTTATTGAAAAACATAATGGAGAAATAAATATTAAAAAGAAACCCTAAAAAATTTATAAAGAAGAATGTTGTGTCTCTTCTGTTCTTCCTGTTTCTCTTAATCAGTTGAGCATCATTATTTAGAACAGGAAATTTTCCTTTGATCTTAGTACCAGGAATAGTTTGCTTTTGAGCAGTTGGTTTGTTTTTACGTATGGACTTCATGAATCATTTAACCGATCATACTCTCCTATCTGAGCTGGCTGCTAGAAATCTCAGAGTCAGATTTTCAGTCCATCTGTACCAACTGGATTGCGCCTCAAGACATACTTTCTGTCATTAATCCCACTCTTATTTTTCATCGTCTTATTTTTCATGCTCTTCTCTTATTTTCCTACTATTTATTGTCCATTTACCTTGACTTCTTTTTACTTAAAACATTAAAGTTTCTTTAAAAAAAAAAATTAAAGTCCCTGCCCAGCCAGCATTCCTCAGTGGTTGAGCAACGACCTATGAACCAGGAGGTCATGATTTGATTCCCTGCCAGGGCACATGCCCTGGGTTATGGACTCGATCCCCAGTAAGGGGCATGCAGGAGGCAGCCAATCAATAATTCTCTCGCCAAAAGTGGGTTGGCTCAGTGGATAGAGCATCGGCTTGCAGACTGAAAGGTCCCAGGTTCGATTCCGATCAAGGGCAGGTACGGTGGTCGCAGGTACATCCCCAGTGGGGAGTGTGCAATAGGTGGCTGATCGATGTTTCTCTCTCATCAATGTTTCTAACTCTCTATCCCTCTCCCTTCCTCTCTGTAAAAAATCAATAAAATATATTTTTTAATAAAATAAAAATAATTATCTCTCATCATTGATGCTTCTATCTCTTTCCTCTCCGAAATTAATAAAAATACATTTAAAAGTACGTAAATATATATTACATTAAAGTCTTATAGTATATATTTTGAACACTGACTTAACACTTTTTTTCAGAATAAGATGGATTATCTATAAATAAACAGGCAATCTCCTATTTTCTAAGAGGAAAAAATAAAGGAATATTTGCTTAGCCTAATGTCATAATTCGTGTCTCACCCATCTCTTGCATCCCATTTGCAAATAGAGAGGTGAATATCAACAAGTTAATTGAACTGCCCAGATCACAGATTGCATCAGTGACAAGGGTCCGTAAGGAATCTTTGCTCTTCACCCAACACATTGTTTATGAATCTAGCATTCTATCATACTTGCACTTGGGTCATGACTATTTAGGGTAATTACTTTGAAAACTCATTCAAAAACACCAGTCCCTGCCTTTGAGGTCTATGGGTTTTTAAATCTATGGAGAACTGGCCTAAGGTTATTACGAAGTTAATTGTTTTGGATTTTTTTCAAAAGCAGCTATGGTGTAGCAAAAATATAATTGTCTTAACTTTTCCAAAATCTATAACTCTTAGAATAGGAAAAATTACTTTGATTTTCTTGATCCCCACTGCTCAAGAAAAATACAAAGTACTAATGGAAACTACTATCCTATTAATAAAAGTATTAATAAGGTGTATTAAAATATAAAGAGATGCTTAGAAAATTCAGTTAGGCCAAAGATTATTTTGGTTAGTTGTCAAGGGAGATTGAAGAGCATACTGGAGTTAGGATTTAAGAGAAAGGTAGGGCTTAAGTTATTTAAATCAGGTGACAATAAAGGTACAGAACCAGGATTGAAGAGGATATTTTGGCGACAAGAGACAGTAACATTTGGCCAAAGTAGAGGGACCATTTTAGGGATTGTGAGTTTAAATTGTATTATTCACCTTCATATGACAAAAATGAACACCAAGGAAATTTTTCAGTTTCATTCTCAGAGGTGTCTAGACCTAACCATAAGTTTCTCAATAAGACAATAATGGGCTGACATTTTTGTTGTTCAAAACACAGCTGAGAGAAGACTGGGAGACAATAGGAGGGGCTATGTCAGTTAAAAGTGCCCCACAGTTGCTCTTATGAATGGAAAAGAAATATTGAGTTTAAGACACATTGTCTAGAAGAAATAGAACTTAATGATTGCTTAGATAAGAATAAAGTGGAAGTAAAATTATTTTAAGGCCTCAAATGTTGGCAATGAGACAGTTTTAGGATGGTCAGAAAGCATTTGGAGATATGGGCCTAAGCACCCAATAAGAAGTCAAAACTGGAAGAGACAATGTGATAGTTTTAAGTCATTCAATTCAGTAACTCAACTACTGAGTTTCCTGTTAATACATAATCCTATGCCAGTCCTATAGAAGGTAAAGAAGTAAGGTAAGATATGGTACAGAGAGGTGTATCAACAAGACTGAGGAACAGATATAAATCAGGTGCCAAATGAGTATAAAATGGTCTTAAATAGAAGAAATCTCTAGGAAGAAAAAAAAAAAAAAACCAGAGTGAAAGGTAACTTTAGGATGGAACAAATATTAAAATATTTACAAATCATATATTTGATAAGGGGTTTATCCAGTGTATAAAAAGAACTATAGTTCAGCAATAACAACAAAACAAATAACTCGATTTAAAACCAGCAAAGAATTTGAACAAATATTTCTCTAAAGAAGAGATATGAAAGACCAAGAAGCATAAGAAAAGTTGCTCAACATCACTGATCTTCAGGGAAATGCAAGTCAAAACCACAATGAGATATTACTTTACACTCATTAGGATGGCCACTATTTAAAATAATAATAATAATAATAATAATAATAATAATAATAAGTGTTTGGTGAGAATGCAGATAAATTGGTACCCTTGTGTATTGTTGGTGCAAATACAAAATGGTACAGCTGCATGGAAAACTGTAGTCAGATTTCTCAAAAAAATTAGCATATAATCTAGCAATCCCACTTCTGTGTATATATCCAAAAGAACTGAAAATAGGATTTCAAAGAGAAATTTGCACACCCGTATTTATTACAGCGTTATCCACAATAATCAAGAGATGGAAGCAATGTAAATGTCCATTAGCAGATGAATGAATAAAGAAAATGTGATACATACACACACCTACACACAATGGAATAATATTCAGCCTTAGTAAAGATGGAAACCTTGTCACATGCTGCAACACGGATGAAATTTGAAGACATTATGCTAAGTGAAATAAGCTCGTTACAAAAAGACAAATACTGCGTGAATTCCACTTACATGAGGCATATAAAGTAGTCCAACTCACAGAAACAGAAAGTACAATCATGGTTGTCAGGGGCTGGGTACGGGGGTGGGAAGAGAACTTAGTTGTTCAATATGTATAGAGTTTCAGCTTTGCAAGATGAAAAAAGCTCTAGAGATCAGTTTCACAAGAAGTTCATATAGTTAACATACTAAAGTGTGCACTTAAAAAATGGTTAAAATTAGGTTATCTGTTTTGATTACAATAAAAAAAGAATATAAGGAATCTCTGAGAATGTGAGCACTGAAAAGGAAGTTTCTCGAAGAAGACAGAATAAGAGTAGTAAGAGACTGAATACAGAAGCTGAAAGAAAGAATGTGCTATAGAAAGAACCAGATGCAACAGAGAGATTAACAAGACATCAAGGAAACAGAGAAATCATTATACACCTTAAATGGGGCATTTTCAACATTCGTTAATTGATTCAATCACAGAGATTTATTGAGCTCCAACTGTTCTAATAGGAAAAAGGGGGGACAAAGTCTTTTTCACTGTGTTTGCAGAAAAAACAATAAATATACATCAGAGAGTGATAACTGCTATGAAGAAAAATAAGAAATCTAAAGAGCCTGGTTTGGGGCGCGGGGTGGGGTGGGGGGACAGGACTCTATTTTGCTATTTTGTTGTGTGTGTTTTTTTAAATAGAGTGACCAAGGGGTCATCTAATCAGACACCTGAAGGAAGTCTTATGAATATGTGGGGGGAGAACATCAGGGCAGAAGGGAGGGCAAATGCCAGTGTCTGAAACAGGAATACATTGGGCTTGAGAAGCAGTAAGAAGGCCAGTGTGGCTGAAGCAGTTTGGGAAAGAAATATCAATATGAGATGAGCTCTCAGACGTGGCCGGGTAGCGGTGGCACTGAGGATTAGAAGCAGGGAGGGTATGAAGTTTACAACAATTGACAGAGTTTGCTAGTGAAAAAGGAGAGATAAAATGAACTGAATTGAATGACTCATTGGCATCACGGGAGGTTTTCATTGTTTTAAGAAGAGTGATATGGGGGGAGGGAGAGAGGAAGAGATAGAGGAAGTTATGACATGGGAGGGAATTATTATAGATGCAAAATACCTTCAAGAAAAAGAAAAGAAATTAAATCCAAAATAGAGTTCAAGATATTATATTATGGTAAAGGAAGAAATCCTCTGTCCAGAGATCCTGGGGAAAGATGCAAGAATAAACCTGTAGCCACTGAAACCTGCTCTCAGCACCTACTTCTGTACAGCCAACCCAACAAATATAAATATGGACTCAGACAGTATAAATTTGACTCAACAGGAGACAGATGGTCCTTGAAGTCTGTAGGCATAGAAAGATATTTGAGGTGATTCATTAGAACCAAGTAAAGGAAGCTTTTGGTTGTTGACTTAATAAATAACTAGGTATCTTTTTTAAAAAAATATGTTTTTTCAATGATTTCAGAGAGAAAGAGAGAGGGAGAGAGAGATAGAAACATCAATAATAAGTCCCACACTGGGGATCAAGCCCAAAACCCAGGCATATGCCCTGACTGTGATTTCCTGGTTCATAGGCTGACGCTCAACCACTGAGCCACACCAGCCAAGCTTAAGTTTTCTTTTGACGTATGTGGTCTATTGTAAACAGTGTATGGCTGAACTGTTTTTTAATACAGCCTGGTCATCCTTATATTTTACCTTTAGAGTTTAGCTCATTTACCTTTATTGTGACTAATAATACAAAATCTATACATATAAAGAGGTAATATGCTAATTGTCCATTATGGTGTCCCAGTAATGACCAATTTGCATATTGATAGACCAGCAGGAGGCTGCCTGCGCAGCAGGGGGCAGGCGCCAGAACCAAGTTCCTGGGGGTCTGAGGAGAGCGCCTGACAGGAGCCTGGACTGCAAAGAAGGAAGAGGAAGGGCCACCGGGAGCTCTTCCAACCCCCCTGCATGGACACCCTGCCCCTACCCCACATCCCTGAGGAGACAGGGAGGCTGACCAGATGGAGAGAAGACCCAGCCTCGGGGGTAGCTACAGCCCGCACCTCTGACTCTTGATCTCTTCCCCTACCTCCCCCACCAGTATGCCCACAACAATAGCACGCAGTCAGCACCCCAGATGCACCTGGGGCCCAGGGCCCTCAGCTGCCGCCCTCCTCCCCTAATCAGCATCTGCTACCTGCGAGGGTACCTATGAGCTTAAAAATAACAATCCCTTCCCATTTGGACATCACTTCACTTACTTCATGAAACATTTTTAGGTTTATTAGCTCAGAACCTCCTCATGACAACCCAGTGAGGCAGGCAGAGAAGAGATTGCAATTTCCATGGTATATGCCTATGTATTCAGAAATGAAGCTCAGAGAGGGAAAAGTGTCAAGCCCAGTGGTTCCCAAGGTGGTGGTGGGGGAAGGCAATTTGATTTTAATTGGGAGCAACTTGAGAATGAGATAACAGTGAATTATTTGCGTTTGTTAATAGTTCTAGGGGGCCTCATCTACAGCATATCCTATATAATAAAAGGCTAAGATGCAAATGACCAAATGGTCACTATGATACACACTGATCCCCAGGGGGTAGACACTCAATGTAGGAGCTTCCCCTGGTAGTCAGTGTGCTCCCACAGGAGGAGCACCGCTCTGCCAGAAGCTGGGCTCATGGTTAGCGAGCACAGCGGCAGTGGTGGGAGCCTCTCCCACCTCCGTGACAATGTTAAGGATGTCCGACTGATGGCTTAGGCCTACTAAGCTATCAGTTGGACATCCCCCCAGGGCTCCCGGGCTATGAGAGGATGCAGGCCAGGGTCCCTCAAGTGCACAAATTTTGTGCACCGGGCATCTAGTATATTAGGTATTATGCTCTTATATTATTAATCAATATATATAAAGATATTTATTATGAGAAATAGGCTCACTTGATTATGGAGGCTATAAAGTCTCACAACATGTCATCTGTAAGATGGATACTCAGTATAGTAGATGGTGTAATTTACTCCAGGTTCGAAGGCCTTAGAACCAGGGTAAGTCTCAGTCAATGGCAGAAGACCAATGTCCCAGCTCAGTCAGACAGAAGAGTCAATTCTACCTTCCTCTGACTTTTTATTCCATTCAGACATTTACTTGATTAGATAATAGTCACCCACATAGAAGAAAGCAATCTGCTTTACCAATTCAAATGTTAATCTCATCCAGAAACAGTATCACAGATACATTTGGAAATAATGTTTAGCCAAAATCTGGGCACGCCATGGCCCAGGCAAGTTGCTAAGAAGAAAAACAAAAGTTTATCATCACACCTGCTCATGTCAATAATCCATTCCTAAAACATCAGGTATTTTGCTTGAAAACATTGAGTCTATTTTCTGTTATTTTAAATGAGAAAAATGTATAATGCATTATATGTTAACCTTATCTCTCAACCAATTTTCTTAAGTAAAATAATTAAATAAAAAAAACTATCATATTGGGGTATACAATACTTGAAACATTATTTTATGGTTACGAAACATGAAAGTCTGAATGCATACCATGAACATGATGTTTGGAATATGGCAAAGCAAATAACAGCCAAAAAAAAAAAAAAAGAAAGAAAGAAAGAAAGAAAGAAAGAAAAAAAGAAAGAAAGAAAAAAAGAAAGAAAGAAAGAAAAAAAGAAAGAAAGAAAGAAAGAAAGAAAGAAAGAAAGAAAGAAAGAAAGAAAGAAAGAAAGAAAAATACATTTGTTAGAAAAAAAATTCAGTGAAATATTTCCAATAAAAACAAGACTATTACCTGCAATAAGCTGTAACTCATCGAGTGAGGAGAAAACTTGATGCTTGAAGAAAACTGAGGAAGGAGCAGGACTGTGGCATAATTCTTTATCACTGGTTGTAGAAAGAACTAATGTAGACGAGTGAGCAGAAAACAGTAATTTGAAGCCAACTATCCACATCAGAAGCTGATGGAAATTCTTTATCCATTGGCCCTTCTGAAGAAGCTCCTGAACAAGAAAGCCAGGACACAGTGTCAAAGGAGGTGACCAACAGTGAGGATGAGAAACTTGTAAAATGGAGCTTTGTTTAAATTTCCGATTGTTTTCTCCTTTCAACACAAGTTTCTTCAGTGCATTTTTAGAGTGTGTGTGCGTGTGCGTGTGCACGTGTGCGTGTGTGTGTGTGTGTGTGTGTGTGTGCAACTCATTCATCACTCGTCAAAAATGAGGGCTAAGTAATAGAAGGGCCTTTCAGAAATGTGTTTCAGGACAAGCACACAATGGCAAAGTGTGGTTCCCACTGAGGGTAATGCTAAAATGTTCCGCTCAGGGCCAGCATCCCTTTTGTGGAACTCTGCACGCTTTTCCAAAAATCTTCCTGTGATTTTGATGACTTATCCACTGTATGTGAAATGTGACTTGAGAGCCCTCCGGCACATCATTCTGTTAAAAATGCATTGAGTATTTATAATGTAATTAGACACTGTTCCTATATAATCACTAGCTGATACAAAATATAGAGAGAGATACATGAATTCTATAATACTTGGTTATTAAAAGCAAGTATTTTAATGGAAAGATATTAGCTATAAAAAAATCTACAATGTATGCCTGCATTTTAATTTACTTTTACAATTTTATTCGTTTTCCAATTGTACCTCTAGTTTCTGTTTTCCTCCCTCTTTGCTTCTTTCTTGCCTTTAAGCCCAGATGTGGGCTTCTTTTGTGGTTATAAATGATTAGGGCAGGTATTAGACAATCTCTTTCTCATTCCCAACACGGTAATCAAGTCAGGCAAGTCATCTTGCTACCTTCTTCTCTATGGTGGGCTTCGTTTCTCATTTCCATTGCATGAAGAGTGTAGACTTTCAAAGTCCTGGTTTATTTGAAGATCATCTCTTGTCTTCCCTAGCGTTAGGTCTCATTCCCTGAATCCACGCCTCTGCCAAATCCAAAGCACGAGCTCTCAGCACAGAAGTCAGCCTGGGTGCTCCTGCTTGCCCAGAGTTTCACATTTTCTTCAGTTTTCCCCTCTGAAAAGCTCTTGCTTTCATGCCAGCTTAACAATGCATTTTAAAATACATATTTTAAATTATTTAATATCTAGCTTGTTTCTGTCAAGAGGGCTGTTCAGGGCATCTCCTCTGCCTGTACTGCTGGAAACAGAAGCCTCTCCTCCTTTTCTAACATCTTTTTTATTGTCCAAACCCAGGGAGTCAGAAGGCTGTCAAGTAACTTCTCAGTTCAGGCTAAATAAGTCCAGAAAATAAACCAAGCAGGTCAAGAGTGCCATCATGTTTTAATGTGGCACAACGTAACAAATCTTAAGACCAAAATTAAGGTGAATCATGTAGGCAATTGTCAGGGAAGGCTTGTCTGCTTACAGGGGCGTGATCATTCTGCTCACTCAGGCAGGTTTACTGGGAGTTTGACTATGACTGTTAGTATTGGGGGATAGCTGTAAAGAAATGCCTTAATTTTGTTTAAAATAACAACCATATGGGCTTAGAAAAAAAAGGCATATGAATATAACAATGATCTCTGAGTTATGGAAACTATGACTTATTGGTTATTATTCTTATCTTTTAAACATGTTTTATTCTCAAGAGAAAATGGCAATAAGTTTTTTTTTAAGGCAAAGATATATGAAATGTAGCATTTTAGCACTTGGGGGGCAGGGACCACACAGGATCTTTAGAAGGTCAGTGCTGTACTATAAGCATCACAGCGCAGAAGGTAATTTTGCTCAGAGGTGGCAGAAATAAATGATAAAATTACCTATGGGAGTAAATGGTACAGAAAGGTTTAAGTAGTCAAACGTGGCAGAGAATGGTTTCTAAATGTCTTAAACGCTTAAGAAGAAGTATTCCTTTAACGCATAATAAAATGCTATAACTAGATGTAAAATGAAAGCAGTTATTTTGAAGGCTAACAATGAAAGAAACGCTTCCTAAAATTGCCTAAGATTAGAAAATACATTTAAATTTTAATTAGGATGATTAACCAGCTCAATAGTCTACACACACCGGAAGGCACAAAAAACAAAGCAGGCTTCATGAGGATGCTCTTGCTGACGTCAGCAAAGAGGTCTCCTGACACCGCCATCCATTTCAGTATCTGCCAGGTGCCAGATATTATCATAGATCCTGGAATCCACAGACCATGGTGCATCATTCATGCCCTCGAGGATCTCAGGCTCTTTTGGGGAAGAAGCATTTGCACCTGAGCTCCAGAGTAGCTTAGGATTTGCCATAGCGTAGTGACCTCTCATAAGGAACCAACATAGTCTCAGTGTTTGACCTATATTCTTCCATCTGGACCCACCAGTTATATTTTACTTGATATGTGTTTGCCAAAAGCAATGGAAACAACCCCAGATGCCTATCATTTGAACAGGAGGCTTCACCTAACTTTACATTAGGCGAGTCAGAGCCCCGGTTCATGGTGGATTTGGCCTTTCCAAGCCCTGCCCTCCTCGCTCTACAGCACAGCCTTGACAGTTAAAATATTTGGCCCCCAAAGGCAGCCAAGAAAAACAACTAAGATGTTGGTGTTTTAAAGTAAAGAACATTCAGATTGATAGCCTCTGACCTAGAAACTTCCAGGAACTTCTTCCATGTTATAATTTCTACAGGGCTAAAAAGCTATAACTCAAGTGGAAACTGAGTGTTTATTCCAGCATCCAGGCATATGATATAATCACTCCTAAGACAATAGGATGGAGTCAGAGCATGGTGGGAAGCTCATGACTGGTCATGTCTCATGGCCTGTGCTTCTTCAGGCCCTTTTTAGAGAATCTGCGCTATCCTGGGCCTTGAAAACCGCATCCCAAAGGTGACATCCCGTGCAGAAGGTAGGCCAATCGGATTCTCAGGAGAGGAGTTTGAACTTTGCAATTGAGAGTGAAGTAAGACAGAGGTCATGAAAGAGAGTTGGAGCTGTGGGCCCCCTGGGTTGTGGGTACGATGACTAAGAGAAGAAGCTGACCAAAAGAGCAAGAACAGACAGACAAGAGAGAGGTAGATACAGCCCGTATGAGAGAGATTGTATGGCCCTGAGATATTGGGGAAGCCAGGTTCTTCACTTCTGTCCTGGAAACCATATGTAATCATGAAAATGACCTGACATTTCTGTGGAAGAGCTCCCTCCCTCTTTACTTGGGCTGGCTTGGGTGGGTTTGTTTTCTTTGTCCTGACTAAGATAAATCAGAACAAAGCTGAGCAGAAGCATTTTATGACTTGTTACAGGTAACATTCAAATGCATCAGTGGGTAATCTATTAGTGAAAATCATAAGAACACTGCACAGCAAGTGGTGAAAAATGCACCGCTAGCTACCGTAATACCTACAGTGGAGAGGACAAAATAGATTGCATGTTCAACTTGAGATTCAATGGGAAACAAAGACACATGCCACAGGGGACATTTTAAGCCCTCATGCCTGATAGAAATAATGGCTTGAGTGCCTTGATCGACTACTGGCCTCAAAAATGTCATGAAATCAGGTGCTCCCAGAAGCAGCAGTAGTGATATTAATTTGAGGGTAATTCATAACCCAAGACAATAAACTGAAGTTTCATGACAGGCCTCTGCTTTTCCAACTCACAGTGCATTTTGATGGACTAGATACATCCTCTTTTGTTTTGTATACGGCAATATCCCAACAGTGTTTATGTGTCTGCTTCACAAATACATTTATACAACGTTTTTTGATACTTACAACTCATTTATTAAATGGCAATGGTCTAGTCCTCCAATGAAGATAAACCTATAAACTGGTTTCTTATCTACAGCATTTATCCATTATAGATCTTGTGCCTCCTGAAAGATGAGTAATTACAGTCCCTGAGGAGATTTGCTATATATATATATTGCTGTGGTAGTCATCAGATTGGAGGGAGGCTTGATAGGTGTGGGCAACAATGATAAAATGAACAGCTCGCCTGTCTGTCAGGCAGCAAAGTAAATTGGGGAGAACAGCCCTCATTACTGCAAGTTGAGTGGGCATGTGTGGCATCCAATTTCTGGGCATGTACTCTTTCTCTCTGTGATAAAGTAAATACTATGCCATAAAGACTTTTCATAAATAAACTCATCTAAAGAGTAAGCAAAAGAAAGATAATATATGACTTATAGACTAGTTCATTTAGGGCCCCTATTTTATATAAATAGCCTGCCCTTTAAAGTAAAATAGCCATACATATATTTGCCACATTGGAAGTCTATATTCCTTGGGGGAAAATGGCAGATCAGAAATCAGAATCTCACAAGCTGTGCATAATAAATATGTAGCATATGTTACGGCTGAATTCATTTCTACGGTTTGCAGCACATATATTCTACCTAGAACTGCAGAAGTGCTTGTTATCTTGATGACACTGAGGCAAGAAGAGAAGTTGACAAGAAAAGTGTCATATTTAGCTCAAGATATTGCCTCCTGGGATCATGTCAGAATTCCTAATAATAAATCCACAGGAATAAATGCAAGAATCATAGAGTTTAAAATGGCCATCTCCTAATTATAGGCTGGTCTTAGTTGCCCCATAGGTCCTGTGGATTAATTTTATAAATTATGGTGATTTCACTATGACATATATCTTTTACAAAATGTAGATTATAAATTACCTGAGCCTTCTATTAATTCAATATATTCTTTGGATGATTTTATCCTACCAGTTCTTACTGGTAAATCAAATCCTTCTCTCTCTAGCTTCAAATTTCCTAGTTTCTTCTCTTTAAGATGTCTACATGATTTATTATCTTACCCTTCATTCAGCAAATACTTATTGACCGCCAACTATGTGTATAACATTGTGCTACACACTAGGAAAGATGTGAAAATGTATAATGTACACTCCTAGCACTCTAGAAAATTCCTCTTTTTCCAGAGAATAAGACAAGCACACATAAAAAGTGAAATCTCAATGCAGAAGTTAGAATACTTCAAGACAATAAAAGAGATATCTCAGAACGGTATATTTTGAAAGGTTAAATAACTGATATAGACCAAAAAATAAAAATAAATGAAAAGGGTAAAAGAAACAACACTCTTTCAGTGCTCAGTGGTCAGAGAAGGCTTCCTGGAAAAAAAAAAAAGAAAAGAAAAGAGAAGATTTGAACCATTTTAAAAGAGTAGTCTGAGCATGGAGGAGGACATGGGTTAATGTGCATGGCATGTTGGGAGAACACGGACCACTCCTCAGACTGGGGGAGCTTCGCCTGGAGTGCAGGACGTGCAAGAGAGCAGTGTGAGGACAGTCTGCAGAGCATCTTGACTGCCAGCCCATTCTTCATCTTAGAATAATGGGTATCTATAAACATTTTTATTATTAAATCAACTTCATTGGGAGTAATTTATGTATGATCAGCTGCACACATTTAGAATTTACTGTTAGATGATCTTTAACAAAAGGATGCTGATATGTAATCACTACTGCAAAGAAGATATAGGACAATCTCCATCACTCCAGAAAGTTCTCCTTGACCTTTTCCCACCAATTCCTCCCAAACCCCTTCTTTTTCAGTAGCACATCACAGTCCACCACTGATCACTGGATATTTTTAATAGTTCCAATTTTAAGCTATAAAACTTCCAAGCAGCTTTAGTATACTTTATACAGCTGTTAACACTTGCAAAGAGAAGGGATTTTTATTTTGGAGGAGGGGGGTTCCCCTACTCCCTCCCCTAAATTAAGTCTGGGCCTCCCGGTGGTATTACATGGGTTAAACCATATGTATTCCACTCACCCACTGGATGTTTAGTGTGGTGTGGCATCTGGTGTCATACTTCCACTTGCTCTGACTCCCAGATTCCCAAGATACATGTTGGTTTCCTCCATTGGTTTCATTATCAGCATCAACATGTCCATTTAAGACTTAACCATGGCAGATTGATTACACACATGTGCCTCCTCTCACTCTCAAGACCCTGATAAAATGAAAACAAAGGGACAAAACATACTATACGTATCTATATATTCACAAGGATATAGAAAATGGGAGATAAGATATCATCAGACAAGGTACTTCAACATATTTGGGAAGACAGACACCAAATTGAGATGTAGTAACAGATTCAGAAGACGCAGCCATATTTAAAAGAGCCTTACAGAGGAGAATCCATTTTATCCAAAAACTATCTCTGAGATTCTCAGACTCTTGGTCAGATCCTGCAGAAACAAGGGGTGAGTCATGAGGGTGAAAAGTCTGAACGTATGGAGGATCTCTCTCCCACATTATCCATTAGGCAATTATGCCCACCTCTACATCCAACCACCAGCCAAGCAGGAAAGGAAGATTTAATTTCTTGAGAATTCAAGGGAGAAGCATTAAACTCGGAGATCTCAGACCTAGTGGAGGACATTAAGTGAAGAAATGCACTGTAGGAGAGAATATTGAGTGGTGGGTGGTTCTCTCTTTGCTCATTCCCATGACATTGGTAGTTAGTCATATGGTGCATAGCCAGTAAACTGAAAATTTTATCCCACAGAAACAAAGCCCACAAATTCCAGAGAGTGTCTTTTAGGCGCCACTGCAAAACCAAATGGCCCCTTCATGCCTGATCACCCTATAAATAAGTCTCTCAGTTGATAGCACTCATCTTTGCATATAGAGATTCCAAGGCATTCTTCACTTCTTTTATTATTATTAGAAATAGACAATCAAGGTTTATTGTCATTTCAGGAAAACTTACAATATGAAAGGGAGAGATGAAAACAAAGAGTGAAAAGGAACACAGAGAAAAGAAAGTACAGAAAAAGGGAAGAAATTTTCCTCCAAAAGAGTAAAATACCCTTAGAGAGTTAGAGAATATGTTGCATTCATAAAATAAGAATAGAAAGTTTTCAAAGAGAAATAGATAAGAATCAGAAAGTGCTCTTGAAAATTAAAAATTAGAATCAAGGAATTTCCCCAGAAAATAAAGCAAATTGACAAGAAGGTGGAAAAATAGGATAAAAAAGTACATTAAAGTTTCATCTTAGGAATATCACCTGAGTTTTGAAAGAGAAAACAGGCAAGATGGGAGGAAGAAAATTAGCAAAGAACTAATTTAAGAAAAGTATATGAATATCTAGATGGAGTAATTTGCAAACAGATGCATGTGAAAACATATTTTTGTAAAATGTCATAATACCAGAGCTAAAGAGAAGATTAATAATAATTTTTAAACATTTTTCAGAGAGAAAAATAATGCCACAGACAAAATGAACATAGATCAAAATGGCACTGGATTTTTCAGCACTTACATTGGATAACAGAAAACAATACGGCAATAGCTTTAAAATTGTGAAGGAAAATTATTTAGGACATTGAAGTATAAACCCAGCCAAACTATCAATCCAATATCAGAGTAGAAGAAAGCATTTCAGAAAGGCAAAGTCTCAAAAACTGACCTTCCCTACACTTTCTTAAAAGGACAAATGAAAGATGTTTTCTATAAAAATAAGGAAAAGTATCAAGAGGGTGAAAGACCCTGAAAGTGTGGGAATTCAACAAGAAAGCAGTGAATGAAATCTCCATTATGCTGAAGAGAAGTGCCTGTGGACAGCTGTGTAAGAAGCCTAATGGCCAGCCTTCTGGAGTGAGGCAGGAGTACTGGTGGCTCTGGGGTGGGGAGTCCTCAGGAAAAAGTCATGGGATTGATAGACGCCCTGAAATGTTGAGATGTCTCAAAGAAAATTATAGGAGGGAGGGGGGAGCAACTGATAAATTCAATGAGGGCATACCACGAGCACATTCAAAATGAAAGAGAACTAACCAGGTGAGGGAGGCTCTAAATCATAGGTGTGAAATGAGAGCTGCGTGGAGAATAAGTGTGTTACTGTATGTGTGCGCATTACTCGTGTAGATGTATAAATGTGCAGGTTCACATGAGCAGGCGAGTGTGTGTGTGTGTGTGTGTGTGTGTGTGTGTGTCACTGGAGAAAAAAGTAAGGACAGGGGAAGAAGGAAGATCATACTGTCATACTGTACTCAGAGGTCCTGTTGCTAACATAAATCTCAGTCTCCTTTATGGAAATGTCCTTCAGGTGACTTGTTTTGTTTTTGTTTTGCTTTCTATCTACTGTAAGACTAGAGGTCACTGATCATCCTTTGGTGTGTGACTGAGGGCAGGAAGAGTCTGCTGGCTCTCTGAAGCCTACTGCTCCGCAGGGTTTTCTGGGGGTCCATAGTGTAACCCTTGTGTGGAAGGCTGTTGTCACATGCTGGAGCTGAGTTGTATAGACTAAGTCAAATCCATCTCAGATGCTGCCTTTCAAAGCCTCCACCACAGGTTAGAGGGGTTTCAGCAAAGAGAACATGAAATAGGGCAGTTTCCTGCTGATCTTGAGAAAACAGATGACTCTGTCAGTCTTGGGGGGAAACTACAGTGGGAATGCTATTCTGCAAACATTGTGCTCCTTGTTCACTCCCTTGGCCATCATTACCAGTTATTACTGATGATTATTCTTTGTCATTAAGACCTGGGATGCCTATCCATATTAAAAAGTACTCTTTATTTCGCACAGCGTATTCTTATGGGAAAGACAGAGATGACACCAGAATGGAGCTAGAGTAATAGCCGAGATCAAAAGAACAACAGGTATGTCAAGGGCATTGGCCTAAGGATGACCTCAGTACTTTAAGGAGGGTCCCAAAAGGTATGGCTAGTGGGCAGAGGACCTTGGAGCCAGGGATCAGAGGTCTGGGTCAGGGCAGGTCCTTGGCTGGGAACGCAGGCCAATGACTTCACCAAACGGTGCTTTCGTTTTCTCACCTGTCAAGTAGAAATAGTTACTCTTATCATGGGATTACTTCGAAGTTAGCATATGCAACAGATTTTTACATGTAAAGATTAAAGAAGTGCAATTTATTAATATCACAGTACATTTGTTAATGTATTTTATAATGTATAATTAGTATATGTGATAGATAATTATTATGATTTATTTTCTTGTATAATATGTGTTTAACAGATACCAAATTCTTTCCATTTTTCATAGTTATTTTGATGCATTGTTGCTAACATGTAGGCAATTAAACTGTGGCTGATATATAACTGCAATCACTAAGGTGACAGTTCTTGAATTATGCATTGAGCCCGAAGACCAATTTCTCAGCGGAGGCAGCTGCCAAGTGGCGAGCAGAGCACTGGGTGTTCTCAGGATCTGGGACCGCTCCTCGCTGTGCACCCTGTCAGGTCCTATTCCCTCTCTGAGCCTGAGTCTTCGCATCTGTGCAGGGATGGAATTCGATGACAGTCTCCAAGGTTCTCTAACCAGAGATTTTCTCTCAATGTTCTCTCTCAGAAATTATTTCTCATCAGAGACATTGGGTCAAGCATGGGGCAATCAGCAGTGGTGTTAGCTACCTGTCACTACAGAACAAATCATCCCGGAACTTAGCAGTTCCAGCAGCACTGATGATCTCACAGTTCCTCTGACTCAGGGATCTCACAGCCTTCAGTCAAGCTCTTGGCCAGGGCTCACTATGGAAGGTAATCACTTCCAAGCTTGCTCATGGAAGAATCCACTTCCTCCAGGTTTGTGGGACTGAGGGCTTCTGGTCCTGGCAGGCTGCTGGCCAGAGACACCCATTCCTTGCTACTGGGGCTTCACAGAGCTACTCACAACAGTGCTAAGCTTTCAAGTCCTCCTGTACCCGAGGGGAGTTGTTTTTTGCTTTGGGAAGATTGCACAAGACAGGAAAAGGAGCAAAGAAAGAGGAATTCTTTACATGTCATGGTTTTCTGGTGGAGGTGTGCCTGACTAAATAAATATACAGTTCCATTGCTGCTCAGAAGGCCTCCCTCCGAAAATGTGCATGGACCTTTAGAGGGTTCTAAAGGTTAGACAGCATAGTGAGGTCATGGGGCCAGTGAGTTCTCCCAGTTAGACCTAGTGTGGTGTAGGAGGTGAGAGAATTATTCCTTCACAGAAATTAAAAAATTAGCAAATTCTTCAAGGCACTAGCTAAGTCGGTGATCACAGGGTTTGGAGAAGGAGGCTCACTGGGGAAGAATTTAGGATGTCGCCAGATGGGGAGTCAGGGGAGTGAGGAGAAGCAGACAGAGAGAGTGCTGTTAGGCACATGGACCTTGGAGCTAGATCAGTCCAGCTTGGAAGCCGTTTGTTTTTCTTATTCCCCATGTAATCTTAGGTGACACTAAAGCTTTCTAATCTCCAAGTTTGGGAGAGTAGCAGTATCTATCTTGTGCTGTTATTTTAAGAGTTGATTCAATAATGTTCAAAGAATATAGAATTATGTGCTTAATACATAGCTTAATAAGTGGTCATTATCATCATTGTTATGATAAGCTGGGTCATAGTAATGGCAGATTGGAGCTACCAACTGCATACCTGGGCAAGGAGGGCATTTGTTTGACTAGATTGGAGGGGTCTGCAGTGAGCAAGGCTCTTTTAGGATCATTAATGAGACTTCCTTTCTTTGGACTTAAATTGTTCCCCTGAATTTCAATCAGCTCAAGTACAAATGTATACTATAGTACTTATTTTTGTAAGACTGAAATTCTGCAATAATTGATGATTTGGAAAATTACTCATTTTATATAAAACGTAATTATTAAGAACTTTCAAATTAGAAAATAGAGATAGTCATTTAAATGAGAAAATGAGTTAGCTATCTTATTTTATAAGTAATATAATTTTACTTTGGAGCCAACATGTTGCAAAAAATTAAAATATACATACAGTAGATTGTATTGCTGCACTGCCCAGTACAGTAGCCACTAGCCACATGGGGCACTTAAAAAACTTGAACTGTGGCTAGTTTGAACTGACATGTGATGTGATTATAAAATTCACTCTGGAATTTAAAAACTTAGTATTAAAAAAATATCTAAAATATCTCAACAATGTTTATATTGATTATAGGTTGAAATGATATTTTGAATATATGGGGTTAATAAATATACTACTAAAATTAATTTCACTTCTTTTTTGACATTTTTAACGTGGCTACTAGAAAATTTAAAGTCATATTCATGTCTTGCATTTGCATTTCCCATTATACCTCTATTAGATATCCCTGCTCTAGACCAGTGGTTCTCAACCTTTCTGATGCCTCGACCCTTTAATACAGTTCCTCATGTTGTGGTGACCCCCAATCATAATGGTCTTAGGCAACCCTGCTAGCAGTTGACCCTGCTAGTGGTTCTCAACCTGTGGTCTGCTGCTGCAGAGCCTAAGACCATCGGAAAACACAGATATTTACATTATGATTCATAACAGTAGTAAAATTACAGTTATGAAGTAGCAACGAGAATAATTTTATGGTTGGGGGTCATCACAACAAGAGGAACTGATTAAAGGGTTGCGGCATTAGGAAGGTTGAGAATCACTGCTCTAGACAATGAGGGGCAGAAGCTCCTTGCATGTATTCATTTATACATTTATCCTTCCATCATCAGTCCTTTGTACTAAGGGGATGCTAAGACTAAGGGAATGCTAAGACAAACATGCACTATTTGTCCACATTACAGGGTGTAGCGTTCGCTGAGTTAGGGTAGGGTGCATGGAGCCAGCAGGCCCCGACACCTGTGTCCCAGGCTGGGCGGTGAGTCACTCATAATATCCACGGGCTATGCTCCAGCAGCTGCAGGCCTCACCCTGCTCTTTGCTTTTCATTGTGCTCTTTATCTTCATCACAGCCATTCCTTCCTTTGCACCCACTCCTGCACCGCTCCCACTCCCAGCTCCCGTGGGTATTGGCACTCAGAGCTGCACGCACAGGATCATGCCCAGGAGCTTACCTTCTTCCTTCTCTAAACCACTCCCAGAGACAGTCCTGCCTGTCTGGATTCCTTAATAAAATGTAGCCGAGTTCTTTGTTTGAGAGACACATTCAGCCATGAATAATTCTCTGCCTCCCTCTCTCTTCCTCCCATCCCCTTTTCTCTCCTCTCTCCCAACCCTTTAAAAGACCCCATAGCCTTCCTCTGATAACCACATCACTGATTAATAACACATCATTCAAGGAAGTGGCTTTTTACACCCGGTTTTTCCCTGCTGCAGTCTTGTCCCTATCTTGTTCTTCTCCCAACAGAGAAAACAGTCTCCCTGTCAAACTATAGGCATTCCCCTGCGTTGGCAAGTAGTTAATGATTTAACCTTTCTACTTTTCATATCAAATAAATACAATTTTAATAATATTTCTATAGTGTTTTGGTTGTTTGATTATTTCTTTCTTATACCTTGACCTTATTCTGCTTAGGTTCTGAGGCAGTAAATTATTTCATGTACTTTCAAGGTTGTTATTTCCCAAAACTTGTTTATATTAATCTTTCCAGAGCACCCATGCTTCCCCTACAAAGGTCTAGTATTCTATTAAATAAATAAAAGCAGTGCTTTAAAGTATGGCACACAGAGTAAAAAAAAAATCACCCTGACTTCCACTTTTATATTTTTCTCTATCCTTATCCCGTATTTCCCAGCATAGAAACAGGGCTGCATTACTGATTCATGTTCAACTTCCAGACCACCCCACCCCCTCCACCCCTGCCTGTCATTCTTGTATTATTTGCAATTCCCAACAGAGTATTTGTGTCACTGTCTTTCCTGTTATCCTGCCGTTTTTCATCTTGGATTTCATTCTATTTACTTTAAAATTGGCAAAGAAATATTATTAAGAATGGTTGTTTTAGGTTGTAAGTGAAATTGTATAAAATGGGTGCTTTAGTCTTTTTTTTTTTTTTTTTAAGCTAATCTTATGGCCAAAGTGAAAAATGCACCTACTACTTAAACCATAATTCTTTTGGCAGTGGTTTCTTGGTCAGAATCAAATTCCTTCCTTTGCCTTCAAAAATAGCAAATACATCAAGGTTGTTACTTCATTCTATATATTGAATTATGGAATACCCATAATATTTTCTGTCCCTGAAGATTTCTTAATGTTTGCAGGATATAGTTTTAGAAGGCTATTGTTTCCAGACAACTCAGCTGAAGATACTTAAAAGGGGTAATAAAAAAAAAAAGAAAAGAAAAGAAAAGCCATTGCTATATACTATTTTTATTTTTAGGATGTTGAAACATAAGGCCAATTTTTTGGATTATGGCTCATTATGTTTTACTATGACTAAAAGTAAAATGGATAATTAAAATAACTTTGGCTAGTTGACAAGAGTTTCTCAAGCAGATACAAAATTACAGAGATATTAAAATTATATATAAAATAAAAATAAATTTAAAAAAATAAAATGTAAAAGAAATGAAGATTTAAATTTCTGAATAACCTTTATTGGAATGCCTTCACTTCAAAAAATAATGCACTTCCATTATAGAAAACATAAATATTCAGGTAAAGGGACAAAGAAGGAATAAAATTATCTAGAGTTTTCATTTTTTTATCTTCTTAATTCCCCAAATCTTATTGACTGAGAACCCTCCTTGTTTGTATTTCTCCTTTTGTGTAGTAACCTGCTGTGTTGTTTCATTTTTTTTTTTTTATGGGAGCCTTATATTCTCAATACTCAATGCAGATGCTACTCGGATTGCTATTCTCCAAATGTCCACCAAGAAGTCTCTTTCCCTGGAGCAATTGCACTGATCATCCGGTTAGATCTCCTATACTAGTTCCTGATTCTCCTCAAATGCCTACTGATTTTTTTAATGATGGTTCATATTCATAGGTTTCAATACTAGCAGCTGGATCCCTCTGGTAACTGTGAAAGTCATACCAGTTAATGTGTCCTGGCTGGCCTTTGCCAGATGTTTTTTTCTCAGGGATATAAATTCTCCCTCACCTCTCTCACTGCCTCCCAAAAGCAGACAAGATCTGGGATCAGATCCCATATCCCACACTACATCATGGCTCTGCTCCTGCTGACTTCCACAGAATCCTGACATGAAGTCAGGGAACCCTTAGCTTGCTACACAAGGTGGGAGCAGACTCATCCAATCCAAAGAGCTATTAAATTTACCATCACCACCCTCCCCCACACTGTGAACTTGTGAGAGTCCCAGAAAAAAAAAAACCCACAGATCTGCCAGGGTGTCATAAATACAAATATATCATCTTTTAAAGAGAAACTAGAAACTCAACTGCTTGCTAGGTAGAGATACAAAGTACTTGACTCAACCTCACACTTTCCAGTCATGATACTCTTCTGTGAAGCAAGCTCAAAAAGAAAATGTGTACTTGTCAGGAAGTCCTTACACCTTGACCTCCAGTGAGGTTCTATCAAGAACACAGATAAAAACAGTTACTGCCCAAGATAAATGTAAGATGATGTCTACATGAAACTCTATCACAGGAGAGAAGAAAAAATAGAAATTTTAGTTAGATGGACAAATAACTTTATCAAAATGACAGCAAACACCCAGGAGACTACACCATTCACTTTGTAACTGTATTTTGTCAAATGTGCAAAGACCTTATGCCCCAAATCTTTGCTTCCCACACCCCTATCTGTGTTCTCTTTGAAGGTGTCCCGCATGTACTTTTATCCTATTGTTAGCCTCACTCTACTTCCCCTGGATCTCTGTTCTCACTCTAATCCTAGTTTTTGAAGAAACTTAAAGCAAAGCTTGCTTTGACGTGGCAAACACAGAGCCTAGGTTAAAAGTTGACAACTTGGGTTTCCACAGCTGTTCCATCCCTTATGAACTGCATTACCTTAGAACATACATTACCTGACCTCTCTTATCTTCATTTCCCTCACCTATAAAGTGCTAATGGCAATGCCTACAATAAGGACAAAACATTGCCAAAGTACCAAGAATAGGGGCCCAATTAGGGATGAGATCAGTATGAATCCTCTAGTTTTGCACTGGAGCCTTTAGAAATTTGAGAATTCCAGAAGCTCCTTTCATGTACAGTACCCTGCATGGGTGCCGGGAGGAACACAAAACGTTCAGCGTAATCACATACCTGCTCTCAAGGTGGGCATGTAAGCCCAGCCTGATCAAAATGGAGCCCTGAATGGAGGTAGAATAGAAGTTCTTTTTGCAGAGGTAGCTCTCCTGGAGACCCTGAGGAAGCTTCATCCCAAATCTTTTCTGTATTCCTCTGCCTGTGGCGAGGGCAGGTGGCAATTTCACTGAGCTCTGAAAGCCATTTAATTCCCATCTGGAAATTAAATATCCAAGGTCGCTTCACTCCATAGCCCAGCTTCCTCTCGGGTACATGAACATCGAAAGATATCTTCTTCTAGTTCTGAAAACTCCTGGCTCTGGAATGTACCAATGCCTTTCTTGTCATGAGGAGAGATGGGGGGGGGGGGGGGGGATCCCAGTAATGTTTTCTTAAAATTAGAATCCAACTCACCAAGCTTGGATTTCTTACCATTACTAATAAAGTTCCCATGTGACTCCAAAAAAGATTTTCTTCAGTACAATTTGCTATAAAATCAGGACCTTCCCACCAGGTTACAGTCTGAACCTAAATAATAGGTTCCAATTCTCCCAGTGCCAATATGTGGGAGAGTTTTGCCTGGACCCATGCTTTGTGGGAAGACTGATGATTTCGGGAAAGTGGATGTCTGCTCCTGCGTGGTCGACCTGATCGAGTTATCAGAGAAAGCATGAGAGAGATCGTGAGACAACCACTGTCTCTCCAGCTGCCTCAAGTTCTGGTGGCTCTTTGTGTCCATTCAAGTCCAGTCCACACATACTTCATCCTCTGTGGCAAAGTCAGTAATGCCTGTTCTAATAGAGTCTAATGTTCTTTGTACTCCTCTACACTTCCCAGCCATTTCCAGTTAGGTGGGACCATGTGACCAGTTGTGCCAATGGGCCCTGAGGAGATAAAGAGGGGGTGTCACTTTTAGGAAGAGATGGTGAAGAAAGAGCTTATGAGTGGGCCTCCTCCTCCTCTTTCCCTGCATTCCACCTTCCCAGAGAGCAGCCCTCCTCAGCCAGAGACTCTGACAACAAGCCGCAGTGTGCTTGTTTCCCTTTGTCCAGTCGGTTGTTTAATAAAGTCAGTAGCTCGCTGAGCAAATCCACATGGGGTCTTCGGCCCTTTCTCTCAAGGCTGATGGGAGGATTAATCTCCATTGGTGACACTTCTTTCTTTTGCAGTCCAGTCAGCGGGAGCTCTCGGTCCAGAGTGGATCTCACCAGATGGAAGGCTGGAGGTCCAGGCACTGCCTAACATAGAAGCAACATTGTGATTATCAGTCACATTAAAGAATAGGAGTTGCTGAGAAGACTGTAATGGAAGTCAATATAAGGGTAACTAAAAGGGGGAAGAATGTATCTCTTAGTTAGCGTTAAACTGGTCTTCTCCTCTTCGGTAAATCAGAGATAACTCAGTCTAGTGACACCTTTTCTTCTTCAGGGAACTTGCAGCCCCTCAAGACTGTCCAAGATCTGCATTTCTGGTCCATTTGATATCCTGCATAACGTTAATGTTATTAACTCAAACCACGGGTTGGTTTAAAGACATAGCTCTCCTTGCAGCAAATCTCAAATTCTATATTAGTGTGGATGCTCATCATCTTTGAAACATAAAAGGTCATGAATTATGAAGGAATGCCTTTGCCAGTGCACAGAATTCAGAACCCACTCCTCCCCTGCAACTTCCAGTGGAGAATAGAATTGCCGAATTTAGACTGCTGACATTTGACAATCTTACCTGCACCCTCCTTGACATGACACAAATACACATTGGCTGTTGACACAAGTATTCCCGTGTTCCCGGAGGAGTCTCCCTGTTTAGAGATCAAAGTGAAGGTCAGCACTCCTACTGCCTGGGGAGCCAGGACCACTGAGAGGAAAACAGGAGCAAAATGACCTTTTAGCGATGAGGCAGCTAGAAAGAGCTGCGGTGCTCCTCGTGTGATGTGACAGCCGGGGCTGTGCAGAGATCCAGGGGGCACAGCACAGAGAGGAAGGGGCTGGCAGGAGCAGAGGGGTGCTCCCCAGAAAATGAGCCTGGCCCTGATGACTGCGGGCTGGCCCTGGACGCTGCCCTTTGCTGAGGGCATCCACACCATTAAGTGCAAGCCTGGCCCACATTGCCCTGCACCTCTTTCATTTCCATCGGTTACTTTAGCTTTGCTCTCCTGCGCACACTCACCCTTTCAAAAGCCCTCAAAGCTTCTGTTTGGCTTCCTGCCTCTTGCTCACTCATCATAACACCAAAGCCTTGAGCTACCAGGAGGAAGGAGAGTAATCTCCACGAATCCATTCTGTCAAAACTACTGGACAACCATGTTAGTTTGTCAACTGACTTTTTAAAGATTAAAATACATACTCATTTGCATATAAAAATGGGGGTGGGGGTGTAAAAGAATATACACACAAACCTGTGAAGAGTTTTACTTCTAAGTAGGGGTATGGGAGGAAGGAGAATGAAAACAAACTTTCACCACAACGAATTTTTACTTGAATTTTTGCAATAATTCTATAATACTTTTGTAGCTAGGAAAAATCAATAAAGATAGTTTCTGTTTTTTGTTTTTTAAAAAAAAAAAAGCTGAAAAGGCTGAGCAGCTTCGTTTTTGCTTCTTACTTTGCCAACAGAAAATGAGATCATTCTAAAATTGCAGATTGTGACAAGGCAGGCATGCTTGGGGGTGGGAGGGGGGTGTGTACGCAGTGGGCCCCTCATAATGATCAAGTTTGCATGCACAGGAAGAGCTCGGGGACAGCGGTGCCACTGAGGGCTTGTGCCTTCCGTCTGGAAGGCCCTGAAGTGTAAATGCTTCATCTGCACTCGCTGGTTGTGCGGGAGAAACCGTCAACACCTCCTCTCCCTCTCACAGCTGTGCATCAGGGACCTGAGAGCCTCCAGGGAGTGGGGCTCCTTGGTGTATGCAGAAGGCAGTGCATGGCGCCTGACTACCAGCAGCACATAACTAGCAAAAATAAAGATACAACACACATATGTTCAACTACCCAAACCAACAAAAATATACATGCGAATAAACATCAAAACAAGGAAATGAGAAAGTGAAAGAGATTGTGGGGATTACTGAAGTGGCTGGAAATAAATGGAGCTGGTGTAAGGATGCTCTTGTGTTAAGGAGGATGAGAAAAGCAGGGACAGAATTTCCTCCTCCTTATTTCTTGCCCTACAATCATGGCTTGGGAAGACAACAACTCTCAAAATGCAGTTGATATGTCTAGTTTCACCTTGGAAATGCAGAGAGCTGGAAAAAGCATTGCAGTTACACGTGTAATGAGGAAAACTGGGGCAAAAAAACAAATTGACCACTTTTCCTGAACCCATGAGAGAACTGAGGTCACAGGGCAAACGTCCAACCTAAAATCCGGGGAAAGACGGGCACCTGCAGGGAGCAACAAAGCCAAGTATTTGTTTATCTGGGGCAAAGACAGTCAACTACCAAATAAGCTGATAGGAAGATGCAGTGAGAGTTTAAAGAATTAGCAAAGGCTCAGTGTGAGATAGTGGGAGGGTGTAAAGTCCCTGGGAGCCATAGACCTAGGGGAGTTCAAAATCTCTTGTGGGCTTTACTCCACAAACCCCAGCAGACACTTTCACATCCTGCGAAAGCTTTGTCTGTAGTGCTGGCCAGCATTGGTAGGCAATCCCAGTGCTGAAACTCCACCAGCCCTATTTTTCCCATCTTCCCCATGTAACAAACTCTTTAATCTGCAGGGGTTCAAGCAACAGAATTTTACACCTTAGATTCCTGGTGAAGCCTATCGCAGCTGTGAGAAGAGATCAGGTTTGTAATGAGCTCTTCCCCTGGGGAATAGCAGGGTGCTGTGTTGGGATGAGCATGACTGCTGGAAAGACAGGTCCTCTTACTTATGAGGACCACTCTCCTCAGATCCAGGCTCACAGTGCCTGCCTAAGACTGAGGTTAAATCAGAACGTCAGAGAACAGCCACCCCACTAACTCTTTCCCCCATTCCACAGTAACAAGCACTGAGAAAATAACAGTAGAAGATAGCTGATAGAAGGGCAAGTGACAGATTCTCCCTAGGAAATTGACACAGAAAAATCCTCTGGCAAAGTACTCCACATCCTAAAAACAAGGTATCACTAGACAAATGTGAAGCCAGTAGTACACTAAGGATAACTCAGCGTAAGAAGAAACTTCAAACTCAGACAACTACTGACTAGATTAACACAAACTTTCACACTAAAGGCATAGAAGAAAAAAGGTTGTTGTTTATATGCAAGCATAAAAAAGAATTACTGCAATATTGCCCTGACTGCTTTGGTTCAGTGGATAGAGCATCAGCCCACAGGCTGAAGAATCCCAGGTTTGATTCCAGTCAAGGTCACATGCCCAATGCCCAAGTTGTGGGCTCGATCCCCAATGGGGGGCATGCAGGAGGTAGCCAATCAATGCTTCTCCCTCATCATTGATGTTTCTATCTCTCTCTTTCTCTCCCTTCCTCTCTGAAATCAATAAAAATATTTTTAAATAATTACTGCAGTATCTTTTATCCTATAAAGTATGTACAGTTTTCTTAAAAATGAGGCATACAAAAGGATAAGAAAACACCAATCTGAAGATAAATATTTAACAGAAATAAACTAATTTGTGACACTGATGTTAAAAATCAGGCAGGAAATTAAAATAACATGTTAAAGGCTCTAAAGAAAAAGGTAGATAACATGTAAGATCAGATAGATAATTTCAGCAGAAATACAGAAGAATCAAATGAAAATAAAATCAAACCAGAGTAAAAGAGATTTTTTTTCATTTAAATTTTTATTGTTGAGAGTATTACAGATGTCCCTCTTTATCCCCTCATAGTCCCCTTCTACTCAGTTCCTGCCCCACCCGAAGCCTCCATGACCCTATTGTCTGTGTCTATAGATAATGCATACCACCTTTATATATAAAAGGCTAATATGCTAAGTGTCCATTCAGGTAATAACATCAAGTAGCAATGCCTGGTTTCCTCTCCCTAGCAAATAGCCTCCTTGCAGTTTCTTCAGCCCAGGAACACAACTTGCTTTATAGCCAGGTGAAAACATTTTACACTTTAATCAAATGTCTGTGAAGCATTTTTCCATGCCTCATCTCATTTTATCCCCACAGAAGTCCTGGAGTAGGTAGATAGGAGCCTTGATAGAATTCTATTTTCTTTTCATTAGCCGGAAAATAAAAATTTAGAAAGCTTAGAAGCTTGACCCGACTGAAAAGAAGTAAGAAATGGTGGACCTTGAAAATGACTTCAGGTTTTCTCACTGGACAGAATATAATTAAACACTATTGAAGTTAAACATTTTACCCTTTGTTCTCCCTACATAATCTACAATAATAATCTGCTTTGTGTTGATATTTACTGCTGTGTTGCTGACAATTACTTGAAAAAGAAGTTGGGGTGCTGGAAAAAGTTTAGCTAAATCAGAAAGCAGATCTAATTTTAAAAGTTTATTCTATATATACTAGAGGCCCGGTGCTCAAAATTCGTGCATGGGGTGTGTGTGCACTCTTTTTGGGACCCCTCGAGGGATGTCCAACTGCCCTGTAGGATCAAGCCTATTTTGGCAGTCAGACATCCCTCTCACAATCCAGGACTGCTGGCTCCCAACTGCTCACCTGCCTGCCTTCCTGATTGCCCCTAACCACTTCTGCCTGCCAGCCTGATCACCCCCTAACCACTCCTCTGCCAACCTGATTGATGCCTAACTGCCAGCCTATTTGCCCCTAACTGCCCTGCCCTGCAGGCCTGGGTCCCCCCCAAATGCCCTTCCCTGCAAGCCCAGTCACCCCCAACTTCCCTCCTCTGCTGGCCTGGTCAACCCTAACTGCCCTCCCCTGCAGGCTTGATTGCCCCGAACTGCCCGCCCTTGCAGGCCTGTTCCTCCCAACTGCCCTTCCCTGCTGGCCTGATCACATACAACTACCCTCCCTTGCAGGCCTGGTTCCTCCCAAATGCCCTCTCCTGCTGGCCATCTTGTGGTGACCATCTTGTGTCCACATGGGAGCAGCCATCTTTGATCACATTGGGGCAGCCATCTTGTGTGCTGGAGTGATGGTCAATTTGCATATTATTCTTTTATTAGATATGATAAAAGACTATGTTGATTCATGCATGCACAATACATAAAAAGCTCTCACTGGCACCAATTACACACATGTGTTTTGAACTGTCATTGTCTATTGTGAATTTGGTTGACACTTCTATTATAGTGAAAGGGCAAATAGCAATATTAAAATATTTCTTCTAATTAATTTTCTTTCAATGTGCATGAATTTGTGCACCAGGCCACTAGTATGCATATAAGATAATTGGTTAATTTCTTCCCTCTCCTCCACTCTCATACCCTCTGAGATTTGTCAATCTGTTTCATGTTTCAGTAACAGGTTTTTTTAAAGTGCCTTCAACAGAGCATCCAGGAGCTATGAGACAATATCAAATAGTCAACATATATAATCCCAGAAGTAGAAAGCTGGAAGAACAGGACAGAAGTAATACTTGAAGAAAAATGGCTGAGAAATTTCTAAAAGTGATAACATACTCTAACTATAGATAAAAAAAAAAACACTTATCATAATAAACACACATGCACAAACAAAAAGAGCAAGGCTTATCATATCAAAACTTCTTGAAACCAAAGGCAAAAAGAAAATTGTATAGGCAGCCAGAGGAACAAATTAAATACACATGAGATACCAGATATGCCTATTAGACTTACTAAAAAATGAACCGATACTATCTAGTGCTGACAAGGATGAGAAAACACTGTCACTTAAATTGCTGGTGAAATATAAAATGGTCTAGGCTACTCTGGAAAATAGTTTTCCAGTTGCTTATAAAAATAAGTATGTACTTATCAGATAACCCAGCAATTCTATACCTAGATATTTATCCTAGAGAAATGAAAATGTATGTTCACATGAATGTTTGTACATGATTGCTTATAGTAGCTCTATTTATAATCATACACACACACACACACACACACACACAAAAAAAAAACAAAACAAAAAAAAAAAAACCTGGAAACAATTCAAATGTCTTCAATGGGTAAATGAATATAAACAAAATGAAAAGGAATGAACTATTTTTTAAATATTTTTTATTGATTTTTTACAGATAGGAAGAGAGAGGGATAGACAGTTAGAAACACTGATGAGAGAGAATCATAGATCAGCTGCTTCTTGCACACCCCCTACTGGGGATGTGCCTGCAACCAAGGTATATTCCCTTGACCGGAATTGAACCCGGGACCTTTCAGTCCGTAGGCTGACGCTATATCCACTGAGCCAAACCGGTTTCGGCAAAAGGAATAAACTATTGATACACCATAACAACACAGATGAATCTCAAAGGTATTACACTGGACGAAAGAAATAAATTTCAAAAGTTTACATACTATATGATTACATTTATATTAGAATTCTGGAAAACACAAAGCTAGTGATAAAAAAAAAAAAAAAAAAAAAAAAACCAACTGGTTACTCTTGCAGATCTTCAGCTGGTCCTTGGCTTTCTTCATGTCCTCTACTCATTGTCAATCAGTTTTGATGCACCCAGTATGGTTTGCAATCTGAAGGAGGAAAAAAAATCCTCCTCCCACAGCTATTGCAGCAAACTTTCCAACCTTCTTGAATAGGAAACCTGTGCACCATCCAGTGACACCTCCAATTAACGGCTGGGTTGCAATGCTATACTTTCAGCCAAGGGCCCAGTTTTTCCTGTCTGAACAGTTTGCACCACCATGGCTGCATCTTAGCATATTCTGCAAGGTCCAGTGATTCAAAATGCCCTTGAATGGATGCGGTCATTTCCGTGAGCTGGTTTTGCGATGCCACCTTTGGCAGCTCGGCCCATAGGAAATGGTGGCACATACCTCCCCTGCCCCACCCAGGTGGCAGGAACTGGTCTCTGGCACGTGGTTCAGATGTTTCCATTCCTGAGGCCTCAGTGGAAGAGGGTGGGCTGGGCTCCTGGTGGTATTTCCCATTTTTTAATTGGATTGTTTGTCTTCCTGATGTTGAGTTGTATGAGTTCTTTATATATTTTGGATATTAACCTCTTATCGGATTTATCATCCTATATAATAAAACCCTAATATGCTAAGTGTCTGGTCAGCTGGTTGGCCATTCAATCAATCAAAGCATAATATGCTAATGATATGCTAAGGCCACTCAACTGCTCACTATGACGTGCACTGACCACCAGGGAGCAGATGCTCCAACCAGTAGGTTAGCTTGCTGGCTGGAGCCCAGCCAATTGGGACTGAGTGAGACAGGCCAGACAGGCCCTGGAGCCCTCCCACAGTCCCTCTCCCGCTGACCAACCTCCCACATCCCTCCTGGCCCTGATCAGGCATTCCTCCCTGCACTCTCTTGCAATCCGGGACCCCTTGAAGGATGTTGGAGAGCCGGTTTTGGTATGATCCCATAGGCCAGGCCAAGGG
Organism: Pipistrellus hanaki; assembly: GCF_964339955.1. Taxonomy (NCBI): domain Eukaryota; kingdom Metazoa; phylum Chordata; class Mammalia; order Chiroptera; family Vespertilionidae; genus Pipistrellus; species Pipistrellus hanaki. The sequence continues at coordinate 41,256,322 of NC_140509.1, forward strand.
ACCCCACTAGTGCAAGAATTCATGCACTGGGCCTCTAGTTGGTGAATACGCTCTCTCATACAGTTAGTTCCCTTTTCATTTTTTTTTTTAAATATATTTTATTGATTTTTCACAGAGAGGAAGAGAGAGGGATAGAGAGTTAGAAACATCGATGAGAGAGAATCATCGATCAGCTGCCTCTTGCACACCCCCCACTGGGGATGTGCCACAACCAAGGTACATGCCCTTGACCGGAATCGAACCTGGGACCTTTCAGTCCGCAGGCCGACGCTCTATCCTAGGGGTGTCGAACTCAATCAGAGAAGGGGCCAAAATCTAAAATCCAGCCTAAATTGTGGGCCGAATGGTTTACTGAACAGTCATAAACTGACAATGTCATAAACTGGCAGCGGAGTGCAGTGATGACAGTGTGGTGCGGGCCACATTGCAAGGCCTGGCAGGCTGGATTTGGCCCGCGGGCCTTGTGTTAGACACATGTGCTCTATCCACTGAGCCAAACCGGTCCTGGCCCCTTTTCATTTTGTTATGGTTTCCTTTGCTGTGCAGAAGTTTTTTGGCTTAATATAGTCTCATTTGCTTATTTTCCCTTTGTTTCACTTGCCCTAGGAGACATATCAGCAAAAATATTGCTATGAAAGATATCTGAGATTTGACTGCCAATATTTTCTTCTAGAGTTTTTATTTAAAAACAAAGTACAAAAATATAACGTGTTCCAAAAATTTTACCTTCCCCAGTGTGCATAGAAGGTTCTTTTGATAGAAGTGTCTGTGACATTCCCCACAGCTAACCTGCACCAGCCATCTGGCCACCAGTCATCTGGAGCTTGCTGCAGTAAGGAGCCAGCAAGCACTGGGCTCCCTGAGCTTCTGGTAGGTGTAGCTGTGCTCACTGCCATAGTGAGAGAAGGGGCACCAACAGTCAGCCTTGCCTTTTTCTTAACTGGGTTGGGAGATGACAGTTCTCCCTCCCTGAGGTGATTTTATTTCCCAACTGAAATTCTGAACTGCAAAGGCTTTGAGATAAAAGCATATAATGCTCATATATATCTGTGCTCCTGTTTTGCCTAAATCCTTTCATATGAGAATTTCAGAGCACTATAAAACCTACAAGGTGTCAGGGTTGATGTAGCCCCATCTTTCATGTGCAGAAACAGAGAGGAGACAGGACTGCTGAAGCCGCTTTGAGCAGGAGGATGACTTGAAGGTAAAGCTGAGAGGGCAACTTACACTTGGACTGTGCACTTGGAATCATCTCAGTCTGCCTGCAGCTTCCTCCCAGCTTGAGTGGCAGTTCAAACGTGTTCAGTTTGGTTCAGAGCTGTGGCTGGGAAGTGGCCTGATGGCAATGGAAAACAATGATTCCTTATGCTAATCCTCAGCCCTACATTAGTTACTGTAAAAAATTCAAAAGAAGGCAATGATGGGGTTCCTGGCATCAAGGGGCTTATGAGGTATTTTGGGGAGAAAAGACATAGACAACAAGGCATAGCTAGATTATACCATGCATTCCTTGAGGGTGTAAACTGTGTTACTTAACTTTGTACCCTAGAACCTAGCTCAAAAAAAATAAAAAAATAAAAATAAGGTAGGCTAACCTGAACACTTGCTTAATATACAAAGGAGCAAAGTAGGTAGTCAGTACTGAATGGGTTCCAAGAATGGAGGGTTCATGGTGAACTAAGTGGAGAGAGATGGATCCATGATAAAGAAAGGATGTGACCCAACCCCCAAAATTCTTTGAGATTTAATTTCTATATGACCATTGGTCTTAAGTTCTGTCTTCTCACTCTGTACCATGAAATCTGAGGAAAATGGATATCCCAATTAACTATTTTCTTTATCCAATGAGAACCAGCTCATTTACTCATTCTATAAATGATTTTTGGCATATTCTATGTGCCTGGCATTGCCCAGAGCCCATATGTGTAAAGTGAATATATCAGGCAGTTCCTTCCCCTGATACTCTGGACAGTTAAGGGGGCCATGTGCTCAGGTGCTGGCCTCTGAGGCCTCTGACCTCCCTCTTATGTTGGGTCAGAAGACCATCTTCTTATCAGAGGCTAATAGATCCTTTTCTTTCTCTTTCTACCCAAAGAAAAGAAATAAAAGCCCATTAGGATCCCTCGGTGTGGTGAAAGGGTAGCCATGACTGTAAACAGCACTATTACACTATTATTCTTAGGCCCTTGGGACTCTCTAATGAGAAGAAGCCTTCACGCTCAAATTCTCTGGAGTCAGTTTCTTTTAGGAGCTTCCTTTGGGAAGCACAGACTAGACAAAATGCACTTTTTTATACTACGCATAATCTATTACTCCCAGGAAAAAACGGGGTTGGAAACAGTTCCTGGACACTATAATTTGCAGCATGATTCTCACAGCAACAAGGAAATTAGATGAGGAATTCGATCCCAACAACCTGCCCCTGCCTTATACCTTCCTTCTTTTAGATTTTAGTTCCATTTTCACAGCCACCTCTCTGAGATAAAAAGTGGACTTTTCCCCCACAGACACCCACTCTATGGGCTCTGATGGGCCCCTGGATCCGTTGTCTGACTTCACTGACTGTGTACCTGTTCTTTCACCATGTCTAAAGTCCAACACATCCTTAAAGTTCCACTGAAAAATCTACATATATAAAAGCCCAAGTGAGCATTATGACCAGAAGATCAGAACGACCCATCGACCAGTGGCTATGATGCTCACTGACCACCAGACGGCAGACACTCAATGCAGGAGCTTCCCCCTGATGTTCAGTGCCCTCCCACAGGAGGAGTGCCACTCAGCCAGAAGCCAGGCTCATGACTGGCGACCGCAGATGCCGTGGTGCTACCAGCGGTGGCAGGTGCAGCAGGCCAGGAGAAGCACAAGCAGCGCAGCCCTTGGCCTTGGGTTAGACTCCTCTTTGGCCATCTGCCACTTGACACACTGCTACATCCCTCAGAGGATGTCCAACTACTGGTTTAGGCCCTATCCCCAATGCCCATACCCTCCCCCCTCCCCCATGCAGAAATTTGTGCACCAGGCCTTTAGTATTTCCATAAAGGCGGGACTGGAAAACACAGAGATCAAATCTGGCCCACTGCATGCTTTTGTAAATAAAGTTTTATTGGAACACAGCTTTACCCATCCATTTATGTATTGTCTAGGGCTGCTTTTGTACTCAACAACATATTTGAGTTATTGTTATAGAGACTGTATGGCCCACAAAACCTAAAATATTCACTGACTCTTTATAGAAAAAGTTTTCTGACTCCTGCTATAGAGTGAGAGAAATTTAAGGCACACATTCTGCGCTTTTCATTGTATTAAAAATGCAATTGTTTATGTAAATAAAATTGTATTTATATTTACTCTTTTCAGATAATATAAATTTTATATGTAGTTTTGGGTAATTTATCTTTGATTGTAAGAATCCAAAGGGATTTGCTTTTGTATTCCTGGTTTTGTGGGTGTCCCAGTGTAACTAATGCTAATTATTATTTATTATGTTTCAACATTAAAAAAAATTGGAGTCTGTCCTTAATTACATTTTTCAATATTATATTAGAGAAATGGAACTTGAAGGGACACTTTGTTTTAAATGTACTCTTCCTCCTCCAGTCAAACTATCCAGTGGAGCATAGGAAATAGAGAAATAGTCAGACTTCATAAGATTAGTGTCATTTTCAGTTTGGATGGAAGGAAACAATCTCAAATATTCAAAAGGAAAATCTGGAGATGATCTAAAATTAAGCCCTGTCTAAGAAGCAGGGATTCTTGAAACATAAAGTTCTTGCCTGCTGTAAATGATCTTTTAAGTCATTAGACTGCTGAGAGACCATAAGAGCAGGAAGGCCTCTTACTGAGCAAACAGTCATTTTGGTTACTTTGATATAAGAGATGATCTGCAGTTGCCTTTTTTACAGCTAGTTAATAGTTATTGGTTTTGAAAAAAAGACTATATCTTGAATTTGCTAGAGATAGCTTTTTTTTCTAATGGTAGGAAAGTTTACTCAGCTAGTGTCTCTGGCAGATCTACAGAGCAACAGAGTTAACACAGGCACACTGAGTCCCTGCCATCCAGTGGCTGAACAGAGTAACTGCTTTAACCATGAGAGAGATGACTTAATGAAGGAAGTTTCAGAAATGGGTCTCAGATTGAGACTTTATTGGCTTTGATCCCACTGAAAGTGGGGAACTTATTTGGAAATGGTACAATTGCATAAATAAAAAACTTTAAAAAGCTGCACTGGAATTATTAGAATAAATAAGGGAATTTAGTAAAGAGGCTAAAGATAACATAAATATACAAAAATGCGAAGCTTTTCTTTATTCTAGTGGTAACTGATTCAAAACAAAAATAGAAAAGTAATCTCATTTATTTTAGCTCTAAAAACATGAGAGGTCTGATCTCTCCTCCAAAAAACTTTAAGAACCGTATTTTCCGGCGTATAAGATGACTTTTGAAACGAAAAAAGTCAACCGAAAAGCGAGGGGGGGTGGGGGGGGACGTCTTATATGCCGAGTATATCCTGAAAAACGTCTCGATATGCCGATAAACGAATTTTCCAACTTGATCCCGCACCAATCACTGCAAGGCTGCTCTGACCGCCTCTCTAACTCAGCCAATCCAAGCAGGCTTTTTATGCATGCAAATTATACATGTTCTGTACCCGAAGCTACACTGTGTTCTAGTAAAAATCCTGCTCAGATTGGCCAGAGTCAGAGAGGCGGTCTATTATAACCTTTGAACCTTTGCTTGTTGTGATTGGCTCACCGTGGTACCTTTTGTTGCAGCACAGGAACATCTCTGTGTAGCCAAAGCTGCTGTATCAGGACACATACAGTGAGTTAAAAGGTACTGTAATAGAACATTCTGTGTGTAGCTGAAGCTACAGTACTGTATAACCCCGGCCTAAAAGATTAGTGGGTGTACAACAAATGGCTGGTAGAAAAGAACCCATCATGGCTCCAGCAAGAAGAAGGAAATTTGAAGCCAGTTTCAAACTGAAACTTGTAAACTTTGCCAAGGAACACAATAACTGTGCTGCGGCAAGACAATATGGAGTAACAGAAAAGATGGTCCGAGACTGCAAAGCAAATTAAGATGCATTAAAGAGTATGCCAAGGAGTAAGTGTGCATTAAGAAGAGGCACCCCTTATTGGCCAGAACTCGAAAAGCATGTAGCAGACATGGTTCTTGAGCATCGTCAAAATGGTTATGTAGTGACACGAAACAAAATACGTATGTTTGCACTTCAGTGGGCCAAATCTAACCCAGATAACAGCAAAGGATTTAAGGCCACTATATCCTGGAGTACTAGGTTCTTGGAAAGGCACAATCTGGTACTGAGGCAAAAGACCAAAATTGCACAAAAATTACCTGCAGATCTTGACGGCAAAGTAAGTCTTTTCCATCAATATGCAAGAAACATGGCTATGCATTAAGTCAGATCGGAAATATGGATGAAACTCCTATGAATTTCAATATGGTTGGAAATAAAACTGCTAACCCAAAAGGTGCAAAAACAGTGTTAATTAAAACAACAGGACATGAGAAGTCCAGTTTTACAGTGGTACTAGCATGTACAGCTGATGGTGCCAAACTAAGACCAATGATTATTTTTAAAAGAAAAACAATGCCGAAAATCAAGTTCCCTGTTGGAGTTTTTATACATGTGAATGAAAAAGGATGGATGGATGAAGAAGGGGTAAAGCTATGGCTTGATAATGTATGGAGTAGGCGACCAGGTGGACTTCATCAAGAACGTAGCCTACTGGTGTGGGATATGTTCAGGGCTCATTTAACTACCAGCACAAAGAACAGGCTGGCAAGAATAAACACAGATGCAGCAGTTATTCCTGGAGGATTGACACCATTGGTACAGCCACTGGATGTGTGCCTAAACAAGCCATTTAAAGATCGCATTAGAGAACAGTGGAATGAGTGGATGGTTAGCGGCGAAAAGTTATTCACAAAAGGAGGAAACATGCGTGTGCCACAATTGGATGTTTTGTGTAACTTTGTCATAAAAGCCTGGAATGATATTACTGAAGAAACAGTAATCAGGTCTTTCAAGAAGTGTGGCATATCAAATTCTTTGGATGGTATGGAGGATGACTTCTTGTGGCAAGATGAAGGGGAAGCCGAAGCTGAAGCCACACCATCTGATTCGGAATTTGATCCATATGATGACTGTCTTACAAATGTACCACAAAAGGTCATTGATGAACTTATGATGTCAGAAGAAGAACATGATGAGGATTTTGAAGGATTTTAAGCTCACAATGCTCCTCTGCCTAGAAAAACCTCTTATCATCCCAGTCAGTCACAAACAAGCGTTTTCTGCAAGTTCTTCATGTAATTTTCTCTCCAGATGATGCCATCATTGTTAATGTTCTCTTTTGGATTTCTTGTTTCTCGGTCAAGTTCATGGCATTGCCATTTGTGAAGAGACCTTCCATTTATGGTATCAATGTGCGGTATATTACGGTATGTTTGAAAAATGTCATTCATTAAAAATTTAATTAAAAAAAGAACTGGAGTTGCCTCGAAAATGGGGGGTAGTCTTATACAGCGAATATAGGCCTAAACCTATGTTTTAACTGTAAAACTAGGGGGTCATCTTATACGCCGGAAAATACGGTATTCAGGATCATTATACTGAACTGACAGTTTTTCAATGTTCCATGAGGTTTTCGGGACTAGTCCCAGCCTATGTCAAATACCTGTTTCATATCAGTCTCCCTCATAAGCACAAGCCTTCCCATTATCAGTTTTTATGGGGTTTCTTAAGTCTACACTACACTGAACAAGCCCTAATCCCATCAAACCCCTTACCTCTCCCCTTCCTCCTAAATTCTTTCACTGAACTCTCTAAACCTCTCTTTTTTTTAAATATATTTTATTGATTTTTTTACAGAGAGGAAGGGAGAAGGATAGAGAGCAAGAAACATCAATGGGAGAGAAATATTGACCAGCTGCCTCCTGCACACCCCCGACCGGGGATGTGCCCGCAAACACGGTATCAAACCTGGGACCCTTGAGTCCTCAGGCCAACGCTCTATCCACTGAGCCAAACCGGTTTCAGCTCTCTAAAACTCTTTATCTACAGTCAGAAACCTAATATCTGAGTGGTTGTCCACAGAGAGCATTGCCTGTCCTGCAGGCTTCTGGAAAAGAGGCTATTTCCCTCCCCCCCCCCCCCCCCCCCCCCATATTTCATGTTCTTGGGCCAGGAAGCAGGTAAGCCTATTTCTTATTCACCATTGTCTCTTTCCACTCTGAGACTAGCACTTACTTCTTCTTCCACAAACTCTCGGCTGATGTTTTCATCTTACACCTAACTGGGAGAATAAGATTCAGTATTAAATAAACCTTCCTTCCTAATGTAAATATATAGACCAGTGGTTCTCAACCAGGGGAAATGTCACTGGGGGGTGACATTTCCTCTGGTTGAGAACCACTGGTTAATTACCTACCAGGGAGCACCTATATGATTGTCAGCTGATTTCTCAACAGAAACTATGCAGGCCAGACTCGAGTAGCAAGAAATATTCAAAGTGATGAATAACAAGAACCTACAACCAAGATTACTCTACCCAGCAAAGCTGTCATTCAGAATTGAAAATCAGATAAAGAGCTTCACGATAAGAAAAAGCTAAAGAAGTTCATCATCACCAAACCAGTATTAGATGAAATGCTGAAAGGTATTCTTTAAGAAGAGGAAGAAGAAGAAAAAAATCAAGATAAAAGTTATGAACAACAAATACATATTTATCAAACAGTGAATCTAAAAACCAAGTGAATTAAAAATCTGAGGAATAGAATAAACTGGTAAATATAATAGAATCAGGGGCATAGAAAGGGAGTGGACTAAAAATTCTCAGGTGGAAAGGGGTGTGAGGGGTGCAGGAAGAGACTGGACAAAAATCGTACACCTATGGATGAGAACAGTGAGGGGGAGGTATGGGCGGAGGGTGGAGTGGGAACCGGGTTGAGGGGAGCTATGGATGGGAAAGGAGGAACAACTGTAATAATCTGAACAATAAAAAATTATAATTTTTTTTTAAAAAAGTTATCTACAGGTATGGACTTAGGGAAGTGTCCACAATGTATTATTAAGAATAAAAAATTTCAAAGTAATATGTATGATATGATTCATTTTTATTAAAAACACTAAATAAACCAAGCTATATGTATATGCACATAAGTTCAGAGAGAAGAGTGACACAAAGATACTTTGGTGGAAATGGATTTGGGGTAGAATAGGAAAGAGATAATTAGATTTTCCTTATATGTCTCTTTTTTATTTGACTTACCACAAAAAAAAAATATAAGATTATTTTTAAATTTTAATAATCTAATAAAGAAAAAAACGCTGCCTGGGTGGGATTTCTAATATACATTGTACTGAGCTGAACACCACAAACTAAGCTTTGCACAGTCACATCATTCCTCTAGAGTCCCCTTGGAAGACATGCGCACCCTGGCCTCCGCAATCTCCAGTGCAGAGATGCAAGTGTATATATCTGTGCCACAGACAGCCCTATTGAATTCTACTCGGCATTTAAAAATGCTTAAGAGGCCACATTTACCTTGAACATAAACTACCCAAGCACCTAGGGTCTTACTTCTCATTTGACCATTGGTATGAGCTACCACATTCACAGCCATAATGCAATTTGAGGCAAAAGAAAAAAAGAAACAGTAATACTAATTCTGCTTTTATTTAAAATGTTGATATTTTTTTCATCATGAATTTTGTGTCAATTTTTATTTTAAGACATTACATACTATCTAAATGAGGTTTTTGGTGCCCCCTTAAATGTTACACCTGAGGTGATGTCTCACTCTCACCCTCGCTTGCCCCTCCTCAGACCAAGACAAAATGAAAAAGAAGGACTAGAATGGGCTTATCCCAGAAGCCCAGAAAGTATGCCAGAGCTTTATGCACTGGGTGAAATCAAGCACTCCCGTCCACCCAACTAGAGCATGAGCTCCATTTGTTTTTGCATTTTATGCTAGAGTCCAGTACCATAAATTCTAGCCCTGTGTGGCTCTGAGCTTATGTTAATTCACATCACCAATGTAGAAGGAGGAGGAAGCAGCCCCTCATGCACATCTGAGGCAGCTCTGTGAGGATGGATGGGGTGCTCCATGGGAAAGGCATGGGGCAGAGTGTGGTGCCCAGTGCAAACTAGACACAGAGTCATTTGTTCCTCACTCATCCATTCAACCTCACTGAGCACCTACTGTCTGGTCCTCTGGGTATCAGGGATTTAACAGTTAACATGACAGAGCAAAAAGTCTCTGCCCCTCACAGAGCTTACATTATATAGCAAAAGAGACAGAACAATAAACCAAATAAACGAGCCAAAAGTGTAGTACATTTGGTGGTGGTATGTGCTAAGAAGAGAAATGAAGCCAGAAAGAGGGATAAATGTGCAAGTGTAAGGCAATTTGGGGAAGGAGGCTGTGAGAGAAGTAATATTTGAAGAAAGACGTAAGAACATGAAGGAGAGAACCATGCAGGTGTCTGGCAGACTGGGTCCAGGCATGCCAACAAGGTCACTAGCTAAAGTGGGGAGTGAGGAAGGAATAGTGGAGCCATTAGTATTAAGTAGTAAATGTGGCCACCAATGGGCTAATGAGCTTCAGCCTCTGGCCGAAGCACAGATCTTCTTGCTACTTCACAAAAATATCCTTGTATTTTGTCTTTCTTCTGTCCCTTTCCTGTTTGAGGCTACCCTAGTAGGCTCTGTCTCCATCCTACTACTTCCTGGAGGCCCCCCTTTCCTCCTGCTCCCTCCCCTCATCGCTGCTGCCTCCCTACTGGAACTCCTCGTCCTCGTTGACTTTCTTTCCTTTGGAAACATCTTCACTTTCAAAGTTCCATTGCAGGTGTCAGCCAGCAAGGCAGTGCACACAAGGGTGTCCCTCGAGTCTCACCACCACCCAGGGTTCCACCATTTAGGCTTACAATTCTCATTGTGTTCTCCTCGTGAATCAAAAATACTTAACCAAGCATGTTATTCCGAATGGTCAATAACAGGTGGGATGGGGTCTAGCAAAGCCCATTAGAGCTGGGCAGGGTTCTGGGCTCTACTGTGCCAGGCTAGCCTTTGCTGCCAGCTGCCACAGGTCTGGGAGATGGCAGGAAGAGCAGGGGACATCAGGACTCAGGGCAGTGGCTGCTTGCTAGCTGGCACAGAAGCTGTGTGATAACTGGTACAGCCACACCAGCAACTGTGAGCTGAATATGCACTCTGCTTCAGGCCACATTTACTAGTTAACACAAATGGCTCTAGTTTCCTGAGAACTGACTTCAGATTTACAGCCCTGGGCTCCTCCAGCAACGACTACCAGTGAGTCAGCTGCACTCACCAGCACCGACCTCAGAGAAGGGACAGGAGTCCTCTAGATCATCTGTGCCATGGAGAAGACGTGCGAGTGGGCCAAATTCATCCTCTAAATTGTTCGGAGAGGATCTGCCCGAGTGTACCACCCCCCACTGCTGCCTTTTGTATCAGAAATTCAGATCATGTTCACACTCACTGAAACAACAACAGGCAGGCCTGCTGAGAGATCAGACAGCCAGCATAATCTCTGAAGCTAACAGAAGCTTATTTGTGACCCTGGCAAGAGGAACCTGTGTGAAAGACCGAGACTGCCTCCAAGTTCATCTGCTTTCATGTTTCTCATTAAACCTGAAACCACAGTCGCTCCCTGAAAAGCCCCTTAGCCAGGCCATTCTCTCTAACACCTTTGTCGTTGCTGAAGACGGTGCTTTGGGCCAGCACCCAGTACAGGCATGGTAGGGCGAGTGGCAGGGTTCGGGGCATGAGGAAAGTAAAAGGGGGGAGAATTTGGTGATACTCTTCCTATTGCCACTCAAAAGTCCTTACGCATGTGAACTTTTCCCATCAGAGAAATCATTCAACTGATGTGCCGGTGGGCACAAAGGCAAAGGAAGCAAAGGTGGTCACCCTGCATGTATTGGGATTTGTTTGTTTATTGTGCTTCCTCATCAGCTAAAAAGTGTTGGAGGGGACTTCTGGGACATGAGGGCAGACTACACACATATATTTGCCCACCATCCTCTTGGGAGAACCCCACCACCATCAAAATATAAATGTGTTAATGCCCACCTTTCCAGAGACCACCAGCAATGTGATGTATTAAACTGGCAGAGCACAGAAGGGACCTCCTTGGCTTTGTTTAAGGAAGGGCTTTAGGTAGAAGTTAAAATGTGTATCTAAAAGGGGATTGGTCAGAACTTAACACAGTCATCGGTGTTAAAGCAGTTGGAGCTTAGCTTGTCTTACCTGTCATGAGTTTGGTAGAGTTCATCTGTTTTGCAAGTCAGGGTACTACTGTTGACTGCAAACGGTAGTTCTGTCTTTCAAATACAAAAATAAAAAGAAAGACATCCATCACAGGGAACAGAACAGAAATAGGGAGTCACCAGTAAATGAGAAATTGCAGCAAATTTCTGGAAAACAAGTACAAAGGGGAGTAGTTTGACAGGTGAAACAGGTGAAGAAGAGGCAGCCTAGACTATCTGGGAGAGTTATAAAAGAGGCCCCACCTTTGCTTGTGATCAGACATCTAATGGCAATAGCTGCTATTGTGGAATGCTTACTGAGCCATGTGTTTCTTCATACATTATTGCATTTAATTCTTGAAATACCTAATGCAATAGGAATTACCACCCATCTTTTACATATTAAGAACCTGAGGCTCAAAAAAAATTCCCTAATTTTTCATAGTTAGCAAGGGTCAGAGATTGGACTCAAATTCACAGAACTTGATTGCAAATTCTGTAAAGCCAGAATTACAACTCTGGTTCATTACTTTATCCCCTGCACTTAATCCAGTATGTGGCACATTGAAGTCAAATAGATAGATAGGATAGATAGATAGATAGATAGATAGATAGATAGATAGATAGATAGATAAAGTGGGTGAAAAGATGGAATATTGGATGGATGATGGATTGATGATGGATGGATGAATGGATGGATGGATGGATGGGTGGATGGATGGATGATTGGATCATTCCAAATCCAAATAACTATAAAACCATCACTTCATATTGCCTCTCTGGGGCTATAAAGTAGCATCAAAATCAGTCTAGAAGCTATATCCAGAGATGTTAGTCAAAGCCAGAGGAATACAGAGACTATAGACCTTAGAAAGCACAGTCCAGACAGGATGAGGAAGAGGTGGGCAGCAGAGAAGCAGGATACAGGAGATTGTGGACAGACAACAAAGGAGCAGAAATCCTGATCAAACTGTTTAAGCCAGAAGAAGCCAAGAACTGAGAGAAATCCTGAATGGCAGTGCCTGGGGCTCCATCCCACACAGGCACGGAGCCCATCACTTTGCTCTCGGATTAAGAGAAAAGGCTGAGAAGCAGTGAGGCGCGGTGTGGAGCCAGAGGCTCTGTAAGCCAGGTGCGTGCTATATTTATTCCCGTGTTTATACCCTGCCTGGTTCCAGAAAGCACATAAGGCATCTTACAAGGGCACAGGAAGTACAAAGTCACATAAGTAAGAGTCAGATCAGAAATGAATAGGCAAATAATAAAGATCTGGGCGTAAGAGGAAGCCAGGAATGCTACAAACAGGCATATCTTCAAATCCTATGCACTGGCTGTAAGACAATCACACGTCTGCCTCTGAGCTTCCTAGAGGAAAGGACTTAGGAGAAGACCCAAAAAAGCCCCTCTCTTCCCTGCCCAGGTATAGAGTTACTTACAGTACAGACCTGGAGGTCAGACAGACAGGATGAAAATGATAACAGCAGTAGAATGCATGGCTGTGCAGTCAAATCAGCTTGCCAGTGTCCTCCCCTGGACACCTCCTCTCAAACGGAGCCCTTGGGACTGCCCTCGGGTGGGACAGTTTGCGTTGCAGGCAGGCCCACTCTATCAAGAGGTCTGGTGGGGAAGGGTGGATAGAACCCAGGTCTTTGATAGAACTCATGGCCCTTTACAAGGTAAGCTTTATCCAAACAAGAAAAATTAACTATTTAGCATCACCCACCACCCAAGGGCCCCTCCTACTGAGAGTCTCCTCAAATTCCCACAAAATGATGTACAGAATTTGTCTCCCTGAAAGATGTTAAAAACTATTGTAGAATGAGCTACTCAGGTGCCATGTTCTATCTTTATATCATCGCTGACTATCAAAATGCCTTGTACTTAAGTAACATCCAATTATTATTCATCTCAAGTCCCCTGTGATGTTCAATGATGTGTTATACTATGCTTCAAGAAATATGACATCTGACAATTATTCAATTTTCATCATCAAAATTTAAATTTTTGTATATCTCATTCCCGAAATATCTATAGTGCACGTGGTGAGATAATACAATGGGTGGTAGGAAGCTAGTTCTAAGGTGATGGTCTGAGCTTAAACTATATGGCCCCTGGTTTAAAGACATGTTCCCATAAGTATGACTCGAAACATTTCCCAGAGTAGAAAAGGCTGAGAAGTAATGCTATCCTTAAAATCTCGGGGGAAAGGGAACTGTAGGTCTTAAGCATGAGACAAATTTCTCTCTCCCACTGCTTTCCTTCAGAAAACTCAGAGATCCTCACTTGACCTGAGTTTTAAACTATTTCTGGATCCATGTAGAACACCACGTCTGCTAATGGGAAGCATTATCATTGTGTTATTTTTAATGCTTTGGCACTAAAACCTCCCTGACTAATCAATTATCTCCAGCTCATCTAAGCCTTCCACCTAAGATGCTCCAGCTCGATGTTCCATCAGCTCCTCTTTGCTCTGTCTCACCTCAGAGCCCTTGGAGCAGACAGAAAGCTATCGGGCCCTTCATTTGCCAAGTTCTTCTCAGAAACAGATCGCAAGGCCTGAGAGCCAAGGTGAACTTCTGAAGGACATGGAGCAACTTTTCACTTACTACTCTCCGGCTTTCTTCAAAATCCTTCTTAAGTGTCCCTTCTCTCAAGGAGTTATTATTACTAAGCTAACTTAATGAACTGATATAGCTATTATATGGGGGAGATTTAAAACATATTAAGGTCTACTCACTTCCATTACTATGCTAGAATTGAGAAAAACAAATGAATAGCCATAGTCCACCTAATAAATAGTTGTACAACTACTTTACACATATGTAAATATAGGCAGCAAACTATCAAGGACAGAAATGCTTCTTGCCTCAGTAGCAATGCAGCAAATGCCGATTTAAGTAACTTCAGGTTACCATTACTCATCTATTTAAATAATTATTAAGCACTAGAGGCCCAATGCACAAAAATTCGTGCAGGAGTAGGCTTTCCTTCCGCCCCCCTCACCCCCCGCACTCCTGCTGCTGGCACCAGCTTCCCTCCAGCACCCAGACCCGGCTGGCTTCCCTCTGGGCCCTGCTTCATCAGGAAAGATGTCCAGTCTAATTAGCATATTACCCTTTTATTATTATAGACTGTTGATAGATCTGTTTAGAAACAGATATTTTTAAATATTTTGGGAGAGCAATTTATCAATACTGGTCAAAAGCTATAAAGTTTTTATGCAATTTAGTTCCATTTTATGAAACTTACCACAAGCAAAAACTAACAAAAATTACAAAATGTACAAAGATGTTCACAATGGCATTATTTATAATAGTAAGAAATAGCCTGATTTTTAGCAACAGGAGAATGACTGAGCAAATTGTGACACATCAACACATTGTAGCTCAGTAGCTCTTTAAAAATGTGAATTTTTAGTCAATTTACACTCAACATAATTATTGATATGCAATTTGTTTCTCTACTTCTCATCTTCTGTTATTCCTCTTCCTTTTTTACAGCTTTTTTTTGTGTAAAACAAACATGTTTTAGTGTTCTATTTTAATTCCTCTTTATGTTTTAGCTATATTTTTTAACTTATTTTCTTAGAGATTGCTCTTAGTATTACAATGTGCATATTTAACTTATCACAGTTGATTATAGATCAATACTGACAATTTTGGTAAAATATAACAACTATATTCCAATGTAGCTCCATTTGTTCCCCTCTTTCTTTGTGTTATCATAGTTATACATACTATATGTTATTATTGGTATCATATATACTCACATAGAATTATACATAATATGTCATACATAAGCATATATGAGATAGGCAATCTTATATTATATAAACCATAAAACCAACAATATAGTATCATAATTATTGCTTTAAGCAGGCATTTTTAATAATTAAAATATGAAAAGAGAGAAAAAGACTATTACAGTCTCTTATTTTTGCCCACATATTTAACATTTTTATACTCTTCTTTTATTCCTGTGAACTTAAGTTACTATCTGGTAGAATTTTGCTTCAGTTTAACTGATTTCTGACTTTCTTCAATATATTTTGTAGGATTAATGTTCTAGCATTATATTCCTTCATTATTTAGCTGGGAATATATTCATTTATTTCACCTCTAGTTTTGAAGGATAGTTTTGCTTGACATAGAATTTTTAGTTGATAACTGTTTTCTTTTAGCACCTTCACTATGTCATTCCATTCCTTCTAACCTTCTTTGTTTCTGATAAGAAATTAATTCTAATACTTTTCATTCTGTATTCTTTTGCTCTTCTTGTTTTTAATATTTCCATATGCAAATCCATTCATATTGTTTTCCATAATATTTTCATCTCTTTAACAGAGATAAATTTATTTCATCCCCATCAAGGATAAATTTAGTATGTTTATTTTCAGATTTTTGCAAGGACTGGTGGTAGTGTTGCTGTTGTTACTGCTCATTTGATTTTTCAATCTGTCTGTACTGCTTTGTATGGAGGGTGAGTGGGTCCAAGTTCATTCTCCTCAAAAGTTATAATTTCTTGTCCTGGTGCTATTTCAATTCTATGAAACATGCAGTTATGGGAGATTGGGGATGAGCAAAAGTGAGCACTGAGAACCTGCAGAACCCAGACAGCAGATTTGCAAGATTCAGTGAAAGGTGACAGGATGAATGACAAACAGATGGGCAAGCCTGTCAACAGAGATCCAACAACACTCAGAAGCATTAGGAAGATAACCACCCACATGGTATTTAAGATCAGGTTAGCAGAAACCAGCCAAGTGCTGGGATCAAACCAGGATTCCCATGAGCCTGTGGAAAAGACTGGGTTTTGGCAGTGAAGAAGCACATCTTCCTCCTGCTTATGTGATCTAGAGCAAGTTTATAACATCTCTGAGCCTTATTTTTTCTATTTATAAAATAAGGATTAAAATATATGGTGCACTAAGTAGGCCAAAGTAGTTGTTAATAATGGTAATGCCTGTAGCAGCATAAATGAAGGGACTGATAATATAAGCAGAGCCCCATTCCTAGAGGACCTAACAAAACACAGGTAAGGCACTGCGTGAACAAGTTGATGATTCAGTTACTGGAACTCGGAACCAAGATAAGATTCCATTTACCTGCATGGAGGCAAAGATCAGAACTGGATTGTGTTCAGAAATCATCTAAATATTGTACCAGAACTCCTCGTGTTTCTATTTGAAGTATCTGATGACACTGATACAAAATAAACATCATTTAACAGTTTGTGAAGTTCTTTATCTTCAATGGAGCCAATACATTAACACCCTGTTCCAATTTCCTTGACTCAGCAACTAATTATTCCAAAATGCAGAGGCTTAAACCAATGACAATATGTACCTTGCTTATAAATCTTCCATTTGAACAGGACTTGGTAGTGTCAGCTAACATGATTGGAAGGCTGGGGACTGCAATCATCTGAAGAATCATTCATTCACTTGATGCTGACTGCCATCTGCTGGAATACCTACTCATGGCCTCTCCCTATGACTTTAATGTGATGGCTAAGGGTGATGGTAAGAAAGGAAAGAAAGAAAGAAAGAAAAAAAGAAAGAAAGAGAGAGAGAGAGAGAGAGAGAGAGAGAGAGAGAGAGAGAGAGAGGGAGGGAGGGAGGGAGGGAGGGAGGGAGGGAGGGAGGGAGGGAGAGAGGGAGGGAGGGAGGAAGAAAGAAAGGGAGGGAGAGCGGGAGGGAGAGCGGGAGGGAGAGAGGGAGAGAGAGAGGGGAGGGGAGGGAGATTCAAAGCCCAATCCTTCATGGAGGAATGTCAACATTATAATTAAAAAAGCATGTTGGGTGGGCTGTAGCGATATAACCATCTTTGCAGAAAAAAAATATGACACTCAGCTTTTGTTTTCTCAGACACTCTAAGAGAACTTGGAATAAAAAATAAATAAAGTTAATTTAGGACAATAATGGGGAGTTAGTGTTTAATGGGTACAGAGTTTCAGTTTGAAAAGATGAAAAAGTCCTAGAGATGGATGGGGGCAATGGTTACAAAACAACATAAATGTGCTCAATAACAATGAACTATACACTTAAAATGGTTTAAATGGTAAATTTATATTACTTATATTTTGCCACAATAAAAAATGTTGAAAATTAATAAACCAGTGCATATTTATTCCACATACTAAATGACAAACCTTTGTTAAAGAAATGTCCAGAATACTCAACATGCTCCATGGAAGAACCGCTGTGCCTTCATATCTTGCACATATTTCATTTATTGTACAGAACCTATAATTTTCTAAGTGTCCCACTGACCCCACCAATTGGTAGCCTAGTAGCTTCATGCTACTGCTCCAATGAGCAGCCAGCAGCACACCACGTCACTGGTCAGGGCCAGTAGCAGCATCAAATACTTCTCCCACCAAAGTAAAGAGATAGGTAGCTATCTATAGAACCTGGGTGCACTTTGTTTTATTGGTATGTCCTCATTCTGCATGCTGCTCTTAAAAAGGAGGTATTAATGACTTTACATCAAATAAGCATGGGAGGTGGGGTGTTGTCATTTATCTTTGAGACTTAACACGTGTTAAGGTGTGAATTGTGTTCATTATACATGCTCCTTACTTACTACTGGTCATGACCATGCTAGGAGGCTAGAAGTACTGCATGGAAATGGTGCCAAACGTATCCCCGATTATTTTAGTGCAACTATCAGTAATAATGCTGTCCTTAAAAATGAAAGCATCTAGGGAAAACATTTATGCAATAGCATAAAACAGGACTGACCCAGATATGGTGGGACTTAAGGTCACCCTAAAATGGGGATAATAGTTAAATATACTTCATTACAAGAGTTATTGTAAGAATGAAATGAGATGTTGTGAAAGCATTTTGCATAATCTAAAGTGCAATACACATATTTTTCTATATATTGATCCATATAAGCATTCTTCCCTACTGATTATTTGAAAAAGAGTGTTACCATTGTTTTATATATTTCCATAAAATATCTTGCTGTGATTTTAATAGGCATTATGTGAAATTCATATATTAACCTAGGGATTATTGTCATCTTCACTATTTTTAGTCTTTTAAATAAATAATATATTATAGCTCCCTACTTACTCAAGCCAGCCTTTATTGTCCTCATTAGAGTTTTATAGAGTCTTCAAATAAATCTCTTTGTCGTGGATTTTATTAATAGCCAAGGATTTAATGTCCTGTTGCTATTTTAACAGAATCTGCATTTTCCAGCCATGTATCACTAGTGTATAGGAATACGGTTTTGTCTGTATGGTGAATTAATCTTCCACCCTTTTCTGGCACAATCACCCACTTTGCCTCCTATGATTCCAATTCCAAAGTATCTACCCCAAGTCCCATTTCCCCTAAGTAGCAAGCACATCTATATAACTTCCTGCTCCCCAGACATCCATTGGTACTTCAAACTTAGTGTAACCAGAGAAAAATTCATTTCTCCCAGAGCCTCCTCCTCCTTTGATATTCCTAATGTCAGTGAAGCACATATCCTGATGTAGAAGGTAAAACTCAGAAGTCAACCTTGACCATCCTTTTTTCCACCCCCATATCCCATCACATACAAAGGCGTGTACACTCTCCAGCCCTCATCTCCTAAGTCCGTGTTCTTTAAGCTGGCAATTAAAAAGCAAATAACAGTGAACAGCGAAATTCTCTCTCTTTAAGTTCAGGCCTTGAAATAGATGGTTTTTTATTTGTCTGTGTGTAGCTGTTCTCCCTTCTTCTATTTGTGTCTGAATCCACCCTCCCCACCCCTCCAACTGAATCCACCCTCCCCACCCCGCCCCATCCTTTCCCACCCACACACTCAAGTTGTTCTTATACTACAGCCCGAGGGGTCTTTCAGAAACCACGCTGCACCTATGCTTAGAACCCTTCAAAAGTCCTCAGGTCTTTTTAAAAAGACCACCCATTTCCATAAAACTTTCCCTCTACCAGAAGCAAAACTCGTGTGTGCAGGAGAATAGGCATCAGTGAGGGGAGCTTGTGCCAGAGACAGGACAATACGCTCCCTGCTCTTCGAGTCCTGACAGCCCAGAGGAAAAGCAGATCTCAGTTAAACAGGTCAGAGCTTGAGACTCGGCAATACTTCCCTAAAATGTGAAGTGCAGCTTACCTTTATGTTTGTTTGTCACAATGGACTGAAGTCAAAGGTCAACCGTGGAGAAAACCCCAGCTCTGTGTCAGACTGACATTCCTCTGACTTCTGCCAGAGTCACTGATGGGGAACCACATGGTCAGTATAACAGAGTGTGAAGTAAGGGTTCCTGACATACCTTCATCTCCATGGAAAATCACTGTTTGCTGTTACGTGTTTTTAATTACCAGCTTAAAGAATAAGGTATATCATTCTGGGGTTATCATCTCCAGAAGTACAATGACTAGGGGGTAGTTCAGAGGGACTGGATTCCCTGGGGTCCCCCTGCCATTGGAGGCATTATCAATATGATTTGTGCAATGAAATTCTATCTTAAATGTGTTAAAAATGGAATGCATAAAGAAGCTTTAGTTTCACTAGTTTGGGGTCGGGGGTTTTCATCAGTTTCCCTGAAAATTCCAGCATGGTATAGGGGCAAAGAGCACTAACATTACAATCTTTATCCTCCTTGGCCACTGTCATCGGTCAGGGCAGAACAAGGTTAGTCAGGGACAGCAGCACATTTTTCACACCAGTATAAGTGCTCATTTTAGACTGCACTCTAACTTTTAGTCTGTGTTGGTTTCAAGAGCATTTCCTGTATGCAGCTACATGCTTGATTCTGATTTGTCATTGTTGCTGCTGTTTATTTTATAAATAAAAATAACACTTCTTCTATAATAGATCTATCCCATTAAACTTATGTAATATTCTCTATAATAAACTTCATCACTTTTCTTTGTTTTATCTTTTTATTTTACATGGATCAAATGTAAAAATATTTTAAACTGTGTTGTTGTTGTTGTTTTTTAAAACCAAGTAGGAATATAATAGCTTTTTGTAATCTAATCTTATTACTTTTATTCTTATACTTATAGAGCATATAATCTAATACAATGATTTACAAACTCAGTCAGGTTGCAGAACTTTTTTAAGTAGTTATGGTATTCTTATATTTCTTTTAACATAAATATTAAATCAAAAAGTACGTATTGAGTATTATGTGCTGAGTTTGGAGGTGCGGTAGTATATCAGTTTATTTAGGGGCATACTAAATCACCCAAAATGTGTGCCCTTAAACAGCCATAGACTGTTTCCCACAATTCTGTGCGAAGGCTGAAGGGCAATCCTAGCTTGAGTTAATTGGAAAGACCTGTGCTGGGCTTGCTCCTGTGTCTGTGGTGGTTTGGTTTATAATAAAAGCTGTGTATGTTAATGCAATGGTAAACAAAACAGATTTTCCATACCAACCAAGAATACTTTTACTAACAAAAAATGGAGACAATATAAAAATCACAAAAAAAGAATAAACATCTGTCCATAAAAATTAAATTGTTCAAATAATGATTATATCTTCCTGACAGATTCCAATAATATTTAATTCCCATCTATGTTCTCATATAGTAGAAATGAAAATTTTAAGAAAAAAAATTTATGAACAAGGGGAGATGCGTGTTAAATGAAGGAAGTTGTGTTCTTCAACATTTTTTCTGCACTTTGGAAAAATATTGCAATTGTTTTATTTTATTTTGTATTTTACAGAAGGGCATTTGACAATGGCATGTCTAATTTACCTATTGATTTTATTTTATAGCATTAACCTTGCCCTTTGAGGATATTCTAGTCTACTTATCGCTTATTAGTGTCTTTCATCAACTTTCAAATCCATAAAATCCCTTGTAATGATCTTGCCAACTGTGAACAATCCATGCAGGTTTCTCTAGCCTTTGAAATCACCCTCCTCTACTGTGAGAGAGTAGTCTTGACTTGAGGATGTGTTATAATTATGACGAGAAGTCTTTCTCTTCATTTGCAGAGGCTATTTTCCCCCCAAGCTGTCTTTTTCTATGAAGCTGAGAGTCAATGAAATCATTCTTATTTTAACATGCTTAGAAGTTATTTCTTTTTCTTTTTAACAACTTATGAGCACCCTTTACAGTTGTTAATATTGTGACAAGGTCATATCTGTTGTGTGGAATGCAGGCCCTGCTATGAGATTAGTTGGGTTTTTTCCATGCACTTAACAAGTATTTGTTGAGCACCTACCATATGCAAGACATTCAGCTAGACAATGTAGGAGTTATCAAGATGCCTTACGGAGCCCTGACCATGCAACCACACTGACCCTTCTATTTCTTCTCATACTCTGATTATGTACACATTTCATCTCTTGTGTATATCTGTGTTGAGTGTTGCTGACTTATGACCTTGAACATTATTAATTTTTCTTGGGCTGTGTCTCTCTGCCACGTTCATAGAGTTTTTAAATATTATCATTAAGCAGAATTTGAATTGCAAGTGTCAGTTATATTGTAACAGGATGGCAAAGTGTTGACCAGTCACCAGAGTAGCTGAGCATTGAAGTTTGGAAAGTGCATTATTCTGCCCAGAGGCAGGAATATGATTACACCTCTTTGCGGAGGTGGGGGCGGGGGGGAGTTTTGTTTTTAATTAGAAATTGTATCCTGTTTATACTACAATACTATTTCCAAAGCTGGTGGACATTCCAGCACTGAGGTTAAGCTCCGGAGCTCTGGAGTTCAAACTTTAGTTCTGCCCCTTGCCTCTACATGACACTTGCTTTCTAAGGCTCAGAGCCCTCATCTGTATCATGGGGGTGATCATGGAATGCCACTTAGAGAACTGCTATGGGGAGTAAATGAGGTAATCCATGTAAAGCACTTAACACTGTGCCTCTATTGGAGGGAACACTTAATAAATGGTAGCTATTATTACTATGTGCTTCCAGTACTGGCCTTTAAAAATGCAAGTGATTTGCTTTTTCACAGGTGTCTCTTTATAGGTTATGAACATAGTCTCATCAACTATCATTATGATGTATTTGTACCTCTGATCAAGAGGAAATCATTCTTCACTTTGAGAATGCAAATGTGAAAAGTAGTCAAGTAAATTTATTCCATCCCTATTGTGAGCATTGGCTGATGTTTGGTCACTGGTCACATAAGTCTTTTTTTTTCCCCCCCTACAACCTCAGCAACCTTTTTGTTTTTTTAAGTTGATTTTAAAAAGAGGAAGAGAGAGAGAAACATCGATGTGAAACATCAATCTGTTGTGTCCTGCACTCTCCCTGATAGAGAATTGAACCAGAAATCTGGACATGTGCCCTGACTAGGAATTGAACCCACCACTTTTTGGTGTATGGGGTGATGTTCTTACCAACGGAGCCACCTGGCCAGGGCCACGTAAGCCTTTAACTGAATTTGAATAGTACACCAAACAAAAACATAACTAATCATTACTTGATAAATGCTATGTTATAAATGATTAGAAAAGTAACTTCCAGAGAGCTATATCATGAAATGGAAGAAAATTCCAGCATTTTTTATTTACCTACAGGTCCTTTGACTTTCAAAATTTACATGGAAAACAAAATGATGATAATGTTTAGCTTTTAGAAATTTAGACTGAAAAACTTTAATACAATGTACAACTCTTTAGAAAAACAACATTATTATACACCGAGATAATATCCTTATAAAATCACAACAGTAAAATTAAATGGCTAATATAAATTTCCAGAACAGCCAAAGAGAAAATGAAATGAAATAAAATTTGTGTTATTGGGTTTTCTCATTCAGAGTAAAACTGTTTCTTTTCTGTAATATTTGGAAGCTATAAGAAAGTTTCTCACACAACTGCTTTATCATTTGAATATGCAAAATGTACCTGGAAAATCCTGAGGAAAGAAGGCAAAAGTGAGTGTACTGAGAGATAGAAACCCCTCCCAACCAAGTCGCTAATCCTGCAGTTTGGGGGAGGTTTTGGAGATTTTTCTGAAATCCCTAACGCAAGACTCAGGCAAGGCACTGAGGCTTCTGTATACAATTCCAGAGACATATTCTCTCAGAAAGCAACACAGGTGCACTAAGAAATGTTATCCCCCAGCTGAATTTGAAAAAAAAAAAAAAAGACCTGATGTTTAAAGACACTAAGAAGATTAAAGCATTAGTGTTGTTTTGGGTTTTTTTTAAGTTTCAAAATACTGTGCTCGCTTTGGCAGCACATATACTAAGTTTCAAAATACTGTCTTCCAGATGGTCCTTATTGAGAGTATAGTCCCTTTGTTTTGTATGTATGAGATAAGAAATCCTTAGATTCCCAGTTTGTGACCTCACAGAACATGACTTTTTCCTTCACTCCCTGGGCAAAGCTCCGGTCTGTGGCCCGCAGTGTGGAGTGATGACATGGAGCTGCCTCAGAGAAGTCCCACGCCAAGTCCCATGTGTCAGGAGGAAAGGGTGCAGCACTGGGAGGAACGCTAAATAACAAGCAGTTGTCCATGACTGTCAGTGGGACTCAGCCAGCAGCTACAACAAAGTTCGAGGCATGAAAAGTAAAACCCATCACCACTCCCACCTAGTCAGTCATTGTTCGCTTTGACAGTTACATGGGCCAGAACAGAGGGGAAAGTTTGCTGTTATTTATGTCTGCATAGGAGAAGGTCCGATGGCCAAGCTCTCTGTGCATTTGAGGTGGGACTTCTATCCAAGGAGGTGAGGAGAAGGTGATTTCAGGTAGAACAAAGGGCAAAAGGAAGGCTAGAGGTGGAAGGTGACTTTTTTCAAAACTTCATTCAGTGAGGATCTAATGTAAAACAGTGAGACTATCTCACCTAATAATAGAGTAATTTGGAAAGTGCATTATTCTACCCAGAGGCAGGAATATGATTATTCAAATTAACGACCACTCTGCTACACAAGCCACACCCACCAGCGGATCAGAACAAGTAAGCAAATTAACCCAACAAAGATGGCGGTTAATTTGCATGCAAAGAGGGAAGGAGGAGTGAAGACTGAAGACAGCATAAAAGGAAGAGGGAGGGAAAGTGGAAAGCAAGGTGGCTGCGGCTGTGGCTGCTGGAGGGAAAGCACTGGCAGCACGTGCTGGGCGGGGCGGGGCAAGGTGCCCAGCGGTGGCGGTGGCGGGAGGCAGCAGGGGCGGTGGGCTCGAGGGGTCAGAGGTACAGCTGTGGACATGGTGGGGTGGGCGGGACGGGCCCCACCCTGCCCTGCCCGCAGCAGCAAGTGAGGTGGGGGGCAGGAGAGGTGTCAGTGGTGGGAAGGAAGCCTGCCAGAAGTCTTGCAGGAATATTCCTGCAACAGGTGCCTAGTCTCTATATATAAAAGGATAATATGCTAAGTGTCCAACTGTCCAACCAGTCTCTATGACCTGCACTGACCACCAGGGGGAAGACACTCAATGTAGGAGCTGCCACGCTGCAGCAGCGGTTCTCGGGTAATACACCCCAAAACCAGAGAGGAGGGAGCCCAATTCCTTGTGGAGTCGCACTCTTCCACCTTCGGCCATGAGTTACATTGTTGCTGGGCCCCAAATCTGGTTTACTGCACACTTGCATTTGCACCAGACACGCTATACAACAGCAACTTTGCGGAGTGCCCTCTCGCACTCTGGAATCCCTCAGAGGATGTCAGAGAGGCAGTTTCAGCCAGATCCCTGCAGACCAGATGAGGGACCCCCACAGGGATCTCACTCTGCAGATGCAAAGGAGAAACCATGGGAGGTTGGCTCCAGGGCGTGTCCAGCCCATCTTGGCCAGTCCCGCCCCACCTTCTAATTAATTTCCTTTCAATGTGCACAAATCCGTGCACCAGGTCTCTCATAGTTGATAACACTGTATTATATAAACTTAAAAAAAAAAAAACTTCATTCAGTTCTCTGCTAAAATATCAGCTCCTCAGAGCAGTCCACCCCACTTAGGATAGCCCCATCCATCACTCTACTCTTTTGCCCTGCTTCATTTGTCTCTGTAGCATTTATCACTCACTAAAGTTGTATTATGTAGTTATCTGTCTATCGACTTATTTGCCCATTCATCAGATTTTTATTGATTACCTACTCTGACAGGTCTTTTCTAAGCTCTGAGATGGCAGCACTGAATAAAACATGCCGAAATGCCTGCTCTTATGGAGATTACGTCCGGTTATGAGTGACGAGAAAGATTGGCAAGGAGCAAATAAACAAGTAGAAATTCTGTCAGATAAAACTACGTGCTCTGGAGAAAAAGTAATGCAGGAAAGAAGGACAGGGGGTGGCAGCACGTAGCGAGTGACAATTTAGACATAATCATCAGGAAAAGCCGCAGTGAAAAGAAGACATTTGAACAGGGAGCTGCAGGGAGTAAGGGACAGCACCGGTGCCTACTAGTGTGGGAAGAGGACCGCAGGCAGAGGAAACAAGTGCAGAGGGCCTGAGGCAGGGGGCTTAGTGTGTTCCAGGAGCATAAGAGACACTGGATGAGGAAGGGGAAGCAGGCAGAGTGATGGGTGATGACATCAGATAGATACAGGCACCATGTCATACTGGATTGTTGTAAGCATGTAACTTTGCATGAGATTGAAATCATTGGTGTGAGGTCACAAGATAAAATACAAGACACCAGCAAATTTGAATTTCAGATGATCAATGATTTTTTTAATGCAAGTATATCCCAACTATTGCATGAATCGTACTTATATTTAAAAAATATTTATCATTTAGCCGAAAGCGATTTGGCTCAGTGGATAGAGCAGTGTTTCCCAAACTTCTCTCATGATGAGAATCACCTGGTGGAGTTGTTAAAACACAGATTCCTGAATCCCAACTAAGAAGTGCTAAACTAGGATTTTTGGGAACATATAGGTAAAATTGTATACTTAACTAGTGCTCTAAGACAGATGTTATATACAGAGCACTAAGTTAGGTATGCAATTTTACCTATATGTTCTCAAAAATTCTAGTTTAGCACTTCTTAGTTGGGATTCAGGAATCTGTGTTTTAACAACTCCACCAGGTGATTCTCATCATGAGAGAAGTTTGGGAAACACTGGGATAGAGCGTCAGCCTACAGACTGTAAGGTCCCAGGTTTGATTCTGGTCAAGGGCATTTACATTGGTTGCGGGCACATCCCACGTGGGGGTGGGGGGAGTGTGCAGGAGGCAGTTGGTCGATGATTCTCTCTCATCGATGTTTCTAGCTCTCTATCCCTCTCCCTCCTCTCTGTAAAAAAAAAAATCAATAAAATATATTTTATAAAAAGTATTTATCATTTATCTGAAATTCTAATTTAATTGCACAACCTGTATTTTTAGTGGCTGAATCTGGCAACGCTACATTGCACAGTTTTGAGATGACTGGCATAGTCTGACTTAAGTTTTAAGTCCTGACTTAAACAGGATTGCTGTGGTGCTGAGGTGAAAATAAACAGCAGGGCAATAGTGGAAGCAGGGGGCCTCTTTGGGCATATTGGATAATCCAAGATGAGGAGGCTGAGGTTTTTTAGCTTGACTAGAGCAGTGTTTTTCAACCTTTTTTGGGCAAAGGCACACTTGTTTCATGAAAAAAATCACGAGGCACACCACCATTAGAAAATGTTAAAAAATTTAACTCTGTGCCTATATTGACTATATATAAAGTAATTCTCTTGAATAGGAATCAAATAAACACAAAGAAAGTATTTTATAATTACTTTATTATGAAATATTAAGTAAACAAAATAGTGAAAAATTATAAAATTCTTGTCTTGTCTGCACCTACGGCACACCAGGCAACATCTCAGTGTGCCGCGGAACAGCGGTTGAAAAACGCTGGACTAGAGTGTGAACAATGGGGAAATAATGTTGGAAATGTCTACTGGGGCCAAATCAGAGGGAACATCAGTGTTTTCTTTGATTATAAAATCCGAACTTTTAACTGGTTAACAATTAATCCAAATTATTAACTGGTTTAATAATGCAGAATAATTGTTAACCAATTAAAAGTGCAGATTTTATCATCAAAGCAACAATAATTTCAAGAGAAACATCAAAATTGCTTTATTCAAAGTAATGTCCATTGCTAGCTACACATGTTCCCATCTTTCAGGTAATTTGTGGATACTGTCACAATAGAACTTTTCTTGTTTTGAGGCAGACCATTCAGAGACCCAATTTTCCACTTCTTCGTACGTTTTGAAGTGCTGCTCAGAAAGTGCGTGTGCCATCGATCAGAACAAGTGGTAATATGAGGGAGCAAGGTCTGGTGAATACAGCGGGTGGATTAATTCTTCTCAGGCAAGATCTTTTAACATGTCTTTAACTGATTTTGAAGTGTGTGATGGTGCATCTTCATGAAGCAAATTCACTTTGCCATGTCTTCTGACCCATTCTGGTGGTTTTACAATCAAAGCGTGGTTCAAATTGATTGTTTTCGGTAGCGATCAGTATTAATGGTTTCACCTGGTTTTAGAAGATCATAATACACACCTTCCTGATCCCACTAAACACAGAGCATTGTCTTCTTTCTGAAGCGATTTGGCCTTGCAGTCGATGTTGATGGTTGACCTGGATCAACCAAGATTTTGTGCATTTGGGATTCTCAAAATAAATCCACTTTTCATCGCCAGTCACAATTGGATGCAAAAAAGACTTTCTTTCATGCCGTTTAAGCAGCATTTTACTGATGACTTTTCGGTTTTCCATTTGCCTTTTCTTCAGTTGATGTGGCAGCCATTTTCCTTCCTTTAAAATCTTTCCCATTGCTTGTAAATGATCGGAAATTGTTTGCTGAGCAACATTTAATCTTTCTGCAAGTTGTTTTTGAGTTTGACATGCATCTTTATCCAAAAATGCTTGTAATTGTTGGTTTTCAAATTTTTTCGATTGACCTAGACCAGTGTTTCCCAACCTTCTCTCATGATGAGAATCACCTGGTGGAGTTGTTAAAACACAGATTCCTGAATCCCAACTAAGAAGTGCTAAACTAGAATTTTTGAGAACATATAGGTAAAATTGCATACCTAACTTAGTGCTCTGTATATAACATCTGTCTTAGAGCACTAGTTAAGTATACAATTTTACCTATATGTTCCCAAAAATCCTAGTTTAGCACTTCTTAGTTGGGATTCAGGAATCTGTGTTTTAACAACTCCACCAAGTGATTCTCATCATGAGAGAAGGTTGGGAAACACTGACCTAGACATTCTTTGTCTTTCACATTGAAATCATCACTTTTCAAAGTGTTTAACCATGGTTCACAAGTATCTTGAGATGGAGCATGTTCACCATAAGCTTCCCAAGTATACAATAATTTTCAGCAGCATTTTTTTTCAAATAAAATAATAAATTAAAACTTCCTGCAAATGCTCTTTTTTTGGCACGAAATTCGACATTTTTAAGCATAAAAATATCTACGATGTTAACACCTTCAGAAAATTTGATATATGAAGTTTTGAAGCTTGTTGTCAATACAACAAAATAGTGTACATATCAAATTGCATATATATCAACATATGTGTAACTCCCTCTATTTAAAAAATCCACATTATTTTTTAATTTCTTTAAATTTCTTTATTGATTAAGGTATTACATATGTGTCCTTATCCCAAATCCGCATTATTAACCAGTATACCTATTACATCACTCTTTCCCCGGGCTCCACCTGAGGTCGGTCCTCGGGTTCTCTCTTATGCCACATAGCCCAATTTCTTATGCTACTAGATTATCAAAACAACTCAGACTCCTGAGAAGAACAATCTACCTTCTGAATCACCATCCAAAAAAGGTCAGGGGGGAGTGCAGTGTAAGGATGACCCTACAATGGCTTGAAGATAATGAATCTGCCCTCTTGGCAGTGTCCTTTGACAGACTTGAAAAGCCTCCCTCTTATAAGAGGATTGGTCTCTGCGGCAGGTAAGACGCCTGAGGGAGAAAGGAGACTTTTTGGTGGAAATGCTTTTCTCCTGCTAAATAACCCTCCTCAAGTGTGGGGATCGACCCCAAGTGCTACAAAATAAAAGGCAGCATTGCCTTACTTTGGAGAGACTCTTTGGAGAGGACTCAGGATGCCCAGGCCCAGGCCCTCCTCTGATGTTGCATGAGGTCGGCCTGGAAAAGTCTCCAACCAAAGGGGACAACAGGAAGCTGGAGCAATGGAGGGGTAGAGGATGCTGAAAGATCAGGGCATACTCCCGTGTCCTCTGTTCGCGTGTTGTCAGTATCTTGGTGCAGACTCTCCACTTGCTATGAAAGGCCATGTTTACAAAGCAAATATTTAGCACCTAATCAGGAGAAAACTTTCTTTTTCATATGATTCTGCCAGAAAAAGCAAAACCCTCCCTCCCTGAGGTCTGAGTATTTTTGTGCAAACTGAGTATGTGCATACTGAGGTCAGAGTATCTTCCCTTCCCGCCCTCTGCTCTTCACCCAGCGCCAACACCCCTAACAGGTCTCTGAGTTTAAATTGCCACCGTGGGCCTGTAACTTAGGGTTGGAAACCCCGATCCAGTAAAATAACAACCGCTATATATGCTGGGCCAGGCATTATGGAAAAAGCCTTTATATTTATTGCCAGATGCAACCCCCTAACTCATATAGCACTCTCTTCCTAAGGTGGGAAACAGTCTCAGAGAAGTTAGCTGATTGCCAGGGTCATGCAATTACTAGATGAAAGTGCCAGAATTCAACTCATTCCAGAGTCTGACTTTTTAACCCCTTTGCCTCAAATTTTATATATTTTCTTTGTTGCTATCTGATGCTCAGAACCCACCCATTTCTCCAAAAGACAATTCTCCAAAAAAAAACAAGTTTGCCAAAAGCTAATTTGTCAACTTATCACTTCACCAAAAATTCCCACAAACATTTTTAAGAGTGTATAGCTAGCTATCCAGGGTGCATAGTTGGTTTCAGTAGATTTTTGAAGACTTTCCTCCAAGGTTTTCGTTTTGCTGTATTCAGCCTGCTGAGCAGAAGGGGAAGGCCTGCCCCACCACAGCAGCTCTACTCTCCATCCTGCCTGCATCCCATCTTCATCAACACCTGCATGTGGGTCCTAAGCTCTTGGCACTGCGGCTGCTGGTATTTCATCCCTAAGTACAGTCGGTGTCAGGGGCCATAGTGAAACTAGACTATATTGGACTCCCTGCCTTTGGCCAGGTGCTCCAGTAAAACAGAGAGAGAGAGAGAGAGACCACCAAAGAGTAATAGAGATATCCCACTACCTTATCATCTGCATTTGTAAATACTTCATCACTTCCCTCCCACAGCAGACTATGATTCTTAAGGGCAGGGGCTCCTTTTCGCTTTTGTACCTCCAGCACCTAACACAATAATTCTCTGATTGTTGGGTGACCATAACTGTTGCATTGAGACCAGGAAGCTTTGAGTGTGAGAAGGGATTCTACCTCAATGGGGTACTAAACCAGGACTATCTGATCAGTATAAGTCATGGGAACTCTATCTATACTAACTCTCAAATATTGATTGGATGAATAAAATCTCTGCGCCCTGATTCCATGGAAAGGCTAATGATACAGATCTTGACACAGCGAGCACTCCATAAATATCTGTTGAATTGAATTAACACATCTTGTTAAAATGCTCACACGGTTGAGGCCAAGGATGTTGTTATGCAATGCCATGGGAACTTCAGGATCTGATACAATGATCAACTACTCCCTACCTGGCTCCAACCAATCGGTAGAGCCCACAACCCCAAGTCTTTTAGCCACCATGATTAATAATAGTTCCCCTACATAGCCCGTCCCCTGGAAGTCATCAGGGAGTTGGGTCTAGAATACTAACTCACCTGTGATTCCACGCTTGGCATCATTTCCTCGATTAATAAACCCTTACTTTCTTGGCTGCAAAAATAAAAAAACTGTGCTAATACAGATGGAACATGTTCATTGTGAATGAGGATAAAAATGATAGTACAAACATAACCTAGCAAACTCAGCTCTTCGCCACCTACCTCTCCAGCCTCCTTTCTTACTATACTCCTCTGGGTACCTTCTACTCCAGCCATGCAGACTTGCTCACCCTTCCAAGGTCAGGTTTTTTTCATTGTATAATTCTGTGCCTTTGCACATGCTGTTCTCCCTGCACTTGTCTTTCAACCCCCAATTTAGTAGCTAATTCCTCTAGAAGACTTCTAAGCCTCTCAGGAAGATTTAAAGATTCCCTCCTTTGAAGTCTTACAGAATGTTCTTATCTCTCCCTATTTAGGGTTATAACCTCTATTCTTACCTATTTACCCCTTTGTTGTTGAGCATTCCCAGGAGCTGTGCCCAATCCCCCTCTGAATCCATGGTGCCTAACAAAGTGCTTGCACACAATAGGGACAACATAAGAATTCAATGATAGATTGGAGGAAATTCATCGTATGGAGCAGTAAGAGTGTAATAATAGCTGAAGAGTGTAATAATAGCTGGAGAGTGGAGTATGTATACATATATATGTATACATACATATATATGTATACATACATATATATGTATACGTATACATATATATATATATATATGCATATGCTTTTATTGATTTTTTTTTTAAGGGAGAGAAAAAAAATCAATGTGAGAAAGAAATAGTGATTGGGGAGCCTGCAACCTGGGCATATGCCCTGACCAGAAATTGAACCAGTGACTTTTTCGTGCATGGGATAGCGCTCAACCAACTGAGCTATATCAGCCAGGGCAGGAGTGTGTCACTTTTTGAGAAAAGATAAAGCTAGCAAGATAGGTTAGATTCAGATTGGGAAAGGTCTGAGAAGCCACGAAGAGAAGTTTAGACCTTGTCCTGCAGGCTTCTAAAAGCCTCTGAAAGTTTATTGTTTGTAGGGTGAAAGAATATGTGCTGTGGAACAATGGTTCCTAGTAATATAGAAGCTGTGTAGCTATCCAAAAGCTTTGTTGGGAGGCATTTTTCCTATTGAGGTGAGAGATAGCAAGTAAATGAACTATGACAGAGATAGTTCAGATGGCCTTAAGAGATGAATGGGGAGTAAAATCAGGAGTCTTCACAGCTAAATCATTGGGCAAAACAGTGGAGTAAAGGAACTGAGGAGAACCCTAATGTTTTCAGCCTATAAGTATGACAGGCAATAGTGCCATAATCATGAGAGGGACACTCAGGAGAAAAGCGTGTTTGGTGGCAGGACTGGAGTTTTCTGAAGAGCGATTTCTGTTCTGGATATACCTGGAGGTTCCCAAGAGACCATTGTGTAGTGGGATCTGCTTGTGTAAGAGATAGTTGTTTGGAAATACAACTGCGGAAGGGAACTAGGGACAGGCAGAGGATGGCCAGAGGAGTGGATGAGGTCCTCCAAGGAGAGCGTCCACTGCAAAGGCACAATGGGCTGTCTCCAGACCACTAGGGAACATCAACAGCAGGCGTGAGCCTCTTGGAAAGGCACTTGGGAGATTTCCTTCCTCTGAAATGGCAGTGAGGCTGCCCGTGTCTCTGCAGCGGCCTATCCTCAGAGTCCTCTGGGCTACCTCATGGGTAGAGAGGTAGTCCTCAGCTACCTCAGGGGCAGCTCACCTAAGGGGAATAATTCTTTCAGTCTGCCATCTCTCAAAATTGTTTTTCTGTTTACTAATAATATTCAGGCACAAAAACTCTGGCTCACAAGCTTGGATTTAATGTGATGGAAATCCATATTCACCTCGAACAGGCTGTTTCCGATAACAGATATTTATTTGATCAGACTCCATCATGCTCTGAGCTCTATCCCTGCACACAAGAACAAAGGCTTCGCCCAAGGTTCTTTTTCTATGTGTTTTTTATTGAATTTAACAAATTCAATTTTATTGAATTTATCGGGGTGACATTGGTTAATAAAACCTTACGGGTTTCAAGCGCACAACTCTATAACACTTCATCTGCATACTGCATCATGAATCTGTTTTTGTTCTGCTTTTTTGCTTAATCCCTTCACCTTTTTCACCTAGCCCCAAGTCCCCTCCCATCAGGCAGCTGTCAGTCTGTTCTCAGTGTCTATGAGTTTGATTCTGTGTTGTTTCTTCGTTTATTCTATTCTTTGGATTCCACCTACAAATGAGATCATATGGTATTTGTCTTCTCTGAGTGGCTTACTTCGCTTAGCATAAGGTTTTGAAGACCATTGTTCAGGTCCTTCAGTCCCCAGAACATAGTAACCACAAAAAGAGACAAATTAAAAATTAATGCATGTTCTGTACTAAATGTCTTTTAGTCAAGGATATTTATGTAGATAAAAAAGCAAGAGAGAAGGGGAAGATTTTGTTGCTAACATTTTTCTTTATAATTATTAGGTGGGGCAAATTGGTGAAGAAAATGGGAGGGGGGGAGAGAAGGAGAGGTAGGGCAACTGAGACAAAAATAAAGGCCTGCATTCAGAAAGCAAGGAAATGCAGAGATACGCTGTGCAGACAAATGAGCACTTCATCGCACGGTAGGCAGCACACAGGGAAGTCTGGAGTACTTCAGGGCGAGGAGCAAAAGCACATCTACCTGAGGCAGGTTCACCCAGAGCCTGGCCAGTCCTGACTTGAATAATGAGGCTGTCTGGACCAGCCAGAGGGCAGTGGCAGAGACTCGTGTAACAAAACCAGAAAGTTTTGGGCTTATCTATCATCCACACAAAAAAAGAAAAAAAAATGAGGCTTCCTGTACATTGAAATTTTGTTGTGGCCATGGGGTAGTTCTCTGCAGCTGCTGTGTTGTGCTTACCAGCAAAGGAAACATGTGTTTCCTAGTTAGAAGCAAATTAACATGCCAATAATCAAATAAAGCCACGCCCCCCCTCCCACCTTCGAATACACAAAATCACAATTGCTGAACCCTAAAAGGAAACAAACTAATTTTTTAGTGACCTATAAGATCTTTCCTAATGAATTAGAAGCATATCTCCATATCTTCTAAAACTATTAAATTATCACAAACCCTAACTATGGAGAAGCTTTTCAAATCAAGCCCGAAGCAAACAAAGATACATTTGGTTCAAGTCATGCTTCAGAAAATATACTACTATGCTATTTTAAGGAGATAACTAAAACGTTGTGGATTAAGTCCATATAGAAAGCAGCATATGCATATCTAGAATGAGGAATTGGTTTAGTGTTAAAACATATTATGTGTGAAACAGACTGGCTGTTGGCAAGTTCGATCAGTTGATAGAGTTTACAGAGCAGCAGAGCCAAGATTAGGGCTGTGATGGCCGCATGGGCCAGCGGGTCACTGTTGTGTTTGAGACCATGAGCCAAAGAACCACCAAGAGACCACCTCCCATGAGGTGGCGCTGATTATGTCAAAGGACATAATCCATTCCAAAGTACAGAGCCCGCTGGGTTCCCCAGCACACTGGGTTGTGACACTCACGGTTCATTAGAATCACTCAGGGGAGCTATTTCAATCTACAGAAAACACATCCTCACCCAGAGATTCTGATCTAGTGGCTGGAAGGGGTTGTGCATCCCTGGTGTCTGTTTATGAACGCTCTTCAGGTGGTTCCAATGGGCAGTCACCACAAGAGCCTTAGCCAGTCCTCGCTCGAGGATGAGTCCCCTCCCCACCCCCCCTTCACCTTTCTTCCTGGGTCAGGGAAAGCATGAATACCCCTCTCTCCCAACGGTCTGCAGATGGTGACAGCTAGTCACGCTGTAAGCTAAGAGAGCCGGTGATTGTCTCTAAGTGAGGTGTGACGCAATTTGATTTGTATTTAGGAAAATAGCCATGTGGACAGGACAGCAGAAGGACTGATGAGGGAAAGCCTCGGGGTCAGGACACCAGTTGGGCACCTGAGCAATGTCAGCTATCAAGGTCATGAGGGAAG
The DNA here is from genome assembly GCF_964339955.1 of Pipistrellus hanaki. Lineage (NCBI taxonomy): Eukaryota > Metazoa > Chordata > Mammalia > Chiroptera > Vespertilionidae > Pipistrellus > Pipistrellus hanaki. The sequence continues at coordinate 41,291,346 of NC_140509.1, forward strand.
GAGGCCGGGGATTGGAGGATATGAAAGTCTGAAAATATGGTTGAGACTGAACCAACACAAATTCATTCACTGTGTCAGGCAGGGCGAAGGCAAGGAAGAAAATGCAGACAGAGAATAAAAATACAAGATGGGAAAATGAAATTAAGAGTGATAACATTAGCCGAAACCGGTTTGGCTCAGTGGTAGAGCGTCAGTCTGCAGACTGAAAGTCCCAGGTTTGATTCCGGTCAAGGGCATGAACCTTGGTTGCGGGCACATCCCCAGTAGGGGGTGTGCAAGAGGCAGCTGATTGATGATTCTCTCTCATCGATGTTTCTAATTCTCTAACCCGCTCCCTTCCTCTCTGCAAAAAATCAATAAAATATATTTAAAAAAAAAAAAAAAAGAGTGACAACATTAACTGAAAAGACCAGCTGACTTGGGGAAGTAGCCAGAGCTCCATCCACCTGGAGTGCTTGCCCCTCCTTTCTCACCCCTGGCTCTGGAAGGGTTCCCCGGAGCTGACACTAGACCAGGTACAATGGGCTTGTGCTGCAATCATTTCTGTTTATTTCTAGACTCTGAGTTGCTGAAGAGGAGGGACTGGTATTGTTCTTTTTTCTTAGTCCTAGCCCCTAGCACATAAGCACACAATAGGCACACACACGTTTTTCCTAAAAGGAGGAGTGACATGATGGAATTAGGTACAACCTCGCTGGAAATCTCACTGCCACAAAGTCAACCTTATGACAAAGACTGTTGTTTCACATGAAAAGGAGTCAGAATGCCTTCTTCACCTGGACTGCAAAGGGCTGTCCATTACTCCAAGGACATCCTTGGGGAGGCAGTGTTTCCGGGGAAAGGGTTTCAGGCGTGAGGCATCTCAGGTTTGGGTGCAATCGATGCTTCCCGGGACGGGCAATGTGTGGGAGGATGCCGGGAATGGGGGCTGAGAGTGAAGCCTACGTCTGTCCTTGTCATGGGCACGGCGGGAGTGGGGTTGACAGGGGACATGGTGGAGCCTGAAGTGAACTCACTAACATAACCTAGGGAATTGGGGGGGAAATTCAACTCAACAACAGAGAGAATGCTCTGAATGGGATGCACTAGCTACAGAGCCAGGCATTTCCTTCCAGATCGCTTTTCAGATCTCTCTGCAGCATCCTGAATACGATGAATTAACCAGTCCTTCAATAGCAATCGGTTGTCAGTCAGCTAGCTGCCTTCTGCCTACCGGACAGGAATCCACCAGCGTGCAACCTGAGGGGTGACCCAGAGCAGGGTGTGTCTCACCTCACTGTGCCTCAAGCTTCATCCCTACTTCTCCAGACAGATGCTTTCTAGGTCGTGTGATCTCTCCTGTACCAAGAAATTTATCATGTCGGCTACAGTTATATTTTCCACATAAACTCTTCCTGTGCGATTTTATATGGTGAGCCATCTCCACCTCACCCCACCCCCACCCCACTGCAGTGTTTGGGGGGGGAGGGGGGAGTGTATTGCCAGTTAGAAGGAGGGTATCCAGCTGTCCTTGTAGGCAGTGCTTGCAGGGTTCATTTTCACATTTCTCTTTGGCTCCAAGTGTTAACTCCCAGCTCTCAGGAGTTGAGGGTGGATTTTCCTTTCCATATCTGTGACAGCGTACTCACTGTCCCTGCCCTGCAGGTTTTCCTCTTCCCTTTCTTATTTCCTGCATAGCAAAAGACAGCACGGTTCTGTGCTGCTCAGTGTCTGCGGCCGCTGCTGTTGACAGCTGGATGGTGGGAGCAGGGGCTGAACAGAAGAAAAAGGGAAGAAGCAGACAATAAGAAAAAGGACTCCTGAGACAAACGGGAGTAGTTTTGGAAAGAACTCACTGCCTCCTGTTGTCTGCCATGAGCTTTGGTTTTCAGTGTCTTGAACTCAGTTACCTCCTTTTTTATTAATTCTGTGAGCCTGAATCAGCTGTAAAATTGCCTGATACATGTGTAAGCATTCTACCTGCAAAGCCTTGTTTTGGAAATGAAGCCATTACCAGAAAGCTCAATTAAAACTGAGAGGATGGATTTAAGCTTTGAGAGGGGGATCCTATATAATAAAGATGTAGTATGCAAATTGACCCTCATACCCTCAAAAGATGGCTGCCTACTACCAGGCCGGCAGGAGGGTTCATGAGGAATGACCAAATGACTGAATAGCAGGCTGCGTGGGGTGACCAGGCGGTGGGAGGGGGGAGGGGGCATGAGGGGTGACCAGGCCAGCAGGGGGGAACAGTTGGGGGTGACCAGGCTGGCAGGAGGCATGCCAGGCTTGGGGGGGGGGGGGCAGTTAGAGGTGACCAGACCAGCATGGGGCTGCAGTTGGGGGTGACCAAGCTTGTAGGGGGGGGGGGAAGTTGGGGGCAATTAGGCTGGCGGGGGGGGGGGAGGAAACAGTGAGGGGTGACTAGGCCAGCAGGGGAGGGCAATTGGGGGCAACCAGGTCAGCAGGGAGGGGGTAGTTGGGGGCAATCAGGCAGGAAGGTGAGCGATTAGGAGCCAGAGGTCCAGGATTGTGAGAGGGATGTCCACCTGCTGGCAGTCAGACATCCTCCAAGGGGTCCGGATTGGAGAGAATGCAGGCTGGGCTGAGGTGACCCCCCTCCCTGTGCATGAATTTCTAGTATTAACTATGAATGTCCAGAGCCGTGCCCTCTATCTTACCTGAAAGAGTTCTGGGCTTTTTCTGCCTGCGTCACAGAGGCTGTGGGAGGAACCTCAGTGCTACAGAAAGAGTGGAGAATAGATACGTTATGTGAGGAGCAAGGAGCAAGGGACTTTCTCCCTTCCCATCCTCCCCCTCCCCCCCCCCACCCCCGTTAGGAGAGGGGAGGAGACAGATGGGAGGGGAGACAAAGAGGAAGAGAATTTTTAGAAATTCTCTGTACTTTTTTTAAAAATACGTCTTTATTGATTTCAGAGAGGAAGGGAACAGGAAAGAGATAGAAATATCAATGATGTAAGTGAACCATTGATTGGCTGCCTCCTGCACACCCCCTGCTGGAGATCAAGTCTGCAACCCGGGCACGTGGCCTTGACCAGAACTTTTGAGAGTTGTTGGGAAGGAGGCAGAAATGCCCCCAACCTTTACTCCACAGCTCCAACTTCCCAGCTAAGAAAACAGCACAGCTGGGCCTGTTTCCGCCCATGGGGACCAAAGAGTCTGCCTTATCCTCACTCTGTGGCAGGCAGTTAGACAGACAGGACATTGGGCCAGGTATAGAAGGTCACCAGGGCAGAAAGCCCCAGGTGCCTAGCAACTGGGAAAACAAGAACCTTGTCCCAGCGTAACCTTTCCTTCCTTCGCTTATTGCTGCTCAAGAGGTTTAGACCCCAAGAGGGGGAAGGAACCAGGAGACTGGAGAATAGCCCTGGAAAGCATTAAGCCCCCGGGCCGTGTCTCTCCCCCCCCCCCCCCCCCGCACCTCCCAGGCCGTGTCCCTCCTCCCCTCTCCCCCCCACTTCTCCCCCCCACCCTCAGCTTCCTCAAGAAAGAGGTGGGAACTCTTCTACTCTATGGAATGTCATTTTATTATAGTCAAAACAGCCACAGCAATCCTACCCCACACTAACCTCATCCCCACAAATGGCCCAGGGAGCCTTGAATGTTCCCTGAGGTCCAGGGTCAAGTTTTAAGTGCCCAGTATTTAAAATGGTATGCACCACGACCTCTGTTAAACTCTGTGAAATATATACACAGAGAGAAGATTATTAATATAATCAGCGTCTACATTAGAGCTATTCTTACTTTCTCCGTCAAATAAAACATTTCTGTTTTCCCAATTTTCAGCCATAAATCATTTGTAACTTTTAGGATCAGAAAACTTCTATTTTAGTTGTGAAAATAATTACAAGTTACAAGTCCTTGCTCTGCCCCTGATTACCCAAGGGCAATAGCCTCATCAAGCCTTGGTTTTCTCATCTATAAAATGAGAAGGCTGTGTGTAATACCTTTTGAGCTAAGGTCTCATTCAACACCCATATTCTGGAAATCTGGGAGACATCTTGATTATAAGTTAAACTAATTTAGCCACAAGAGACTATAAACCTTACAAACTTTTAGGAGTCCAATTATATTTATATCTAACTTGACAGGAAAAAATAATTAAACTTGGCTTGACCAGAGAAAATATATATATTTGCTCTCTTTTATTTGTTATACAAAGTCTCCTTTTTTTTACTGGACTCAGAGGTAGAGGCTCTCAGAGAGGACAGTCTACATCTCTTCGCAGTCTGTTCCTGGCGTTTTTCTTTGGCCTCCCGCATTCTCTCAGCCAAAAGTTTAGCATATCCTTCGGCCTCTTCCTTGCTCTTCTTAGTACGTTGTTTCTTCAGAGCAATACGCCTGCATTTTTGTGTTGCAGGAGGCATGAAGGAACAGGAGGCTGGGTGCTCTGGCGCTAGGTTTCTTACCTCCTTTGCTTAGAGGCTTTCTCGCCTATTTGCAGACATCATCTTCTTTAGAGAGATTGAAAGGTTTTCGGATTATGCCAGCTCTTTTGGCCCCCGGTGACGAGACACAGTGGTATCAATGAGACCGGGACTATCTTTCTGCCCCCCCCCCTTTTTTTTTTTTTACAATGACCACGTTGAGAACACTGAGACTGCATTCCACAGATTTGCTTTTTATCTCTCCAGTTCTCCCTGGTCTGTAACAGGAGTGTCCCTGACTCAGAAGCAGGCGGACTTTGTCCTGGGTCAAGACACCCTTGTTGCCGAAACCGGTTTTGCTCAGTGGTTAGAGCATCAGCCTGCGGACTGAAAGGTCCAGGTTCGATTCTGGTCAAGGGCATGTACCTTGGTTGCGGGCAGATCCCCAGTAGGGGGTGTACAAGAGGCAGCTGAATGATGATTCTCTCTCATCGATGTTTCTAACTTTATGTATCTCTCTCTTCCTCTCTGTAAAATATCAATAAAATATATTTTTAAAAATAAAAACTAAATAAATAAAATACATTTCATTAAAAAAAAAAAAGACACTCTTGTTTGTTGTTCCCACCACTGATTCAAACCACATAACCCTTCCATTCTTCACCCAGAGCATCAGCATCAACTTCTGCGGCCATACGCTTCTCATTAAAGGCATGAAAATTTGTGTTCATCACCCACTTCAATGAGTTTCTGGCAGCCTGTGCCTGGGAAAGAGATGTTGAGCTTCATCCTGTGGCAGCCGACAGCCTCTGAGGTGCCACAAAAAGAACAAGAAAATCGTTTTATATACAAATAGAGGCCGGGTGCACAGAATTCATCTTCTGGGGAGAGTCCCTCAGCCTGGCCTGTGCCCTCCCACAGTCTAGGAGCTCCGTGATTGATTGCCCCAAAGAAGGAGGCCCCACCCACCAGCCACAGCCTGCCTGTCAGCGGCCTGGGCGTCCCTCTGCAGGGAGATCTTGGGGTGGTGGCCAGCCCCCAACCAATCACATTGCACCTGCCAGGGCTGGCCTAGTGCCAGTGGGTATCATAGTGAAGTCATCCAGAAGGTCATTCTGCTGTTCTGTCATTTGGTCGATTTGCATATAATGCTTTTATTATTACAGGTTCTGTTTTCTCTTTTGGAGAACTTAATTGCCCTTTCATTTGTCAGACTTTGTTAAGGGCCTGTTATGTTCCAGGAACTCTTGTCAACCATAATCTCTATAACAGTGCACACTTCTCTAAGGTTGGTATACTAGTTAAGGCAATGTTAGCTATTGTAACAGCTAAAGACCCAGCTATCAGTAGCTTCTCCAGAGATGTTCATTTTACACTCGCTTGAAGACCAAAATGGGTATTCTTAATTGGGGTAGAGGATGTGCCCTTAAAAGTAATTATTTCGGGCCAAAACCGGTTCGGCTCAATGGATAGAGCGTCGGCCTGTGGACTCAAGGATCCCGGGTTCAATTCTGGTCAAGGGCATGTACCTTGGTTTCGGGCACATCCCCAGTGAGGGATGTGCAGGAGGCAGCTGATCAATGTTCCTTTCTCATCGATGTTTCTCTCTATCCCTCTCTCTTCCTCTCTGTAAAAAATCAATAAAATATGTTAAAAAATAAAATAATCCTCTAAAAAAAAAAGTAATGATTTTGGAGCTAAGTCTCTCCTGCCTATAAACACTGATTTTATTAGGTCACAGTTCTAAACTGCCTTAACCTGGCAAAGGGGTTGGGGTTTTATGAAGGGCCAGTATGATAAGTTGTCCTCATAACACCTGCTCATAGTCCATTGTCTGTCGTCGGTCCCATGGCCTTCCATCACTATAGAAAAGGCTGGAAAATGCAGTCTCACTGTGTGGTAATTACCTGTCTTTGTCTCAACAGGCTTTATCCCCATTTTGAAAATGTGGAAGCTGAGGATTAGCAAGTGGCAGTTTCAGAATTTGAACCCAGCACCCTTCACTGCCACACAAATGGCACATTCCCATAACAGCCAATGGATTGTAATTGTGAATGCTGTGATGGTGATAAGGGAAGCAAAAGTGGATCCTGAGGGGAGGACAGTAGCCTTGCCTGTTGAAAGGTTGTGGGGAACAGAGGATCAGAGAGGTTAAGTAGCCAGCAGAAGGGGGCAGGCCCTGCAGGCAGAAGGCATGCATGTGTGTAAGTCTGCAGGCAGGACAAAGCCTCCAGAGGAAGCGCAAGTTGCTCCGTGGGGTCAGTTATCTGTTACTAAAGCAATCAAACTGTCTATAGCCAGCCGGAAAGTAGATTATGTCTGTGGAATATTACAATATTTCTTAGATAGTCCAATTGTTAGATTGCTTGTCATTTTTACTTTTTTGCATAAAATTGAACTTTATGGTTTTCTGATAATAAAATTATTTCATCTATGCCATGTTCCTACTCACTAAGCGTTCACTAAGATGTACTCTGTGTTACAGCTATATACTTTGATTAAAGCAGTTACAGATTCATCTATAATTCCAGATTCAAATAACTGTCTTGATCAATTTTTACTATCCATACTTTTTTTTTTTTTGATCCATTACCCCATTTCTCCATAACAGCTAAGACAATTTGCAATCCCTGGCATTTTGCTCTATGTAGAAGTGCTAACTATATGTTTAAAGTTGTGCACATCAGCCTGGCTTGATCTCTGTTATTCTTCATTATTTGCAGCCTGATTAAAATCATGAGTTACTGATGTATAACTATTTTCAAGATTGTCATCCAAATTATGTAAATAATGAGACCCGTAATTAGCTCTCTTCTTTGATGAGCTTCTGCTCAGATTCGAGGTGTGTTCATCTATATTTATCAGGTTCAAGGGGTGCTGATCTCCCAGACAGGAGGTGAGCCTTCCCGGAGAAGAGATGTCAGCATCCTGACCCAGGGCCTGGCCACCAGCCCAGCTCACATGCTCACCAGTCCTTAAGTCTGAACAATTCTTTTAAGAATTGCAAACAGTTGAATCTTGTTTCTCCTAACTACTTTCCGGGATTCTAAGTGTGAGCACCTTGCTTCTTTTTCCGTATTCTTTCTATCTCTGCCAGGAAAATCAGATCCTTCTAGACAAATGTGTTTCTCGCCCTCACTTGAAGATAAGAAAGCAATTAAGCATTTGCTCTTCATAAGCAGGGGCCCTTCTCTCCAGCAGGATGAGAGCTAAGGCTTCCAGGCTGCCCCCTGGAAGGACCCAGTCATAGGTGCTGCCCCTGGCGGCATCGCTGTGGGATGACCTCCGTTTAACTTGAGTTTGAATCCTGGCTCTGCCACCTGTGAGCTTCAGGGCAGTTCATCTCTCTGAGTTTCAGGTTCCTCATTGGGAAACGGGTAATAATATTCACCTCACAGGTTTGCCATGAGAACTAACAGAAGCTAAGGTATGTCAGATCCGCAGTGTTCCTCGGAGAAGTGGGGTGTGCAACGTTACACACCCAGACTCTGGACCAGAACTCTACTCCACCAGTTTTCAGTGACCTTGAACAACTTAATCCCTCTAGGTCTCAGCTTCTTCATCTCTAAAATGGTCATGGAGATAGCACCTGTCTCATTGGGTTGTTCCGAGAATTACACGTGAGCACTTATTGCTGAGCTGGGTACCCAGGGGATACTGTGTTCTTAGCTACTACCATTCTGGCCCAGTGCTGACAGATGATAAACACTCGGGAAAGTTCATTCCTTCCCTTCCCACATCTTCCTCACAGAGGCCCCAGTGGGCCCAGTGGTGGTGGGGGCTTGCTGCCACCTCCCCAAAGCTGGAGGGTGGCGGGTTGGAAGTAGTTAGAGGACCATATCCAGCATGGCTAGAGGTGAACCTGAGGAGGGGCAGGGAAGGATTAAAGAAGACAGACAAGCCGAAACCGGTTTGGCTCAGTGGATAGAGCATCAGCCTGGGAACTGAAGGGTCCCAGGTTTGATTCTGGTCAAGGGCATTTACCTTGGTTGTGGGCACATTCCCAGTAGGGGGTGTGCAAGAGGCATTTGATCGATGATTTTCTCTCATTGATGTTTCTAATTCTCTATCCCCCTCTCTTCCTCTCTGTAAGAAATCAATAAAATATATTGAAGAAGAAGGAGGAGGAGGAGGAGGAGGAGGAGGAGGAGGAGGAGGAGGAGGAGGAGGAGAAGACAGACGAGAGAATACAGTTGGGGCCAGGTGGATCACTGCCTGGATGAGGAAACAGTGACCCAGTCTGTAAGCCGGAGTTTTGTTTTATCATCAGAGCACACAAAGCAAAACAAGGGGAGGGGTCAACATGTTTGTAATGTTCTTGCTAGTCTCCTTACTCAAGCCTTATTTTGGCAGCACTTGCTGCACCTCCCACAGCCCATTAGCTTTCTAGAAAGAAAAAAGGGAGGATCATAAGGTCAAGCTTAATTATGCTAAGAGTGCTCTGCCCTCCAAGCTGGGACCTGTTTATGGCCCTGCCACAGGTCAGTCCCAGGCTTGACCCTATTGCCGCTCCCTACAAACACTCCCTGCTTGGTTTTTCCTGTTGTGATTGACTGTTGAAGCTGGGGTCATTTGTGGATTTTTTCACTTGACTTTTCCACCCCTGCCCATCGCCCCAGTGTCGAAGCCCAAAAAGCCTCAGCCACTGATAGGACTTTTTAGGAAATCTGAGTGAGGGCGGACCTAGTTCACTCAATATCTTTCGTTTTGCTTGTTTGTTTTTTCATCTCACAAAGTACCCTTTGAGGCTCAGGATAGGTCAGCCACCAAACAATATTGACTCTGTGACACTGTGGATTCCATGAAACCAAGACCTGAGTGCATGGTGGGAAGGTATCTTCCCCAGCAAAGTGCTACCAAAGTGAGTGGCGATTGGTTGCATAGAAAGAAGAGAGGAGCTGTAGGGTGATCATGAGACAGACCAGAGAGAAAACCAGGGAAGGCTTCCTGGAAGAAGAATCTTGAGCTGGACTTTAAAACAACATATATAGCACCTAAGGGAAAAGAGAAGCTATCCGGTCAGAAGGAGGAACCTTATTCACATTGGGCATTAGGTTTTCATGCCAAATATCTCACATTTAGGAATGGAATTCCACAAATCCCATGAAGACAGAAGTAGGTTAGTGGTTGCCAGGGGTTGGGAAAGGGGTGGGACTGCTTGTGGGTAGTAAATTTATTTTGGGGGTAAACAAAAATTCTAACATTAAATAGTGGTAGTGGTTGCACAACTCTATGAATATATTAAAAACCACTGGGCTGTATATTTTAAATGGGTTAATTTTATGGTATGTGAATTCTATCTCAATAAAGCTATTATTTTAAAAATAGGAGACAGGAGTCCTAATAGAATCCTATGGTGGTGAGGTCTCGGTTCTGCTGTTCCCTTGGGCCTTGGGACTGCCAGGAAGCAGATGTGCTGTTGATACAATGCCACAAACCATGAGGACAAGCACAAATATTAACTGATGATAATGTTGTTGTTGTTTTTTTTTTTAATCCAGCTCAATTGTTCTCAACAGTGTGTGTTATGTCCCAAGGGACATCTGGCAATATCTGGAGCCGTCTTTGATTGTCACGACTTATGGGGGTTGGGGGACATTGCTACTGGAACATGGTAGAGGCCAGAGATGCTGCTAAACATCCCACAATATAGCAAACAACTCCTTGAAAATTTTTTTTTTTTTTACCTAGCCCCAAATTTTAATAGTGCAAGGTTGAGGAACCGGATCTAGCAGAAATTCTGCAGGGTCCTCTTACCACCCCTGTTTGACTACAAGTTTAATTTCAAGGCACTAAAATGAGTATCTGAAACAATTCAAAAGTGTTTTTTTTTTCCCAAAGACATTTGTTCTATATATAAATGTAGCAATAACATCCCACTTTCAATTTGTTTCAGACCCATAAGGAAAAGAGGCTTTTCCTGTAATTTCCTGGTTTATTCCTCTTTTGAAAGCAAAACTTGGCAAAATCTTTGCAGGAACATGGTATTTTCACTAAATTAAAAAGTGTGTATGTTCAATCCTTTGAAATTTCCTAGGTATACCTCTAGGCACAAACACACTTTACTTGCCTGAACAACAACAACAAAACATGTTGTTTTTCCCCTTAAAACAAAATTTTGAAGAAAAATATCTTATTGAAAAAACAGAGTGTGCTTATCATCAAAGGGATGCAGGCCAGGAGGGGGGTCTAACAGCCTGAACTGGTGGAGGGAAAGGATCTGAGCTTTGAGTCTGTCTGAGTTTGATTCTCAGCTTTGCCTTTGCCAGCTGTTTGGCCTTGGGCAGGCCACTGCTCTCTCTAAACCTGTTTCCTCTCCAATAAAAATAGAATCTAATGCCCCTAATTCCAGGTTATTGGGAGTTCAAGGAGACCTTGCATTGGTGGCATCAAGCCAATGCTCAGTGATGTCCCCGGGCCATACAGTAGCCTTTGCTTTGGTCCAGTCTAGACCATCCACCCACCCCTGGCCACATCACTATCACCTCCCACCCAGACCTTAGGAAATACAGGACCCCTCTGCTCCTTTACAGGCACCAATGGTACTTTCTAGATATGTCATTAAGGAAATGGGTTTGCCATCAGGGGTGATTGTTCATTGCCAGGCCTGGAGCAGTCGTGGTTGGTAATGGTTTCTGTCACCTTCAAGGCCTGGCATCTTGAGATACCACAATAGCCCTCCCTTTCTCTGTGGTCCACAGGTGTCCCCCGCTACCTGTGCTACATCTGCTCTCAACCCACATGCATGGTGACTCCAGGCCCCCTGGGGAGTGCCTTCAGGACAAGGGGCATTAACACTTGTGGAGCACCTACCATAGTGCTAGACCTATGCCAGGCATTTCACATAATCATCTCAGTATAATTCTCTGCATGAAGTGATTGTGGTCAAAAGCATGACCTTTAACAGTTGCTTGATGATGTGCCAGCACAGTGCTCAGCACTTGACATGGATTTTAATTTGAAAACCAACATATGAAGAAGGTATTAATATTATCCCCATTTTAGAGGTGAGAAAACTGAGGCCCAAAGGGGTTAAATAAGTTGCCCAATGACGCAGGGGAGGTGAGTCATCAGTGAGTCAGCATTGAGAGGGATTACACTACACCAGGAGCATCTCACCCAACCCCGAGCTGGCTCCTTTTTATTTAATAGTGACCTACCTCCAAGGAGAGAAACATAACTCACCTCCTTTGGCTTAAGTGAGCATATTTGGAATACTGCCCTCAGGTCTAAGGTTTCAGGACCAAGTCCACCTGCCTCTATCGAAATGTGAAATGCTGAGAGTCAAATGTAGATTCTTAAACTCAGACGCCCACGCTGACAAGGTAAAAGCATTCATTTCAAACTTGGACAACTGAAGTCTCAACCTTCAAAATACTTCTAATTTTAAAAGGAGACAGTCATACAGTTTTCCCTCCCCCTGGGGCAGAGGACCCACAGTGCTGCCTCAGCATTTCTCTGCCGCCTTCCAGTGTCCCAATCTGCACCCAAGACTCAGGAGAGTGCTGGCTGGGTCTGTATGCGAGTGGACCCAGAGACTATGTTCTACTTTCAGCCAGTTCTCTTTCCTTCCAAAAGTCCTGTTCTTGGACAATCCTAGATTTTATATGGCCCCTCTGTACCTCCCAGGCCTCCTCCTAGGACAGCTTTGGGCCATAATTTATTCCCAAGCTCAGCATAGTTCAGAATTTGACCCAGCAAAATGGAATGTGGGTAATGGAACATACCAAACAGCCCAGTATCTCATCACATGTCACAAAAGTAGAAAAATCACACCTAATATCACTAATGAGCTATCCATTAACCCCATCCCATCCCAAATAACATTCCCCTCCATGTGAGTGCGTTTCCACTGTCCTCTCATCTTCATCTCACTCGTCTTCAGGAGATGCAGTGCCAATGCTCTCACCTCAGGGGAAACTCCCCATACACCCACTGAACAATGCGTTTCCTCTCTGGATTCTCATGGCACTTCATACTGGCAGCAACTCCAGCACCTACTGTACGTTGAAGTACCTGTGTAGGTCTGTTTCCTCCACCCAATTGAGCTGAGAGCAGACACCATGCTTACTTGGCTCTGGAGTCCCACTGCCTGCCAGTCCCTGGAATAGAGTAGCCAGTGGAGACCTTTGTAAGAGGCGGGGAAAAGGGAAAAGAAAAGGGAATATACAACAGGGAAGGCAAGGAAACATTGAAGTTTTCTGCAAAGAATGAATGGCAAGATAGAAATTATGTTCCCATCCAAGAGCTATCATGACAAATGACCGCAAACTTGGTAGCTTGGAACAACAGAAATGTTTATTCTCCCAGCTCTGAAACCAAGATGATGGCAAGGCCACACTCCCTCCAAAGGCTCTAGGGCAGCGGTTCTCAACCTGTGGGTTGAGACCCTTTAGGGGTCGAACGACCCTCTCACAGGTTTCACCTAAGACCATCAGAAAGCACAGATATTTACATTACGATTCATAACAGTAGCAAAATTACAGTTATGAAGTAGCAATGAAAATAGTTTTATGGCCAAAACCCTTTTGGCTCAGTGGATAGAGTGTCGGCCTGCAGACTGAAAGGTCCCAGGTTCGATTCCGGTCAAGAGCCGGAACCTTGGTTGCGGGCACATCCCCATCCCCAGTTAGGAGGTGTGCATGAGGCATCTGATCAATGTTTCTAACTCTCTATCCCTCTGCCTTCCTCTCTGTAAAAAAAATCAATAAAATATAATTTTTTTACAAGAAAATAGTTTTATGGTTGGGGTTCACCATAACATGAGAAACTGTATTAAAGGGTCATGGCATTAGAAAGGTTGAGAACCACTGCTCTGGGGGAAAGTCCCCTCTTGCCTCTTCCAGCATCTGGTGGCTCCTGGCATTCCTTGACATGTGGTCACATAACTCCAACCTCTGCCTCTGTCTTCACCTGATCTGCTTCCTGTTTGTGTCAAATCTCCTTTCCCTTTCCTTTATAAGGTCATTAGATATAGGACCCACCCTAAATCCAGGTGATCTCATTTTGAGATTAACTTAACTCATTTGCAAAGTCTTCTAATTTTAAGACTTCTAAGACTGTGAATTAAGATTAACTTAATGCATTTGCAAAGACTTCTAATTTTAATACTTCTAAGACTGTATTTACAAAGAAGGTCCAGGGGTCAGGATTTGGACATATATTTGCGGGGGGCGGGGGCGGGAGGGGGGGGGGAGAAGCACACCTCAACCCACATCTTCAACAGCACCCAGGTGTTCCCAAACTGAGTACCCCATTCCAAGGCTTCTCAACTTTTTTCACCTCACAGCACACATAGATAAAAGTGACCATGTTTCAGCATCACCCTGGAGCAAAGATGCAGCCATTCATGGCCTGAGGCCACCACAGAGGGGATCTGGCTGCCCCAGGCTTGGCCCATGGCCCTGAGCTGAGGAGGTCATTATCTCAGCAACACTGGGACCCCTTCCCAGCAGCTGCAGCCCACCATCAATGCTCCGTAAACAAATAAGAATCAAAAACTTGGGTCACCGCCTCCAATCTCACACTCTCTCATACTCTCTAAAGCTAGCAGAAAACTCAAAACAGTATTTTCCTCCCAGAGCCCTTTCTTCTTTAGAGTCCCCCCCACCTGTCCTGACCTCTGAATGAGAGACAAGCAGGTGAGTCTCCTCCTTCCACTGTGAAATACCAGAAGGGTCAGGAGCTACCCCCTTTTTCCCAGGACTTTTCTCCCCCACGTGGCATGGATCTCCCCTTTGTAGCTGCAAGTCCAGTTTCAAGTTTACACCTCTTGATCATCTTTTGTTATGCCAGCTGGCCTTCTAACTACATACAGGGCATTCTACAAACCGCACAGCAGAAGATGGTGCCTTTTGTTCTTTCACCTCTGTGGGTGAAGGGGTGGAGGGGCTTTTATTAGCAGTTAGGTGGGTTTGGGTTCTGAGGTGTTTGTTTTTTGTTTTTGTTTTTTCCCCCTGCATTCTTGAGAAAAAGAAGGCACCATTTCCCTTTATCTGGAACAATTCTACCCAGCCCCAAAATGGGATTCAGGAAAAGGCCGTTCCTCGATAGAATTCACTTCACATCTCTATTTTGTATTCTGACGGTGATTGGAGTGTAATCTGTTCCTCATGAAACACCCTAATCAACTAACTTGGCCAAGTTCTTTCCTAAACAAACCCGGTGCAGCTTCCAGTTCTTTTTCCGCAAGAAATACCAAATTAGCTGCTTTGTGGATTGCTGGTGAGCCCGGAGACCTTTATTTCTTTATCAGGCACTCCCCGGCCTGCAGGAAGCACTGTCTGGAATGCTAAAGCTGCCGGTTGTTGCAGCTCGTTTCCTTTTGTCTCTGTGCCTGCTTCCGTTGGTGATCTCGAACATGGGCTGTATATTAACATGTTACCAGAGGGAGATGGTGAATAATAATAAGATGATGATGATGATGGCAAAAGAATCCAATTCATTTAAAATACCCACATTTACTTTCAGATTGAATCATTGGTTCTTTCATCTGTTCAAGGATGATAGTCAATGCTGGCTGGCTGATCTTAAAGATAATCAGTTGTATTTCCTAGGAATACATTCTCAACCATGCTGCAAAATATTTGTGGCTCAGCCTTCCATATTAAAATGGGAAGGTAATGTTTATATAAAGCAATTTTTAGCAGAGCATAGTCAAACTCTCCTTTGCAGAGCTGGGGAGGTAATTCAGGTGGGTAGAATCAGTCCCTGAGGACCCTGGGAATTTGACAGGGCTCATTTGAAGCTTCAAAGACAGGAACCATTTAAATTCATAGCCTTTGTGAGAGTTGGATGTACAAAATTGTGGTATACTGACATTTCGCCCCTTAACTCAGCTCAGAGTCAGAGACAAACTATCACAGTGCCCAAATTTAGAAAAGTAAAAACAACAATAAAATAACCATTTATCATCAACCAATAAATAACACATCTTAAAATTTTGACGTATTTTTTTTGAAGTTTTCTCCTTATAAAAATGAAATAAAACAAGACAAATATACAATGATTGGCCAGATTATTATGATCTCTGAATGCATAATAATCTGGCCACTCAGATATATATATATTAGAGGCCTGATGTATGTATTCGTGCATGGTTGGGGTCCAGCCAGCCTGGCCAGGGGGAGGAGACATGGGTGGTTGGCCAGCCTGCTGGTCGAACTCCTGGTGGAGGGGACAATATGCATATTAGCCTTTTATTATATAGGATATACACTGATATTACGATATCTGAATGCATAATAATCTGGCCACTTGGTGTATTTGAAGCCCCATTTAAGACTTCCTTGATTTCCTTCTACTTCACTTCCCAAGAGTTTAATACTATCCTCAGATGAGCATGCTTTTTGTTTCCATCTTTGTTTCTATACTTCCATTATAAGTGCAGATACCTTGAATTATAATTAGTATGCTCTGTGTGTTTTTAAATGTTATATAAATGATGTCAATTTACACGCTTAAATTCCTCTTTCTTCTCAAGAAATTCCTCTTAATTTCTGAGAGGTTTAGAATCAACACTCTTATTGAGCCAACCTATTGAAATTCTGTTGGGTGTTTATCTCACATACCAAATCCCTTATCTTATTAAACATTCTGCTTTTTCTTCCTTGTGATTTATATTCAAATTTTTAAAAAATATATTTTATTGGTTTTTTACAGAGAGGAAGGTAGAGGGATAGAGAGTTAGAAACATTGATGAGAGAGAGACATTGATCAGCCACCTCCTGCACACCCCCTACTGGGGATGTGCTTGCAACCAAGGTACATGCCCTTGACCGGAATCGAACCCGGGACCCTTTAGTCCGCAAGCCAATGCTCTACCCACTGAGCCAAACCACTCTCGGCTTGTATTCAATTTAATTTAACTGTTTGCTCTTCCTTGCCATGTTCTAAAAGTATGCACTATTAAAAGGGGTGAGGGGGAGTTCTCATTCAAATTCCAGAACTTAAATATTAAATGAGAATAACAATTATAGAAAATTATACCATTTTGTAGTGCAGTTTCTCCAAAGACTTCTTAACAACCTCTAATTCTGTGCAATGGAGAAACACTTTATATAGGGTGCAGAATACAGAATAATGGTTTCATTTAATTTATAACCAGTTATAACCAGCTGTAATCATTATAACCAGTGCCTTTTGAGAAGGCTCACAGAAAAAACTGCTAAACACTTGGATGAACTGGTAAATTTCTGATCCTTCTTCATCAACATTGTCTCTCTTACAAGGTAAACACTAGGGAAACTTCTGTGTAACAGAGTGCAATAGAAAATACCAGCATGTCCTAAAAGTCCTGTGATAAAGTAAGGACAGAAACTCTTGTGGCTATAAGGCATGAGGAAAAAAGGACTGAAACAAATCTAGACAAATGTTAGCCTTTATCTGGACTAAATCACATACCCTGTAATTATCAGACCAAGAGAAAATTAGAATCAATGTTATTCAATCCCCTTCAGCTAAAAATGGGGGGGGGGGGGGGCGGGGAGAGGGTGATAATGACCACTTGCTTTGGAACATCTCACATTAATTTCAGAGTACAAAGCACTATTCCAAAATCCGATGCAAAATATAACTTCCTTCATCCCATAAAGATTGTGGCGTGCTGAGAGCCTGAGCCATTTGATCAAGTTATTTAAGTCAATGAGTGGTCAAGCTAAGATTTGGGCTCTGATGGAGAGACCAACATTAATCATCCAAAGAAGATCTTGCTATTAGGCAACACAAAATATTTCTAAAGCAAATGAATTGCTGTTCATCTAAAATAAGGAGCAAATTAATTCCCCATCTGGAAAACATCTTCCAGATTGCTAGATATCCACCTGGGAAAATGGTCTTTTTCTAAGGTCCTAAGAGACTGAAGGCATGTGAAAAAACTCAAATTAGTATCCAATGGAGTGTGTCAGTCTGAAGCATCTAGTTGTAATGTTAAACTCTGTGCCATCAGACATCTGAGACTCCAAAATCAAAATTCAAAAGGATTCTAGCCTGCTAAGGGAGTATGACAAAAAGCCTAAGGAAATCAAACATGATGAAGGGAATGTTTTTAAACATGAAAAGCAATCTTTAACCATGAGGCACTGTTATTGATCCCTAGGAAATAGCAAAGTCCAACATCAAATGCAGACCTTCATCTATTTCCATCCTACTTTCCCAAGTTCTCATCAGTCTGCACAAAACAATCATTTCACACTTATTTTTCATTGTTGGAAAAAAGAATCAACTAAACAAAATAAACTGATGAACAAAATAGATCCAGTGACATAGAAGCATGGAAAAGTCTAACAAATCTGAGGGAAAGGGGGGGGGGGGGGGCAGGAAGAGATTAACCAAAGACACAGACAATAGTGCTGTGCAGGGTGGGTGTGGGGTGGAGAGGTCAATGGGGAACAAAGGGGGACATCTATAATACTTTCAATAATTAAGATAAAACTTTTTTAAAAAGAAAAAAAAATATTTAAATACTTTGTTGATTTAATCTCTTTCTACCATGACCCTAATAATAGCTAACATTTATTGAGTAATTTCTTCATGTAAAACAGTGTGAAGCACTTCACATGCACTTTGACATATCATCTCCATAATAATCTGCATAAAGTGGTATGGGGGTGGGCAACCCAACTGAACTCTAAGCAAAATGGTATAAAGCAAAAGACCGAATAACGAAAGGTCCATGTTTGGCTTTAGATGTAGTTTGATGCAGGGCCCAATGGCAGGACCCATTTTTCTTTTTCACAGTCCCCTGCTTCACTTTCTCTTAATTAGCCCCGTTTTCCACTTGACCTGTGTCTCATAATTTCAAGATGGTGGCCAGTAGATCCAACCTTACTTCCTCTCAAGGTCTTGTGGATAGTGTCTGCCTCTATTTCAGCATTCCCAGCAAAACTCTCTGCTTCTGAGCGGGTCTCATGCTGATCCCTGCACCCGTTGCTGAGGCCAGGGAATGCAGAAGGCCATTCTCTGAGTGGTAAAGTGAAGTCTCACCCAAAGAGAAATAAACATGGTTTCCATATTAGGAAACAGTTTATTACACCTGCAATTGAGCAGTGGAAGACAATGTTGGATAGGCAGGGTATATCCAAAGTATAGAAGGCCTTCAATTAGACCTGGAGGTTTATACTAGATTCATAGACTTAGAATCATTGTGTAGATTTTGAGAAATAATATGAAGTATGATTGTGAGGAAATATGTTTTCTGGAACACTAGAGAGTTGGATGCAGAGATGTGAACCAGAGATACCTGAGTTTCAACTCTACTTTCACTAATGCCCCACCTATGAAGTTGTGACCTTATTGATGCTGAGTTTGGTTAAGAGCAAGAAGAACTCAGGTGTGTTTATAAATATTCCCTTAAATGGACTATTAGTGTGAATTTTTCTGGAGTATTGTTATAATCCTTGATATTAAAAGGATAAGATCTTAGTAAGTATTGTGCTTTCATGATCTAGAAAGAACTAGACAGTGTTGCTGGCAACTCCAGGGCCCCATTAAAAATTTCAGGGGCCAAGAGAAGCTCCACCAAGACATGCTCTCTGTGCTCCTCCCTCATGGCCCCACTGATCACAATAAGATGATGTCTCCTTGGCTACTTAATACAAATTTGGATCTGAGGGTAGTGCAGGCAAGTCTGTGAAAGGGAGATGTATGTATATATATGAGGAGGATCTCTACCCATCAATCCACACTCAGGCAGCAACATCACAGTTGGTATTAGAAGTAGGAGGGGCACAAAGACCTCCTGTTATCATGTTGGACTTTGGAAGTGATGTTAAGAGGTCAAAGGAGCTGAAACCGGTTTGGCTCAGTGGATAGAGCGTCGGCCTGTGGACTGAAAGGTCCCAGGTTCGATTCCGGTCATGGGCATGTAGCTTTGTTGCGGGCACATTCCCGGTAGAGGGTGTGCAAGAGGCAGCTGGTCAATGATTCTCTCTCATCGATGTTTCTAGCTCTCTATCCTTCTTCCTTCTTATCTGCAAAAAATTAATAAAGAAATACATTTTTTTAAAAAGAAGTCATAGGAAGGAGATATGAACAAAAAATACCTGGATAAAGACTGCACAGTCCTTACTATGAAACTATGACATTTTTGAGGGATATTATGAGCAAGAGACACATTTGTGGAATTTATGTTTCTTTATCTCCCACAGATCAGTCCCAGGAGGTAATTTTTGAAGTCATTTATCAGAGTAAGATGTCCCAAAGCATCATTCTCTGACTTCCCTAAATATGCTAGTCATGACATTGGGGGAAATTGGAGATCTCCAAAGGGGAGGAGGAGGAGTCAAAAGGGTTTCTCTTCTTTGTCATTTGGGACAACATGAAGGAGCACCCTGAGATGCCAGCAAGCAAAAACTGGAAAGTTGTTGAGATTTTGGAAGCATGAAGGGGCTACGGTGGAGCTAAACGGTACTTTAACTTTGCTCACTTAACTGCAAAGTGAGAAAACAAGAAAAGATTAAGTTGGTTCACAAGATTTTAAACATCATCTTTACTGATCTTTAAAAAAACCAAAATAGCTAAGAAGAACACTGGTTCTGATTTTAAAATCTTAACTGAATTAATTGTTTCTAAAGTTGTGTGTAAATAGTTCCCCTAGCATGTAAATCTGACCTTAAGACAGATTTGGGCAAATTTAAAAAAAAAAAACTAATTGGGTTAAATTTTGTGTTCTGAAGTTGTATATTTTTCTTAAACAGTGACATCGCATTTTTATTAGTAAGAAGGTAAGCAATTAACCATGGCTGGGTGGCTCATTTGGTTGGAATGTTGTCCCATATACCAAAAGGTTGCGGGTTTGATTCCCAATCAAGGCACATACCTAGGTTTTGGGTCTGATCTCTGGTGGGTGAGAGTATGGGAGGCAGCCAATTAATGTTTCACTCTCACATTATTGCCCCTCCCCTTTCTCTAGTCTAAAGAGTCAATAAGAAATATATCCTCCGGTGAGTATTAAAAAAACATTGAAAGAAAATTGCTTTTTGAAACTTCTACAGGAAACATGCGCATATGTAACCTGATGCAGTAAGCATGTTTGTGCGACGGAACTAAATGCAGGAAAAGAGAAAAAGTATGAGGCATTACTTTCAGGATATTCATGGTTTCCAAGAATACTTAATTAAAAATGGTCTCAAGACAATTCAGCTAAAGCATTACGTATCTAACTTCTGTGTTTTAGACATGATTCTGTTTGGGGCATAAATTAAGTTTCTGGATCAAAGCCAATCAGGAAAAGGGGAAGTTGGCAGTGGGACAAGGGTCTTCAAAGCAAGAGATCTTAGGAAAAGAAGTGTTTTTTCTTTTGAGTCACTTTAGAATCTTGGCCCGAGGTTGCAATTTCATTGGTAGCTAAGGAGGGTGATTAGACAGCAGCACCTCCCTCTGTCTTCAGTAAAACATAGGGAGATGCGGTGGAAGGTAAACATTGGTTGTGAAACAACTGTGATTGAATAGAGAGCATAGTGCTGAGCTCATAAAGAGAAAAAAAATCAGGGTTTTTATTAGAAAATGTCTTTTATGTAGAGGGTAGCCACAGGGATTTGAGACAGAGGGAACAGAGGTGCACTGGGGAGATTGTGTGCCATTACTTGGAGCACCAGCACAAGGGGAGGAGCCTGGCCAGGGGGAGAGGACATGAGCGAGAGTGGAGTGGTGGTGAGAGTCCCTGGCCTCTGACCCCAGTAAGAACCAGGGCCCCATATCTACCCATCCTCCCCTTGCCAGAGAAATTGATGTGCTAGCCCATGCTGAACCTACCCAAGCTAAAGGAGCCAAGCAGGGAGATGGAGGATGTTCACTGAGACGTAACTAGAAGAAAAAGAACTTCCAGCTTTCAAAGAAGAGAGAGTGGGCGAGAAAGCTACATGCTTCAGCAGTTCTGCCCTAGACTTTTGTGAGATGAACACCACCCCCCCCCCAGATCCCACACATTAGAGACCCCTGTATATTGTCTGATAACAGCAAATGCAAAAGCAAACAAACAAACAAAAAACAATGACAGGATCAAGGTTGCACTTCAGCCCAATACATTTGTAATCAAATCCTCAGACCAAACTATTAAACAGCCACACAAAAGGACTCAGAGTCAGAAGATGGCTCTCTCCAGGACCCTACAAGGAGGTAAAGAGGATGTTCAGGGTCCCGGAGGCCTTGACTGTGTATGGAAGACAATGGTCTTCAAGAATGTATGTGACCAAAAATGTACATGGTAGGAGTAACACATTCTGGAATGGTAACGTGAGCTCAGGTCTGAGGTTTGTGCAACAGCAAAATTGGTGGCCTTAACCAGTTTAGCTCAGTGGATAGAGCGTCAGCCTGCGGACTGGAAGGTCCCAGGTTTGATTCCGGTCTGGGGCATGTACCTTGGTTGAGGGCACATCCCCAGTAGGAGGTGTGCAGAAGGCAGCTGACGGATGTTTCTCTCTCATCGGTGTTTCTAACTCTCTATCCCTTAACCTTCCTCTGTAAAATATCAATAAAATATATATATATTTTAAAAAGAATTGGTGGGGACCTGGGTGTGTGGATAGTATTTCCAATAGCTATGTGCTCACCCACCCCACCCACGCCACCTCCCAGGAAACCTAGGGTCACAGGAAGCCACCCAAAGATAGACCATCTCTTCCTGCCATGGGTGTCCCCCTCACCTCTCATAAGACTTAACTGATCAAACCAGGAACTTAATGTAACCTCATTGCGAATTTGAGTGCATTGGGAGCGGGGAGAGTGGTATGGGGGATGACCTCTAATCCTCTTGACACATTACATACCTTCTCTTGAAAAAAAAAAAAAGTTTACCTAAACCAAATAAGCAGGAGGGTAATTTCTGGAACAGGAAGTTAGAAGTCTCTATCCATTTCAATCATAATGCTGTTCACCACTGCTTGGCATGCTTCTGTTTCTTTGACTGAAAAGTAGAGTTTAACTTACAAATATTTTTCATTTACATATCACAGGAGACTGTGGAATTTAACTAGAAGACATTTATGATCTCTGATGAAAGGTACTCATTAAGTGTAATTGTTATCATTACCCGCATCTATTTTTACTTTCCTCATTTTATATCGAGAGAGAGAGAGAGAGAGAGAGAGAGAGAGAGAGAGAGAGAGAGATTATATGTGGTCCACAAGAGCTCTCACGCTGGCATTCTCACCCACTTGCCCACATGCCTCAGTGCCCGTCCTGTGCGTATTTCAAAGCCTTGGGTCTCTGGGCACGGGGTCTCGTGGCAACCCTAGACCTGGTGCTCCTGTAGGTGGCACTTCCCAGCAAGCATAAAGTTTCATTGCAAAACCAATGTGCCAGTCACTGGCTTGCTGTGGGTACCATTAGTCACTCTCTCAGAATGAGGAGCAAAGGGCTAATTGTTCTGCAAGTGGACAATTGCTGCTGTAATTATTAGCCTCTGTAATTTTTCATCCGTACATAATTGCATATTGCGGATGAGGAGCTTGCTTCTGTCTTCTTGCAATTCCGCTCATGAGGCTTCTCATTGTTACGCTCCGGGTTTTTTTTTTTTCCACTTATGTCAGTCACAGTTGGTTGTGCTTTTCCATGATTGCCCTTTTTCACTCTGTAAAATATAAATGCAAAAGCAGTTTTTAAAAAGTTTTCCCGAACAATTTAAATACTGAATCAGCCCTCCAGTGTGACTTGCGTATTTACAAAGGCAAGTTTCAGACTGAAGTTTACAGAATTATAGAAAAGAATGAAGCTGGAAATTTCCCTTCCACTCCCATCATCCACTCTCCCCAGAGCCTCTGCCTTCCTCAAGGTCTCCAATAGGATTCGTGGCATCCATTTGGAACTTCATGTCAGGGTTGCATCTCTAAATTTAAAATGTTCCCAAACTCAGCTCAGGAGATCCAGGTTCATCATGGTGGCTGTTAGCTAATGGTTACTTTTATTGGACATGGTGGAACTGAATTTGGTATCCCTGGGTTTGTAGCCAGAAACCATCCTGAGAGGTAAAGTAATCTGTTCTAGGTCTACATGTGAAGTTTTTTATAAAATGCTTTTGGAAGCAGCTGATCTTTCTCGTCACGCATTTGGTAGAAATCTACTCAGCTTCATTTCACCTCCCTCCCCAAACCCTTCAGTCCTGCTCCAAGTGGGTCTGGCTGGTAGAGGAAGCTAAAGAGGAGGCTGTCTTCCTCCCAATGTGCAGAGCTGCTTGTACCAAAGGGCCTCCCGCTGTGCCCTGCTCCGGGAGCCTGGCTGGCCCTCCGAGACAGAAGCGTCCTCCAGGTCCCGATGCTGCAGGCTTCTCTTCAGATGGAAACTCTGACTACTCAAGGAAATTCTCTTTAACCTTGTGAACTCTCATAATTCAAGAAGTCATAAAGCTTGGTAACGCTGGACAAGGCAGCATTTATGGAAAGGATTTGGGGAGAATCATGCCATTAGGCAATGCTTTGATTTTGTTGTTGTTGTTCTTTCACTGGTTCCAAATAAAAGTGAAAACTCACTGAAAGCTATAATATCTACCTGCTGACGTTGAGAAATAGGCCCCCGTGAAATTATTTGCCATTAAAGGTGAATCTGCCAGGATATGGATAGCAACATGCCTGCAAATCTTTCTGGCAGCCTCAGAATAACATTCAGCTGCTCCCTGTCGTATGACCCCTGAGGGCTGCCACCTGAAACACACACCCCCGCCTAAGGACGTTAATAACCGCTGCCGAAATCACACATTGCATTTCCAGCGCCAAAACCCCCCTTTCTTTCCGCTCAAAGTAAATAGGATCCTAAATGGGCCACATTTGCTTTTGTGAGGGTGCATTTGCCCGTTGGGTGCTTGAACAGCATTAATAAAGGGGTGGTAATCTGAAGAGCCTTATTTTTGTCCCTAACGTTCACCCCAGAAGGAAATGTGCTTCTTACTAATAATAGAGGATGCGACCAAAAACGTGGGGTATATTTGTCTGTTCCTCATTCGTTTGCCAAGGCTGGTATTTCTATCAGAGCTCCTTCAGAAAGACTAAGCCAGTTCACCTCTTTGTCACTGCCGAGGCCTGACCGTTCTGGTTTAAGAGATTCAACTGAAGACCAGTCCCTCCTCCCATAACCCGTACACCAAGAACTAACATGTACTGAGCCTTGTTTAGTGCACTTTACACGTTAAATCATACAATCCTCACAAAAGTGACATAGGATCCCCATCTGCCATCATGGAAACCAGGATACAGAGGCATTAAGTAACATGCCCGGCACCACACAGCTGGTACCTGACGCCTCTCCGGAGAATCTGCTCTTGACCACTCTCTGATGCCACCTCTGTGCCGGTGCTGTTTTGCATATTAAGCCCATGTAGATGGACCCATTGCCTTCCAATTGGTGTCAAGAGAGTGGGGGGTCCAAGAGAGGGAAGTATTGGCTCTCCCCCATAGCCTGCTGCAGGCGTGAGCAAAACCAAATAAGCAAGAGAAGGCGATGTGGGCGGGAACCAGGGTCTGTGTCTCTGGCTTTGTGAGGAAGGGTGACTGTCACCCCAGGGCCTGATCGTCACCCCTAAGCCAAATCTCCGGGGGAGCTTGGAGACACGTGACCTTTGTGAGCGTCAAGCACACCACCCACAAGGCAGTGCCGGGGACACCACCTCCACCGAGAAAGCCCCGCAGCCTTCCCGAGAGCGTGGCACAGCCTGCGGGAGACACGCAGCCAGCAGCTGAGCATCCGGCTTGGCCTTCTAGAGAGATGTGCTTTCTCTTCTCTCTGTATGTGTGAGCAAGAATTCGCATCCGCTGTTTATGTCTCTTAAAAGCCAGCATGCTCAGGGTGTTGGTGTGGAAAATGAGCATCCCACGATTGGCACGGGGAGATTCTTTCTTAGGTGAGGCGTTTCCTTTACGAATGAACTGCCATTTGCAGAGTTTTGTTATTTAAAGACAACACATTGCCTGGCTCGGCGGAACAGAACGTGAGTAAACTGACGAACTTTCTCAGGAATGTGAGAGCCAGTCTCGGCTCCTGGTGACAGCTGGAGCTGGGTTTGGGCAAGCACCAGGCAGAGAACACCCACCTGCTGCACTGCAGCGGGCTCCATGTTAGTGCAGGCCCTGGACCCAGGAAGGGGGAGACGTGGGTTGGGCTGATTGTGTGTCACACATGTGACCCTGTATCCAACCCCCACAGCCTCCCACCTTCCCCCTCCCCCCTGCTCCCATGCCTGTTCCTAAAGAGGGTTTCCTGCTCTGGTCACTGACAGCAAAACTCACTCAGAGAAAGGCATAAAGCGGCCTTTTCTTGAGCCAAATTCAAATAGAATCCAAAATCTGTGCAAAAAAAAAAAATAAAAAAAAAAATGTGGGCATGCTTTCTGTCTCAGTCACTCTAGGAGGTATTCACACTCTCCCCCTCCTTTCTTCAATCTTCATGTCTTCAGTATATTTTCCTGGGGAAGGCATTTAGATTATTTAGTGACGCTTAAAAGTACATACTCATCAGTGGGAGAAATGTAGTTTGGGTGTATAACCTGCAAAATGAATGTCTTGTGAGGTGTTTGGTGACCATACCCCTAAAGGTGAAGGCATGAACTGAAGCTATTGGAGGATTTTTACCCAAAATGGAGGATGTGTGGGTGGGTGGATAAGTGGGTGGATGGGTGGGTGGGTGGATGGATGGATAGATGGATGGACAAGGTAAACAGGGAGCAGCAGGCTCCATGGCCCCTTGAAGCCTCTGTGCAGCCAGAGCCCTGTAAGAACACCCAACTCCTCCCTGGCCCTGGACCTCACTGACTGACACCTAAGAAACTGGCAGGACTCTCACCCACATGACATCTGTGTCTCTGCCTTGGCTGGTGCAAGAGCATGGCCTCTCCTAACAAAGAGAGAGAGTCATAGGAAAAGACTCTCAGCTGAGCCGAAGACACAGAGCTATTCAGTTTCAAGGTCAAAATCAACCAGCTACCATTGTCTTATTCTTATGGTAAAAGTGATTCATCAGAACAGAAAAAAATACATCTGCGTGCACTGGCCCTGCAGCGTCTCTGCCAAAGGCAGCAGGAACAGGAACCCTGGCACTGGAACAGGGTGCCAGACAGAGCTCACTGCCCAGCCCTAGGCCCTTGCAATGAGCAGCACTAGCCTCCCTGTGGGTCTAGGTCCAGGGGCTGATGAGGGCATTAACCAGCGGGCCTCTGCATGGCAGCTGTTCAAAGAAGGACTGAACCACAATGTGCAGGGACTCGGGGCAGCGCCCACTCTCCTTTCCCTCCCCACCTCACCAGAGAGTTCTTCCCCCATAGTTCCTCCAGGAAATGTTCCCTCGTTGGCATATGCCTGGAAGAGACTGCCTCCTGGCTCTGAGCTGGCAGGTAAGGTGGGCGTGAGTACCCCTGGGGCTAAACCATGGAGTCCCACAGGGGCGTTCTGGGGAGGGGCTCCCACCCATCCCGTCAGCTTCTCTTATCTTCCTCCTCTTTCCGGGGCCCCTTTGGGCCCAATGAAGACCCAGAACTGGAACCAGAACAACAGGCTGAGCCATAGCCTCTACCTGCCCTGTCCAGGTCTGCAGAAGCCACTGGCCTCCAAAGCAATTTAAAAATCACTTCCATTTGGTTTGTCTATTTTGTTCATTAGATTCTATATGTAAGTAAAAACATATTTGTCTTTGTCCAACTGACTCATTTCATTTAGCGTAATACTTGCCAGGCCCATCTATGCTGTCACAAGAAGATTTTCTTTTTATTATTGTTTGTTTACAGCTGATAGCCACAGAGAACAGACTGATCGCTGTCAGAGGGGAGGGGAGTTGGAGGGCTGGGTGGGGCCCGAGTTTCTGTGTACAAGAAGCACCACTTGTCCCTGACCTCAAGGCATCAAACATCCAGAAGGTGAGGCAAGACCCGCCAACCAGCGGTCACACCGAGAGGCAGGTGGACCAGCTGTGGCCTTCTTTCCACCTGCTGCCCCCCAGGCTCTGTCCCTACGCTGTCCAGCAGGGGCTCAGCTATCTGTGAAAGTAGGACCCTCCCAAGTGAATGTGGTCATCCTGGCCCTTCCTTCCCTTTCCAACTCTTCCCTCGATGGGTTTATGGGCTGCAGACCTTGCCCACCTGGTGCTCCTCCTGCCGTGAGAACTCACCTTCTCCTCGCTTGAAAGCACCTCTGCCTCACTTTGTCCTTAGATGTTGCGTGTCCTGCCTTCCCACCTAGACTCCTGTCTTTCTCCCTATTTTTTTTGGCTCACTGCTTTCCTTTTGCTGTTGGTGGATGTATTCTCCTTGCTGTCCATGGTCTGGGAGCCTGGCCCGCACAGGCTGCATTCCTGCCTCCCTTGCCCTCTGGCTGCAGCTGGGACAGCCAATGGGGGCACTGGCAGGAGAGGGGAGAACCGGAGGAAAATGGGGGGCATGTATGACCCTTGTTGAAATTCTAGTGGCTCTCATTTTTCCCCCTGGGCCCCTCGTTCATTTTTGCCATGGCCACCAGGCTCCAGGAACATTGCCCCCTCCCCTTTGTCCCTTCAGGTCTAGAGACAGGAATGGCTCCTCCTATTGCTATTGTCCAAGGACTTTACCACCTTTCATTGGTTCCCTTAACCCTGCCCTGTCCATGCCTCTGTAAACAGCCACTTCTACAAATGCCCTCCTTTTAGCTCTCTTGCGTGAACTACCTGTGTTTTGCCAAGACCGCATGATTTAGCACTCTTCTTATCTGGAGCAGATTCTGCTTATTTATTGCTGCATAACAAGTCACCCCAGACATAGTGACATAACACAACAGTGGTCATGTATTACTGCTCTTTCTCATGGCTCTGGATATTGACTCAGCCCAAGTAAGTGGTTCTCACTCTAGGTCTCTCCTGAGGCTGTGGTCAGACGGTCATGTGGGCTGGAGACATCTCAAAGTCTTCCTCATTTGCCTGGTCCAACCATCCATTGGGACCTCAGCTGGCTACCTACCTATGGCCTTCCCGTATGGCCAAGGCTTCCCTACAGGATGGCAGCTGGGTTCCAAGGGCAGAGACTAAGGAGGAGCCCTGCAGAAGCTGGATGGTCTTAAAAGCCACACGGCACTCCTTCTATTGCATTGACTCATGAGAAGTCAGTCACTAAGTCAAATTTACATTCAAGATAGGAATAGCATTCAAGAATTTGGAGGCATGCTTCAAAATCAGCACAAATGGTAAATTCCAAATCCAACACCTTCTCCTCCCATTGCTATCTTAATCTCTGTCCTCCACACATCCTGGGTCCCCAGGGCTGAAATGAAAGCATGTCTCTAGACTCTTGCCTCCTCACTCCACACCTACTGGGTGCCAGGCTCCATTGCCTTGCCTCCCAGGTTTCTCTCAGACCCTTCAGCTTCTCTCCCTGTCTCTGCCACTGCTCTGGTTGGGCGTCCATCATGTCCATCCTGTTCTCTGGGTCACCGCCAACCTCCTTCCCTGTCCCAGGGGTTTGGGTCACCATTGAAATGTGCCTCAGACCCCACTACAGCCCTTCACTTTCCTGAGCAAGAACCTGAGTACCAGAGATGAGAAAGGGCTTGCCCAAAATCACAGGTCTGACCAGAGCAGAGGCAGGTGACAACTCTGGGCTGCTGGCCAGGAGGGCTGGTGCCTTCCAGCACCCTCACCGCCTGAGGCCAATCTTTAGATGTTCTCAGAAGGCATTCTCCCACCAGAGGCCTGAGACAATTTCTCTGCCTCTTCATTCCAGGCCCGAAATATGGTCTCTAGATTTTGCAACAAAATGATTGGTAGAAAAATAAATGGCCACTTTCATCATTTTCTTTATTCCAGTTTACCAATTTGCCATTAAAAGATTTCTGAGTATCATCATCTCATGAAGGAACTATTCTTGATCTTAAGGAACTTCAATTCTAAAATTATACATGACACAGGCAGAGGGGATAGACACACACAGAGAGACACTATGCTCTATGCTCTTCTTCTTCTTCTTCTTCTTCTTCTTATTATTATTATTATTATTATTATTATTTGTAGGGAATGCACAAGAAGGGAGAGAAAGTAGAAAAGGAGAGAGAAAGATAAGCACTGTTTGGTGGGTGAAAATAGCACGAGAGAGAGCAGAGAATTTGTTGGGGTCAATCCCCAGGAAGAAGGAATTGTGAACCTCCGCACCTATTTATTTATTGTTGCATACGGAACTAGCCATTTTATGCAACTCACAAAGTCAAGGACAATTAGACCAAATTGAGCTTTAATTTTGGATTGAAAGTGCGATGCTTCCACCAAGAACCCCCTCCTACAATGTCTGAAATTACTCACTAGCTAGGAAGGAGGCACCCGGAGCCATCAGCCTCGATAAGTGTGAGTTTATTGCTTGTCAAAAATGTAGACACTGATAAGATTCCTGCTCCTGCAGGGGCATTAGAAAGTCTAGACGAGATGCAGATTAAGGTCGCACCTCAGAGAGCGTTACTCAAAGCATTAGCTTGTTTCCAGTTGATTCAACTTTAGACCTGAGGGAGAAAAAGGGACCCCTCAACCCCTGAAGTGCTGGCTTGGTTTAGGAGAAATGAAGGTGGGAGATGTTGGTGGGACACACTCCTCTCAAGAGCTAGATTTCCCTTACAATTTAATTCCCCTTGCCTTTGTAAACAATTTTCTATCACCCTTTGTCTCTTCTCTCCTGCTCCCTTCCTTTGCCAACCTGGTCCATAGCAGCGGAACATCCAAGTTCAAAGTTCAGACTCTTTGAGTCCAGACCGCCCTGGGCTGGGCCCCTTTTCACCTTATACCCCCATGCGTCCTGGACAATGAACTCTCTGAGCCGCAGGGGCCATCGGCTAAGTGCTGGGCAGGGAGGCATCTACTTCGCAGAGTGTTGACAAGACAAGTGAGGTGACGTGTGCAAGGCATTTGGCACTGTGCTGGCACAAAGTCGGAGCTCAGAACTGCCTGCCAACGTTTTATTCCCCACATCACTGGCTGCCATGCAGGTAAGTCCCCTTCTCCAGGTGCCAAGTTCCCTTCTCTCTGGCTGCTCTTCCCTTTGGAAGGCCTCTCTCCTGGTCAGGAAGCTTTTCCGAGGTGCAACAGGACTGGGTCCAGCTGAGGTCAGGGAGGGGCCGAGGGCAGAGACCCAAGCTTGTTGGTGAGGAGAGGTCAGGGGTGAGAGGTAAGACTTTCCACTTCCTGGAAAGGCTCAGGGAACATGAGGATCTGCTTAAAGAGAGACCACCATGCTGGGCGAGCACCCGACCGTGACAGGGCCTTCCACACCTTCCCTCTGGGCTCCAGGTTAGTGTCTGGGCTCAGAACTCATGACAAAGCCCCACGTTGCAGGCCTTTCCCTCCCTCAGGGACCCGATTTCTCTTTCCTATGGGGGAGGGAGAGGCAGAGGCCAAGTGGGCTCTGAGGACAGGGCCTTGC
The DNA here is from genome assembly GCF_964339955.1 of Pipistrellus hanaki. Lineage (NCBI taxonomy): Eukaryota > Metazoa > Chordata > Mammalia > Chiroptera > Vespertilionidae > Pipistrellus > Pipistrellus hanaki. Next base: position 41,322,054 of record NC_140509.1, read on the forward strand.
TGGCAAATGGAACTGAACAGAAGGAGGGAGAGTAGAACACGGGGAAGGACTTGCTCTCAGCTTTTATTTATTTATTTATTTATTTATTTATTCATTTATTTATTTATTTATTTCAGTTTTAAAAAATATATATATATTTTTAATATATTTTATTGATTTTTTTTACAGAGAGAAAGGGATAGAGATAGAGAGCTAGAAACGTCGATGAGAGAGAAACATCGACCAGCTGCCTCTTGCACACCCCCTACTGGGGGTGTGCCCGCAACCAACGTACATGCCCCTGACAGGAATTGAACCTGGGACCTTTCAGTCTGCAGACCGATGCTCTACCACTGAGCCAAACCGGTTTTGGCTTAAAATATATTTTTATTGATTTCAGAGAAGAGGGGAGAGGGAGAGAAAGTGATGAGAGAATCATTTATTGGCTGCCTCCTGCATACCCCACACTAGGGATGGAGCCCACAACCTGGGTATGTGCCCAACCTGGAATCCAACCATAACCTCCTGGTTCACAAGTCAAGCTCTCAGCCTTTAGATCGCTTCTGGAGTAGCCATACTCATTTGTGCAACTCACACTGGGCACAGTCCCTGCCCCAAGGGGCTCATGAGATGGGGAGAGAGGGACTCATCATGGGTAATGTGCCATGGGCATGGGGCATGCTGGCAGCTCACTGGCTAGGTCAGTCAAGGCTTTCGGGAGAAGGATAGGTCTGAACTTGGATGTCAAGACCAGCTGAGCAGGAGGTGGGGAGAGCTAGGTTATAGGGCGATGGAAGGACAGTGTAGTGTGAAATGTACTACATACTGTGCACCAGCCGTTAGGGTGGCTGGAGCTGCAAGTGGGGGGTGGGGTGGGAATGTTAGGAAGGGGAGAGGTTTTGGGGGCCATAACGCAGAGGCCCTGAAAATCCATGTTATAGAATTGGGACTTCCTCAGGTGGGCGATGAGTAGCCCTGAAGATGTGGGGAGAGGTGCATGCCGCCGCAGACTGCCTCTCAGATCAGCCAAGACGTTCCCAGCGACACATGCTTGGGTCTCAGATGGTCACACACACAGCTGCTACACTTCTGCTTTGCTGAGCTGCAGAGGCTGGAGGCACCATTATTTGCTCGTGTCTCTGCTCAGCAATGGAAGAAAACTAGTCAGCAGAGGCCCTTTAAAATGATTCTTAGTCCGGCCCAGTGGTCGGCAAACTCATTAGTCAACAGAACCAAAGATCAACGTACAACAATTAAAATTTCTTTTGAGAGCCAGATTTTTTAAACCTAAACTTCTTCTAACGCCACTTCTTCAAAACAGAGTCACCCAGGGCGTGGTATTTTGTGGAAGAGCCACACTCACTCAAGGCGCCAAAGAGCCACATGTGGCTCATGAGCCGAGTTTGCCAACCACGGGCCCAGCCAGTGTGGCTCAGTGGTTGAGCATTGACCCATGAACCAGGAGGTGGTGGTTTGATTCCCGGTCAGGGCACGTGCTCAGGTTGCAGGCTCTATGCCCAGTAGGGGACATGCAAGAGCCGATCAATGATTCTCTATCATCATTGATATTCTCTCTCTCTCTCCCTCTCTCTTCCCCTCTGAAATCAATAAAATATAATAATAAAAAAAGATAAAATAAAATGCATTTTTATTCTTCATTGAAGTGGCATATGGGTTAAAAAAGTCAGACATGACTATAACATGTAAAACAGAACACACTGCCCTGCCCCGGCTGTCTCTCCCCAGTTCTCACTCCCCAGGCAGTGTCTGCCTTCTGGCATCCCGCTGGGCACGTGCAGGCAGCGCACAGGGAATGCTTCTCGCTTCAGATCTGCTGCGGCGGCCAGGCATCTCTACTGTACACGCACCCTCGTCTCCCCTCCATTTTCTCAACACGGCACTGTCTGCCCTTGCCTCACTCAGTGGCTAACACTATCTCTTCTGCATTTAGGACAGCATCTTCTCTTGGTTTGCTTTCTGTGTTTCCTCGTTAGTGACTGTCGGTTTGCTTGGTTTCTCCATGTAGCTGTCACTGTAGCCTGTCCAGCGGAGCCCACGAGATCCTTTCACACCGCTGAGCAGGACAAACCCTCCGAGAATGCCTTTCTGTCCGTCAGGAGACATTCATCCCCCCTGGGGCCGCCTCCAGCCCAGGGGGAGGCTGCTCTCCAGGCAGCTTCGGGCAGGGCTGGGGCAGGGAGGCCTCTTCTCGCTCTCAACCTGGAAAATCACTTTCCTTTCAGAGGCCCTCTTTGGAGACCCTGCTCTTCCTGTAGAAGAAGCTATACAAAACTTTATTTGAAAAGCTAGAATAATTTTGGATTTTCCTCTTAATTGCACCAGACACTCCATGTGCCAGCCTTGGCCCTCTCGGGGTGGAGTCCCCTCTCCTCTGTGGTTTTAAGTCCCCCCAAGCCCTGCACTGCCAGTCCGAGGACACAACGGCACACAAGGCGTGCAGCTGTTCCCGCTTCCAGGTGCACACACAGTGATTTAACTAAATGCTATCAAAGCCTTTCTAAGGGGGGAAAAAAAACCCTCCCGGACTTGTTTTAATGAATAGATAAAGCTAATTTGTAATTAGTCCATTTAGTTGTTAATATGCAAATGAGGCCCGTTGTTATCTGCAATTAGCACCAAATATTCGATTGGGAAGGATATTGCTAAAATCGGTAGGCAAGGCTGTAACCCTCCCTCAGGTCTCCACCTGCCCGAGGCCTCCCAGACCTCACCTCCAACCCAGATTCCCCCCTCTATGGTTTCCCTCAGGTGTCCTCCTGCCTGCTGCACCCCTCTTCTCTGTTCCGGAAGCTCCTTGAACTAGTCTACACCTGAACTCATCAGGTCTGCTCCCTCCCGGTACTTGGAGCGCCTTCTGTGAAACCCACTCCTCAGACGTGGGCCTTGCCTTCCTTCCCCGCCCCCTCTCCTCCAGCTTGAGTCCCCCATTTCCTGGAGAGCTGCAGTGGCCTTCCCTTTCTCAGCAGCCCCCTCCCTTGCCCTCCCCACGTGGCAGCCAGCGTGATTTCTCCAAACCAACTCTACTTCACAGCTTTCAGGGCTCAGTTTCCACACAGCATCCGCTGGGAAGAGGTCCCCGGTGTTCTCAGGCCCCTGTAAGCTCCCTTCACAGCCACCCTTAGGATCCGGCTCCCAGCACAGTATCTGCCTGGGCGTCTGCCTCACGCCTTAATAACAGAGGCAGGTGCTGCAACCTTCATCAACTGCCAGCTGCAGACCATCCACAAATATGTGTCAGAGTGACCGAGTCACGTCCTGGCCAGGTGGAGCCACTGATTGGAGCATCATCGCAAGTACCACAGGTTGCAGTTCAATTCCCATCTAGGCACATACCAAGGTTGCAGGTTTCACACACATACGGGTCGATGTTTCTCTCTCCCCTTCCTCTATCACTAAAAATCAATAAACATATCATCAGGTGAGGATATAAAAAAAAAAAAATGACTGCATTAGTCTTCTCGGGTTGTTTTTAAAAGGTCTTCATCAATTCTTATTTGACTAATTTGTTTGCAAACAAACTTCGACCCACAGCACACAGGGTAACCTGTTCTTAACCTTGCTCAGTGGATCCTGAACACGGACTTAGGGAAGCCCAGGGACCAGTCTCATTGCTGCCCAGGTAAATGCGCAGTCCACCCTGGGAGGGCTGGGGAGCAGAGGGACTGGGCCCTGCCCTGGGAGTGGGAGGTTGGGATCGCCCCATCGCTGGGCTGTGACCCCTTGGACGGAGGGCCTCCGCTGTCTGGCCTGGGTGAAATCAGCGGTGCTGGTAGGATCAGCGGTGAGGTAGGGTCAGCGGTGAGGGTAGGGTCAGTGGTGCGGGTAGGGTCAGCGGTGAGGGTAGGGTCAGTGGTGTGGTTAGGGTCAGTGGTGCGGGTAGGGTCAGCGGTGAGGTAGGGTCAGTGGTGTGGTTAGGGTCAGTGGTGTGGGTAGGGTCAGCGGTGAGGTAGGGTCAGTGGTGTGGGTAGGGTCAGCGGTGCGGGTAGGGTCAGCGGTGAGGGTAGGGTCAGTGGTGTGGGTAGGGTCAGTGGTGCGGGTAGGGTCAGCGGTGAGGTAGGGTCAGTGGTGTGGTTAGGGTCAGTGGTGTGGGTAGGGTCAGCGGTGAGGTAGGGTCAGTGGTGTGGTTAGGGTCAGCGATGCGGGTAGGGTCAGTGGTGGGGGTAGGGTCAGCGGTGAGGATAGGAGATGGGCGAGGAAGGGGAGAACCCACCCACACTACCATCCCGTGTGTGTGTGTGTGTGTGTGTGTGTGTTGGGGTGTGTGTGTTGGGGTGTGTGTGTGTGTGTGTGTGTGTGTGTTGGGGTGTGTGTGTTGGGGTGTGTGTGTGTTGGGGTGTGTGTGTGTGTGTGTGTGTGTGTGTTGGGGGGGTGTGTGTTGGGGTGTGTGTGTGTGTGTGTGTGTGTTGGGGTGTGTGTGTTGGGGTGTGTGTATGTGTGTGTGTTGGGGGGTGTGTGTGTGTGTGTGTTGGGGGGGGTGTGTGTTGGGGTGTGTGTGTTGGGGTGTGTGTGTTGGGGTGTGTGTGTGTTGGGGTGTGTGTGTGTGTGTGTGTGTGTGTGTGTTGGGGTGTGTGTGTTGGGGTGTGTGTGTGTGTGTGTGTGTGTGTTGGGGTGTGTGTGTTGGGGTGTGTGTGTGTTGGTGTGTGTGTGTGTGTGTGTGTGTGTGTGTTGGGGGGGTGTGTGTTGGGGTGTGTGTGTGTGTGTGTGTGTGTTGGGGTGTGTGTGTTGGGGTGTGTGTGTATGTGTGTGTGTTGGGGGGTGTGTGTGTGTGTGTGTTGGGGGGGGTGTGTGTTGGGGTGTGTGTGTTGGGGTGTGTGTGTTGGGGTGTGTGTGTGTTGGGGTGTGTGTGTGTGTGTGTGTGTGTGTGTTTTGGGGTGTGTGTGTGTTGGTGTGTGTGTGTTGGTGTGTGTGTGTGTTGGTGTGTGTGTGTGTGTGTGTGTGTGTGTGTGTGTGTGTGTGTTGTGTGTGTGTGTGTGATACTCTGGCCCCAAAGGCAGATGCCGTCCTTTGATGGCAGGCTGTAAAATCACGGGGGAGGTTTCCTCTTTGGGGGGACATTTGAAGTAACATCTTTTCAAGTGTGTGGAAGAGCGGGATATGAATAGGATGGGGTGTGGTGGGAAGGGGCTGTGAGAGGAGGAGGCTGGGTCTATTCTGAAAGGGGCGGTGGTGAAGCTTGCTTTCTTTTCTCTACAAAGTGACAAAAATCACTGTGGGGACATTTACGCCGGAATCTCTCTGACATTTTTAAATCTCTGAAATCATCAAAAATAAAGCGTGGTACCATGTGCGTGGGCGAGGGAAATGCTCCAGGCCGTGGGGTTGTCTAGAAGCATCAATCAGACTGTCAAACCTCAGAGGGAAGATAGAGGTAAGGGGGAGAGATCAACCAAAGGACTTGTATGCGTGCATATGAGCCTAGCCAGTGGTCACAGACAACAGAGGGGTGTGGGGACATGCGTGGGAAAGGGTTTGAGATGGGAATGGGAGGATGAAGACAAATATGTGAAGAAAAGAAAAGACAGCGGAGCCCAGTTAGCTCCGTCAAGATCAGGCCTGAGTGTCTGGACCATGGAGACATCAGTTATGGTTTCCCGGCAGCACTCAGGGAATGTGGAAGGTGGGGCAGAGAAGACTAGGCTCTTACTTACAGATCTCGGGACAGGGTCCACCTTCCCTCTTAGAACGGACAGGAAGGGACAAAGTGAAATCACTCCAGGTGGAATAATGTCCACCCCCAACTCACAGACTTAAACCAGCCTCCTCGGGTGGGGGTTGGAGGCTAGTTCTGGACTCACAGCTCACCCCTAAGGATCCAGGAACACGAACGAGCCTCAGCTCTTCATCCCTAAGGCCGAGGCACAGAGCCAGCATCCCTGGAGGGGCCGAGAGCATCTGGCTCCCTCCCTCACACAGGCTGTGGTGGTGAGTTACTGGGCGAAGCCCTGGAGGCAAAGAAATAGTAATCCCAGTGAGGAGACAGACCTAGAGCCTCCTAGCCTAGAGCCTTCTCTATAAAGAATGGCCTGCTTGCCCTGCTCTCCACCTGACCTTCCGTCGTGGCATCAGCCTCAACCGTGGTTTCCCAGTTCGTTGTCCTTTAGGGTCCAGTCCGATACAAACATCCAGCAGCCCACCAGCACGCAGGGGCACCTCCCAGCAACGGCGCCGACCACGGGGCACCTCCCACAGCGTGGAAGAGGCTACTTCTCATGAAAGAGGGAAGAGGAGGGGAAGGGGCTGGGCCCGGAGGGCAGTGCAGCCGGGGCCTGAAGCAGACCCTTCAGCACAGCGTGCCCTGGGCCGTGCCTTCCAGGAAGCCCAGGACACGCAGCTGGTTCGAAGGCAGCAGTGGTGACCGGCAACGCTGCACTAATGACTTCCTCCTGAGAGGAGCATGGCCTCCACACCCAGCAGGGCCTCTGCGTGGTGTCACCCTCCGTGATGAGTGCAGGCTGGACGTCCCATTTGGAAACAGGAGACGGGTGAGCTGTGTGTCTGGGATTCCTTCTCCGTCATCTTCACAGATGCACACGGAAAGGCCTGATGACTTGCCAGGTGCCACGAGTAAGGGAGCTGCCAGCCCAGAAGTACCTTATGGCCGTGGCCCACCGGAGGGCCAGGCCCGCGCTGCTGGGCAGGTGAGCACACACACCTCAACCCAAACGCGTCCAAAAACTGCGTTTGGTTCTCAAACCTTTTGGATGGTAAAAACCTCTGATATTAATTAGGCAGGAGCTCCGAACCTGAAGTTTCTGGGATGAGGATTCCAGAGACGATGGCCACACACAGCAATTTCGCCTGTAACTTCCCCC